>NC_139909.1:15707464-16307464 GCF_905171665.1 Trachurus trachurus | reverse complement strand
GGGATGAAATTAAATTTGTAGCTAACCCCTTTAATTTCATTTCTACACCTGCTATACTTTAATAATAACTCCAAGTTTATCCTTACTGAGACTACAGGTGTTAAAGAAGAATAACAGATGATGAAATCTTATTTAAACTGCACATACTATCACCTTAAAGATAAAAATCAGCCATAGAAGCTTCAATTTTTTCAAAGCAACTCTGAAATCAGGTACAGTACTACCCTCAATATTTGCTTGTTGTTATAATCCCTAGATTTATTAAAGCACCTGCACATCTCAGTTTCAGTGGATATCATAATAAAGTCAGGGAGCGTATCTTCAAGCTACTTAAATTGGATTTAAACATAAAACGAGGAACCAGGGGAGAATTTAGATGTTAGCTCATCTCAGGGCCTCCTGTCAGCTGAGGGAGAGTTAAATGCTTGTTCATCCGGCAGCTGTCGGACTGAATACACAACGATATCATTTAAATATATATATACATATATCTGCTATGTATTATTCAGTCAGTTTATACAGTAGGAGCCGATGTGGCAGCTTCTTCTGAAGGTTAATGAAAGTGTTTATTCTAAAGTTGTCTAACCTTTAAAGTGAGTTCAGTCATTTGACTAATCCAAGCTTAGTCTCACTTGTTCATACGTGTATAGGACGAGCACAAACTACTGCACCTCTACACTTCATCACAGGAACAGTCCTTCTTCTGTTTCCTGATCATTAGCCGCCGGTCAGGATGTTGACATTTTACCACGGACACGTAGCATGAGCCTCCGCGTCTCGGCGTCTCAGCACAGTCTGTGCTGATGGAGTGTTTATTTTAAGCACCTGTAATCAATAGTTCAAAGGACAATATGCACAGTGAAGTTCAGTGAATAAGAGTCCTGCCTGTGTCTGGCGGAGTGAAATCAAACCTATTGTTTCAAGAGTTACTGAGACTTTAAAATGTAAATCTGCCGCTATGATCTAAGTTAACTGTCTAAGAGAGCTGAGTAGTAAAAGCTATCACAACAAATCACATAAAAAATGAAAATTAATCATTTCAATAATGGTCAATATTCCTATAGTTCACAGCAGCCACATTACCACCATCATCATCGTCATCATCGTCATTGCTCATGTCTGACTCAGCAGGTTCATCAGCCCTGTTGCTTCAGCCTGGAGGCATTTACCAAATTAGAGTGAGAGTTAAAAAACAAATATTTGACTTTAAGCATCTTAAAGTCAGGACGGTAATCTCTTGTGTCATCGTGGTTTCACTAAACAGCACATATAACACCGGCAGCATCATAAAGAAAATCAAGATAATATGCCTTTATACTGCAAATATTTAATTAAATAAGGTGATTTTCCAAAACAAAATAATGTGATTCTCCAGAAGAAACCATGTTGTGACTTGAGCTGAAAATAAGAACATACTGTACAACTGTTTCAGGATGATTTTACTGTATAAACATTTAATAAAGACAAAGAAGAAGAGGTCTACATCCTCCGTTTGTTTTGTGAGAGAGACAGTGTCTCACAGAGGAAGATTTAAGGGTTGTGTTGTTGGAGCAGATAACACTGACGATGAAGGACGTGAACCTGAGCTCCAGCAGGGTGCTGTTCAGATGCCAACCCAGCACATCCTAATATTGTCATTCAGTTGACACTTCCTTTCTTTCAATGAGGTGCAGATTGAAACTTTATGAATACATCAATGAAATAAGTTAAAACATTCCAATCAAATTCCTGGAAGTGCAATAAATGATGTAAGTCTGTATAGGGGCAAGAACATACAGTACAGGTATTTAGTCAGTGCCTCCGCCTGTAGGTGGCTATACCATATGCCCTGGAGCGTTGTTTGTCGCAAACTAGTAAACAGACGAAAGCTCCTCATTGGACGAGCTGCGATGGTGTAGTCGCAATACAAACACTGTGAACCAGTCCCCTCGACGGAAAGTTACAAATATTAGAAGAGCATCAGTGGGACGATCAGAAAGCTCCTGGTTCCAGTTGAAGACATCGGTCGGCTGCTGTGAGCTAAAGGTGAGTACAGCGCCTTTATGTCCCAGCACACATCCACCTGCATCGGCCACTTCATACTCAAAGAGCATTTGATGGTATGTCTAAAAGCTTTTTATGTTTTCTTTCAGAAAATGAGGATCCAAATTATGATCCTGGTCCTTGCTCTTGTGGCTGCGATCGATGCAGCGCCAGCACGAAACAGGACTGCGGCATTGACACGAGTATTCACGACTGTGCCACTGCCAACGACAAGGGAATTCATGAGTGAGCCGACGACCGAGCCAATGACAGCACGAGAGACGACTGAGCCAGCGACAGTAGAATTCACGACTGAGCCGGCGACAGGAGAATTCACCACTGAGCCAGCATTCACGACTGAGCCAGCATTCACGACTGAGCCAGCATTCACGACTGAGCCGGCGACAGCACAAGAGACGACTGCGCCAGTCCCCGGTAACTAGATGATCAAATGTGATGTGGTTTGAGCCATGTGTTGTATCTGTTTTAGTGCGTGCTGTTTACATCTGTATAATTGCAATATTCCCTAAGTTCTTCCATGAACAGGTTTTTTATTGATGGATGATGTCTTTCTAACTTCCACAGTCCAGTCAACTAGTTTCCAGGATATTGATGTTGATGGGCTGAAGAGTGAGTCTGAACTAGAAGCCCTGATTAAAAAGGCGAAGGCCAACGCGAAGGACTTAAAGAACGAGTTTCTGCAGAAGAAGGCTTTTGTAGAAGATATGTTCGATGACGAAACTCTGGGAGAAAGGCTGCTCATGGATCATGTTTTGGGAGATGGGGAGGTCGTGGATGTGCTCATCGAGAGCGCCCTTGAAGACGAGGACCTCAGGGAAATGCTCATAGAGAGCGTTCTCGAAGACGAGTTCCTCAGGGAGAAGGCCATGGAAGACGAGGTGTTTGGGGAGAGTGTCACAGAGGGCGAGATTCCCAGCGACATCCCAGATGAAGAGATTCCCAGTGACATCCCAGATGAAGAGATTCCCAGTGACATCCCAGATGAAGAGATTCCCAGTGACATCCCCGAAGAAGAGGTTCCCAGCGACTTCCCCGAAGGAGAGGTTCCCAGCGACTTCCCCGAAGAAGAGATTCCCAGCGACTTCCCAGAAGAAGAGGTTCCCAGCGACTTCCCCGAAGAAGAGATTCCCAGCGACTTCCCAGAAGAAGAGGTTCCCAGCGACATCCCAGAAGAAGAGATTCCCAGCGACTTCCCAGAAGAAGAGGTTCCCAGCGACTTCCCAGAAGAAGAGGTTCCCAGCGACATCCCAGAAGACGAGGTTCCCAGCGACTTCCCAGAAGATAAATAGAGAAGTCAACATGAGTAAGTGATATCAAGGACTTACAGTGTGTTTTTTTATTGTGAAAATTCAGCTGTTATCAATGTCTTTATTTACTTTTTAACAATATCTTTATTACATTTTCATGGTATAAAAAGTCATAGAAGAACAAATAACAACAAAAAAGTTTGCAAAATGATACAAATGTGTACAAACATACAGCATCCGGTCAAATCTTTTCATACTATACAACAGTATCAACAAAATGAAACATATAATTTGATGTCTTTATTTGTTTCTTAGAAACCTATGAGCTTTTAAATGTTCCTCACTTTATGATCGCTGTAACTCTCCTCTGAAGATTATTAAATAGCGTAATAGCGTAGGGACAAATATATTAAATGTTCTGTAGTCTTGTCTAAGTCTGTTCATCTGTTCAGATATAACTACAGACAGACTCATGATTCCCTCAAGACACGTGTTTTTCTCTCATACTGTATTTTATCGACTGTGTATTCATACCTGTCTTTATCTGTTCTCTCTGTCTCTGCAGCTCTCCAACACTTGATCACCTGCACCATGAGGAATCATCACCGTCATCTCACTGACTATGATATAAAATGGTATTAGAGCATTAAAACCAATTTCACACTCATGGGATCCATCCAGTAATTGTCTCAGTTTAAGCAGTAACATATTTTCTGTGCATTGTAAAAGCTGAACACCTGAATGTGATTTAAAAATAAATAAATAAATAAAGACACATGATTATTTACCTGATTATTTCTTGACTCTGCACTTACATGTTTTTTGATGTGGATGTTTTTAAGATACTTAATTTAAAGGTTTCGCATGCCATGACAGTGTTTCTTTGTTCAGGACATTTAAGTTAATCCCTTCTGAGCCACACCGTGAGCAAACACGCTGAGTCAACCCTCTGGGATGTTTTCCCTGAAGCGAGTATTTCCAGACTTTTCCTGAGGAAGAAACTGAGACGAGATTCTCTGTTGGTGATAAAGCCTGTTGGGTCAGGTAAAATGAATATTTTAAGAGCTCTGAGTTGTTTTATTTTATTTATTTTCTTAACAAATTCTCTGCTCAAGGTTTCCACAATCCGCAAAGCAGGAATTTCATGGCAACAAACAATTGGTTTTCTTGGAGTCTTGTTATTATGTCATGATTAGGGAGAGGCCACAAGATTTGACTTTGAAATGCAAAATGAGACTGAATTTGAGGAGAAAACATGTGTTTATTTATTTGGACAGTTTGCCTGCATCAACATTAGCAGCTGTTGTTTGGACAGTTAAATAGTTGCAGTTAATAGTAACTGTAAACCAGCACAGTTGAGTTGAATATGCATTGGCTCTGTTTGTTATGGCTATCAACTGAATCTGTACTGAAGCCTATAGCATCCTCCTGACACATTTACATACTGTGTAGTAGTGGAGGATGGCACGTTGGTAAGTGAGGAAAACAAAACTCAAGTTGCCTTGGTAACCAGCTGGGTTGCATCTGCACTGTTCTGCGTAGCCTGCTGGTTGCTCTGCGCTCGCTTCACCGTTTCAAACGTTTCTTGAAGATCAAACTGTAACGTCCTCAGAGCCACTCTTCCTCTGTCACTTTCCAATCTCTCTCTCTTGGGTACATTTTTCTGCAGCACTGGTCATGCGTTGTCCGAGATTGTTGTTATGATTAATTTATGGAGGCCCTGCAAAAAATATACATATGTATATTTAATGCATTATCATGTGTATCACTAATTCATGGTGCCCTGCTAACACTGGCAAATTCCTCAGCCTCCTGCTGTTACTGTGGCTTCCTACCAACCAGAGCACCAGCACAGAGCTGCAGGGCAGAGCCACCAAGATGCACTGAATAATTATTTAAAGAGTTTTCAATAACATTTTTATCGAGTTTAAACCCTTGCGCACAGAGATGCACGGTGAGATTAAAAACTCAAAAAGATCACCAAGAGTGTCTCGAAATATGTGACTCAATTAACTAGTTAATTAGTCAATTAACAACAACCTGGATGAGCAAGACTTCCTTAAATCAAGAAACATTGACATGACATCTTGACATGATTTATCTTTTTCTATGGAGTTCACTGTATATTTTTGGCTCGGTCCTTGGTGGATGGGTTGTAGCAGTCAGCAAAAGCTGAAGAAAATAATGCAAATTCTGAAAATGTTGACGCTACAGCTGTAAAGTTCGTTTTTTAGATAGATATTAAAGACTTCCTTATAGGCGCTAAAAGCAGTAGAAATGTAAACATTTGGGGGGAAAGCTGAATAATAGCTGAAGTCTTATGAACGTTTTAAAGGTTGAATAGTATCTGTAGCTGAAGTAGTTGAAGGTTGAGGAAGAAGATTTTGAAGACTGTTCCCATTCATTTGAATTGCAGAAAAAGTTTATTTTTAAAAAAGTATGAATAATAAACAGATAAATAATAGCATAAATGTGCAGAAATAGCTGCACATTTTTGATATATGAATGGTTTGTGAAGAGAGGAATCCCGCACACTAACGTTTCGGTCTTAGGACCTTCTTCAGGCCAATACATTTTGATACACTATGAATTGTTGAAATAGTACAAGGGGTAGCTAGGTGCTGAAATCACACTAACCACATTTATAGATACATTTGTATGATGACTGGTGTCACAAAAATGGCCGTGTACGTCTCACTCACTGACTATGAGGGGCGTGTCTGGATCAAACATTTGCATGCTGAGAGGGCACCAGAGTTGTGTGAAGGTGAGCAAACTTTTGCAGCAAGGTCAAAGCAAAACGCCCTAAAGAAAGACAGAGGAGGGGAAGAAAAGGGCGGAAGTAAATATCGAGTATTTTTTCCTGCTTTCCACCGCTGGAGAATTTCAAACAGCTGGAACGATTCAGGCGGCTTCTCTAGGAGCAGATGAAAGAAAAGTTGAAAGGCCTCTGAAGGGAGAACAAGCCAGTGAGCGAGTGAGTGGGAGAGGGAGAGTGAGAGTGAGAAAAAAAAGTGGAGGCTGCTTGACAACAAGGGTTTTCAAAGTGATTCAGCGTATACTTGATTACCCTGCATACTCAAACTTCTCCGTCACTCCTGCTGGTGAAAAAGCCTCCTATGTGTTCAAAG
Organism: Trachurus trachurus; assembly: GCF_905171665.1. Lineage (NCBI taxonomy): Eukaryota > Metazoa > Chordata > Actinopteri > Carangiformes > Carangidae > Trachurus > Trachurus trachurus. The sequence continues at coordinate 16,301,043 of NC_139909.1, read as the reverse complement.
TGAGAGAGCCGGTGTTGCTCGTGAGCTGTGCTGCATCATAAAGGGATTTGCCTTGATGATGGGTGCACTGCTGGCACAACATGGAGAGGCCTCTGGGCCGAGACTCCTGCCAGGCCACTGCAGCTTTCACTTTCAGGGGCCAACGTGGCTCTTCGGCTTTCTCTTGTCTGTATCTATTTACAGTTTCTCAGCCCATCTGCATTTAACAGCCATGAGGGAAGTGGAGAGTGTGGAGAGTGCTGCATCACTGCGACACAGCTGGCGGTCTGCCTTTACTTAGGGCTCCTCCTGCTGGTGTAGATAAGAGTCTTGCAGGTTTTTTTTCCCCATGCTGTTATCTCTGTTGTAAATAAATAAAGCTGTGTGTGTGTATGTAGAAGGGGACGAGGTCAGCTAAAACGGCAGGACTTCATAACACACAGACACACACCGCTCCAGCACGGTTGTGGCTGTACAGGCCAGATAGATGGACTCAGAGGAGTGTTGCCACTGTCTTTCAGTGAGTGGCTCACACACGACCAGTCTCTAAATTAAATGTAAAAACATAACAAGTTGAACCTTGTCATCAGAACTTAATACATTTATATATTTATTATTCTTAAATTTTGATTAATTTTACATAAAAGTCGATGGTGATTACTTTTTTCTCTCGATGACATAGCATGAAACAAAAACAGATTTGACATCTACTGAGAGAACAAGGTTCTGGCCAAGTGGTCAGATATAAAGGTGTAAACTAGACCAGACATAACAATTTGAAAATGTGAAGTTTAAATTCAATTGCAATTGTTTTTTTTGTCAACTTCATCACTAGAGCACATTTGCTGTACAAAAGACAATTTAGATGAATAAAAGCGGGCAAAACAAATGTTAATATCAGAAAAACACTCACAAAAAAGCAGGTGAATATACTGTATATAACACAATAAAACAAGAACCAAATGCTCAGCATGAACCTGACAATGGCCCAGAAGGTTAGTGAGCTATATATAAAAAAAAGACAGAGAATAAAAATATGTCTCTAGCCTAAGATTTAAAAATGGAGATGGAGGATGCACATCTGATGCATTGGTTTGGAGCAGCAGAAATGAGATCTGAGATCTAGGAGCTGAGTGCCAGTGGATGAGATCTGTAATGAGAAGCGACGCCTGGCCTCTGAGGGCGTTAAAGGTATAATCACACACTCTTAAATTGAACAGGAAGCCAGTGACACGGAGGCTGAGGCTTTTTAACACCAGTTGACATCGTTGCAGCTGCGATCTGGACTAACTACGCAGGATATGGCTTGATCAACAGTTCAACAATTAATTGGCGAATCAAGAAATTAATGAGCAGATTAATCGTTGATGAAAACAAAAGTGTGTGTTGAGAGCTCTGAGTTTTCTTTTACAAATGTGTTGCTCACAAACAGCAGCTCCTCACCTCCACGTGCCGCTCTAAGGCCCCTGCAGCCACCGCAGTAAATGAATTAATGGATGTGTCCGTGTTAATGCCAGCAACGAGCCCACACAGTGCCTCTTTATCAGCCCACACTGGGGATGTGTGAGAACAGACAAAACAGTACAGATCCAAGTCAAGATCATTCATTGTTTTTTATTGAGGTACAACATTTAAGACAGTAAATGTGTCTTCCTGTGACACGACGTCAACAAAGGACAATGCTCATGAACGGTCAACAATAACACAATTACTTCTTTTTTCTATCCGAGTCCATTCACCTTTGTCAGAGAGAGAAGACACACAAGTCTGTTGACACCTCTGTTACACATGTACCCATGTACATACATAATCTATACATACAGTCTATATCGACAGTAGGTTAACAAAAAGTGCTGTAAAGTCATGCTACAGTGCTGTGCTAAATCAAGACCTACAAGAACGCTTTTTGTTGTCAAAAAACATAACAAAGTCTGAAAATATTTTTGCAAAATGTTAAGTTTTCTTCCTTCCTGCTAAACATTTCTCTCCAAAAAAATTTAATAATAAAAATAACTTTTTAATAAGTTACCCAACCTTTTTTTGTAAAAGCTTCCAGCCTGCAAATCAATTCAGTTTAATAACTTAAATTAAAGTGATTCGAAAATTTCATCAACTAAAGCAATTATCGAAATTATTTTTGAGCAGTTAAATAAATTCCACGTGATGCTACAGTTTGATGTGTATAAACGTCGTAAACATTAATCCCATGAACAACACATTCAACAAGTATAATTTACCAATGCATTCTACTGTATGTGTGTTATACAGTCAAATACTAAAAAGTACAAAAAATAGTTTGTTTCATAGGAGACAGATGAGAGCCGACCAAAGTCCCTACGACAGTGACTACAAACTACCTCAACAGGCATGTTTCACTATGTAAAACATCAGTGGTGTTAACCTCATCCTGAACAAGGCCAAAAAAATAAAATAAAACAATAACGTGCCTAATGATGGCATGATCAAAGCTTCACTCAACGGTTGAAAGAAAATAATAAAGTGCCTATTGTGTGAAGGAATTCAAGATGAGAGTCGCTGTACATGAGGAGAGCGGCACAGGGTTGTTCTCAGTGTGACGGCAGGGGGAGCGAGCGAGCTCAGCGCAGTGAGTTGGTGGGCATACAGTCGCACAGGGCCCGCCGCTCCGCCCTCAGCACCAGCGTCTCCGTCTGCAACGGTCCAAAAAAAACAAATGTTACTGAGCCGAGAAAGGGCACGAGAGGTGAATGTGTCAGCAGAGAGTTGGTTTATATCCTGCAGATAATAAAATTACACCCAACAGAGATGCAATTAAAAAACAAAACAAAAGGAAAGCCAGTAATGAAGATGAAGCTCCTCATAAATAGGGGGAGGCTTGTTTGGAAAAGGATTGTTGTTTTCCAAATTATAACAAATGATGTGAAGAAAAATCTTGATGCAAACACAAATAAACTGTACAGCAGAATATGCATTAGCATAACAAAAATTATTTTGTATTAATGAAATGTTAAATAAGTCAAGTAAATTTTATCTGTATCATGTTTTACAGGCTTTAGAATCTATACTGTAATCAGAGCTGCAACAATTAATCGATTAATCGCACAATAACCAATTATTAAATTAATAGACAACTATTTTGATAGTCGAATAATCTGTTTGGGTAGTTTTTTAAAGAAAAAAAGTCCAAATTCTCTGATTTCAGCATCTTAAATGTGAATATTTCTGGTTTCTTTGTTCCTTTATGACAATAAACTGAGTATCTCTTTGGTTTGTGGACAAAATAAGACATTTGAGGACATCATCTTGTGGTTTGGGAAACACTGATGGACATTTTTCAACATTTTATTGACCAACAACTAATCGATTAATCATTTACATAATCGACAGATTAATCGATAATGAAAATAATCGTTAGTTGCAGCCCTAACTGTAATGTGCTAATTTATAGTCTTATGTAAATATATGATCAATGATATTTCAGGAACACTTATGCTACAGTGTGATATATAAACCACATGACCACCATCATCCAACTGAAACTCATCCACAGGAGGAGGAGCACTATGAGCATGTGTCACTTTGGAGATGAATCATATGTGGAACTAAATAATGGAATATGAAATAATAACAACTTCACTTACCCTGGCATCAAGGTTGAAAGCCGTCTTCTTTAGATCTTGCAGTGCCCTCTGCATGAACTCAAACGCATGACAGTCCACACATGGGCGGCCTGGAGACAAGAACAAACACATCAGCAATAAATTAATAAATCAAGACTCATAGTCCTGGGTGTTATTGTAGTAGAATGAAAATATCTATGAAATGTTGTTGTGCAATCAGGCTTCATTTTAAAAGCAGATTGTCATCCAGTAAACTGATATTCAAAATAATCATTAGGCCTATGTTATTCATTTGGCCTTTGCATCTTGGTGTAAATATTAGTTCTGAAGCTTTTCTCGCTCAAGCTGTGGAGGAGGTTAAAAAAAGCTTCAATTCCTGGGTAAAATAAATACAGGTTTATTCCCCACTGCTTCATCCTGTTGGATGAGATACATAGAGTCTAAGCAGAGCAGAGTAGGCCCCAGTGTCATGTTGAGTTCATGATTTATACACCAATTATGATGACCTACAATCCCCACTAAGACAGCCCGGTGGGACCTGCTATAATTAGACTGGATCAACATGAGAGCTGCGCACCGACTTACACCTGACAGCCGCGTGGAGACAGACAGGAATTAGGAAAACCTAAATCTCTCCCTCTCTTTCTTTTTTTATTTATTTTTTTTATTTTAATCCACCTACTTTCTGCAGGGATGACAGTCCCGGGCTCCTGATCCGCAGCAGCTGCACCGACACAGAGCAGCTGCACCGCCACAACGAGCACCGCTGCCTGCAGATAACCGCTGGATGCCATGCTGATGCTCCGACCGATGACCTTTAACGTAAAGGAGAAAACCAGCCAGTGTATTAATAAAATATACTGAGGGGAAAAAAAGAAGCATAAAATATCGTTCACGACCGTCATCCAGTCAGTGAAGCCACCGAACCTCTCAGTCTTTGTTTGGACACTGGTCCCGTTTACATCGGTGCACAATTTGTCCGTTTTTTCATTAACACGTCCTACACGGAAGAAACGATGTTTATTTAACGAGCTGTACGTGAACCTACCGTCAATTACTCGATGATGTTCTTCACAATCGGCTCAAGATGCCCACCTAGGATTGTTTTATGAGGGTTTGGAGAGCGCGCATGCGCGTGGGTCACCCAAAATCTATGCTTTAGGGACCAGATTCAACACTTCCGGTGACAGCATTCAAAATAAAAGCCTAAGTGCTACACACTAGGTATTTAAGTGTGATTTTTAAGTACTTTGATATTTCTATTTTCTGCGACTTCACTAATCAACAGGTTTGGTTTATTTTTTAGATTATAATTTCACTTTACCTGTAAAACGTGGGATTATCTTACTAAATGAAAACAGTGAAGTCCAAAAGTTAGATTTCTTATTAGGCCTATAATGCTGCCTATATGCTAATAGTTTTGTCTTTTTCACCCTCTTTGTTGGAACATTTTCTAAAAAAAAAAAAAAAAAATGTATACTGAACCATTTCTGAGCCACCTTTCATTTCTCATCATATGGGGCAGTTTATGAAATACCATTAAGCACTGATAAGTTCGTCAGTTAATAATTGGCTTTAGTGGTGCACATTCCTGAATGAAAATGAGCTTTTTCTTTGTACCTCTGAATGAATGAATGAATGAATGAATGAATGAATGAAGGCTTTATTTCAAACATGTGAGAATATAAAACACATGTAAAGAACTTTAGTCAATACAACTTTGCATGTTTGAAAAGGAGTAGGAAGAAGCATTATCTTATTTAATCTGACCCTTTCTCCACTTAGTACCTGTTTAGCCTACTTCCTGTTTCTTTTTTTTTAATTACCTACTCTCAACACAAACAACATAGATGCTTGTGTCGACAATCCAAAATAAATAGAATAAATAACAAGTATATAAACAAAATGTAATAACCATATAGTGTTTATTTATTAACAATCAATAAACAACATATGGATTAATCAAGGAGCAGAGGAGATTCAAAGTCTGATTTATACAACATTTTATTCCTAAAAACATGGCGAAATTGGATTTTATTTTATTTTTTAGGGCTGGTGACAGTATTTTCTCATTTACAGAGTGGTAAAAAGAGATATCCAAAATCCCCTCTGTAAAAACTCCTGACTCTAATATGTCAACAAAGTAAAACAAGAATTTCGAAAGGGGATTTATTTGTTCAGATTTCGGTTATGGAAATGTATGCAAATGAACACATTTCATTAGATATTGCCTCATTTACATATTTAAACAGAATTTGACAAAACTTGTAATACAAAAAAAATATTTGTCTTATTATGTAGGCTAAGTGATCAACTTGATAAGTTTCATGGTGATATCTGTTGTGTCTGTAGTGTCCCCCCTTAATTAAACTTGACTTTTATTTCAATCAGAGCTGTTTTATTTATGTATTTATCCTTCCAGATGTCTCCCGCTTCAGCTGCACATGTATGACCCCCCCTCCTCCTCCCTGTGGGCGGGGTCCTGATGCTGTTTTCTTAGGTAGCCCGTTAAAATGCCCGAACTCAAAACACTTCTTTTTCCAAGATGGCGTCGATGAAGGACAGCGACACCGGCCTGTGGCTTCACAACAAGCTGGGCTCCACGGACGAGCTCTGGACGCCGCCCAGCATCGCTTCCCTCCTCACGGTGTCCGTCATCGACAACATACGGCTGTGTTTCTCCAGCCTGTCGCCGCCGGTGAAGCTGAAGCTGCTGCTGGGGATGCTGCACCTCCCGAGGCGGACGGTGGACGAGGTGGGTGAACAGTCGGTTGGTTAGCTCCGCGCTGCTAGCCTGACAGGTGTTGGTTTAAAATGAAAATAAAATGAAATAAAAATAGCTGTAAAGTGAGGCACACAGGCAAAAACAAAAAAAGTCGGGTCTTGGTTGTCTTCCCTTGCTCTTTCTATGGTTTTATAATACGCTCGTTAAGCACGTTTTTAACATCCATTCACTTAGCATTAGCTCCCTCTCTCTTTCACTGGTAATGTCGGCAAACTCTTCTTTATCCCCCTAAGTTTGTTTTTGTTTTTTGTCTTTAAATCGTAAGCTTTAAGGCGATAACAAAACATTTTTACTTAAAATTCACGGTATTAAACGTCAAGCAGGTTTAACCAGTTAAAGTCTACGCGAGTGTTTTTTGTTTTTATTTTACCGCAGTGGGGTATAATCGCAGCGACGGCGGCGGGGAAACATTAGCCTGCTGGCGGGTCTGGTCCAGACATGATGGTGGTGGAGGAGGAGGAGGAGGTGGTGGTGGTGGGATGGGCTCAGCAGCAGAGAGAGGGGGGTGGGGTGGGGGGGCAACTGGGCTGGAGGAGGGCGGTACCTACCAGCTCCACACCGACATATCACCTGTCAGGCTGTCTCTCTGTCACGGTAGATAGACACTCGTCATCACTGTGTCCTCCTGTATGTATGATCAGGACACTTTAGGACAAGAAGCTGAACTGAGGTCTGTTTAGGGTTGGAAAGAACAGGAAAAAAACCTGCAGCTCTGTGTGAATATGATCAATAATAAACACTTTATTGAGAAAACTAATCACATCTGGGAGGAAGCAAATGTCTACATGACAATTTAGTTTATTAACATGACGATAGCTGCAAATATGAAAGTAATATTTTATGTGATTACGGTATTTCATATTTACCATAACTAAATGTGTTTTCCCTGCTGCTCCTGTGATGTCTCATACAACCTGTTGCATAATGTAGAGCAGTGGTTACCAAAGTGGGGTCTGTTGAGAGGGTTCAGGGGTCCCCAACTTTTTCTAAAAATTTTCCCCAAAATTCATGCCATTGGCAGTAATTTGAACATACATTGACTAAAACAAGTAACCTTATTCATTCTGGTGTTTGTTTCAACATTTTGTCCAATGAGGGGTCCGTGGTCTAATTTGTGTCCCTGATGTAAAACAAACAAACACTTTACTGACAAAACTAATCACAGCTGGGAAAAAGCAAATGTCTACCTGACTATTTAGTTTATTAAAACGAGGATAGGTGCAAATATTAAAGTAGTATTTGATGTGATTATTTCATATTTAATTTAATGTTGTCTCTGCAGCTACGCTGTGTTTACAGATAACTGATCTCTTGTACAACCTGTTGCATAATCTAGAGTTCTTACAAGTAGATTATTATCAATCAATACGTTCTAGAAAGGGCAGGGCTCCTCCAGACTAACTTTTTTTTTTACTATCAGCATAGTGGCCCCTGACCCCCCTAACTTGAAATTTTAGGAGTGCAAGCAAAGAAAATTAGGGGTGCACATTGTAAAGTGACTTTCAAAGCAAATATTCACATTTCCTGACACCTGTAATGACAGATTAAAGATTCTTCGAGTCGTTCCGTCCACATTTCACCCCCCAAAAAATAGCATAGTTGAATAAATATCCAAGGCACTCTCTGTCACTAGTTAAAAAGCCTTTATTGCTGTGGCTTGGTCATGTTTTAACCTTTAAAAAACTCCTACGCACACCTTCGTCAGGGAGTCAAACAGTTTTCAAAATGGAAGAGAAGAGACCTCCTTATAAGTTTTCAAAACACCAAAAAGTAATATTTGATGTGATTATTTTTTATTTTACTGAATGTTTTACCCGCATCTCTTGTGTTTACAGACAACTGATGCCTCATACAACATGTTGCATAATCTAGAGTGTGTTTACAAATAGATTATTATCAAAAAGGGTGTGATAAAATGTTTTTCCTCATTCCACTCCTTTTTCAAATTTGATGAAACAAGTTATGAAGTGTTTGATTTGCTTTGTGCTTTTTGTCGTCTGTATTTTGTTTCCCTGCTTTTCTGTTTAACGGCTATGCGTTTCATTTTATTTTACTTAGTAAATATTTTTGTCTATCACATTTTGTTCATACAAATTATAAATTCAAAACATGAATATAATCTCACTTTTAAAAGATTTCAGTCTGGGTCTCTGCTGACACTTATTTATTGCCACTGAGGCAATAAATAAATGATCCCTGAACAAAAGAAATCACTGTACAAAGTTGGTTTTTAATTTTCCTTTTTACATAATAAGTAATAAGTTATGCAGCTGTAACAATAGGTCTTGTGCTCTATTCTCTGTCAGATGAAGGAGGCGCTGTCAGAGATCATCCAGCTGGCCACGGTGGACTCGGAGCCCTGGGTGCTCATGGTCGCTGACATCCTCAAGTCCTTCCCAGAGACGGGCTCTCTCAATCTGGACCTGGAGGAGCAGAATCCAAACGTGCAGGATATTCTTGGAGAGCTCAGGGAGAAAGGTACGGACTGTGTCACCTTCTCCATTTTTTATATAGATTTAGCTGTGGTGGCCTCAACCTGGATATGTTACTGAGGCAATAAGATGCATTTAAATGATCAGATTAGTTCTGTTCCTTTATTGCATTTTAGGCTCATGAATGGAAATCTCTGCATAATGTGTTCAGTTTAAAGATGAAGATTGTGACCGTTGGACAACGCTGTAATATGTGGAACAAATATATATACGTATTGATCCATGAGAGAATAACAGAACGTTACGAGATCGAGTTGTTTTTGAGGTAAATGCAGAGACTGCTCGCCGAAAAACTGCCTACAACGGGAACACGCATCAGCGGTTTTGCATGTATTTGCCTCTAAAACAACTCTGTCTCGTAACGTTCTGTTATTATCTCATAGTGTGGTGAATGTGCAGGTCACAACTTGTCCACCAGAGCGTTTTGGAGTTGTTGGATTGTGTATTTGATGAGTTTGATGAGGGAAACCAAGAAATCCCATTAGCTTCCGTAGCGTAGCTCTGAGCAGCTCACGGCTCTGCTCCGCCGTTCTAAAAATATCTTGCACCGACAATTAAAGGTAACAAACCTACTGCTATGACTGTAGGGATTATGGCAATGGGCCAATTTTGCCAAAATGTTGAACTATCCCTTTAAGAAGTAAAGTCTCGGCTGAGCTAAACTTCTTTTTTTTCTTTCTTTCTGCCTCCTCTTCCACAGTGAGCGAGTGCGAGGCGTCGGCCATGCTTCCTCTGGAGTGCCAGTACCTGAACAAGAGTGCATTGACCACCCTGGTCGGACCCCTCACGCCCCCCGTCAAACATTTCCAGCTGAAAAGGAAACCGAAGAGTGCGACGCTCAGAGCAGAGCTGCTACAGAAATGTAACTTCAACTGTGTATTCTGTTTTAAAGCTGCTTTCTCCTATAGACAAGTTTTAAAAACAGTATTGGAGCGGTGTCTTGTCTTCTCATGTCTTGTTGATGTTGTGTTTGTGTGTCCGTCCCTCCTGCAGCCACAGAAACAGCCCAACAGCTGAAAAAGACCGCCGGAGTGCCTTTTCACGCCAAAGGGAGAGGACTGGTCAAAAAGATTGACACTACTAGTGAGTTAAAGATTCATAAACACGTCATATGTCTGTTCTGGTTTCTGTCCCCGTTACTGATCCACGTACCGATGTTTCCCTCCGCCACAGCTCCTCTCAAGGGGATCCCCAAAGCCCCGTTCCGCAACCCCACTGCCCCCAGTATGTTCAGCCCCCCCAGCAACCGCACACCTATCGCCCCTGCACGGACGCCCCTTCGCAAGGAGAGGGGGGTGAAGGTAACTGATCAAAATCACTGTTTTATTAATCTTATTTTGTTTTTGTTTTTGAGGTGAAAATGTTTTCTCACTGTTTCCCTTTTTTTTGTGCTTCAGCTGTTAGATATCTCGGAACTGGACACGGTCGGAGCTGGAAGAGAAGCAAAGAGGAGAAGAAAGACTCTGGGTAAAGATATTGAGATACTGAGCAGGCAACTTTTAAACGTTTTGATCCGAAGATCTGGTGGCAATTGAACGTGCAGGCAGAACAACAGAACAAGAGGGTGTTCACAAAAACATTTTTGGTAACACTTTATAATAAGTAAACACTATTAAGCATTAGTTAAGCATTGATAAATACTGAATTCTACATTTATAACGCATGAATACTCATTAGTATGTAGTTTATAAATACAGTTAGTCCTTATCAATGATGAGTAAAACATTTTCAACTGTGTTTATAAACTACATACTAATGAGTATTCATGTGATAGAAATAATGAATTCAGTATTTAATGCTTAATAAAGTGTTACCCATGTTTCTAACAATTCATCACATTATCAAAAGCAACATTAAGATATTACAACAACTACTTTTAATTTTAATAAAGGGTTGTAAAGTATACAATATTATTAAAAAGGTCATAATCAGGCAGATTTATTTTCCTTTTGTAAGTTTGCACTTTTTAATCCTGCACCTGCACAGCCTTCTTCGGCTGTGCTCACTTGTTGCCCTCTTTTTGTCTCCAGATATCTCCAGCCCGTTCATCAGTGCAGGTTTTACAGTAACGATGTTGTTGTTGTTTACTTGATGTTTTCTCTTCTTCCCACAGAAACGGAGACCGGAGAGAAAGCAGCCAAAGAAGAAGCCGTGGTGGAAAACACCACACCAGACTACGCCGCCGGCCTCGTCTCTGCACAGGTACCTCACACCTCTGCATCTTTTACCATCTCTCTCTCTCTCTCTGTCTCGTTCTCTATCATAACAGATTTTTTAAAACATACTGTTTTGTTTATTTTTTTCAGAAACTGGGGGCGTTGAACGAGAATCCTCTGCCATCAACCAGCTACCTACCGGCCACACCCAGCATGGTCCCCTCTTCATCTTACATTCCCAGCTCCGAGGCGCAGCCAGGTCAGAAAACACCTCACAGCGTTTTATTGTTTTATCAGGGTTCCCACGCGTCCTGGAAAACCTGGAAAATGGTTGAGGGAATTGAGGGGGAAAAGGTCAAATGTCCTGGAAAAGCTTGAGTTGCCCTGGAAGATTATTTTTCACATTGTGACATCAGCTACCAGAGCTCGATTTGACTTTTTCAGACCTCGCTAAGGATTTCTTTTCCAAAAGAAGTGCCTAGCGAGAAAATAAGAGCCTTTGAGTTGATGAGTGTTTCCAGTATTGGACCGAGACCACAAGGGTTTTCAGATTGAGGAGCAGCAGAGAGCTGAAGTGGGCGTGGTTTAAAAACAAAAACATGTGTTGCATTGTTCTATGATAGAGTGAGTTGTCATGATTTCTAAGCATCTAAGAGATTATTTGGTAACCCTTTAATTTACAGGCCGTTAATTATGCGATAATGTCAAGAAATAACCAAGAAATAACGGTCAATTTCATAGTAATGTCATGTTTTTCATAAAAGCAAAAGATTACACATGCTTTTCATGATAATTTTTTGGGAAAGTATTTTTCTCCGCCAAGTCTTCTTGCAATTGACTGTTATTTCAAGACTATTTTTACACAATCTATCTTTATTTCTCCACATTACTATTCAATTAGCCGTTGTTTCTAGGCTATTTCTTATTACTACACAATTAATTGTTACTTCCTGATATTATCACGTAATTAACGGCCTGTGAATTAAAGGGTTACTGGTTATTTCATAGATAAGTCAGCGCCATAGACGGCACATCTGGGAGTGAGAAAGGAATAGACATAGAAACAAACATGTTCAAAATAAGGTACAACTGTGGAAAAGAACAGTTCTCCAAAGCATGAATGGGACGTGGGATGTATTAGTGTATGGTGTGATAATAACGTGTCTGTAGCAGCTCAAAATGTCCTGGAAAATGATTTCAAGAAAAGAAAAGAGTGGGAACGCCGTTTATTTTCATTTAACCATGAGTATAAGCGAGAAGAGAAGTAAATCACACCTGTGTGTCTCTCTCTCTCTCCTCCTCTAAAGCGAACGCCGGTGGTTCGGGTCGGGACACGCTGCAGTCGGCCCGGCAACCGGAGGAGTCGGCGACGGCGGGCGCGGGCACCACCCCGACCTTACCGGGCCAGTACAAACAGAGGACGCCCATGTACAACGCCAGCACCACGGCCAACCCCGCCACCCCCACGTCCCCCAGCACGCCGGCCTCCACCCCCGCCAGCAACGGACCCCCGGCCGCCGCCACCGCCAGCCAGCCGGAGACCCCCACCCAGCCCCCCACCACGCCCCAGACCCCCACCCCCACACCGACCCCGACGCCACCACAGCCTCAGCCCAAAAAGAATCTCTCACTTACGGTAAGACGACCTTTTATATTTGTCTTCTAGTTTCTTTATTACACAGTTTTTATTTTTTATCGAATGGTCTTTTATGATACATGATCATTTTATCCTCTATTTTCTTTTCCTCTTTGGGTTTTGCCATCTTTACGTTGTACTTGGGCTGTTTTTTGTTTTTACCTGGTTGTTGCGATCTTTGTTGTTTTTATCTTACCTCGTTATCTATTTTATTGTCTTGTAAAGCACTTTGTAACATTGTTTATAAATAAAATGATTATTATTATTATTATTATTATTATTATTATTATTATTATTATTATTATTATTATTATTATTATTATTATTATGATGATCGGTGCTGTTTCTGTTGCTCAGAGGGACCAGATGTACGCCGCCCAGGAGATGTTCAAGACGGCCAACAAAGTCACCAGACCAGAGAAGGCCCTCATCCTGGGCTTCATGGCCGGATCCAGAGGTACAGGACAAGTCGCACTAGTTGTCTCATCACAGACACACACACACACACATACACACACACACACACTCACACACACTCAGTCCTAATTAGTGTCAATTTTCTGCCTTACTGAGCTCAATTTCCGGGTTCACACGTTGCTAGTCCCCCACTGAGACACTGACACACACTGTCAAACATGTTTATCTCTTCACTGTGGGAGATTTCTTCCCCAAACCACAGACAATATTCTTAAATGATGGACAGAAGTGTTGTCACAGTGTGTCCCATTTGTTTTTAAGGTTAAAAATCTACAGTAAAAGTAAAGTTAAAGAGGAACTATGTTGGATTTTGCCCCTTAAAAGGGAACTATACAAGTCCTGTCACTTCTCCTCTGTGTTGCTAACCCTCCTCTCGGCCATGTGCATTTGTTTTCAACGAAGCCATCCATGGAGTGGTGGATAACATTATGTACAATATTACCATGTGTATATTTGTGTAGTTTAATCTGTCATAAACTAGAGCCTCAGTTTTCCCTGTAACAAGTTACAAGTCATTTATTTGACCATCACACAATGACTCCTAAGCTGTTTAATTAAGGTAAAAATGTAGCATAGTTCCTCTTTTAATTAAACAGCTTCAGAGAAATTGTGATGATTAAATGACTTGTTATGGGGAGAAAGGAGCTGTGAGGTTTTACAACAGTAAAAAATATACACTCCGAAACTGTAGGGGGAGCTATGTAGAGAGAAAAAAGGGGCCATAACAGTGAACAAGCAGCCAGACTTGCAGCGTTCCTCTTTCATTCGCTTTGGTCTCAGTGACACACAGTCATAATTACAGTGAATGTACCTGATGATTTCTAAACAGCTGGTCAAGCCGATAATAATAATAATAATAATAGTATTAATAACAACAACCTTTTGTGCTGCTGCTGCTCTTCGTCCTGCAGAGAACCCGTGCCCGGAGCAGGGGGACATCATCCAGATCAAGCTGAGCGAACACACAGAGGTTCTGCCCAAGGCCGACGGCACCGGCAGCACCACCATGCTGGTGGACACAGTCTTCGAAATGAACTACTCCACAGGGCAGTGGACCCGCCTCAAGAAATACAAACCCATCACCAACACCTCCTGAGGCGCTTCACTCTTCTACCTCAGAAGAGTCACACACACCCAGAATTTCTTACCCAACTTAAAAAGAAAACCATGTTTACACACACATTCAAGTATTTGCAAACACATTTGGGCCAAATGAAGCACTGTGGGAGGGTGAGAGATCGTCAAGGAGAGAACAGCTCCTCCCTTTTCCTGCACTGCCAAACTGCAGGACTCTGAAGAATATTTCTGTATTTTTTTTCTTTTCTTTTTTTGTTCGGTTGTTCCCTTACCCTTTTTATTGTTTCTGTTTTTAAGTCGCCTCCGATTCCTGAACGACGCTGCGGTCGGGAGGGCTGAGAGTGTTAAAACGAGTCTGAGCAAGAGGAGCGGGCACCTTTCAAACATTTTGTACTCGGAGGTACAAAGAGCATGTCGCGTGTCTAAGACAGAGGCGAAAGACAAAACCGTCTGTATTTTTCTGTATGAATGTGACGTTTGCAGCTTATTCTTCTACCTTTCAGAGCAGAATCATGGTTTGTGAAAGAAAACGAAAAAAACAGAACAGTAACGACAGTCGACGTAGAGATGACTTAAAAAAAAAAAGGAAAAGAAAAGGTGAGCGTTGAATAGTTCAGTGCTGTCAAGTTCTGTTTGGAGCCTTCTGATAGATGTTTAATAATTTTTCATCCTTTTTTCAAAAGAAGGGAAGAAAATAAAAAATAACAGACTCCAGGGAGACGTTTCTCATCTTTCTTTCTCACCCTGAGCTTTTTTTTGTTGTTGTTGATCTTGTTGTTTTGTCGGGAGTTTCCTGGTTTGTGTGTTTGATCATGCTGATCAAGGAATGTCTCACTTTGTTGTGCATTATTTTGATGAGTTCATCGGGTTTTTAAAGCAGTCGTAGCAGTAGGTTTGTTACCTTTAATTGTCGGTGCAAGCTATTTTTAGAACGGCGGAGCAGAGCCGTGAGCTGCTCAGAGCTACGCTACGGAGACTAATGGGATTTCTTGGTTTCCCTCATCAAACTCATGAATCCAACAACTCCACAACGCTCTGGTGGACAAGTTGTGACCTGCACATTCACCACGCTATGAGATAATAACAGAACGTTACCAGACAGAGTTGTTTTAGAGGTAAATGCAGAGACTGCTTGATGAAAAACTGCCCCAGACGGGAACGTGCATCAGCGGTTTTGCATGAATTTGCCTCTAAAACAACTCTGTCTGGTAACGTTCTGTTATTATCTCATAGCGTGGTGAGTGCAGGTCACAACTTGTCCACCAGAGCGTTTTGGAGTTGTTGGATTGTGTATTTGATGAGTTTGATGAAGGAAACCAATAAATCCCATTAGCCTCCGTAGCGTAGCTCTGAGCAGCTCACGGCTCTGCTCCGCCGTTCTAAAAGTAGCTTGCACCGACAATTAAAGGTAACAAACCTACTGCTAAAACTATAGGGATTATGGCAATGGGCCAATTTGCCAAAATGTTGAATTATCCCTTAAAAATGTTTCTATAAACCTGTAAAATTCACATTGTTCTCTACTGAAGGTGGATCAACTGGTTACATGGGGAATATATAAAAAAACAAACTGTATCTCAACCATTTCCAGGTTGAGTTTCTTTCCATTTACAGTCTGGTTTCAGCTCTGACCTGGATTGTCTCTCTCCTGCTGTAACAAAGTGTGTTTTTGGTCGGTGAAGAAGCTGTGAGTTGTATAAAGGAGGGAAAACATTTAAGCCTTTTTTTATTTTTTTTTTATTATTATTTGCTGAAACAACAGACAAAGTTGCAGCATTAAAACAGGCACCACAGTCTATTAATAACAACTGTTAGGCAGCGTCCACATCATCATCACACAACAAAGGACTTGAGCAGCATTTTTTTTTTATCAGTGTTAAAATAAATTTTTATTAAAAGGCCCCGGTGTTTGACGACTCTGACCTGATTGTCACCTCTCAGGATTATTTGTGGAGAAATTTCACCTTTTTGACTCTTTTTAAGGTTTCAGGAGTCGGGGAACGGACTCCCAGTGGAGCAGAGTGGAGGTTTAATGAGGACAAACACAACCTGTGTCTGTGTGTGTGCCTAAAAAGAGAGAGTTAAAACAGTAACGACAGATCTATTGCACATGTAACTGCACAGGTTAAAAACTAAAGTTAAAGTGTAAATAAAAGGCATCCGTGTGGTCGTTTCCACTTCACACTGTGGTGGTCTGATAAGGTGAAGCAGCCCGACGTTGGATATCAAGTCACAAAAACAGCACAAAGTCCTCGTTGGTGTGTGTGATCATGTGAACGCTCAATTATTATAGATATTTATTTTTCACTAATATAAAATCTCTTCTTAAAGCTTGTACTCGTCACAGAACAACAGTCCCTGTTCAGGGTCGATGATAAAATCATAACAGACTCACTTCAACCAGCTGGTCCCTCATTATTAGCACAGAAAATGTAACTTCCTTCACTTTAACAACATTCAGCCGGCTGATCGTACCTCGTCGTGATTGTGCACTACAGCGAGCAGCGAGGCGGACCGAGACCCCCACGCGGTCTCCGATCCACCCAGCTCTCCAGTCCGGAGATTTGGTAACGGCTTTTTAGGGGAGTGTGTGTGTGATTTATTTTGTTTCCTTCAGTTGGCTCCGGGGTCCCTCCAGCCGCCAAACGCCTTCTCCAGGTGGAGCGCCACAGCCAGGGTCAGGTGGTCCTGGTGCTTCCCGCCCACCACCTGCACCCCCAGGGGCAGCCCCTCCTCGTTCAGACCCAGGGGACACTGGGTGACGGGCAGCCCGAGGATGTTGATGATACCTGAGGACAGGAGGTAAAAGAGGAGAAAGAGTCCTGTAAGTGTAAAAGAAATCTACGATGTCGTGAGTTTAGTTTATTTAGATCCCCACTAGCTTTTGCAAATCAGCACAACAGATATTCTTCCTGGGGTCTTTTCATTTTCATGACAATACATACCAAATATAAAAAGACACATACTTAAAAGGGTATATATTATGGAAATATCACCTTTTGAAGGCTCTTTAACATATATTTGGGTGTTTGGCTTGCCTTCCGGCCCCTAAAATGTGACAATTGATAAAAAGAAATCTATAATTTTCAGGCTACCTAGGTTGAAATCCATGTGGTTTAACGAGCTGCTCCCTCGTTTGTCTGACAATGATGTCATTAGTTTTCGAATTTGCATAATACCACCCCTACCTGGGACCGGTAGAAGGGGTGGGGCGGGGCAAGCAGTGTCTCATTTGCATTTAAAGGGATGGGCACTGAAACCAGCTGTTCTGAACAGGGCTGTTTTGACAGGATGAAAAGAGCTGCAACGTTTGATCCTTGGGGTATTTTGACGGAAGCATGTCACAGTCTTGTCTTTAAGACACCTGGCCTGGGAACTATTTTAATTTGTGAAAAAGGGGCATAATATGTCTCCTTTAATACAAACAAATACACACAGAACACCAAAAGACGAACGCTAAATTACAAGCTCCTACATTGAATCATCACAAAACTTTTACTGTATATCCTGTCACACAAAGATGCCATGAACACTGAACAGGTATTTACAGATTGCCTGTTTGCAAATTATAGTAAATATAGATGCAGATGTGTGGTTGTGAGGGTGTTTTAAGATCACTGACCGGTGTAGGCGAAGTCGAAGGGTCTGAAGAGCGGGTGGTGGTGTTTCGGTGCCACTCTGGGGTGAGGGGGGTAAAGGAAAACGCCGTCGTTGCCTAGCAGCTCTGCCACCTCCTTCTGCAGCTTCTCCTTCTGCTCCATGATGAAGGCCGAGGGTTTGGACCCGTGGGCCATCTCCACCAGGCCCAGACCTGAGGACGCCACACGCACACACACACACACACACACACACAGAGGTCAGTTCAGCTGTAAAGCTACAACTTCAGGAGCTTCTGCTACAAATGATAATGATGTTAGGAGCTAATACTATAATAGAGATAATAATCTTTTTATGAACTTAGAAATAATTGAATTTACCAATAAAAGTTAATGTTTTGAATGACATGTTATTCTTCGTGAGATTAATTTGTCCCGACATAAACTTTTACTTTACTAATTTTAATAACTGTGTGATTGTGCACTTTGCAAACTGTTGGTTACTTGGTCTGTTATAAATAACTGATTTACAGATTATTTATTTCACAATATCATTTTTTAGCAGAAGTAACTAACACTTTATTGCTCCTTAAATATTAAAGGTGTACAGAAATGGCCGTTTGTCCTGTTTGTTGCGCCGAGTTGTCCCGAGCTGCAACACGAGTTTACCCGAGTGAGGAAAACGAATTTGATTGGTCGTTATCGAGCGGGCGGGATATTCAAAGCTTGGGGCGAGTCCGAGCTCCGTGTGTGTGTGCGTGTCTCAGACGTTTGAATGACGGATGACGGATCCAATATCAGTGGCTGGTGAATCGTGTACAGGCTGACGTATAATCCGTGCGCCTGCATTATCCAATGCGGAAAAAAAATACACACTTTCATCCCGGATTTACTCAAAAATAGAATTTTGCACAAAGTTTGGCCTACAACGTCTGAAAGATGAGTTATTACATTAATTTTATGATCCAGAGTGGGCTCAAATTCAATTTTCTTTTCTGTACACCTTTAACAAGTTAAAGGAGATAATAAAAAAAAGAGGAAATAAAACTTAAAGTTAAAATACGTGATGACAGTTTTACCGATAGCAGCCATGGTGTGCTCTGATTTTCCCATGATCCATTTCAGCAGCTCCCACAGAGGCCACGCCGGTCGTCCTGGTTCCCCCATCAGAGAAGCGAAAGGCACAGGAGGCTGAAGGAAAAAAAAAAAAACTTTATTGAAACCCAATAGTTTTGTTCCTGTTTCTTGTTGTGTGTGTGTGTGTGTGTGTGTGTGTGTGTGTGTGTGTGTGTGTGTGTGTGTGGTATCATCTTCACTAACAGACAGTCAGTCATGTGGTTTCTGTTTTCTGCTGCTGCCAGACTCTTCCACCAATAAAGGGACCATTATCACCGTGGTAACACTAACCTGTGTTGGCAGTGCATTGTGTCATCTCGACAGCAGGAACTCATTTACAACTAGAAACCATCGTCGTCTAATCGCCACCCACGACCGAGCGGAAGCCGAAGCAATGACACGTGGGTAATATTACTTCATTAGATTTACCCAGCAGTCATTCAGCGGACACGTGGTTGTGTTACTCTTATTGCTGCTGCTGTTGTTGTGGTGTCGTGGTGTCGGTGTCATGTGTCTGTTCGGTCACAGTGTGACAGCTTGACCTCGTTTGGGGACAAAAACAAAGTCCCTGTGATGTAAATGATCAAATTTAATGGTCAAGACTCGGTGTAGGGTTGGTTTAGGTCTCCAGGGAACCAATGTAGGTCAGTGTAATGTCTTCTGAGGTGATGGAAGAAATACTACTCTGTGTGTGTGTGTGTGGTATGCTGTGCCCTGGCAGCTAAACAGATTAGTAAACCGTTTCCAGGCAGCAGACTACAATAGGAGCTGTGAATACGGCTCGGCCTGCTTCTCCTTCACTGTGAAACAGGTTAATAGATGGAAGAGTCTTTGCAGCAGCTCTGTAACTAATGCCTGTTTTCCTCCCGTCTTTCCTGTTTCTCTCCATTCCAGCAGCAGGAAAACAAAACAAAACAAAAAACTGATGAATAATAATAATGATAATAACACTGGTTGGATCTCAGCGGGTTGAACCTGCCTTGCCCTCCTTATCAGGAAGCCCCATGTAGGTGTCCCAGATCTGGAAGCCGTAGCGGAGCCGTGGGAGTTGCACCTCCTGGACTTTCACTCCGAGATCGGCCTCGAGTCGCTCCACCACCTGGAAAGACATAAGAGAGACTTTTTATTGCACTTGCAATAGTAGCATAGATGTACAGGACACGTAAAGTAAGGAATAAAAATATATAAAGACTTCACTATGTACAAATAATAAATGTACTGTTATGTACAAAATATTATTTAAATAGATATAATAGTAATGTCAAGAATTAACCAAGAAATAACAATTAACTGCGTCATAATGTCTAGAAATAGACTAGAAATAACGGTCAATTTCATAGTAATGTCAAGAAATAACAATTGATTGTGTAGAAATACCCCAGAAATAGCCCATGGTCAATTAGACCAGGACTTGGTGGAGAAAAATTCAGGCCTTTCCCATAAAATGCAAAGCATGAAAAGCATGTGTAACCTTTTGCCTTTATGAAAAACATGACATTACTATGAAATTGACCGTTATTTCTAGGCTATTTCTTGCGGCCTGTCGACACATGTTGTTTGATCGGAGCTGTTGCACAGCGTAGGTGGACATGGATACAAGTAAGTGTACAGCTTGTATGAACTGAGCAAGATAAAAATACTCAAGGATAAATTATGCAGAAGGGAAAAACTTTATAAATACCGACAGCCGAGTGAGGTTAATGGAGTGTAACGGGAATAGTGGCTTTAAAATAACCTTCCTGATATATTTACAAGTAATTTGAGGCTCAGATTCACACCCCACCTTCCTCTGAATGTCCATGAGGTCTTTGTTGACGGGGTACGTCAGAGGACAGCCTCCGTCATGAGGGATGGTGAAGAAACGCAGCTTTTTTAGGTCGACCTTCGTATTCAAGGACAACCTGTGTGCAGAATATAAAAGTGTTGTTGCATCACATCCGTGTGGTGTTGAAAAATAAATATGACTGTGTGTGGATGGACAAAGACGACTCTTTTTTTTTTACATGTGAGCGTTGGGCCCGGCCATGATCTTCAGCATGGGCAGCAGGTCCTCGGCGTAACGACACATGGGACCGGAGCTGACGTAGTCGTCCTGAGTGCCGGAGGTAGGAGGGTACTGGTTCTCACAGGACACCACACCTTTACACACACACACACACACACACCCATATCAGAGCGTGATATGTAAATAAGCTGCAGCACCTGTTTGTTTGGGCTCGAGGGGGCAGTAGAAACAACTGTTGGTATGTTCACACAACATTTGCCTATTCACACGTCCAGCAGATATGGAGGCTTAGGGGATACAGGTTCTGTCTGTATCACATGTTAATGTTTAAGTACAGGACAATGGACACCGTTATAGTAGCGTATAGTATAAAGATATACAGGACATGATAACACGACCTGTCTCTTACCAGGAGTGGTTTTATGGCCAAATATCCCGTTGAAGAAACAGGGCATACGGATGCTGCCGCCGATGTCGGAGCCAATGCCGATGACCGCACCAGCTCCCCCCAGTAGACTGCCCTCGCCCCCTGGAGGAGGAGATAAACAGATTGTGGATCTCAGTCAGTCTCATTTATTCTCCCAGGTCTGCTCCCTTTTTCTTTCACTCCCAAACCAGAAGGCATCAGTGGACTTAAAGGGGAACTATGCAGGATTTTTACCTTCATTAAACAGCAGAGTAATTATGATGGTTAAATAAATGGCATGTACGTTGTTACAGGGAGAATGGAGGCTCTTTGGCTTCCACCTAGCGTCTCTGAAAAACTGGCCGAAAAACAACTTTGTAAGTCCCAGCTCTTGTCTCTGCGGCACCACGACACAAACTCGTCCCATAACCCGTGATCTCTTGTTTATGACAGTTAAGACTACAGAAATATACACGTTGTAACATCGTATATGATATAACATTATGTATCATTGTATTTATTGATTTCTCGCCGGCTTTGTTGTAAACAAATGCACATGGCCGAGAGGAGGGTTAGCAAAACAGAGGAAAAGCGAACAGACTTGCATAGTTCCCCTTTCAAAATGAGTCATATGCAACTTTAATCTGCTGCACGAAAAGGTTTACTGCCTACAGATGAATGTGGTGCTTCATTTATAAGACAAGACCTTTGTAATTCACCCTTCAGGACAGACTGGAGGCTACAGCGACTCGCTATCGGAAAACGACAAGACGGACGGGTTGCGGCAAGCATGCTAGTTTCAACAGAAGAAAAGGCATCGTAAGAGACGAGAGTTAGCACTGGTGTTGCTTTCCACCTCTGGAGACAGATGTTGGTGAGTACAGGAATGAATATTGATGCTGAACTAGCAATGACTGGTAGCTAAACAACTATAAATGCTACAAACGTAAACACACAAAAACGCTCCAAAAGAATTTGCCAAAAAGATGTAATGTAATAAGGCCAATATTTATTATTTATTTCTACATTAAAACACGTGAATTTACCGCACATGTAAGTGGTCAAAACATTCTGAATTAAATTAACTACTTAATATTAAATAAGAGCTCTAATCAGATTATGACGGAGTTCCCCTTTAAAGAACCAGAGCCTGTGTGTCTGCACTGGTGTGTAATATGATTATGAGGCAAAAAACCAGAGACTCAGCTGGAAACAAAAGAGACAGACTCCAACATGACGCTGCTCAATGTCAACAAAATGAACCTGATCCACCTCCCTGTTATCAGGGACTTAAAGGGATAGTTCAACATTTTGGAAAATTGGCCCATTGCCATAATCCTTATAGCCATAGCAGTAGGTTTGTTACCTTTAATTGTTGGTGCAAGCTGTTTTTAGAACGGCGGAGCAGAGCCGCGAGCTGCTCAGAGCTACGCTACGGAGGCTAATGGGATTTCTTGGTTTCCCTCATCAAACTCATCAAATATACAATCCAACAACTCCAAAACGCTCTGGTGGACAAGTTGTGACCTGCACATTCACCACGCTATGAGATAATAACAGAGGTTTTAGAGGTAAATTCATGCAAAACCGCTGATGTGCGTTCCCGTCTGTGGCAGTTTTCCGGCAAGCAGCCTCTGCATTTACCTCTAAAACAACTCTGTCTGAGCAGCTCGCGGCTCCGCTCCGCCGTTCCGACAATTAAAGGTAACGAACGTACTCCTATGACTATAGGGATTATGGCAATGGGCCAATTCGCCAACATGTTGAACTATCCCTTTAACCAACCAACGGCGGCTGACCTGAGCTTCCTCCTGGTATCCTCTCCAGGTCGTACGGGTTGTTGGTGATGCCGTTCAGGTGGTTGTGCGACTCGCACCACATGCAGAGCTCGCTGGTGTTGGTGACGCCCAGAGGGATGGCGCCCGCCCTCTTCAGCAGGGCCACGGGCGGAGCGTCGACAGTCGCCACGATCCCTCGCCGGGAGATCAGACCTGTGGTGAAGGGCATGCCTGCAAAAGAAGTATGGGAGACTGTTTTATTAGTTTGTGCAAACAGTAACTAACTCAGAGGTGAGATTATGAATCGGACCAAAGGTACGAGAGGCTTTTCACAACAAGGTTTCACAACAGGATTAACAGTGCTGCCTCTAAATCCTACATATCTATAATAACAACATCGCTCAACCGCTCCCTGAGCAGCTGCATGTTTCCACTGGGTGTGTGTCTGTGTTTATGTATGTTATCTGTACCAAATGTAATCATAGTAAAAGAGCCTGTGGTTTCCAAGTGCCTGACACCGACAGGGGATCAGGTTTCTGGGAGTTTACCCTGGAGGGCGAAGGACTCTTTGACGGAGAGGGGGACTCCCAGCAGAGGCAGCCGGTCCTCCAGCACCTCCTCTCCCCCCGTCTCCTCCTCGATCAGCTTATCCACCTGGGCGGCCTCCTGCAGCGCAGCGGCAAACCTGCACCGAGAGAGAGAGAGATGTAAAGGATATGACGCAAACTATAAATATGGCAGAGTTCAGTTTCAAAATAAAAGAGAGAGGTAAAATGCTACGACAACAGCTATTTACTCTTTATATAATAAATATACTTTTAATTAGAGACAAACACATGACTAATGATGACACCCACAGAAGGAATAATTAGAGACGGGAGGACAATAGGGCTGCAATTAGTTTCCATTATCAATTAGGCTAATGTGCGGATTATTCTATTTGATTGATCAGTTATTTTGCTCATAATGTCAAAAGGAACATTTCCAACAGCCCAGTGTAACATTTTGAAATATTCTGTTTAATAAAAAAATAAAATAAAAAATTAGGAACAGGAAAGGGTTAGAAAAAAAAGCTGAATTTAAAAAAAACAAAACAATTATTCAATTATTTAAATAGTGATCAGTAATCATTTAAATTTCATTGAGATTTTTTCTTGCCTGTCTTTTATCATGGCGTTCAGTAACGGGTTGACTTCCTGGATCCGGTCGATGTAAGCCTGCACCACCTCCACACTGGACACCTGCACAACATTTAGACTGCATGAGTGTGTGTTACCGTCAGTCACACACACACACACACTACAACACAGATTATACTGATTCTGTTTCTAATATGAAGTTTAAAGCTTAAAAACTACACAGTTGTAGCTTCAGCACAGTTTATTGCACCTTAGCCGTACATTTAGCTGAAAAAATATTAAATTTACTAAACTTCAAGCCTAGAAACAGACATTTAAGAGTCTGAAGCTGCAAAATATTTGATGCTTTAGCTTGAAATGTTCTTAATTGATTAACAGATTATTAAAATGGACTTGTCCAGTCATTGCAGCTCTGCACATGTTCATTTTCAGTGAGGGCATTGATGATTGTTTTCCATAGATTTATCATACATCCATAAAACCAGACAGAGCAGGTCAGGAGTCAGAAGGCTGCAGGCGGTCGGGTCAAAGTTTGGTGTCATGCACCCGACCAGCCTTATGTCAACAGTCTTGTTGTTCTTGGCACAGAGAGAGAGAGACACACACACTCTCTCTCTGACACCCTTAATACCATCATGCATCATATTAATGCTCCCAAACTGGTTTCATGAACATGACAATGAGTTTAGTGTGTTTGTGTGGCCTCCTCTACTCGGTCACCACTGTAATGTGTATGTGTGTGGAGAGCAGAGACAGGATCCAACCTGCTCCTTATAAAGTGCTGCATCAGAGTGTGTGTGCAGGTGTATTGTCAGTCCACAGGTGTCACAGTGCCACCCTCGGGGTTTTACACACTTAAAAACAAAATAAAATAGGAAAAAAAAAAAAACATCCTAACACAGGTGCAGCAACTGAGTTTGACCGTCATGTGGCTTTTCATTTAAAAAAAAAAAAAAAAGGGGGGGGGGGGGGGGGGGGAGTGTAGGCTAAATATAAATATTAACCATTAAAACAATGCTGCTATCTTTAGACCAGCTAACAGCTTTAACTTTATTGGGTCTAAAACAATCATTAACTGGAGATACCTGAGCGCTGAGTGGTTATTTATTAAACTACCTAACCAGGCTAAAGATGGGGCTGCTGTTACGTCGTAGCGTTGACCCGGTACACACCTCTTTTCTCCGGATCTTCTTGGCGAGCTGCGTCGCCGACTCCAGCAGCAGCGCGTTGCCGACGGCCGGCAGCCGCTTCCCGGCCGCGGCGCCGGGGCTGCGGGGAGCGAAGAGCCGGTAGAGGGCGAAGAGGACTCCGGTGAGCGCCTTCAGGAGCCACACCTGAGCCTTCTCCAGGCGGCTCAGGGCCATGTTCGCACCGCGGGGAGGCCGAGGGAGGACGGAAGGTCAGCGGTCACACGGCCGCCGTCACCTCGGTACTAACAGCTCCGTCTTCCGCTGGAGGTCCGGACGGAGCTTTTATACCCGCCGTCAAGGCGGCGTCGCTTAGTAACGAGCGAGGAGGACATGACAGGAAGTAGTGTAGCCTTCAAAATAAAACCACCGGAACTGCTTCACATAGAAAATTCAGAATAAATGTATAAAATACCACCAGAGGTACTTTAAAACGTATTTTGGTTCAGCACAATTTGATCTCAAGTGGGCCAAACCAGTAAAATAATAACGTATAATAACCTAGAAACAACAAAAACTCGAAACCCTTTACTTAAAAAAAAAAAAAAACAGCATGATGATGAGTTGATGTTAAAATCCTGAATCTATATCAAGGGTGTCAAACGTGTCAAAACCGGCCAAGCAGGGGTCCTATCCGTCCAACAGGATGAATTTGCCAGAAAATTACATAGAAGACAGA
The DNA here is from genome assembly GCF_905171665.1 of Trachurus trachurus. Lineage (NCBI taxonomy): Eukaryota > Metazoa > Chordata > Actinopteri > Carangiformes > Carangidae > Trachurus > Trachurus trachurus. The sequence continues at coordinate 16,274,936 of NC_139909.1, read as the reverse complement.
AAAGGCATGATATTGTTGAAATTTCACATATTTTTCCTCAAGAAACTTCATGTTGCTCATAATGTTTTGTAAAAGGATAGTTCATTAACTGTTAACATCTTAATAATGTACTTGTATACTTCTTTGTACAGATACAAAGGGATTTACAGGCCACTAATTACTTGATAATGTCAAGGAATAGTCAAAAATAACAATTAACTGCATAATAATGTCTAGTAGTAGGCTAGAAAATGGTCAATTTCATAATAATGTCAAGAAATAACGATTGATTGCGTAGAAATAGCCCAGAAATATGATATTGGTCAATTGCAAAGACTTGGTGGAGAAAAAGCATGAAAAGCATGTGTGATTTTTTGCCTTTATGAAAAACATGACATTACTATGAAACTGACTATTGTTTCTAGGCTATTTCTTGACATTACTACGCAATTAATTGTCATTTCTTGGCTATTTCGTGACATTATCAAATAATTAGTGGCCTGTAAATCCCTTTGTGTCTGTACAAAGAGGTCCAAGTACATTATTAAGATGTTAACAGTTAATGAACTATCCTTTTACAAAACATTATGAGCAACATGAAGTTTCTTGAGGAAAAATATGTGAAATTTCAACAATATATCATGCCTTTTCTGTCTTCTATGTAATTTTCTGGCAAATTCATCCTGTTGGACGGATAGGACCCCTGCTTGGCCGGTTTTGACACGTTTGACACCCCTGATATAGACTCAGGATTTTAACATCAACTCATCATCATGCTGTTTTATTTTATTTTTTTTAATGAAACATTTTCAAATTTTATCTACAGGGAAAACACAAATCATCTTCTGTGGTGCCTCCTGTGGTTAGACTAACAAAGAAAAAGTTACTTGATTTAATTATAGTTTTTATACGGTGAGCCAAAGGCAATTTCCTACCACGCTAAATAATACAGATTAATTGTATTGTATTTAAAATCGCTGTTGCACAATCAAACATTAAATTCACAGATATATAAATATAAAAGAGGTTGATTAAAGTGCATTGACAGAAAAAAGAAAACGTGGATAATTGGACATCAAAGTTATACTACTAATGTCATCAAGAAATCAATTATGTCTTATTATCGGTTGATAAGACAAGATTGTCTTCATCATTTGGGGAAATTAACAATGCATCCTTCAATACAAATTATCAAATTTAGCTCCAGCTGCAAAATTAAAGTGCATCACTTTCTGTTCATGTCTTGTTTTTTTGCATGAGAAAGGAGCAGAAATTAGGCTGCAGTGCATCACCAGTGTGTGAGCAGTAGAGGACAGCATGGCTGAAGGCTGCAGATGCTTTCATCCCTGTTTGAACATTCGCAGCACGTCGCTCTGACTCTGTCTCTGCAATGCAGGTCAGTGGGTTAGTGGAGAATCTGCTGCTGCCGTCACGTCCACTGGTTCCTGTCAGTTCTGCTGCTGCTGCTGCCGTGTTTCACTGCTCCAACGTCACACGCTACACACATGCAACTGATGGAGGGGTTTCCCACAATGCATTTAGTGTTTGGTTTAAGGGCAGTGCAGGTTATTTTTCTCTCTCTGTAAATTATGTAAATTAGACAATTTAAAACACACAAGGCCTACATTCACTGTTTCCACATTGAGGCTTCAGTAACAATCCATCTGATCCAATAATGTAATTTATAGCTACGTAACAATCTCAGTCTGCAGATGCTGTTGATTCTGTCAGCATATTAGACTGATAATACCCCTGCTAATTTATATTTTTGAAGCTATACATCTGAATTCATCCACCACATCATAACAATATCAAATAGTAATGTATGATCTGATGTCACCTGATAGTATTTATGTTAAATTTCAGCTTCTGTAGCTTTAGTTTAAAGTAAAAAAAAAGAAAAAAAAAAAAAAAGTGGCCTAATAAATGCTTTACTAATGACAGAGAGGGGGTTGTGCTCTTATCATGTTGTTGAAAAACTTCATATTAGGGTTTGACTGTGTGAGTAATAGCCATATAAGATCAATAATATCCCCAGAATGGCTGCATGCGTACACCCTGCTGAGCTATTTATTGATCCTTGTATTTCAGGAGGAACTAATTTCACAGCTCGTTTTGAGATTAACAGACGACGTTCAGAGACAGGAAACTTTCTTTTTTTTCCCCAAAGGATTGTGTCATTTCTGTTAACAGAAGGAAGTGGCCGTTTGTTGTTGTGCACACTTCTAAAAAATGTTGCAACCTTTGGAACAAAAACATTGACTTAAACCTTTTCATTCATTAACACACAGCAACTGAGAGAGTTTATCTGACCACATTTTGAAGAGACAGCCACAGAATTAGAAGAGAGAAATGCTCCTCCTGAGTAATATGGGGTATACGCCCTGTCGGAAAAACACAACACAAACATATCACCGTCCCAACCGAGTGGAGAAAAACAGATCGTTCCTCACCTGTAAGGTGAAACCTGAGGCGCAGAAAACTACCGGGCGTGTAGAGACAAGAGGGAAGAGACACAATCGACAGTGTTTGTGTTCCTGTGTGTCGGGCTCATCGAGCTCTGCTGCTGGGACCGAGCAAAAGAGTGAATGTGATTGCATGAAACTGAAAATACTCTGGGTTTATGCAGTGTGTGTGTGTGTGTGTGAGCCATGCTTGATGGGAACTTTAAACCCTTTGTGAATGGAGGCCTTTGGGGTAAAGTGATACGGGGTCAGTGAACAACAGGAGAGGGCTTTGGGCTCTTTTGTATTGATTTCCGTCTTCTTTCGTGTCTCTGTTGTCATGGGACGGACGCCACATGCCATCGACCAATAGCTCGTTATTATTGTGACTCTCGTATTGTACACACACAGTAGGGAAAAGTCTGCAACACCTGAGACTTTCGCTCTTTCAGATTAATCACATCACACGTCTGTGTTTGGATTAGATGAGAAGTATAAACCCAGACCATGGATAATTCAATATGAGTTATATGTTTTCCATTGAGTCGGGTGTATGTTGTTTGACATTGCCCCTGTGCCCTCTGTAAAGCCCCTCCGGTTACCTTTACATTTCATTTTCTTAACGAGATCACGGTTCGAACCCCCCTCTGTTTAAGTGGGCGGTAATTTACTTTACTGTTCCTTTGTTGATGAAGCAGCACTTCACTTTGATCCACTTTCCGGCACCTCCACGAGGCCCTGGAGACCAGTCTGGACTGATCTGTCTGTCCCTCTGGGCTGAAAAGATTTGTTTTATGAGCCTAAGTGACCATTTTCATTAATCAGAATTCAAAGTAGAAGAGTTTTTCCTTCATTATTCTTCATGGGATGAAACAAGAAAACAGAGCACCTGGGGGGTTTTCACTCCAATCAAGAACTACTTCATTTATTTCACATAGTGTGGCACCTTAGTGATGTAATATTGACTCACTCACTGATAAATGGTCCTTCAAATCAATATTTAAATACTAAAAGATCCAATTTTACTCAATACGTTTACAAGGAGGTGGAAAATGTGCAATTTAATTTAGTTTTTGATGTAAATGTTGACCTTTGAGAATAAGAAAAACAAAACTTCAGACACATGTTTAATATCACATGTGGAAACTACATGAAAGTGAAAACGTATAGATATAGATTAGATATAAATAGAAATCAACAAAATTCCGCCTTTTATAGAAGAAAACATACCGTACGATATAATATATGATTATTTTTATTATTATGTTATGTTATACACTGTTGCTAATGGAGTTGGAATAATTTTGGTTTTTAGACATATTCCTCTTTTTATTCCTGTTATATTGTGGTTTAATTTTCACAGTGATACGTTTGGAAGAGATTGATCAATAACGTTTTGAGAAGATATACACTTTACATATCAAGAATAAATCACTTTGTCCAAAATCATTTCATGAGAAGATGTAAAAAAAAAAAAAGAAGTTTTATTCCAACTTCATGGGCAAAAGTGTTTTATATTATATCGTATTATATTACAGCAACATATACAGTATGCTCCTTGGGTAGAGGTATAGGGGTACCAGCCTTTAAAATGTATATATTGTCAAGGTCAAAGACTAGATTTGTGCATGTGTGTGTGTGTGTGTGCGCCACATACATCATCTCTATGTATTATGTATAGCTGTATGTAATAATGTGGTGGTTTCCCCCAACACCACCAGCAGCAGCAGCAGCAGCAGCATGACCATCTCCAGGAGTCTATTTATCTATTTGGCAGCAGCCTTTTATCCATGATGAGAGGAAGAGGGGGACGAGGAGAGGGGGGGGGGGGGGGGGGGGGGTGAGGTGGACCATGTGGCAACTCCTCCACCCCCCACCCACCCACCCTGTCACGCCTGCACCTCCTTCAGGGACCGGCACGCGGGCACATGAAACAGCTGGTGTGCTCCAAAAACCAATTACGAAGGCCCCTGGCCCCCCGCCCGGCTGCATGTACAGGGTCGGGCAGGAGGTGTGTGGGGGGGAGTGTGTGTTTGTTACTTAGCACCCAGAGACGAGCTTCTAACGAGGGGCCGCCGCTGCTCAGATGGGGGACGCAGCAGCAGGTCCAGGATATAGATTTGCACCGTCCAGACCTGCATGTGTAGTATAATGTAGGTGGAAATGTGTAATTTCAGATGCAGCAGGAGACGCCTGATGTTGATGTTTTATTTACTGTGTGTGTGTGTGTGTGTGTGTGTGTGTGTGTGTGTGTGTGTGTGTGTGTGTGTGTGTGTGTGTGTGTGTGTGTGTGTGTGTGTGTGTGTGTGTGTGTGTGTGTGTGTGTGTGTGTGTGTGTGTGTGTGTGTGAGCTCTACAGAGACGTGCAGGTGTGAATCACAACAGGAAAATCAGATATAATGAAGTGTTCCTCGATGTGGAAGTGAGGACATCGTCATCGTCGTCATCATTTCCTGACAATCCCTGTGAGTATAAACTCTTGTGGATGTGTGTGTTGTAGTCCTACGTCTCCCATCGTCCTCTTTGGAGATTGATCTGTCAGCTCAGGTGTTGGATTTGGATGCAGATATTGATCCGCCTCCCGCTGGGCGTCGTTAAAACTTTTCAGCAGGGGATCTGAAGGAGAACCACACGAGACGGCCTCATCCAAATACATTTTTTGTGGTTATGTGTGTGTGTGTTCCCCTGTGAGGACGTAAGAAAGATGGACTCTCACATTGATTTGGGGCCCTTGTGCTGCTTGTTGAGATAGTTAGTGTCAGATAAATAGGAGGTCTATTAAAATCACATTGATTTGGATCTGCCAATAACATTAATTGGTTTTTGTGTGGGTTTTTTGTTTAGGTCGATTTATAAAGAATATATGAGAAATTGAGGAAGACAGATGTTTCTGTGAGACTGCTGCATGAAGCTTAATGCCTCCATGTTCACTAGTGTAGTTTATCTTAGCATGTTAGCAGAAACAGGATTACAATTTTATGAACTCAACATTTTTATCTTGTAGTGGCGATTATGAGGTTTTTTAAAATAATTTATGCAGAGACTGCTTGCCAAAAAACTGCCCCCGACGGGAACGCACATCAGCAGTTTTGCATGAATTTACCTCTAAAACAACTCCGCCTCGTAACGTTCTGTTATTGTCTCATAGCGTGGTGAATGTGCAGGTCACAACTTGTCCACCAGAGCGTTTTAGAGTTGTTGGATTGTGTATTTGATGAGTTTGATGAGGGAAACCAAGAAATCCCATTAGCCTCCATAGCGTAGCTCTGAGCAGCTCGCGGCTCTGCTCCGCCGTTCCAAAAATAGCTTGCACCGACAATTAAAGGTAACAAACCTACTGCTGTGACTATAGGGATTATGGCAACGGGCCAATTTGCCAAAATGTTGAACTATCCCTTTTACAACATACGCATCCTCTTTTTGTATTATGCCTCGTGTTAAATTCCCCAATAGAGTAGGCTATCTTACATTTTTTGTAAACCCCTCCATATTTTGTCCCAGTATTCTTTTAACTTTTGGCAGGACCAGAATATGTGTGTATGGTCAGCGTCCATGTGACCACATGCCCGACGCTTATGAGTTTAAAGTTGTCCCAACTCATCCTTAGAAGTGGAAGTTGTTGAGATATGTCACTTAGAAACAAGAATGTGACCTCGTGGTGCAGTAAATAAAGCCAGGAGGTCATGGCTGAAAACGAGAGTTCAAACTGCTCATGACATTTTTTCAGGAAGTGGAAGGAAGTTATGACCTGGGGTGGACAGGAACTAACTACTTTGTACTCTTCTAGTTTTTTGTATAACATTTACTCCATAATACTTCTCTGGAGTACAGAAGTACTTGTATGTTGAAGCAGAGCTTTAAATGCACAAATTAATCTTCTTTTATTTTGAAAATGCAGTAGACCACACGCAGGACAACAAGCAGCTTCTACAACACTTATCTGTCATGTTTGAGCCTGTCACTGTTTCAATAAAGTTACATTAGATAAAAGATCACAATCTGAACCAGAGTCACAGCATCTACTTTGTTGTTCCCGTAGGGAGGTTCGTTTTGGATTCGGCTACAACCTGCACACATTCCTCATACTCCGCATCAAACATCAGAAACACTGATAACGTTGCTCAACCCTGTGGCCTCAAGTAACATTATTTAAAAAGCTTGATTTATGTCGGTAGAAAAATAATAATACATTTTAAAATGTGTTTAACATACATTTGGGGACTTAATCTTTCCTTGAGGGCAGGAGTTTTAACATGGGACAGATCACTAAGTATCATGATGATAACGACATGATGCAGTGTTTATTTAATTCCAGATAAACTTTATTTAACAGGCAGCTTGTTGTTGTTTTTAACTTCTACTGCAAACAACTTTATTTATCCCCAAAGGCCAATTCTGTTAGCAATCTGCCAGAAAAACAAAGCAAAGATAACAACAACGTAAAAAAGAGAGAGAGAGAAGGATAATCACAATCAATCAATTCACAGAAAAGAGCGCAAACAGTGGGAACAGTGGATACATTCAGGTCCCATTCATGGGCCTATCAGGGGTACATGATAATGAGGAAAATAAATAAGCAATGCATAATTAGATGAATAAAGAACAATAAATATTTCTATGGGTTCACAGTTGCAATTGCAATGCCAGGCCTTAGTTGAGTCACTGCCATCAGCATCTAAAAATCTTTCATGCTGATATGGGTTAAATTCCTGATGTCCATCTCTACAATCTTCCAGTTTATTTATAGAGCACATTTAAAAACAATCTTCATATCCAAGAAGTTTTTTTTTACCATACCAGTTGTTCCTGAGTCAATTCTCTCTCTAAATATGTAACACTCATAAGAATATTTGATTGTATAAGAGGTCAAAATTAACTGTTTCCACTTGTGCTGGAGTGATAGTTGATCAGGATGATCTACGCTTTGACTTAAGTAGTGGAGTTATGTCTAAATCAGTTTAAGGGGCGAATATCTCTGTGCTGAAAAGTCCAAACAAATGAGGATATCTACGTTATCTCAGAGGGATTAGTGTCTCGAAGTGACTGTTTAACCTGAGCTGGTTGTTTTCTCCTCACGCCGACTCTTTGATGTGGACACAGAGAGATGTCAAACAAAAATCTCTGTCCACAAGTAAATATCCCCACTAGGTGATAAAGTAGCCTGAGACAGGTCACAGGGGTCAGAGGGGTCAACGTAATCCCCCCCCGTCTGCACACACACACACACACACACACACACACACACACACACACACACACACACACACACACACATACACACGTACGCATGAATGCTTTCACATAATCCTCACACACATGTTCACTGAAGCCCAACATGGACTCAAAGCAAACGGAGCAGCCAGAGGGTGAATAAGTGATCAGCAGCACTAAATAATAAATAAATACACATTATAATCAGCCGCAGCGGTGTGACTTCAGAGTCGTCGCTTGGCTGCAGGACGGCCGCCAATAAACTAAACTGATTGTGTTAATAATGCAGAGACGCTGCTGCTGCTGCTCGGAGAGAATCACACAGCTACGACTCGACGTGTGAACGGTGTGTGTGTGTGTGCAATGTGTGTGTGTGTGTGTGTCATCGCTGGGAGTATGTGGCGGCGAGGTGTGAGATGGCCCCACGCTGTACGACACAGGTTTTTTATGGCTCCTCTGTGGGCCCCGTTGGGGTTCAGGTGGCCCCACAGAGCTGTGAAGAGCATTAACATCCACTGTCGTCTGTCGTCTTGTAAATCTCTTATAGACATATTCTCTTATCACAGAGACGATATTGTTTTACTTTAAGTATATCATCACATCTTTTTCCACTAATAATAATAGTAACTTTTTTTTGCTGCTGCACAAATGTAAATTTCCCCACTGTGGGACAAATAAAGGAATCTTAACTTTATTTATATAGCACCTTTAAAAACACAACTTTACAAAGTGCTTCACAAAACAATATAGAAGAGACACATCACAAATGCCATAAAACCATAAGAGGTGGACCGCCCAAGTGATACAGCAACACAGGCAATACAAGAACCCAACAATAAACTGAGACCAGGAGGACTCAAATTAGAGTGAAGGATGCAGTTAAAAATAAATAAAAGGGGGGTATATGTGATAAAAAACAAATGAGATACAAGAAAAGATGGGATAAAAGAGTTAAAACCGAAGAAAGTGTAAAGTAAAACAATTAAAGAGCATCTGAGTAAAACTGTGAGACAATGATGATAATAATGATCTCCAGGAGTGTGCACACATTCTGGGTCATTAAAAATGTCTTTTTACTTCCATGTTTTTTATTATACTTGAAGCTAAAGTGCACGCCGCCAACTGGACTTGGTCTTTATTTGTCATTTGTAAATATCTCCCATCAGGGATAATCTGCACAAGTGTCCACTCAGCAGCTTTACAGACAGTGAGGGACCTTCTTCGATTGTGCTCTGAGATCTACAGTACAGACAACAAATCCGTTTGATAAATCTGAGTTGAAGTGGACTGCAGGAGGACAGACACGATGTCGATCACTGGTTGGTGGCGTCTTCTGGCTGCTGTTGTGACTCTGGCTGCACGTTTGAGATGAGATTAAGTCACTGTATAAAAGCTTTCACAGGAAAATCTGAAACAGTAAAGATGCTGTAACCTTTTGGATTATCGTGTTTCCCAAAAGCAGCAGTTTTTGTTTTGTTATTTTGATAAGCACAACCGAGTGGGGGCGAACTTGCAAACTGCAGCCCAGACGCCCTGTTTAAGCCCAAAACTGGCCTGTACTGTCAGATCCATCCTGTCACTGAGAACCTGAGGACAGGATGTATAAAGGATAGGCAAATATAAGCCTCGGGCTTCAGCCTATTCCCTTTTCGGTCACTGTATGATATTTTCTTTTTTTGTGTGTGTGTGTATGGTTGCAATTGTGTATAATATGTTTTGGCTAAACTGTTCACACAAAATGGTTGATTTTGATGTTGGTGTTGTATGACCGAAATAAACAAATTTCAATTCAATTCAATTCAATTCAGATGTGGAGGGACAATGACCAGATGTGGGCTGAGGATCGTCTGGGTGTAGCCTATGTTGGGCCAAAAAAAAACAACCAAAATATAACATAAACTAGATAGACAGATACACTGCCTGTCCAAAAAAAAGTCACACACTCTAATATTTCATTAGCTTTGATTACAACATGCTGTGGCATCGTTTCGATAAGCTTCTGCAATTTATTTCCGTTCAGAGTTGCATTAACTTTTCAAAGATTCTCAATGGGGTTAAGGTCTGGACACTTCTTCCCTGCTATCCTTCCAGTTTTTAATAATGTGTTGGATGGTTCTTAACCCAATTTTATTCTCAGTAATCTCCTTAGATGTTTTATTTGCTTGATGCCAATAATTTGACCCTTCTGAAACAGGTTAACATCTTTTCCCGGACCACAGGATGTGTCTTCCAACATGGTTGTTTAAGAAATTAGACTGCATAGGGTTATATAAGTTGTTGCCAGCTGAAACATAATCATCCAATGGGAGGCTCTCACCTATTAGCTTAGTTGAATCCAAGTGGTGGGCAGTGTATTTTTATTTGTCCCATGCTTTGAGGCTAAAACCAGGGTTAAAAGACAGAAGCTGGTTCTAGTGCACATCCCTGTAGCTATAAAACTGAATCCAATGAACATAAATACTGAATTATGATTTGTTTGAGCATCCTCCTCCCTCTCAGGTCAAAGTGCTTTCAAAACTAAAAGAGACAAATCAGCACAGTGGACATGACCTAACGTCCTCCATCCTGTAAAACACTGTGAGTTGTTGTGGCACAAGCAGGACACACATTATGCACAGTTTGGATGCTGTGGTGTGGCAACTCCAACACACACACACACACATAGGTGAGAACTGGGCCAGGTTAAGCGCCCCCACAGGTGTATTTTTGCGGTGATCAAGTGTTAGACCCGCCCCCCTTCACCTCCTCCTCCTCCTCCTCCTCCCCGCCTCCAATAAAGCGCAGCAAAAGTCACCGCTCCTCTTCCGTCAAGCAGCCAAACCCCGGAGCGAGGCAGAGCAGAGCCGAGCAGAGCAGAGCAGGAGAGAGGAGGACGGCGAGCACGTAAAACGAAACCACGGAAGCCTGCCTGCCTGCGTGTGTGTGTCTGTCTGTGTGTGTGTGAGAGAGAGAGAGGGCGGTTCACACAACAAGGATGATTAATTAGTAAAATAAAGCCGTCGGTAACCGGACGCCGCCGTCGCAGCTGATCCGAGCAGCAGAGGACACACACCGGCGCATGTGGAGCCTCCTGTGTGTGTTTCTAGGCCAGGTAAGTCGCACACACACACACACACACACACACACACACACACACACACACACACACACACACACACACACACACACACACACACACACACACACACACACACTCTCTCCCTCTCACTGCCAAGCACGCGTCTCCTCGCGATCACGGCAGGCACACAGTTGCGCGTCAGCATTTTTGACTTAAGAGTCGTGAGGGTATATTTTGTATGTAGGCTATGTGTGTTAGTTAGCCCAGGTTGTGTGTTTGTAAGTCACCTCCGTCCCTGCGGGGGAGTTAAGTCCGTGACAGACGAGCTCACAAACTCAGCTCAGTTTGACATCCATAATTTACGAGCCGCAGTCAGTCAGTCGGGGCTGAGCGGCACGCAGCTTTCTGCAGAGCATCGAGGAGTCTCCTGCAGCCTGCATGTGTGCGTGCATGTGTGCGTGTGCGTGCGTGCGTGCTGGACGACCCCTCCACCACCAACCTATCCCCTCTCCCCTCTCCTCTCTCCCCTCCTCCTCTCTCAATGTGACTGAGCGACCATTAGACTACTACTAGATGTGTAAATGTCCGAGTGATTGGATCAATTTGGGAGAAGAGCAGCGCGTGTGTGCATGTGTGTGCACGTGTAGCTGTGTGTGTGCATGTGTGTGTGTGCAAAGTGCAGCCAATAACGATGAGAGGTGATATGTGAGCACTTATCACCGAGCAGCAGATTACATGTCAGACAGCCTCACCAGCAGCAGCAGCAGCAACAGCAGCAGCAACACTCCCTGATGGATTTTTGTTAGTTATTATAAATACATCATCATCAGCTCGTGCACACACTTTGAATCCAGTGCAGCCTCGTGCGTCAGTGCAGGACAGTTGTTGTGTGATCTCTAATATTATTATTAATATTAATAATAATTTTGCCAATGAGAGAGAGATGTGTAGTGTGAGGAGGGAGAGTTTCTTCAGCAGCAGCAGATCTGATCCAGTCAAGACGCTCACACTTTATGATTTAGTGAATTAACGCCCCTGTCTGTTTCCGCCCCCCCCCCCTCCTCACCCCCTCCTCCTCCTCCTCCTCCTCCTCCTCCTCATTGTCCCTCTTCAGTTTCAATAGGCTGCAGCGTCAGTGAGGCAGCTCCGTGCGCACTGGAAACCCACGATTCAATTGGTGGAACCAGGGGGGGAGCGCCGGCCTTTTCCACTGCAGGAGGAGCAGAGTTGGAGGAAGCCGAGACACGGAGAGAGAGGAAGAGAGGGAGAGAGAGAGGGAGAGAGAGCTGCCAAGACAGCAGCAGCAGCAGCAGCAGCAGCAGCCTGCGCAGTTTTAAAAAAGAAAACGGCATGAGGGACTTCACCCAAACTGCGCACTGACTCTGCAGGATGCACCGCTGCAGCTGCGCGCTTCGCTGAGAGACTCAAGAAGAGAAGAGACGCGCAGACTTCCAGTGCAGGAATTTGACTGAGGAATTAAGACGAACCGGTCGCTGTCTGTCTCTCTGACCGCAGCTGCGACATTTGGTTTGGTTTCCCCCCACTGAGCGGCTATCATTCCTCCTCCTCCTCCTCCTCCTCTCCTCCTCCTGCACAGCGGCCGTGGCCTTGTAGCGGACATGGGAAATGTAAACAGGAGTCGGGCTGGATTTTAAACTACGCACTCGTCCCACGTCCTCCTCCTCCTCCTCCTCCTCCCGGCCCCTCCCCTCCCGCTCCTTCTCCTCCCGGGCTGTCCGAGATGGAGACGGAGACGAGGGTCGTGCCGGAGCAGGAGCAGGGGCAGGGGCAGGGGGAATCGAACCCGGACCGGGAGCCCATGCACAGCGTCCACGGCCCCAACCGCATCCGGCCGTCCTCGTACCGGGCCCTGCGCAGCGCCGTGTCCAGCCTCGCGCGGCTCGACGACTTCAGCCGTGAGAAGATCGGCGCCGGCTTCTTCTCCGAGGTGTTCAAGGTGAGAGGTGCAACACACTTCACTTCACTCACTCACTCACTCACTCACTCTGCTCAACATCCGTGCACAACATCCTCCTGGTCGCCATGGATACGCAGCATCAAACTTTCAGTGTTTTTTTTTCTTTTTTTCTTTTTTTTAAATCAGATGTGTGAGCTGAGCTTAGTTGAGCTGCTGCAACTTTTCAGCTGTTGTTGACTTCCTGTTAACTCCACTTGATCTCTCAGCATCTCTGAAAACAAACGGTACCCATGGCAACCCATATAACAACCAATATGATAACAAACCCAGCTGAATCAGAGTGAGTCAGTGAGTGATTGATTGGGTTTGTTTGTTTTGTGTGTGTGTGTGTGTGGACGCCTGGACTGACGGCGGATGGTGTCACATGTCCACAGTGACCCACATGTTGTGTAAAGTGGACTGGACGCTCTGTGTTGTGTTGTGGTAAGTGGAGACAATCAGGGCAGGTGGATCTGGAGAAGGTATCTCTCTCTCTCTCTCTCTATCTGGTTGACCCAGTAGCCTTTAGTGACCTATAATCCCAGAGAGCGTTTTATTAAAGCAGAAGTGAGTGATATATTTGTGTTAATATAAGTCTTAAATAGTTATATCTTCCGACAGCAATCACTTACATAGAGTGTTTGGACTGAAACACGGGTCTCTCAGTCCCTCTGCTCTGCTCTGAGCCGAGGAGAAAACATTTATCGTATCCTACAGTTTTTATCCAATGAGGAGAGAGAACGGCATGCAGGGCTGTGTGTGCAGCCAAGGAACGCCGTGAATGTGGTGACGTAGGGACGAGGACTGTTATGGTGCGTTCAAGGCAGCCCGTAACTCGTGTTTTTCCGACCTGTGAAGTCGTACCAGTTCGATCTGGTACGAGTTTACAGGTCGGAAGTTACGAGTGGCCGTTATAGTGACTTTCACCGGTAAAACAGGTCGGAAAAACACGAGTGGGTTGCCTGGAACGCTACAAAGTCGTAAGTTGTGACTTGAAGCTGTAATTTACGGTTTCAAAAGCCTGCCTGGAACGCAGCATTAGCCAAAACGACCGGATCGCTTACTTCTGCTTTAATGATGACAGCTGAATGTGATGGTGTGAGAGTGGGAGAACAACGGAGAGAGAGAGAGGGAAAGAAACCACTGAAATCAGTTTAGAGATGCTGTAAAAAGAGTTTAAGACTCAGAAAACTTGAAGCTCCAGAAGTTTAAAAAAAAATATATTTTACAACTTCCAGTGGTATAGACTCAGGACAGAAACCTGCTCGACTGTACCTGCCAGATGTGGGGCGTGCAGCTGTTTGTCTGTTGAACACTAGTGGGACTTAATGAATTTTCTCCTGTGAACGTTAAATACCAGGCTGCACTCTGCTCTGCTCGCGGTGCCTTCAGGCGATCGAGCTCGATGACGGATCGAGTGTCTTATTGCTTCGATCTTGTGGTTTTGATGCACAGAGGTGATAAAGTCCTGCTGCTGCCTCCGTCCTCGCTGTGCAGTTGACACAGTCTTGTGTTGCTCAAAGTGGGTTCATAGTTCATACAGATAGTTTTTTACTCTTTTGTGAGGGGCACGTTTGTGATGGGACAAGACTGAGACACATTTATGAATAGCTTTTAGAGGTGTCATGTACATATTTTTGTAAAAAAAAACGGGCCATTAATTTGATACAGAGGTTGCAGTACTCTTAATATTTGTCTATAATAATGATCTGAGTCCTTTATCATGTGTTTGTGTATATTTTGTAAATAGATTGAGTGGATTGTGGGTCTGACAGATTGATTTGCTCGGCTCTGCGACAGTGTGATGGATGTTTTTCACAATTATTGGAGATTAGTTTAAATGGATTATGCACCGATTAATCATGAAGAATCAATAATAAAGCAGCTGATTTAAGAGTTAATATTCCCTGCACATTCTACATTTAAAGCTCAGAGTGATGCTGTTTCATAGCTTTTTAAATATGGCTTCATGTCAGTGCTCCCAGGTCGTTGGTCTCATTCTCATCACATGTTAAACAGCTGCATCTGTGTCTTTTATAAGGGGAAGTCGGAGCCGTTTAATATCTGTTATCAATTGTGTCAAACTGCTAATCTCTTCATTAGTCAACCATTGAAAATATCCCCAAAGGAAACACTTTAAAAAATCACTTGTGTTCAACTCTGTGTGACCAAACCTCCATTTATTTATTTTAAATTCTCAGTCATAGTAGTTGAAAGTGAAGCGTGAGGCCTCCCTTTAGTCTCAAGTGGCGACAGTGATGCCCTCATATTAATAAGAGATTATTAGGAGCTTCCTAATGCCCATGTGGGAGGAGTGCCAAGACTCACAGGAGGAAAAGTGTGAGTGTATTTTCTTCTGCTTCCTCTTTCCAAGTGTTTGTCTGATCTGAGTCTGTAGCTGAAGGTGTGATGTGGATTTGTTTGAAAAATGATGATCGACTTCTCTCATTAGATGCGATTCTGTGCTTTGTTTATATGTGGCCTTGCTGTGTTTTGGATGACTGTAGTTTTGAGAGGGGTCAAATATTCGGTGCGACAAGTAAATGGAAATTTTCCACAACCTGCATAGGTAAAAAAAAAAAAAAAAACATGAGCTTTGGCAGGATGGTGGCGTCTGAGCTCTATATTTAAACCATGTAGTTACAGAGATGAAGTGAAAGTGCAGGATTGTGACACTTCATAAAAAAGTCGTCTTAATTACCTTCTCTGAGCCAAGCCAGTCTTTAAGAAAAGAAAGAAAAACGCATGGTTAAGTTGACCCTCGGCTCATTAAATAAGACTTTCTGTGCTGCGGTTTCCCTCCTGTGGGCTGTCTCCTCTTTTAAAGGAGGCTCTTCAGGCTCCACAAAGCCCCTCCCCTCAGCTTTGCCCTTTGAATGGCCAATGAGCATGCAAATGTGACCATGTTTACTGCTGCCTTGTCAAGTTGGCACTTAGGTTCGGATCAGCTTGCCCTTTGATAGCGCCATATAAATGCAAAATTGTTACCGCAGCTATCAGTCACATTTTAAAAAGAAGTTTGCTGACGGTGCTGAGTGAGCGATTGTTCCCGTGTCCCCGCTGTCGTGCAGAGGGAAAAGGCCTGAACCTCCCACCTCAGAGGGTTTGTTTATGAAGTTCAGCCCAGCACTAAAACGTATATGTTGCATATATTTACATTCAGGCTTTTGAAAATGCACGTCCTGAGCTCGGGCTACAAAGGCTCTGGCCTCCTGCCGTGTGTGAGTGTGTGTGCGAGTGTGGATGTGAGTGTGTTTGTGCTGTTGTTGAGCTCCAGTCCTCAGTGCAGATCAATGGAGGCTCGCTGCAGGCAGAGAGGCAGCATGCATTCACCTCTCCAGTGTGCAATTGTGCAACCTGGGAAAAAAAAAAATAAAAAGAGCAAAAGACAAAAACGGGGGAGAAAAAGGACAGGAGCACACGTGTCAAGACAAATCCTTCAGGTGCTGTTTTTCATCTTCCTTTTTTAATATTCTTCAAAGGAAAGTTCCCCCTCTCTCCCTCTCTCCCTCTCTCTCTCTCCCTGTGTGCACATCACCAGCGAGGCTCCTGCTTTTGTTTTGTTTTGTTTTTTTCCATCAGGCTCAAACTCGACCTGAAAAAACCTGAAGGCACATTAGTAATAACCTCAATCACAAATAAATTGGCACCATCACTCATTGGTTAAGTGCACAGAGTCATTATATATTTATTCTGTCTGTTTCTCAGGGCTGCATGCTTTTTTTTTCTTTCCTTTTTGAACAAACAGGATGGTTCGATTTTTTAATTGGATTACCGAGCTTACTGCGTCATTTTCCAGCTGTTTCTGTTCTGATAATAGATTGGCATATTTGCTAATGTAGATAACACCTGCTGTCCAAGAAGCAGGAAACGGAGCAGGGCCTCTCTATTATCGGATTTGGTTCTCATTTGGCCCGTCTCCATAATTTACATGAGACATGGAAAATCTCACAACATTGTTTTGAGAAGCTCAGTGCCTCAGTCAGAGGCGTCTGTGGGCTTAATGTTGGACCAAGGTTTCTCCATCAGCTGCTAGTCTAGCACCACTATTATATCTGTATGAAACTAGAGTGTAAAAATGACATATTTGGGTTTCACAGTGGTTTCTCTGTTTCCTTTTTTTGCCGGCTAAGCTGCGTCAACCAAGTGCTAGCTGCTAGCTTGTCTAAAGATAAATTAATCACCACTATCTTGATTTCTTAATCTGTAATATGACACAAAAGTCCTCAACATGTCATTTTTACACTTAATTGTTTTGTACAAAGTGGAAAAAAAGCCCTAGACAGGTCATGTTTAGCTACCTAAGCTAATTAGTGTAGTTAGCCTACCACACTCAACTCAAACTTTATTTATAAAGCACTTGAAAAACAACTGAAGTTGACCAAAGTGCTGCATACAGATCAATAAAAACATAGGAATACGATAAAATAGGCTACATAAGTAAAGTGCAATAGAATACGAACTGTATGGATGACATGAAACTAGTAGCCTAGCAATCTTCTCAAGTAGGCCTAATAAAAGGTCTTTTCCAAAAGGTTAACATAGCCTACACAAAGTTAACATGCATACAAAATGTCAAATGGCAGCATTTTCTTGAACATTGTGCAGTTAACTAAGATGAATTCCGTTTTGCTGCCTTAATCATAAATCCATCCAAGCTCTGTTCCTCTTGCTCAGCGATTACCACACTATAGCCGATGGCACAGATTGATAAAGGTTTTATAGCTTTACCCGACATCGTCGTTGTGTCATTACAAGAAATAACCTCTAGGCTGATTTGATTGTTTTGATAACCGTAACAAAAAAGCGAGAGGTGTAATTTAAAATTGAAATAAGCTGCAATTTACATGAGTCACTCCTTGAGAGTCTCTGCAGAACAAAAACCGGTCGACATGGGAACGATCCAACATGGGCTGTGACCGGCCCGGTTAGACTGGAGTGATGAGGTGTGTGTGTGTGTGTGTAGGTTTAATGTCATGTAGGAGATAATGGTTTATAAGATGAAAGAGTAATTGCATAAGAACGGATATTTAAAACAGACGAGAGCATCCTGAGGACAAATACTGTTGACATGATGTGGACAGTGTTTGTGTCAGCTGCTTGTGACAGAGCGGTAATGTGAAGGAAATGGGTTGCCAAACACTGCTGTGGTGCCACTGCCTGTGTGTGTACTGTGTGTGTGTGTACAGTGTGTGGTGTATATCTGCTGTGCAAGCAGGAATTCAGCATTGACTTCTCGACCTTTAGTTGAATCATGCCATCTTAGAAAATGTTGATTTAAAGTGAATCGTTTCATATTATAGACAAGTTTTTTTTTGTGGATAATGAATTTAAATTACACGACATTGTTTGATATTCAGCAGTTTTGCACACTTGTCATTAGATTTATAATAAAGAATATATGCATGAGGCCTTTTCTGCCTTAAAAAAAAAAAAATTGGATTCTGGGTGAAGTTACAGTAGTCTTTTCCAAAGAAGAGTCTTTTCTTTTCTGTGAGATCTTATCGGTTTTGGGTTCAGTTCATCAGTAACTAATCTTGACGAGTGACGAGTGATGGTGATTATGGGAGTCTCCCACCAGGACGTGTTGGGATGCGACCAGTTCCCCGTAAATCCGACTTTCATCTCTGCAAAAGAAAACACGACGACGATGACGGGAGGGAAAAACAAACAGATTCTTCGGAGCTGCACACACGCACACATAACCCATCATCATCCATCATCATCGGTCTGCGCTTGTGATCAGTTTCAGTTTTCCGGATTAGGAGGCTCACTTCACTTCGTGTGTGTGCGTGCGGCTTCTGGATGGGTCGTGTCGGTATGAGGGAGCCAGTGCAGACTTGAACATCAGAGGCTTAGTGCTGCACTTTTCCCCTCATTACTCCTCTTCCTCCCTCGCTCCAGTCGGGGCCTGCTCTGCTCCTCCGCCATTCACTGCACAAGTATTCAGCTCTGTTTATGTTCTGCACAGCCGCACAAACACGAAAGCGCTGAGCGTGTCATGTGCCTGTCTTCACTTGACCACCGTGTTTACTGCTCTTTTTAGAAAAAGACAAAAAAAAACTTCAAGTGACCCAGGGATTAAAATGGAGAAGTCTTGATGAGAGTTGCACAACTTTTCTATTTCCTCCTCCCGTCCGTTGCAGCTATCGTTGTTGTTTTTTTATATTTTTTTTAATATTTATCTCAAAAGACGTTGATGTGTGTTTACATCAGTGCACAATGAGTGTTTCCTCCGCTCCTTCATGTATTGGCAGTGCGGTACACTGGAGCTGGACCTCAAGGAAAGCCGCTCCCTTGTGATAAGGTAAACAAATGGCTCAGTGTTTGCATGAGAGTGTCGACCAGAGCCGGTATCGCAAAAGAATCGTTGCATGTTTTTGAGGTGCAGCAGCGATACATAGTGTTTCTATGTCGTCATCCGTCCCATCACTCTTTAAAGAGTCAGCCCACCGAAACGCCAAATACTCATTTAAGCCGTCAAACACACGGTGTATTTCTTTCACCCACGTCTTTTTGTTTTTTTCCTAGCAGATATCTGTGTGTGAGATCTCTGCCTCCACCCTGATGCCGTGGAAATGAATGGAGTTTAATTTGCGTTGGCTTGTTAAAGGATCAACAGCCATGTCTCTTTCCATGAACTGTGTCCTGTCCTGTCTCCTCGTTCCTCCACGTCACAGACGGTTGCTATAGGAGCTCCTTCTTCCTCTTCTACCAATTTTGACACCTTTTTTGCAAATGCAAAAACAAAAACGTGCATGTATGAACTTGTCGTGTTCAGGCTGGAGTATGCAGCAGGAGGGAGGAGGAGGAGGAGGAGGAGGAAGGGGGGCGGTCACCTCGGTGTCAGACCTGCACTGTTCAGTCAGTGTTCTCCCTCCCCTGGATCAGGTTGTGTTTCACAGAGGGGGGACCTCCCTGCTCACTCACTGATGGACCCGTCTCGGCTCGGTGCCTCCTCGTCTCACTCGGCCTGTGCACACACACGCACGCACGCACGCGCACATGCATACGCGCACACACATGCACACTCTGGCTGTGACACTCTCCTCCTCTGTCTCGTGCTTCTTCACGCTATAACCGAGAGCCCCCAGCCTCAGGCGGCGGCTTAAGCCCCGAGTAGTTTCTGTAGGAGAAGTAATTTTCTCGAGTCTCTGACATACACACACACACACACCCTCGGGGACTTAACTCACAGCGTCTTCACACTTCAGCATAAAGCTCAAGTGTGAAATTGGTCGAGGCTTTCCTGTTTTTGTCATGAAGTCATTCTTCTTCTTTAGAGGCAAATGATGCTTCAGCCTGGTTTTAAGAAGCTGCAGAAGTTGTTCAGTGATGCTGCGTCGCTCCAGTTTGAGTCTTTCTCATGTTAAAAACCACAACAACCCACTGAAGTCTCCGCTAAATGTTTAGTCCTGTGGATTCATGAAACGGGATATTTAGGAAGTCTTGATGCATTTCCACTGGAGAGCTCCGTCTTTTATTCTAAGACTTTGTTGTTGTGGTTTTTATTTAATTAAAAGTTGATTTTTTTTTTAGATTTTCTGACGGTGCACGTTGAGCTGGTGGAATGATAACGATGGCCCCTGCTGGTGGGAAGTAAATCGACGAGAGAAAAGAGAGGAGAGGCCTTTAGAGCTGACCCAGTGTCCTGAGGCAAAGTCACTGAGTGTGTGTGTGTGTGTGTATCATAGGATGTGTGGTCACACTCGGCCGCACTCCACTGCTGCAGTGTATAATTTGTTCTGCAAAGAGATTTCTCTTTTTAAGCCAACATGCTGAAAGTATGTGGACACCTGGAAAGTGTTTGTCCACATCACAACACTGAGGTCAAGGTCGTGTCCCAGGACGTTTCTATATCCTACAACTTGGTTTAAATGTGTTTTATGAATAAGAAACAATGTGAAGTTTGACTTATTTTAGGCAAAATAAATGGCAATAAATTGCTAAGTAGAATTTTCTTCATCACAAGGAATTTGCTTTGGTATTTTCATTGCAGCAACCACCATGGTACGGAGAGAGGAAATATAAACAATTACTACAACAACAAAAAACATTTCACAATAGAAATGTGAAAAAATGATGTAGAAAAATAAAGATTTGTTACTTTTGGTATTACTTCAATACTGGAATAGATTTTAAGCTGCGATTTGTGGAGAGATAAAAAATAACTTAAAACATCTTAGCAGCCAAATTATTAACGTAAAATAAAACAAATCTCTGGACTTTGGATTTATTTGACCTTTATTTTTCTAAAACCATGTCCACAACCATGCAGACAAAAATGCAGATAAAGCATCATGACACAGAATTGTTTCGGTTTCAACCTCAAACCGACTGAAAACAAAATTTTCTTGCTGATTCAGTCGTCATATTCTGTCTAAACAAATATTAAACCCCAATTTTTTATAAGCGTGACACGTCCTCTCTCTCTCTCTCTTGCCGTCGTGCATGTCCTCTCTCCACAGTGTGTGTGTGTGTGTGTGCATCCCTCTCTGCCTCCTCAGGCCGCCGGCTAATGACAGACATCGCTGCACATGTTGGCTGCGTGGAGCGAGAGGCAGAGAGAGACGGTGACCTTTCCTCTGCTGACAGCAGCGCTTTATAAGGCTGAGTGTGTCTTTGAAGGAGAGCTGTAGGGAGTGTCCGAGTGTGTGTGTGTGCATGTGAGCAAAAGACTGTAGTAGGAGTGTGTATGTACGTGTGTGTGTGTGTGTAATTGCTCCATATTGTGGGGTAATCTGTCTTTATGTAGGCGTGGACGTTGGCATTCCAGTGGCGGCTCTGTGGAGATGACCGGTCAGTGCAGCGTTCGGCACAAAACATGTTTAAAATAAGACAGAATGAAATGTTATATCCTTGTTGTTGTTGTGGTTGTTAAGCCTCTCGGATGGCAAAATAAAAAAACCACACACACCTGAGAGTCGAGATTGTTGCCAAAGTCGCACTTGAACCTTGTGTTGACTCAGACGGACTCGCCCTGTGATGATGATGATGATGATGATGATGATGAGGAGTGAGAGGTTGTTTGTTTAGAGGCTAAAAACTGTCGGGACAAAAACAGTTGGTCAAGCAGCAGCAGCAGCAGCAGCAGCGTTGCATTTCTAACCACTGCTGCATCATCAGCAGTTGGCTCATGCTCACACTGTAACCTGCCTCTGTTTACGTGTGTGTCTTTGTGTGTGTGTGTGTGTGTGTGTGGGAGGGAGATGAGCTTGTAACGCCGTCTCTACAAATAAGTGAGAAGTCAGACAGACATGTGCTGGGAGAAGGCGGACAAGTGTGATGATGTAAATCCAGAGCCATGTGCCGCCCCACGCTCCTGTTTGCTCCATAAATCTTTTTGCTACTCAGGAGGAGTGTGTGTCTGTCTTGTGTGTGTATGTGTGTGTCTTTGTGTGTGTAAAGAAACCTCTTAATCGGCTACCGAGCTGCGTCTCCCAGCCGCATAAGTCTGCCTCATCCTCTAAAGTGCTGTAAATATATAAAGAGAAGCAGAGATTAGTCCTGCTCTTCCTCCAAACTCCTGCTGTGTGTTTAGAAGTCTGCTTTGCTCTGCTCTGCTCGCGCTCGGACAGGAAGCAGCGACTGTGTGTGTGTGCGATTTTTTTTTGTGCGTGCGTGTGTGATTTACATGTGTGCATCCATGCATGTGTGCAGCACTTTTGCCAGAGGCCGAGTCCTCAAGTGGCTCGGTCGGTGGAGAAAAGGATTTGAGTGCAGCAGAGACGGACTCTCATTGACTGGCAGAGAAGAAAAAGAAGAAGAGGAGTGCTGCCTTCATCCAGTGTGTGTGTGTGTGTGTGTGTGTGTGTGTGTGTGACTGTGTGTGTGTGTTAATAGCATTACTCGCTGCACTCTAGTCTGGCCTCTAATAGGCTTTGTGGGTTGTTGTTTTTTCTTCTTCACATCACCGCTCGGATCCACAGTCCAGCTGAGATCCAGGCCAGTGTCACACACATTTGTGACTTCAGACTTTTGGCTCCTCACCTCACCCCCCCCCCCCCCCCCCCCCCCTACTCCCACTCCTCCTCCCTCCCCCTCCCTCCCCCCTCGACCATCCTCCCTCCCCTATGTCTTTCATTACACCCTCCTAACCCTGTCACTAATGAAGACACACGACCCGAAACCCTCAAGTTGTCGGCTCAACTTTTTATTTATAGCTCCAAAGGAAATCTGGTTTGCAGTCAGGCAGCAAGAGTCAAATTCCTGATCCAATGTGCAAATAAAAAAGTGCCGTTTCGCTACAATTTAAAAACTTCAGATCAGATGATTGACGGCTCTTTTTAAGTACAGCAGCAACTATTGGTTTTCCAGGAGCATTGCTGATTAGATAATATAGATTTGGCAACGCTAAGTCATCTTATTTCAATAGATTTTACACTTTAAATGTGTTTTTTCTGCAATCATTACCTCAAGCACAGCATGAAAACTGCTCATTCATATTGTTGGATAGTTCTTAAACTAAGCCTAATTTTTCACTAAACAATATTTTGATCAGGACCAAACATTATCTTAACGTTATTTATTTGTCAGCAGCGTGTTAGCAGCAGCGTGGCTCTAGTTAGAAATGTCTGTCCACAACGTCAGTCTGGACTGAAATATCACAGCTGTTGAATGGATCGCTGTGTTACCTGATATGTTTTGACATGAATGTTTCCCAGAGGATGAATCCTATTGACGGAGGTCGTCGTCTTTTCCTGTGACGTGTAAATGTTGAAGTTTTAATTCATCCAGTGCTTTAGTTTTTTAGTTTAAATCTTCATACCTGTCGTACTTTGTGCTACAGGAGCTGTTGTATACTACACTGCTGCTCATAGGGAAGTGAAGGTGCTGCTGTGTGTACAGTATGTAGCCTTCAATCAGCGCTACAAACACATTTATTGATCATACTTGTACTGTGGATTAATAAGTATTGAGCTTCAACATCCAAAAGTTAACAGTGTTATTGTCAAGTTTCCCCCACTTGAAAGGGCAGCTTGCTTCAGAAGATTTTAACTGGACTTCACTCAATGACCAGGAATCAATTCTTTCTTTTCTTTCTTTTATTTTGAAGAGTTGTCATGGCCAAAAGCAGGTGAAAAACCTTAAACACAAACACAAATAGATCAAGAAAAAATAATAAATCAACATAACACAAGATCAAATAATTGATTTTAACCTTAATCTTAAACAACTAGAAATTAATCTGAAGAATATGTAGAAACAAAACCCATATTTAAAGCAACCAAAATGAAATAAAGACATTATCACTCTCAATGATAATTTTAACCTTAGCAGCTTTAACCTCCTATAAACACGCACAATCCATACTTTTAACTTTTTAACCTTTTAAAGTCTTTTAAAATACATTACATTTTTAACTCTTTTTAAACCTACATAATTTCAAATATATGACATTTTTAACATGATTTATTAATTGACATTTTACCTGAGTTTGATACCATGATTTACTACTTTTAAATACACACATTTTAACATGAATTTAACTGCATGATCCACTAAACTACTGATCATTTGTGAATGTAAAAGCAAAGTGATCAAACGAGCTAATAGTAAAAAGTTTGTCAAGAGGATTAGAAATAATTTGCCAACACCGTTTCCTCACCTTCACACTCACTCCTACAATATCGAACTGTGATGTCTCACACATACACAAAACACACAAACTTACACACAAGAAGACGAGAGAAAGTCAGAGGTGTCTTTAAGTCTAAGCGTGTGTGTGTGTGTGTCTGTGTGTGTGTGTGTGTGTGTGTGTGTGCTTCTTTGGACGTCTTGCCAAGTAAATGTGCACCGACATGCAGCCTGAGGGGAAGCATGTCGTTTCTCCATGGTAACCATACCAGACGGAGACGCTGTCATGGCAGCAGGTTGCAGCAGAGAAGCAGCCAAACACAAATGAAGACACTCGGATCTGACTCAGTTTCCAAAAGCACCTTGAAGCTAATGCTAGTTAACACTGTGTGTGTGTGTGTGTCTGTGTCTGTGTCTGTCTGTGTATGTGTGTGTGTGTGTGTGTGTGTGTGTTAACTCATCTGATCTTATCTGTGTATTATCATAAACGCTGATGCAGCGCTGCCGCCCCGTTCACTGATACATCCACTGCTTTAAATCATCATGTTTTCCAGCTGCTGTTGTCTTTTTTTTGTTTTTTTTGTTGAATATTTGGTAACACTTTATTTTAAGGGGTCCTTGTTCCTGTGTATCTACCTAATTAATTATAGTGTAATTACCTATGTAACCGTATGTAATAACATGTACTTACATTGTAAATACATTGTGTATTTTCATGTACTTACAGGTCCTTGTTACACTTGTAATAAGAAATGCCAAAGTGGCCTCTCTCTTTGCACAAGCATTTCTTATTACAAGTGTAACAAGGACCTATAAGTACACTAAAATACGCTATGTATTTACAATGCAAGTACATGTTATTACATACGGTTACATAATTACACTGTAATTAATTAGGTAGATACACAGGAACAAGGACCCCTTAAAATAAAGTGTTACCGAATATTTTATTTTTGCTTTTTTTTTCAAGAACAAAGTTACAGTAACAAACTGACACAACATAATCAAATCAGGGGAAAATGCAATGTCCACAAGGTGGCAAAGTAAAAATCAAATGAACTCACAGTGACAAGACAAGAGAAAGTGGGGGGAAAAAAAAAATAATGACAGTAATAAATGAATAAATACATTGAGTACATTATACCATAATAATAAGAGATGTTGAGAGAGACATAGGGTAGCATCACTATTCATAGTTCATGCTGCTGTTGTGTCTTATATAAAAAGTGGAACTGGTGTTAATTGCTCCAGAGAGAAGGAAGAATATTTTCCGTTGCTAAATTGCACCATTTCCCCACTTTGTTGTCAGATTTGTAAATAACTCTGTTGTGTAACCCCTTGTGTGTAAATTGTGAATTATATATAAGAAAAGGCATTAATGTGGTTTCTTTTTGTTGTGTTTGTGTGTGCCTCAGGTGCAGCACCGCGTGTCGGGCCAGGTGATGGCTCTGAAGATGAACACCGAGGTCACCAACAGGGCCAACATGCTCAGGGAGGTGCAGCTCATGAACCGGCTGTCCCACCCCAACATCCTCAGGTTTATAGGAGTGTGTGTCCACGAGGGGCAGCTTCACGCCCTCACAGAGGTAACACACCTGCACCACTGTGTCGTACTTTAACAAAAATAAATAAAAACCAGACTCTGGATGGATCCACATCATATATCAAAATCTCAGTTTACGGTCTAGTGCACATTTAGATGTTACATAAGTGGAAGAGAACGATTTCCGTGTTGGTCCACATGTCGACCGTCCCCTCTCAGCTCCTCTCGTTAAGACATTTATGAAGTGAGATGATTAATTATGCAGCAGGATGACGTCTCACCAGGGAGATTCACTCAACTCTCGTCAGCGTGTTGCTTTTTACAGCGGTCATGATTCATCATTTTTATTCCCAGCCATCTTTCTTTTTCACATTTTATGAGTTACTTCTGTTTTTAAGCTGCCTGAAACCTAAAACAAATTGATTAAACGCTTAAATCGTTTGTTTTTGTAATTTGTTCTTTTTTTTAATTTTAGTTTGGTGCCTTTTTTATAACGGTCTATCTGTATCTGTCTTACATCTATTCCCTCGCTGCTTGAACACTGACGCTTCAGATCTCTGTACTGAGACTGTGGGTCAGGCAGGAGGTCGTGACATTTCACCTGTTTCCCACATGGGATCAGTTCACCTGTTGGTGTTGCCACGGTAACCGAGCAGGACAGTAGAGAAAAGGAAATGGATGAGAGGAGATAAGAGAGGGAAGGTGGGGGGGTTTGGTGCTCTGACGTCAACAGTGGAAAATGCATTTGTTTGTTTGTATTTCTAAAGCTTTTCATCGTGTTGTATTGATCTGAAAGGTCAGGGAGTTTCACACAAGGTGATTATTATCACTATCACTGAAGAAAACAATGAGTTCATTGATGAATTTAGCTGATGGACACTGAAACACTCTTATGCTCTGGTTATTTTAGGCTATAAATGTCAAAAGGGACTTTTCCTGTTTGTATCAGTATCATCATTGTCCAAAGAAAAACAAAACTGCATGCAAATTACCCTTCTGTTTGACCTAGATGGTCGATTGAAAGTGTTAGACACTCCTGACATGTAAGAAGCTCAAACCACTGGATGTTTGGTATTAAAGGAATAGTTCACCAAAAAAATTAAATTCCCGGGGAGGGGGGTTCGTAGTCCAACGAAAACTTTATATGAGAGTAATAGCGCCCGACACAAAAAGGTCCAGAAAACTACACAAAAACCATATAATATTCCTCCTTACTGCTCATCTGCTGCAATATAAGTGTCCTGAAGGGATATCATCCAGAGTTTACTCGAAACAACTTCATTTAGGAAATTTTTACAGCCTAAACAGTCCTGTATTGAATTTGCCTGGGGCGCAATACAGGACTTAAAAGCATGTATAAATAAAAAACTATTATAATCAGCATGAGGGTGAATTTCATTTTTTTGGTGAACTATTCCTTTAAACCTTATTGATATAAAAAATGTCAAGAAAAGAGCAAACTCTCACCATCACACACACACACACTGTGCATCACTAATAGATCTTGTGTTGTTGTTGTTTTGTCCTGCTGGTCCAGTTCATCAACGGCGGGAACCTGGAGCAGCTGTTGGGCAGCGACGTGTACCTGTCGTGGAGCGTGCGGCTCCGCCTCGCCCTGGACATCGCTCGGGGGCTGCGCTACCTGCACAGCAAGGGCATCTTCCACAGGGACCTCACCTCCAAGGTGACGACACACACACGCATACATGCACCAGTGCCCATGTGCAGTACACACTTATACACTCACGCATCACTGAACATCGGCACAGAGCGACGCTCCACCGGGACGCTCGCTGCTCCTACGGCGGCGATACATGTGTATCACACGCACTGATGCACAGAGAAGTGCAGTCGCTCCAGGTTTTAATGCTCAAACACACACACTGACATGATAAAGGAGGTAAAACTAGATTATAACCTGAAGCCCCAGGATGAGATTGGCCCTCAGTCAAATCTTAGACTGTTGAAATGGCACTTCGGCTTTAGCTTCATTTCCCAAACTCGGTGGAGTTTTTTATATCCCATGTGTTGCTACTTGCTTCAAACACAGTTCTCAGGCCCCTGAGGTCTCATTCACAGTTTCATGTTTCGTCCTGTCGGTGATCTGGTTTTGTACGAACCAGCGCCAACATGAGTCCATCCACATGAGATATAATAATAGAGCCTGAACTGTTTTATTTCTGGACATAATTTCCCTTCTTACCATGCTCCCTGTCTTTATGCTGTATAGATAAGGTGTACAGTTACATAAAAAGCTATTTTTCTTTTTATAAAGAAGCATTTTATGGAGCTAATTATTCTGGGAAAGATGTACTACTGTTTTGTTTAGTTAGAAAACTAAAAAAAACTAACTAAAGTTAACGCCCCCCCAAAAAACATCCATACACCTTTTGAGCTGCGAGTTTGCAAAGGAAACGTTGACGTGCTGGAAACAGCTGCCGATTAGACTGTGGTCACATCGCTGCTCCGACACTGACACAGTGAAATAATAAGACCGTTTGTTTCTGACGGACGGGTAAATTGTAGCTGTGAAGGAGCAACAACGGCTGAGAACGGCCAATGTTTCCCAAAAAAACATACAGATGTTAGCCTGACCTCTGACCCCCTCTGTTGCAGAACTGCCTGGTGCGCTGGGACGGCGGCGTGTGCTCGGCCGTGGTGGGAGACTTTGGCCTGGCGGAGAAAATCCCAGATTACAGGTGGGTGTCCCGTCCCATTCATCATCAAATCTTCTTTCTTCTATCAACACGGAGCGATTAGATAAGTCACGCTCAATAAATTCTCACGCCTCATTCCTGCACATCTGCCTTTGTCTCTTGTTTTATCTGCCGTATCGCCACGATATCTCCCGCCGCCCGGTGCAAAGTGTTTTTTAGAAAGCGCCTCCCTCAGCTTCTCTTTTCCTCCGATGACACACAATCACACGCAGAGAGAAATGAGACCCATTACTCACACAGACACACAGTCAGGTTTTTCCAGAGTGTGTAGGCAGATGTTGGAACTTTTATTATTATTATCATTATTATTAATATGGTGGAGGTTTGTTTCAGGGGGAAGGAGGCAGGACAGACGGCAGCTTGACTCACGGAGGTGGCGTTAATATTTAATCTGAGCCGGCCGTGACGCACCGCGGACTCTCCTCCTCCTCCTCCTCCTCCTCCTCCTCCTCTGTGTGTGTTTGCAGCTGTGTGATTTTTAATACCCACTGACATTTATGTGGCTTGTTTTGTTTTATTTTTTTATTCCCCGGGCATCAATTCACCGCTGACTGTAAGCGACGAGCGGAGTTACAGCCGTCCTCTGATGTGTGTTTTTATTTTCTCCAGCTGGTTTTCCAGTGACATCATGTCTCTCTCTCTCTCTCTCTCGTACGTAGTGTCGGATGGTCAAATTCTTCACGTTGCTAAAAGTAGAAACGGTGGTGGGGGAAATATTCCTTTTTTTATTTTTCCTATTTTTTTTTTTTTTGCTACAAAGAAGGAAAAAGTCCTGATTTCAACATTTAACTGGTGCAGAAATGTCGGCAGTAAAACAGCAGTGAACCGGGCTTGTAAATAGTTTGTCACTCAGGGGAAGAAACACGCTCATCTCCAGGTTCAATAAAAGTTAAAGTGATCAGAGTCTGAAATCCAGCGTTAGTTCCTCAAACCGTGATGTCTTTTTAAAGCGATAGTTCAACATTTTGGCAGATTGGCCCATTGCCATAATCCCTATCCCTAGAGTTGTTTTCGAGGTAAATGCAGAGTCTGCTTGCCGAAAAACTGCCCCTGACCGTGGTTTTGCATGAATTTACCTCAAAAACAACTCAGTCTAATATCGTTCCGTTATTATCTCATAGCGTGGTGAATGTGCAGGTCACAACTTGTCCACAAGAGTGTTTTGGAGTTGTTGGATTGAGTATTTGATGAGGGAAACCAAGAAATCCCAAATAAGCCTCTGTAGCGTAGCTCTGAACAGCTTGCAGCTCTGCTCCGCCGTTCTAAAAATAGCTTGCACCGACAATTAAAGATAACAAACCTACTGCTATGACTATAGGGATTATGGCAATGGGCCAATTTGCCAAAATGTTGAAGTATCCCTTTAAATCACAGTCTTTAAAGTTAGAAGACGTAATGATGTAGATGTTGTATAAACTTTGCTCACTTTTAAACTGAAGTCTAGTAAAATAAACCATCTGCTGAACATGGAGGAATAATGTCATTGAGGCGGTAGTTCAACATTTTAGGAAATGTGTGTTTTTACTTTGTTTCTTGACCAAAGCTGGATGATGACGGCTACAGTGGCAGGATTTCATCTCCATCCAAGTTGCATTACGTTATCAACAAACACAGTTTAATCTAACTAATACAACACAAATCGTTGTGTCAAAGAGCCGACAAAGCTGGAGTCCAGTCAATGAAACCAGACTGGAGGTTTGAGTTTGAGCCCCTCTGACTTATTAAAACAACATTCGCATTATTTACAGTTTTGCCGTTTCACAGGCAGAATCTGATCTTGTAAAAACTGATCTCAGAAGAGTCATGATGAAGAATAGTTTGGTTTGGTTGAAGCTGAAAGGCTTAAATGGTCTCGAAGAGTTTAGATCTTCACGCGTCCGCTTGGACAAAGTGTCTATAAATGGAGATCGAGGAGCTCGGTAACAGCTGGAGGCTCCAAGTTATGATTTGTTGTTAGTCACTGGAGCTGGTTCATAAATCATGGAGGGACGGCTGCATGAAGGTTGATGCCTCTGCTGCTACGAGCACAGACCTGATGGAGCAGCGTCATGTGACGACGGAGGGAGGGAGGACGGAGCGGCATCATGACCTGAGGGGGGGGGCTCTGATTGGGTGTAATGTCACGGTGTCGGTCCTGCAGCAGGACAGTGACCCTGAACATCAAAGTAAATCCACTACAGGGGAAAAAAAAAACTTCAAACAGAGAAAATCCACTTTTTTTTTTTTGGAGTCGGGGCCCAGATCTTAATCTTAATCCAGCGGACGGACGACGCTGTGGACTGACCCGCGGAGACCTGCTCACACCAGACACCCTGAGAACACGTCTCTTTTTTGGGGCCATATTTTCTTCTAGAAAATGCAACAGAGCAGTGAACAACACAAAGGAAATGGGACACAAGACATTTTCAGACTGTTTTTTCTTCCCTATTTTTCTATCCCAGTTTGGGACCCCCATGGTCCTTCTGCCAACCCTCCACGGGACCCCTTCAACAAAGAACAACCTAGTTGTTGGTGTGAGAAGCAGTGTTTGCCTGAAGAAGGTCCTTAGACCAAAATGTTGCTATATTGCTAATATTTGTGCAAGGTACGCAGTAGTAATGCAGGATTCCTCTTTTTACAAATCAGTCCAGATCAGCTGATCCTAGTGCGACGCACCTGTAAACAACAGATGTGTGAAGACGCCTTTTACTTGGTATGAGAAGCAGGGGGGAAAAAAGGAATGCATGAAGAGAAATATATATATATATAGATAGATAGATAGATAGATAGATAGATGAATGATAGTAACTTAATAAGTAAAGAAAAACATACATACATACTGTACGTACATACATAAAATAAGTGTACAGAATAAAAAAGTAGAATAGTCTGAGAATAAATAAATAGATAAATGAGCAAATATTATAAATTAGGCCCCTACTACGTATAAAAACACTCGCCTCCATACATGTCTATGAGGTGAAGGTGGCCTGAGAACACGTCTGAGCTGAAGCTGCTCTATGAAGAACAACGGCCCAGTAATTACACCCCCCCCACCTCCCCCCACCTCCCCGACCCATTGTAAATGTTTAATGGTCGCGTTTAATAAAGACGCAAAAGGTTATAATGGTTTGTGTGACATTAGCCGAGGGACATGGCGTCTACGCTTGGATGGAGGTCTGATTTTATGACCAGAGGCTTTACGGACCTCCCGCCCCCCACCTCCACCCCTCACCCTCTCCACCCCCTTCACCCACCTCCCTCCTCCAGTGTCTAAGCTGAGCCGGGCCGATCACCACCTGGCTTCACACGTAACTCAGAAACGGGAGCGGCATCAATCTTCTTATGCAACAGCAAATAAACACATCTGCCAAAAAAACTCACGGCCAAATATTCCCCCCTTCATCATCATCATCACCATCATCATCATCAGATGAGTTGTAATTAAGTGCATAACTTGCACAAAGGCGCTTTTTTTTTGTTTTTCTTTCTTTTGTTTCCCAGCGTATCGCGCTACAACCTGAACCTGCTCGGCTCCACGTCCGTACAAGTCCTTTTTATGATTGGGACGATTATTTCTCCATAAACAGTTTTGAGCAGGCGGCCGATGATGATGATGATGATGATGAAGATGATGATGCAGAGCAGCCGCTGAATAGTTAGGATGTCGAGGCTTAACCTTGAAGAAACACAGCAGCGACACACACACACACACACACACACGCACACACAGCTGACACACACTCATGTCCCGTCAGCTCCTCTGGTCTGCAGCCGTTTAGCAAACACACGACGTCTTGCTGAGACGAGACAGCTGCCACTGTAACCTGGCCTGCCCTTTTCCTCTCCGTGTGTGTGTGTGTGTTTCCACTGGTTGTGTTTGTTTGTGTGCCTGGCCACCTTTTATGTTTACCCAAGTGTGCGTCATTGTCGGTGGAGGTTTGAAAAGCTCTGTGGGTTTTCGTGCTTTTTGACGAAATCTTAGTTTCTGCTTTTATAACATCTCCTTTTTAAGACGTGTGAAACGAGCATGAGGCTAAAAACAAAGCTAACACTTCTCCCATGTGAGCTGGAGGCCTCCACCTGACTGTGTGCGTCTGTGTGTGTGTGTCTGTGTGTGTCTGTCATTTTTGCATTCCTGCGCCTATCTATCTAAACGTGAAGCCTGTGTTTGCTCCGGTGTGTGTTTTCCAAAGCAGCTGGTGGATTGTGGCCTCGTCGTCGTGTTTGCTCTTTATTTTAGTCAAACACTGACGGATCCTGCAGCCAGAGAACGGACCATGTTGACAACCCTTCTTTGTGTGTGTGTGTGTGTGTGTGTGTGTGCATGTGTGTGTCACCAGTCTGCTTGTGGCATGGGAGGAGAGAGGGAAGGAGAGGAGATGAAGGGGGTTTAGGGAAAGCACTCCAAATAAGGTCAAACTATTCCAGTCCTCCTGCTTTTCTCTCGGCCTCCCTGAATCTCTCTCAGAACGAGTCGCTCCTGTCCTTCGTGCTTTTTACGTCCTCTCCAGTCGTTCTTTAATTGTTTTGTCTTCATTTCTTTTTTT
The DNA here is from genome assembly GCF_905171665.1 of Trachurus trachurus. Taxonomy (NCBI): domain Eukaryota; kingdom Metazoa; phylum Chordata; class Actinopteri; order Carangiformes; family Carangidae; genus Trachurus; species Trachurus trachurus. The sequence continues at coordinate 16,241,921 of NC_139909.1, read as the reverse complement.
TCTTTTTTTTTTTTCTTCCTTCTGCTGCCGCTTTCACTACTCCTGATTCGGTCGGACCACTTCTCCAAATGTTGTTTACATTGGGAGCCACGACCGTCTCTGCATCACTTCCCCCCTGTTTTTTTTTTTTTTTTTTTTTGCAGTATCATGGCCCACAGTAGCAGATGGAAATAGCACAGAGAGGAAGTATCTGCCAGCAGGGTGTGTGTGTGTGTGTGTGTGTGTGTGTGTTTGCGCACGTTGTCCTTGCACATTCTTGTCTTCCTTCCTTTTTATTCTGCTTAAATTTCACAACCATATCGCTGCAAAACTGAAAAACACCGAGGGTTTCTTAGATACAAAGGAAGTACACACACATGCACACACAGGTTTTTCGGCTCATAAAAGCCTCTTGATTGGGTCCTGTGTTAATGAAATGGAGCATGATACCTGCTCTCTGACCGCTTGTTTATCTGTGAAGTCTGCAGACAAACATCATCCTGGTGCTCAGACCTGTGTAATTCAAGCCCCTTTTGTTTATTATTGAATATTTTCTCTGTTGTTTGGTCCAAGAAAATGTCAGAAAACAGATGTTAGATAAAGACACGGGCTCTTAATTAAAGTGTAAATGTGCTCATCTAACTTCTAGTCTAATCTAGTTTATTGTCCCCAGAGGCAAATCTGCTGTGTTGAGACAGAAACATTAAAACTTAATAAAACCAAAAGATACATAATGATGATAACAAATGCTTCAACCCAACATGTGATAAATCATCCAGATCGAAGATCAAAATCTTCAAACAGCTGCTTTTATCTGATCAGTGGCTCAAAAAGACGCCAACGCAGCGAATTCATCAGAGATAATTGAACTAAATACTTTACACAACAATTTCAAAATGTTCAAGTCGACGCACAAATACAATGAAATTCTGAGCAATACGTGTTTCTCAGATTAACATAAGCAAACAATTTTGTCCATTCACACCTTTTTGAAGACAGCATGTCATAAGAACTGGTGTTCGATAGTCGATATACATGTTCATCTGTTGAAAAGAAACGTTAGAAGAGGCCAAAACAAAGCTGAAACATAGGATGAATAATCATCATTATAATAATAATGATCATGGCGGTGCACACAGCTGCAGCGGCTTCTGGCTTTAGGTGCTCTTTATTAGTGTTTTTTTGTATCTGTTTTGTGTTTTTTTTTTATTGATCAATGGAGGTTTGTGTATACTCTGTTGTTTTCGTTGAATTCATTTATTCCTACACTTGATATTTAAATATAGGAATTTTGTATTTATTCTGCAGTTTTTCTTTTAATTTATTTAATTCCCTGTGAGTGCACCTTGCTTCCTGAGGCAGGATCCATAAAACTGAACAGAACAAGATCCTGTTTAACTCGTTTAACTTGTCTATGATATGATATTATATTATTAATGTTGGTTTAACGTCTCACTTTCCCCTCTCTCCTCTCTTCTCCATCCTTTCCTCTCCTCTCTGCAGTGAGGAGGAGGACCAGGAGCCGCTGGCCGTGGTGGGCTCCCCCTACTGGATGGCCCCGGAGGTGCTGCGAGGGGAGGTGTATAATGAGAAGGTACTGACGGATCCTCTCAGCTCAGGTTGCTGCAACAGTTCAAGGTCCACAGTGGGTGTGACGAAAGCTGCTCAAATAAACCCCCCGGGAACCAGGCAGTGAAATAAAGCAATAAATATTAAATAAATCAGTTATTATGTCCACGGCAAACAGGAATCTAGTTATATAAGAGCTGCACTGCTTGGCCTGGGTTACTAATATTTTTCTGTGTACGCTTGGTGGAAATCTTGATTGCCTGTTAGAGCTGCATGATTATGTTTCTATGGTGTTGCATCACGTAGTCGCTCTGAGCTTCAGGAAACTACAGACAATTATAAACCAGATCAGAATTTAGATTATATAGAAAAAGACTAAAAATAAATACCAATCCACATAACTTGCATAGTTGTGTTTTTGAGAGCTGCCGTCTGCAATAAAACTTAGAGAGCACAGTTAAAGAAAACTCACGTGTTCCTCTTTATTTTTGATTTTATACAGTTTAGTCAAATGAAAGTGAAGTGAGAAGTAAAAGATATGAGTCATGTGGCGTCTTCCTGTTTTACTTTATGTCATCTTCACCTTCTTTAACCTTTGTGTGTGTGTGTGTGTGTGTGTCTTCTCCCTCTGTGCAGGTGGACGTGTTTGCGTACGGGATCATCCTGTGTGAGATCATAGCGAGGATACAGGCCGACCCCGACATCCTGCCGCGCACTGAGGTGAAGCCCCCCCACCGCTCCTTCATCATCACATACTCATCATCATCTCTCATCATCCTCCTGTTTATATAATCAGTGTTTGTATTTCAGCTGGTTGTGAAAGCACGTACATGTGTCAAAATGACTCGCAACAGTTGCAACAGGTCGGATATGATTTTAGAGAAATTATGTCAAATTGTAGAAGTCGAGTTTCTGCTGCTGATCGCGATCAGGGACAAACAGGAAGCTGATTTTCTTATCTCGATTGAAGCACTGCACGTTTCTAAACTTGTAAACAGGCCTCAAATTAAGTGAAGAATGAGAGCTGCAAAATGAACTGCAAATATTTCTTCAGAAATGTATCGTTAAAAAACATTTTATTTGTTAGATATCCAGGTTTATTCCAGTTTGACATCTTCTGCCACAAAACTGCACATGTAGTAATAGGTTAATACTTGTATAAATACTGTGTATAAGTTGTATGTAGTGTAGATTAAAGGTGCAGATTCAGTATTGAATTGTTTTTGGTGGCACAGATGATGGATTTCAGGGTTTTACAGCAAAAATCCACATTTCTGTTGAACCCAGTGTAAAACCTCTTCATGTTTTCTTCTTGTGTGTGTGTTTTTCTCTGCAGGACTTTGGTCTGGATGTGGAGACCTTTCAGCAGATGGTGGGAGACTGTCCTCCAGACTTCCTGGATCTGGCCATCTCCTGCTGTAATGTAAGAAACTCAGTGCACTGATTTTTATTTATTACCAGAAATGTTTTACACCTAACCTCTGGACAGAAAAGTCCAGAGCGAGATGTGACACAGAAACACGCCCATAACACTCCCAACACACACATCACAGCAGAGTAAACGGTCTTTAAGTGAAGAGAACAAGGCGTGTATTTGACCTTGTGCTCCTGTACTGCGCCATAAAACTATCACTGCTCTCACACAGGGAAACGAAAGTAGAACAACAAATCATTCAATACGGAGAGTGGGCTGAGTTTTACTTTCTGTAAATGGCTCATAAACGACAAAGGAGCAAACAGGGATGAAATAATAAAGTTTAATAGAAGGAAACGCAGCTTCTGTTGCTCTTTCATTCCAAGATGCCAAATATTACTGAAGAACTGTATGAAAACTACGACTATCACTTAAAAATTACAATTAATGTAACTTAGAGGCATCTTTTAGGGAACCCAAGGACACTCTCTACAGCAAATGAAGCATTTAGAAATGTAAACAATATAAAATGTATGAAAGAAATGTTCAAATGTGCATAACAAATAATTTGATCCATTATACCACATGATTATTTGTATATATCATATAGAGCATTGTTGTTTTAATGGCTTGGTGACGTCAGGTGTTAGAGGTGCTGAGTCTCCTCTGTCCGTCCTGCTCTTGTTCACTCTGTCGTCTCTCTCTCTCTCTCCGTCCCGGCAGATGAACGCAGCGCTCCGTCCGTCCTTCTCCCAGATCGTAGCCGAGCTGGAGAGGAGACAGGCCGAGAGGAAGCAGAGGGACGAGCCGGCGGTCAAAGGTCAGTCACTCACCTGCAGGCGCACCTGAGAGTCGACGGTGCTCGTTTGTGTAAATCACCACAAAATGTTTTACCTTGTCCTTGGGTTGTTATTGTCGTTTGTGTGATTGTGTACAGAGTTTTAGTCTATTCTTATAAATAACTGTATATATTCTTGAAACATTTTTGGTACAAAACTATACGTTTTTCTTATATTGTTTTTATATTTCTATATTTGCATATTTGGTAAGCCTTTAATTTACAGGCCACTAATTACATGATAATATCAAGAAATAGCCAAGAAATAACAAGTAATTGCATCATAATGTCAAGAAATAGCCTAGAAACTATTTCATAGTAATGTCGAGACATATACTGTAGCAAAGATATAACAATTGGAAAAATTCTGGCCTTTCCCAAAAAATTCAAAGCATGTGTAATCTTTTGTTTTTATGAAAAAGATGACATTACTATGAATTTGACCATTATTTCTTGGCTATTTCTTGACATTATCATGTAGCCTAATTAGCGGCCTGTAAATTAAAGCGTTACCAAATATTCTTCTACTTTTTAACCGTGTATGTTTCAAATGTTTCTGTAACGACAACGTTTCCCATGTGGGATAAATAATCCGTCTTACGTTTTTGTTTTCTGTTTTAAAGCTGCGTCTCCAGCTCTCGGCCCCCTGCGGAGACGCTCCCTCTGCCTCCCGGCGGACCCTCGCCTCTCCCGCAGCAAGTCGGACATGCTGCACCCGGACACGCCGGTGGCCCCTCCCACGCGGGTCAACCCCTTCTCCCTGCGCGAGGACCTGAAGGGCGGCAAGATCAAGCTGTTCGACACCCCCAGCAAGTCGGTGATCTCGCTGACCTTCACCCTGCCGCCGCCGCCGTACTGCGACGACTCCGGGTCGGAGGCCGACGGCAGCGGCGGCGGCGACCAGCCCCGGAGGCACCGGCGCTGCCACTCGCTGCCCTGCACGCCGCCGCCGCACCTCACGGCGGCGCCCAGCACCGTCCTCACCGAGGAGGACTCGACCTCGGAGACCAACGGAGAGACCAACGGCGAGAGCGAGGAGGACACGCTGCTGGGGGAGGAGACGGAGACGGAGGAGGAGAAGGAGGTCGGGGGGAGTCGGAGGACGGGGAGGGGGAGGGGGAGGGGGGGTCGGCAGGAGGGCGACTCGGGTCTTCCTCTGTCCCTCGAGCCGCTGTCGCTGGACCAAGACGAGGAGGAGGAGGAGGAAGAGGAGGAGGAGGAGGAGGAGGAAGAGGAGCCGATGGACTGCACCAGTTCTCCAGACACACAAGACAGCACTTCATCTCCGTGCTCCGGCTCCTCGCCGCCGCCCTCCCACTCCTCCACCCCCCTCCAACCCACCACCACCACCGCCCCCACCGCCGCCGCCGCCGCTCCCTTCGCCAACGGCTGGGGGTCGGCCATCTCCAACGGGCCGCCGTGCCTCCCCCCCCTCACCCATCTGGACAACAACAACGTGGTCGTGAGTCGACCGCTGGGCTGGAGCAGCTCCACCACTAATAACGCCGCCGCCGCCACCACCACTGGCGCCGCCACCACCAACAACAACGGCTACCACTCGCCGCCCAGCAGCGACCCCGCCGGCTCGTCGCCCTTCGGCTCCGGCAGCGGCCGCTCGCTGTCGCTGGACCAGGAGGAGGTGGTCTCCTGCCCCGGCTGCTGCCTCGCCGGCCTGCGCTTCCCCTCCGTGTGTCTGCGAGCCGCCGCGCCGCCGCGCAGGAACCCCTACAAGAACCTGAACGGGGACCACGCCGCCTCGCGGGGGCTGCTCTGCCCGCCGGGGCCCAAGGGTCTGCCGCTGCTGCCGCCGCCCTCGCCGACCCCGACCAGCACCACCAGCAGCCTGGGGGCGGAGCCGGGGCGGGCGCTGCCGGGGGCGCAGACATAGACAGAAACTCGATCATCGTGGACTCATCGACACCAAAAAAGAAAAGACGCATTAAAAGACACATGTGGAAACACCTGCAGCGCTTCCCTGGAGATCAAGTGGGGTCTTCTCTAAAGTTTGCACAGATTTTAACACAGCAATACCCCCCAATACCCCAAACCCCAAACCCCCTCCTCTCCCTCCGCTCGTTCTCCAGACTCACTGCTCAGGTGGCGGTTTCCCTAAAACACTCCAGACTCTAGACAACGACGCTCTCCTCTAAAGCCGAGCCGTCTCTGCTGGCGACCCTTCTCTGGTTTGTTTCTGTTTCCTCCCTCCCTCCCTCCACGCTGTGTCGCCCTCTGCTGGGCTGAGGGCGACACACACACACACACACAAACACACACACTCGCACAGACACACTCTGAGATGTCAGCTGTGCCTGTTGAAACCTGACGAACGAACGAACAGACAATCGATCGATCAGCAGCATCCAGAACTGATCAGCATGTACAACACTCCAGTTTGGGGCCCAGGCCGGTTAGATCCTGTATATTTGCGGATGTAAAGATTCTTACAACTGATGATGATGATGATGATGATGATATTGATGATGATGATGATGAATGTTAAGCTTAGTATTACTGTTGCAATGATTTCTTTTGATGTTTGGTGCTGTTTCTAAATGAACAGGCAGTTTTGCTTTAATGTCTTTAATTATCAAGAGGTGTATAGTTCCCTGCTGAGGTGTGTATGAGTGAGTCCGTGTGTGTGTGTGTGTGTGTGTGTGTGCGTGTGTGTGCGCTGTACACCGTTCTTATGACTATTTTTGTTGCTGTATGATCTGTCGGCCCCTCCGGTTGCCTGGTTAAGCACTTCACATGTATTACTGTTGTTAATAAGGAAGCTATTGATATCATTATTATTATTATTACCTTTTTTTTGGGAATGAATGGTCAAAGACCTGCTTAAGAGATGTACAGATTCTTATTATTTAAAGATGGCATTGTTGAATAAAAAGATAGAATGCAGTCATGGTCTCCTGATGTGTTTATTAGAAATATTGATCCAGATCTCTCACATTCTCTTATATTAAAAAAAGGCATTAAATAACGAAAAGAAATGCAAAATATAGGTGATATTGATCCAGACTTAAATGTATATAAATAATTATGTGATAATGTCAAGAAATAACAATTAATTCTATCATTATGTATAAAAATAGCCTAGAAATAACAAATAATTACGTGATAATGTCTAGAAATAGCCTAGAAACAATGTCATAGTAATGCCGAGAAATATAGCAAAGAAATAACAATTGATTGCGTAGAAATAGCCCAGAAATAACTGACTGTAATTGACAATTGCAAGGACTCGGTGGAGAAAACCAAAATCCAAAATCAGTGTTTTTAGTCCCTGAATTCATGAAACAACTTCATCTTCTGCCTCCAACTCTCTCACTCTCTTCATTTTTCTCCTGCTCCCTCTCTCTCTCTCTTTCTTTAAGGAGATTACAGCCTTTCATCTCTCTTACAAAATCACCCAGCCTTCAATTAAATCCTTATCTCTCTCCTCCTCCTCCTCCTGCACCTCGCTGCTCGCTCCAGTCTATCGCTCTCCCCTGCAGCTCAGTGCAAGTGCTCCTCACTACTGTCTCTCTTTTTTTCTTTTCTTTTTTTACAGGTGTGTTTGTCCTGTTTGAAAGGAGGAGGAGGAGGAGGAGGAGGAGGAGGAGGAGGAGGGGTTCACTACTATTTAAGACCATTGATGTCTTGCCCACTTGAGCCAAAGGTCAGCCATGTTGCCATGAAGACAGCAGGTGTAAGCGTGGCTCCGCTGAGAGCCCAGGTGGGGCTTTGTGTCGTGGTCGTCCTGCTGCTGAATGGTGAGTAGAGTAACAGGAGAAGTTCTTGTTCTTGTTGTTTTGTACTTTTTTCTGTGGCTTTTTTTGTTGTGTTGTGTTGCACTGAGTCCATGGTCGGTCGTCCACGGCTGCAAGTGTTAACAAAGTTGTGACAGTCAAAGACTTAACAGGTCAGCGAGTATCCGTGTGAGTGAACTATTTTGGTGTACGGGTTTCGTGCGATCTCCCCAGGGTCGACTGGGTTAGTCTGTTACACCGCGGTGGAATCACTGGACTTAGGCTGCCTCCTGCGGTGGGATTGTCCCTATGCCAGTCCTAATACCACCTACACCGTGCAGACAAAGACACAGGGGTAAGTCTTAGTGTGTGTGTGTGTGTGTGTGTGTGACAGAGAGAGAGAGGGGGGGGACGTTTCTACAACTTCACACACTGTGTTTGCTGCTATAATTGTCTATTTCATTCCACAAAGTGGTGTTTTTCTATTTTTTTTTTTCACTCACACATTTATGTCTTTTTTTTCAGTATAGTTTCTGTGTATATAGTATTTATTATATCTTTTATTATTCATTGTGTATATAATATACATAAAATGGGTTTTATTGTACAGGACCAGTAACATTTATCTGTGCTGTTACACTGGGCATTTAAATATATACCACTGTGGATCGTGTGCTGATTATAAAGGCGACAAAATACAGTGTTTATATCTATTTCTAAAGAATGTGATCTTCATTTTAGAGGGAATATGAATATGATTTATGATTTTACAACAACGCTACAGATAGAAATGACACAGCTCTACTGTGCAAACAATATTACTGCAATGTAACTTTTATTGTGAAAGGCAAACCTATAAAAATAAATCACAGGCCCTGCTGTTTGGTCTGTACACTGTTTATGATACATACTGTATGGTATTTATATATATATATAAATATAGTTTTTAATGCCCTTTCAGAGTGAAATGGAAGAAATGACCAAGGTATACTTAACTCACTCTTGTATACACAGTTTCTGTTTGGAAATGTACAAGAATTGATTATAGATTCATAGAAGTTATCACTTGTCAGTAAAGACAAAATGTTCAGCAGGGCAATGAGGAGGTGAAAACTACATGATATGACTGTGTGTGTGTGTGCTCTTGTGTTGAAGGGACCCCTGGCAGGACGTGCCGTGGTGCGTTTGGGTGTCGTCCCGGAGCTGCGACGTCTCTCAGGCTTTCTCAGACTACGAGCTCTACAACATGATCCGTCTGGGCGTCCACCTCAGCCCCAGCTCCACCGTCTGGATGAAACCACGCAAGTTCGACTACAGCGACCTCAGTCAGTGACGTGGAAGAGCTGCCTGCTTTTCTTTTTGTGTCATTGTCAAATACTTATAGAAATATAGCAAAGAAATAACAATTGATTGCATTGAAATAGCCCAGAAATAATTGATTGTAATTGACAATTACAAGGACTCGGTGGAGAAAACCAAAATCCAATATCAGTGTTTTTGGTTCATTAATGAGCTCTAGTTGGATCAGGATTAAGATCCCAGTCGGAGGAGCAAGAAAAACTAACCCTGAATTCATGAAACAACTTCATCTTCTGCCTCCAACTCTCTCTGTCTCTTTATTTTTCATTAAAAATACTTATCGATGATGGACTTCACAGTGACGTTCAGCTCCTCCTGTCTCCTCAGCCTTCAGCCCCCCCTCTGTCTCCGTCTCTGTGGAGGACGAGCAGCTGCTGGTGAAGGTGCAGTTCCCCTGCGCGGCCAACAGGAGGTGCTCCATGGAGAGGTGCTGCACCATCTCTGAACTGATCGACCCCTGGACGACAGTGACCGTGTACAACCAGCTCAATCACTCAGAGCACCAGGTCGAACATGCTCCATCCTCACCTGGGAACAAATGTTGTGTCATGTGTCTCTTTAATAATAATAATAAGAAGAAGAATAACTGGTGGTTTTTGTGTGTCGTTGCTGCAGAGCCGTACAGTCTGGACCCAGGAGGTCGTCTCCTTTGTGGAGTTTCCTGGTTTGTCTCCGGGTCAGAACTACTGCGCTGTGGCCAATTTCTCCTTCCCGACCTTCTCCATGGCCGCCTCGCCAAAGTCTGTCCCTCTGTGTGTCCAGATCGTCTCTAAATCAGGTGTGTCTCAATTAACTCACAATGTGACTTTAAGCTTTTATTTTAAGGGCTTTTCAAAATAAAAGGGTCAATTAAACCAATCGGGGTTAATTGGTCATGGTCCAGATCAGACAACGTTTTAGGAAAAGGCCTCGTCTCTGTCTGTCCCAGACCTAATCCCTGGTGTTACACCGGAGTCCAAGTGAGATCCCCCGCTGGCGTCTTGGCTCGGCTCATTCTGCAGCCTCACCACCGCCGCAGCTCTGACATTGATCAGTGTTGTTTGTACCTCGTGTTAAACTTTGTGTTTTGTTGTTTTTTTTTTTACTTCTTCACAGGGCTGCTGCCTGTTCTGGGTTTGGGAGTCGTGTTGGTTTCTCTGCTCGTCGTCCCACTTTTCGTTGTGTTTCTGAAAAAACCAGGACAAGCTGCACCGGCCGCTGAGAGTCAACCCAAGACTCCAGTATGATTTATTCTCTCTTTCTCTTTATCTAACACTTTTCTACAGAGATGTTTCCAGGTGAAGGAACTCTAGTCTTTTTTGTTTTTTGTTTTGTTTCGTTAAGGCGCCTCTTCATGATCCGGTCTCTTTGGTCCCTCTGTCCCTGGTCCCAGTCGACCCTCGTGACATCCACCTGGAGCTTCACGACGACCACGTCTCCGTCGAGTCGACCTCCAGCCTCAACTCCAACTCCAACCAGGACGAGACCTCAGCCTTGGAAAACGGCTGCAACTCTCTCCATCACGACTCCAGCTCTGGGGCGGTGTACTGGGACAGCGGGGGGACGGAGATGGAGATGGAGATGGAGCTGGAGCGAGCTCGGGACTCTGGCATCAGCATCCCGCATGTGTCTCACTCTTCAGAGGAGACAGGTGCGACGAACGGAGACTGATGCATAAAGACTAAAAGAGAGTAATCTCCATCACCAGGGGTGGCGCTCTGCAAAGGTAGGTGTCAGGGTCTGTGTCAGAGATTTGTATTTGCATGTTTTCTGGATTTGAAGCACAATTGTGTCTTGCATATGTCTTTCTTGAAGGGATAGTTCAACATTTTGGCAAATTGACCCAGCAGTAGGTTCATTACCTTTAATTGTCGGTGCAAGCTGTTTTTAGAACGGCGGAGCAGAGCCGTGAGCTGCTCAGAGCTACGCTACGGAGGCTCATGGTATTTCTTGGTTTCCCTCATCAAACTCATCAAATACACAATCCAACAACTCCAAAACACTCTGGTGGACAAGTTGTGACCTGCACATTCACCACGCTATGAGATAATAAGGGGACATTACGAGACGGAGTTGTTTTCGAGGTAAATGCAGAGACTGCTTGCCGAAAAACTGTCCCTGAAGGCAACGTGCATCAGCGGTTTTGCATGAATTTACCTCTAAAACAACTCTGTCTCGTAACGTTCTGTTATTATCTCATAGCGCAGTGAATGTGCAGGTCACAACTTGTCCACCAGAGCGTTTTGGAGTTGTTGGATTGCCAAAATGTTGAACTATCCCTTTAAAGTGCAGTGTGAGTTGAGCCCTCAGATGTTAAAAAACACATTTTATGTGTGTTTGTAGCAACTGGTGAGAAAATTTCATCATAAACCAAAAACATTTCTTCTAAAAGTCTCTTGAACTTAATGTGATAAATTCAACATTTGTGGCTTTTGGGGTTGGACAAAATACAGTGCCGTGAACAAGTATTTGCCCCCTTCCTGATTTTCTTTCTTTTTTTGGATATTTGTCGCACTTATGTTTGACAAAGAGGACCCAAGCAAATATAAAATGCAATTTTTAAATGATGATTTCATTTATTAAGGAAAAAAAAAACTATCAAAACCAGAAAGTGTCACTGCTGCTGGAGTCCCAACGCTTGAGAAATGTCTTTGTAACACTTTCCAGACCTACTACAGATGTCAATGATTTTCTTGGATTTTCTTTAGATCACAGTATCATGTGTTGCTTTTTGAGATCTTTCAGCCTACTGCACTTCACTTCACTCAAACAGAAGTGATTTCTTGATTCAACGGGTCTGGCAGTAATCAGGCCAGGGTGTGAATAGTGAAATTGAACTGAAAAATTTGATTTAATCACAGTTTGTTTATGATTTAACAAGGGGGGCAATTACTTTTTTGTAAGATAATCATCTAAAAACTGCATTTTATGTTAACTTGGGTTATTTTTGTGTAATACTAAAATTTGTTTGATGATCTTAAACATTTAAGAGTGACAAATATGCAAAAAAAAAAAGTAAGAATCAGGAAGGGGACAAATACAAATACTTTTTCACAGCACTGCATTTTATGTTTACTTGGGTTATTTTTGTCTAATACTAAAATTTGTTTGATGATCTTCAACATTTAAGAGTGACAAATTTGCAAAAAAGTAAGAAATTGTAAAGGGGACAAATACTTTTTCACAGCACTGTAAGACATTTGAAGTGTTACGTCCCAAGTCGTAGGGGAACTGACACACATCCACGTGATTTGTTGGACTTCAGACGTTGACATTTCTCTGTTTCCTGACAGAATGTGTGACAAAGGTCACGAACCACAACAGCCCATCCGATGACCTCTGAGGGGGGATTAATAAAAAGTGCGTGGCTCCTGATTTTAAACACCCAGAGCCACATGACGCCTCCGTGGCTCTGACCTCCTCTGGTGAGTGAGGCGTGCCGCTGAAGCAGAAACAGTTTATCCATCAGCAGCAGCTCCAAGGGAAGCTGTTGTTTCTGTTGCACGTCCACGTCCACGGATTCGGTGAAAAACCTAAATCTGGTTGCGGTTCTCGACTCGGGCCAGTGCAAACCAGAAACTTCATAAACAAGAACTAAGAAAACTTCTGATCCCTCAACCACCACCACCTCCACCGTCACATTCAAAGCCAGCAGCAAAGTGATAACAAAGAGTAGCTGTTCCTGTCCTGCACTGCTCTGACTCACTGTTGCCCCATCGGAGGAAACCAGGAACATCTTGACATCCCTCCCTCCCTCCCTCCTTCTGCTTTGCTGGTGTTGCATTCTTTCCGCGACATTGTGGAGCCGTGGAGGTTTGGCCGTCCAGCATTGTTTGTCTCCCCCTCTGCCTTTTCCAGAGTCCACAGAGACCTGGGGGGTCGTCCATCGTCCAGAGCTCAGTGGCACCGGCTTTTATTAATAAACACACAGCAGCGCTCACGTCGTGGAGAGATGATTGATGCGTGAAGCAAAAAAAAAAATAGAAAAGGAAAAGAAAAGCTGGCGCGTGTGGATGAGCACCTGACTACACAACAGAGGAGCTGCTGTTCTCTGCAGCATCCAGAAGCAGCTCAGGGGACTTTATTTTATTTTCTACTTTTTGAAGCAACTTTTCTGAAAATGAGATGGATGAGTGTGTGTGTGTTTTTTTCTTCTTTTCTTTTCTTTTTTTTTTTTTTTTACCAAATCATCACTTTTTGTTATGATAAATAATTTTATATTGATGATATGGAGGAAGATGTTTACAAATTATTTACATAACTAAAACTTTTTTCATTTTTTTTTTGTTATCTTTTTTTTTTTTTTTTACCAATTTTAATATCATGGAAAAACAAATGATGTCACCCCAGCAGTGAAGCTGTAAAGCAGTGTTTTTCAACCTTGGGGTCGGGACCCCACATGGGGTCGCCTGAAATGTCTAGTAATCTATAAAAAATAAATACCCAAAAGAATTTTAAACTAATTATTATTCTTTTTAAAATTATGATTTAAAACACCACAGACAATTAAAAAAAAACTATATACTATACTTTCACTTTCTTGAATATAAATCAAGTTCAAATAAAATGCAGCACATAAATATATCTGAGCCGGCACCTGCACGTGATCGCCAAAAATTTGTGATGTCAAAATGGGGTCACGAGTCAAAAAAGGTTGAGAACCACTGCTGTAAAACATGCAGGTTCAAATCAGTTTCCACTAAACTTATTAAAAACATGGTTTCTGTCTTTCTCTGCAGGCCGACTTGTCCAAATTCACACTTTGGTCAGTTGAATCACAGAGAAAAAAAAACTCCCATTAAAGACAAAGTAGAAAAGATGTTGTTATATCCTATTAAATTTAAAGCAGAAGTAAGCAATATTTTTGTGTTAATATAAGTCTTAAATAGTTATATCTTCCGACGGCAATCACTTACATAGAGTGTTGGGTCTGAAACACGGGTTTTTCAGTCCCTCTGCTCTGCTCTGAGCCGAGGAGAGAACTTTTCTTGTATCCTACAAGTTTTATCCAATGAGGAGAGAGAACGGCATGAAGGGCTGTGTGTGCAGCCAAGGGATGCGCCTGAATGCGGTGACGTAGGGACGAGGACCAATAGATCCACGACGAGGGCAGGGGCTGCTAACTCCATCGGCTGACAAGAAGTTATGGTGCGTTCAAGGCAACCCGTAACGTGTTTTTCCGACCTGTGAAGTCGTACCAGTTCGATCTGGTACGAGTTCACGGGTCGGAAGTTATGAGTGGCCGTTATAGTGACTTTCACAGGTGCAACAGGTCGGAAAAACACGAGTGGGTTGCCTGGAACGCTACAAAGTCGTAAGTTGTGACTTGAAGCTGTAACTTACGGTTTCAAAAGCCTACCTGGAACGCAGCATTAGCCCAAACGACCGGATCGCTTACTTCTGCTTTAATCAACACAATAAATGCTGTTTTCTTCAAACACATCATCGTTCATCTGATCGTCTTGCCTGAAAACCACCAATGCCTAAAAACTGCAAGAGCAGATCATTGTCGGATAAACTTTTGAATACTTTGTGTATGCAAAGAGACTAAATCTGAACTTATTCTGTACCATGATGCATCACTCCTGTTTCCCAAAGCTGTGTCATGTTAAAGTGGATGTGTGTTTGTGTAGTTTTCTACAATGAGAATTAAAGAATCTGTTTATTTTCCAGATCGTTATGTCTTGTCTTGTTATGTGCTTCATTTACGATGTAAAACCAGCCAGCGGTGGAGGCTGCTGTATGTTTCTGACATGTATCTACCAACTTTCTTCTTTCTTGTTCTTACATCACGCGCTCTGGCTCGTCTTTCTGCGTCTGGCAGGAAATGCTTAGTCACTCGCTCGGTGACTCACCGACCCTCTGAGGGGGTTCAGCTTTGTTTCGCTGACCACAGATGGTCAGCGACGCTCAATTAAGAAACATGTTGCGCGCCATAAAGGCTGCATGGCGCTAAACGCTTACATGGCAGCACTTTTGTTGGGCTAAAATGATGAAAAATACACACAGAAAACACACTTGAGTAAAAAAAAAACCCACAGATGGACAGTTTGTTTAGTTGTATCAACAGTCTTTATTTGGCCGAACATTTCATTCATTCATTTAATAATTAATATACATGATATTTACATGAGCAAACAAAAGACGTCTTTGTCCTTGTTTAGCCGTCTTGCAGTAAAGGTTGGCAGTGCATTCTTGGCCTTTTTAAACAGTGTCATTGGGTTTCTTTACTCCGTCCTCGCTCACACACGCGCACGCACATCGTCAGTCGTGTCGGAGCCGCACGATCACGCGTTTCCTCTCGCAAACGTTCGATCCAGTTCGTCCTCGTCTCCAGTCTCTGCTCATCTGCGCCAGTACTGAAGAGAGAGAGAGAACAAAGTTAAACAGCTGCTGGGGTTCAAATGAGAATTCAACATTTTCACTTTTTTTTCCTAAACCAATGTATCATTACAGTATTATATTATAAATATATGATAATTAAAAATGAACAGGAAGCTGGAAAAAGCTGAACTCTTGATTCAACAGAGAATCAGCGTATTAACATGATGAGACTTCACATGCGGGAGCTGTTACAGCAGGTTTTAACTTGTTAAACAGGTTTAAATTGTGGATTATTTACACAGGTTTCAGTTCAGTTTATGACAGAGTGAAAATCAGTTTTATCTTGTGTGAGAAAACTCTGAAGGAATCAATTAAAAAAGGTATACATACTGTAAAACAGGAATTTATGGGACACTTTGGAGAATAAGCAGCAGTGATTTTAGTTCAAACTAAACTGTCCTGTAACATTTCTGCTGTCGAATCCCCTCAACATCAGGAACTGTTTTATCGATCTGAGGATCTCTTTTATTGAAGTAAGTTGTACGTTTTTTATCCCTCACCTGGGCAAACTTGTGTATCTGCTCGACCACAGCAGCAAACAAAGCTCCCACGCTCTCATCGATCAGACTCTGCATGTAATGAACGGCCTCCTCATCCGACAGGTCCAGTCGAAACTTGTCCTGCACCTGGAGGCAAAAAAATAAACAGCAACAACATGAAACTCATGACTCCACCGGGCGACATTGCTCTTAGTTTGTAAAACTGGATATTTGATGGTGGAGGGAACAAACAGGTTTTATCTGTGTAACTAGTTCAAGTTGCTCTAAATATGTCTGGATCCAAGAAATAGAAAAAAGTTGAACGTTTTTTAATCTATGTGAGATTCAATCAGCATGTTCTCCTCATCACTTGAAAGTAACACCAAACACCAAACCGACCTTCTTAACGGTCTTGTCCGGCTCCAGAGCGATGTCAGGGATGTTGGCGTCCACCATGAGAGAGAACAGATTCAGGATCAGGTTGGAGTATCTGAAGAAACAATGGGAGGAAGCATGTTTTACTTTTTTTTATTTATTTTTTTACATCTTTTATTTAAATCCAATCCAATCCACTTTATTTCTATAGCACATTTGAAAAAGAACAAAGTTACCAAGTGCTGCACAACAGATACAAAACAGTAAAATAAAGAAAGTTACAGTTAAAATGCAGTAAATTAAAACCATATAAAAGCACTAAGAAAAACACAAGATCAGATAAAACACTAAGAAATACAAGAATACATGAAAGACAAACAGAGACCACATAACTCTCATGCTGTAATAAAAGCCAAGGAGTAAAAATTAGTTGAGTTATTGTATGAGGCCTTAATCCTAAACCTAATGTATAAACCAAAGTAGTGGTCCCGTATTTTCAGCTGCATTACATGTTTACTTCATGTCAAACTTGTTTAAAGTCTTAAAGGGATAGTTCAACATTTTGGCAAACTGGCTCATTGCCATAATCCTTATAGTCTTAGGAGTAGGTTCGTTACCTTTAATGAGCTCTATGCACAGCTCCACTACTTCCTGAACTTAATGCTGCTCCTTTGTTTCCTGTCCCCAAGACAAATTTCCCTTCTGGGACAAATAACGTTTATTTGATTTGATTTGGTTTTACATTATTGGACAAACTGATTAAACATGCAAAACTGCTGATGCACGTTCCTGTCGGGGGCAGTTTTTCAGCAAGCAGTCTCTGCATTTGCCTCGAAAACAACTCCGTCTCGTAACATTCTGTTATTATCTCATAGCGTGGTGAATGTGCAGGTCACAACTTGTCCACCAGAGCGTTGTGGAGTTGTTGGATTGTGTATTTGATGAGTTTGATGAGGGAAACCAAGAAACCCCATTAGCCCCCGTAGTGTAGCTCTGAGCAGCTCGCCGCTCTGCTCCGCTGTTCTAAAAGTAGCTTGCAACGACAATTAAAGGTAACGAACCTACTACTATGACTATAGGGATTATAGCAATAGGTCAATTCGCCAAAAATGTTGAAGTATCCCTTTAAAGGACAGGAGTTGTGTGTGTGTGTGTGTGTGTGATCTCCCACCTCCGGAGGTGCAGGAAGGCAGTGTAGCACTGCTTCCTGAACTCCTGGTACTGCTCGCTCTGCATGCCTCCCATCCCCTCCACCATCTCTTTGCTCAGCTTCATGGGCGGAGGCAGCGGTTTGGGGTCTCGGCCCAGGATGTAGCCGAAGTCGATGTGGAAGAGCTTCCCTGTTAGGAACGAGGCAGGAAGAGGTGAGGGAATCATCTTTGTGTCCAGAGGAGATTGTTTGTTAACTTGTTTATCACTGAAATGAGGTGTTTTCCTCACCGGTCTTGGTCAGCAGCAGGTTGTCCAGATGTCTGTCTCCGACTCCCAGGATGTATGTGATGACGCAGTAACCAGCTGGAGGGAGACACAGTGAGACGTCAGATCGGTTCATGTGCAGGAAACGGTAACACTTTATAATAAGTACACACTATTAAGCATTATTTAAGCATTAATAAATACTGAATTCTTTTATAACGCATGGATACTCATTAGTATGTAGTTTATAAACACAGTTAGTGCTTAGCAATGATGAGTAAAACATTTTTTACTGTATTTATAAACTACATATACACTAATGAGTATTCATGTGTTATAAATGATGAATTCAGTATTTAATAATGCTTAACTAATGCTTAATAGTGTGCACTTATTATAAAGTGTTACCCATGAAACTGAAGGAGCACAGATCTGCTTCAGCTGACAAACTCACCGCAGCTCTTGACGTAGGTGTCCATCACCTCGGAGCTGATGCCGTACGGTCCCTTCTCGCTGGGCGCGTGTTTCCTGAAGAAGCTCTGTGTGTGTGTGTGTGTGTGTGTGTGTGTGTGTGTGTGTGTGTGTGTGTGTGTGTGTGTGTGTGTGTGAGTGAGAGAGAGGACAGAGTGTGAGGAACCTGCAGCGTAGTGGAGACAGAGTACAAAGAAGACGCAGTGTCCTGGATCTGTGCTCACCTGGATGTTTCCTTCAGTGGCCAAGACTTCAGCGACAGGAACAGACTGGACAAACTGCATAAAACCTGGAACAACGACAATTTAATGTTTCTTTTTTCATGCACTTATTTGAATGTGTTATGTTCATTATTTTGTCAGCAAGTTACAGTCTGATTTTATATCAGTAAAATGTGTCTTTCTGTATTTGTTCTGTTTCTATTTTCTACTAAACAGCGCTCAGTGAACTCACCATGCTTGGTGCTGGTGGCCAAAACTTTATAGGGAGTCAACTTCAGGTCCAGATTCTCTTTCCTCAGAAGCTGAAGAAAAAAAATATGAAGGAAAAAAACATTTTTTATTCAAAGTGAATATTTTTACAGCATTTTAAAAAGAGCAGCAGCTGTTTTCTGTTACACGTGTGAAAGTTAATCTTCTGGACATTCAGTATTGTTAAAAACCTGGTTCAAAGATCAGAGCAGCTGCCTGATCCAAAACTTTCACCGGTTTTCTTCTTTAATAAGATAAAAGAAACCGACTGTTCACCAGGATGGAAGTCAGTTCACCTTGTCCATGAGCGAGATGATCTGCAGGATGAGCTGGTCCTGTCTCAGGTCGTCTCCATGTTTGAAGATGACTGGGTACATGGCTCCATCCTCGGCCTTGAAGATCAGCTTGGCGGGCATCAGAGCGCTCTGACACACACACACACACACACACACACAGAACATTTTCTTGAGCGCATCGTGGATGTAGCCGGAGCTCCTTTACTTTTTATCAACCAATAACACGACATCAGAGGTTAGTAGGTGTAGCCGAACCACGAATCTGAATCTATATTCAAACATTGCTCAGGTCTATTAAGTCAGTGGTTCTCAACGTGGGGTCCTTGAGAGGGTTCAAGGGGGTCCCCAACTTTTTCTTGAAATTTTTACCACTTTTTACTAGAATTTTTTGAGAAATTTTACTACTTTTTATTATTATTTATTTTCTGCTTCTATTTTTTAAAGACATTTTTACCACGTTTTCTAGATTAAAAAACTAAAAACTTTATTGAGACATTTTACCACTTTTTTCTAGAATTATTTTTGAGAAGTTTTACCACTATTTAAACTTTTTTTTCTTTTTTAGAAGTCTCACCACTTTTTTTCTAGAATTTTCTAAAAACTATATTTTTTGGGAGATTTTTTACCACTTGTTCTGGAGAAATTGTACAATTTTTTCCACAGAAATTTCTCTATAATATTTCATTTTCAATTTAATTTTGTATTCATGCCATTGGCCCTAATTTGAATGTACATTGACTAAAAAAAGTAACATTCTTCACTGTATTTGTGTGTTTCTGGCAATTGATTAAAGATTTTGTCCAATGGGGATCCGTGGTCTAATTTGTGTCATTTAGGGGTCCTTGGTGTAAAAAATATGAGGATGAAGTCTCCTGTTACCTTAAAGAGCGTCGCCGTCTCCGGGACGATGCCTCTGATCTTGATCTGCGGCTCCAGAGGAAGAGGGATGGGCTCGATCTCCGACAGATTCACTTTCTCGTTGTCGGCCAGCAGCGCCTGCAGCCGCTCCGTCTTCACACACACAGGGAGAGAGAGAAGCCGATGTTACAACATGGAAACAAAACGTGCAGCTGTGTTTCTGTGTGCATGTGCCGTCACCTTCTTCTTGCGATTCCCGCTCTCCCTCTGCACGGCCTTCATCAGCTGCACCAGTCGGTCTACGAATGTCTGCTGGGCGGCCAACAGCGAGCGCATCACCCTCACACTCTTATCGCCCTGAGGGGGAGAAAAACTTGTGAATATCAGACACGGAGATGAAGGTGATGAAGTCCTGTGATGTGAGGAGCTGCCGACCTTGAGTAAAGCCTGACTGAACCTCCTCATCACGTTGAGGTACATCTCGTGGGTCTTGGGATCTCTCTGCTGAGTGTCCTGATCCTCACACTCCACGATCACATACCTTAGAGACGCACAAACACAAACTTGTTAAAGGGATAGTTCAACATTTGAGCAAATTCTCCTACTGCCATAATCCCTATAGTCGTAGCAGTAGGTTCATTACCTTTAATTATTGGTGCATGTTGTTGTGAGATCAGCGGGGCAGAGACGTGAGCTGTTCAGTGAACACAATGGAGGTGAACGGTACAGGTCCCCTGTCCCTCATCAAACTCATCAAATACACAATCCAACAACTCCAAAACGCTCTGGTGGACAAGTTGTGACCTGCACATTCACCACACTATGAGATAATCATGTAACATTACGAGACAGAGTTGTTTTCGAGGCAAATGCAGCCGGAACTACATTCCAGATACGGCTGCTGGGCGGAGTGACTTCAAAAGCACAAGTAGTTCTGAGTATTTGCTTCATGTGTCGTAATGTTACATAATTATACATGATTATTTCATAGCGTGGTGAATGTGCAGGTCACAACTTGTCCACCAGAGCGTTTTGGAGTTGTTGGATTGTGTAGCTGAGCAGCTCACGTCTCTGTCCCGCCGATCTAAAAATAGCTTGCACCGACAATTAATAGGTAATGAACCTACTGCTATGACTATAGGGATTATGGCAATAGGCCACCAAAAAATGAACCTGGTTTTGTTCTTCAATCAGAAAAGAAAGCCACACTGATCTTAACTCACCAGTACAAGTAGTTGGCGAGCGTTGAGTTCTTGCAGGCACGGGAGATGAGGAACGTACACAGGTCCTGCTGCAGAGACACAGACATTAATAACACTCCAGATTTTGCTTCACAAGGGGATTTATAGATTATTTTTGCCTTCACCTGAGGGATACTTCCTCTATTTTTATATTCAGCTACGTTCTTACCTCCAGATTCTCGCTGTCAGCCCCGTCCTTGCCTTTCTGCGGCACAGTGGTCGGCCCAGATGTGCCAGACAGAATCTGGGAGCTACAAAAAAAAAAGCAAAAGGAGCCAGAATTAATGAACAATAACCCGTCAGAGAACAAGATGTCTTAAAACATTAAGTGAGCTTTTCCTCAAAAGACAGTTTCAGCCAGGGAAGGTCATTCCTGTTTTTATTTTTAGGTCATCACGGTTGCACATTTCCAGCTCTGTGCTTCCAGCTGACGGCCTGACACTGCAGCCAGAGCTGTGGACCTGCCAGTAACATCACAGCACCCAATGAGTTCATAACGCTTCCTGAAAGAACAATAATCAAATTCTGCAAAGCAGCAAAAACTCTCCCGACCGGTGAGAAACTCTGACATAAATTTAGATCCAGGGAGGAGGGGGTAGAACAAAAGTTTCAGGCCCCTCGGTGTCATTTTTAGCATCTGAACCACAGGAGAGCCTCCACATGTGCTTTCCTTCTGTCAAAAGCTGCTTGTAGTGACGACTTATTAATGATCCACAGCCGGAGTAGCTCTGCACTGACCTGTCCAGTGCGGAGTCATCTGAAAGTCCCTGGCTGTCTCTCTTGCTGCCTGGCTCCAGGCCTCCCTGGATGTCGCTGAAGTTCTCATATTTGAGCGCCTGGACCAGCTGCAGCAGATACATGAGCAGGTCCTGGAGAGGAGGCAGAGGGGTCAGAATAGAGAACAGAGTTTTTATTCCGTATCAGTTAATACCAAGTTGCTTGAATACTTATTTCTGTGTATGATTTACATTTATAGATAGATAGATAGATAGATAGATAGATAGATAGATAGATAGATAGATAGATAGATAGATAGATAGATAGATAGATAGATAGATAGATAGATAGATGGATGCTCTGTTTCCTGTATGTTAGTCACTGTGCAGCACTTTGGTAAACTTTTATGTTTTGAAAATATGCTATATAAATAAAAAGTAGATTAGATTGGATATTTTAAAACTGAAATTACTCAAAAACACACTTATTTAAGAGAGTGAAAACTTTTCTGAAACTTTTATCCACACAGACTGACCCATCGACTCCCACCCACTCTCGTATGCCCCTCCTGACCCCCCCACGGCCAGTGGCCAGTGGCGCCTACCTCGTCGTCCGCCTGCTGCAGCCGAGCCACGGCGTAGCGTCTGACCGTCGGGTTGGTGAACTGGGACGACAGCAGCTCCAGGGAGTCCTCCACATCCATGGGCCTCCACTTCCCCAGCAGCTCCAGGGCCTGCTTGGCCTCCTGGGGCAGATCCCAGTTCACACACTTGAGGAACTTTGTTAACGCCTGCAGCAAAAGAAGAAGTAGAGGAGGAGGAGGAGGAGGAGGAGGAGGAGGAGGAGGAAGAAGCGTTCAGTGTGTGAGAGACGGTTCACAGGAACAGGCTTTAGGACATGATAAGAAGTTTGGAGAGAAAACTGTCAAGTTTCATTTGACAAGAGGTGAAATACTGTAAGTAACTCTCCCACCTTCTCCTGCGTGGTGAGGTAGTATCTGAACTTCCACACCAGGTCCTGTTCTTCAGAGCTCAGCTGTTTGGTTGGAGGGTAGCTCACGATGATCTGTTGGTGCAGGTGGACACACACACACACACACACACACACACACACACACACACACACACACACACACACACACCAGTTTCAGTGATTAACACCAGGAAATGTGTTTTCATACCAACATGTAGCAGTAATTTCAATTGCTGATATTATGTATATAAAAAAAGCTGGAAGCTGAATGAGCCGAATAAATAGTTGAAACAATGCTGAATTAAATGAAGAAATTGCTGAAGCAATCTTGAAAAGATGAAACAATATCCGAAGAGTAAAACTAAAACATGTACGAAGGAGGCTCTATGAAATGGTTGGAATTTACTTGAACTGGTGAAGACTAGCATGAAGAAATTGCAAAGCTGAAGTCTACTCAAATATGTTTAAAAATGACAGCTTGAAAACACAGTTGAACCATTACTGATATAATAATAACAAGCAAGTACTTACATTTTAAGTAAGTTTAATTGGATTTGATTACATGTACATCCTAATTAGAAAGAGAACAGAGCTGCTTACATTGAGCTGGTCTCGTGTTGCAGCGTTGGGCTTCAGGTCGTGATCCGACGGCCCACTGCGGAGGCTACGAGCCAGTTTGTGATGTTTGCTCTCCACCAGGTTCTCCTGTGAGGAAAAATGAAGAAAACATAATGTATATAAGCTCGTTTTCACTATAATAACATCCGTAAGTGTTGCAATAACAGAATGCACGACTATTTTGGTTGTGGGTTTCAAATACTTTCTCTAATCATTGAGCTCTGGGACCAAAAGCTGTGATACAAACATCCACAATCAACAGGACTGTGATCATCTTCCTCATAAATCTCTACATATCTTATCCTATTTTTTTATTTTTAACATCTCAGTCATCAAAATAAGTGTTTGTCCTCTCACCATCCCCATCTGTGGGTCGGGAACTTTGACGATGTCGCAGCTGGTGAGAACAGGCGATGAGTCGTCTCCATCCTGAACAGAGGCCGAGCACAGCACATGGATCAGCTGATAACACCTCCAGAGGTTTAAATACAGACACATCTGGTTATATACACATTAGAAATACATGTAAATACCTTCTCGTAGTAGACAATGCTGTATTCTTTGTCATTCGTCTTGACACGGGGGAACTCCACCATGAGGTACATGAAGTTAGAGCTGCGTTTCTCACTCTGCAGAAAAACACAAACACAAACGGTGAGGATGTTTACACTGAAGACCACGTGCACTTGCTGTGATTGATCAATCAGACAGACTCTGTTAAAGAGGAATTAAGCAGGATTTCTCCCGTGGCTATGCTACATTTTTACCTTAATTACAAAGCTCTGGACTAATTGTGATAGTTGTGATCGCTCCATGGATTGTAAACAAATGCACATGGACAAGAGGAGTGTTAGCAAAACAGCAGAAAAGCGACCAGACTTGCATAGTTTCTCTTTAAAACCCTCTCACGCAATTAAATATTCATTGAGGCTTCAAAAACCTGTCTTTATTAAGCGATGGAAACCTGTTATGGCCTTTGTTAATACAATGAGATCAATCACACCATGTCTTTCGAGGGTATGGATTTTTTATTTATTTATTTATTTTCTTTTCATTACCCTCTCTTTAAATTTATGTAATACAATTGTTACTATTTTCTATTTATTATTATTTTATCTTATCATATATATATATTTTTTTTTTAACTTTTTAGTTATGTATTTATACTGTTTTCTTACAGGATTCTTGAATATAAGAAAGGGAAAATGTAAATGAAAGGAAATGTATGTCATCTTGAGAAAAAATGAATAAAAATTAAGTAAAAAAAAAACAAAAAAACAAACAAACCCTCTCACCTCATTGATCATCTCGATCTCTCTGAAGGTCAGCCGGTCCAGCCAGTCCACCTTCACCATGTGGCCCTGTCGATGGGCCTTCGTCAGCTGCACGGACACAAGAGAGGGACAAAGGTGGAACGAGGTTTACTAGAATATAAAAAAATTAAAAATGAAGATACAGAGTCTGAGGTTGTGGTCACAGTATGACGGCTGGTGTGCAAATAGCTCGACCAATCATGCACAAACTCGGTGCCAGCAGCCAATCCAGCGTCTCCGGTCGCGCGCTCAGCAGCCAATCCACTCATCAGTCGGTGTGTCGGGTGTCGGGAATGTAAGCACACACTTGGCCATGAACAGGAAGCTCCGCAACTCAGCTGGTTAGAATTAGTTCTCACTCTTTAAAACAACACACGAGCTGGTAGCAGCCGAGAAACAAAACCTCACATGTATCGAGTCGACTGCACTCGGGTTTTAATAAAACACGGAGGGATCAATGAGTTTGATTTAAGAATGAAATGAAGAACAAAAAGAGCCAATCGAATCCGATGATGTTAAGATGAAATATATTCCCTCCTCTTAATACTCCAAAAAGCTGCAACAAGTTTACAAATATGACTTTCTCGTGTCCACATACACATTAAAATCCATGCACACACACTTACACAAAATACACTGAAGTATGGCAACAGCAGAAAAAAACGTAAAAACCGATGTGTGTGATGCTTTCAAGAACACAGACATACTCCTTGACGAACCGAGTGCTCACACACAAAGCCTGGGTCAAAATGTATCTGTGTGGGGATTTCACTACACACAGAACAAACCAGTGTTCAGGGGTTTAATACGGAGGATTTACACGTTTATTCAACACAGTCTGAACTGTCCTAATGTGGTGATGGTGATCCTCGTGTACGTGGAGCGGGATTCAAGTGAGAAGAAGATGCTGAGGTTTCTCCGCAGATACATTTTGTCCGAGGCCTTTCCTCATACGCATACAGGACACAACACACACACACACACACTCTGCATTGCCAACACTAACTCCTCCTCCACTTGTACTCACATCACTGAGTACCTCCAGGTCAGGGCCCTGGAACAGACGATGGTTTAGACAGGGCTTCGCATCCGAGGGTTTCTCTCTTTATCCAACGCAACAAAATGTTTCCCTTTTCAAACCCTCCATCCCTGCCTCCTCATCCTCTCTCTCATCCTTTTCAGTCTTACTCTCTCCTCAACCCTTAACCCTGCTCAACCCCGTACAAACACACACAGATTGTACCTTGGCGAGCCTGCCCATCTGGTCCTCTGTCAGGCTGCTGCTGGTGCGTCCCGGCGTGGTGGTGGGCTCGCCTCCGTCCCCCTCCACGCCCGGCCAAACCTTCAGGTCATGCATCCCTTGTCGGAACATGCTAGAAGAGGACGGGAGGATGTGTTTCAGAGTTAACAGTCAGTACGTTTACATGCACAGCTACGCTCAAAATTCGATTTTGGCGTCTAATCGGACTTCTGTCATTGTCCCAGTTTACATGCAACTGAGAAAATCGAATAACTGACGAGAACGTGTCCTCCTCCTCAACACCAGGCGGCGATTACGCGTCGTTTCAGCGGGTTAATTAATACGGCCCCTTTTCTGGTTGACCTGTTAGCCAGGCAGCAGACCGGCATTTTCAAACAACAGCAAGATGGTTAATCGTTACAACGTTGTTCATCTTGAACGTAATGTGCGCGTTACTTATTGTGCAGATAAGGTGCACGCTATCCTTCGTGGTCATGGTGATTTCGAGAGGCAGATAAGAACGCTGTAACGCTCCAACAACAGCTTCTGCAACCAGCTTTCTTGGATGTTTTTGTTCCGGGGTCTTACGCCAGCGTGGGGGGGGTGTGCGTTGTCCAGTTAAACTCCGATTAAGGCGTACACATGAGCCGGAGAAAGTCGAATTCCGATTGCATTATCTGAGTTGGAGAAGTCCGATATTAGTCGGACTAACGCATTTACATGCACTCAGTTGTCCAGTTATAGTTGTATTAAGGCAATAATTCGGTTGTCTCAAGTGTCATGTAAACGTACTGAGTGTTGCAGCTGTGATCTTTCAAACCCTTGGAGCAAAAAGGAGCTGAAGACTCACCCGTATTTGCCGAACAGAGTGACAGTGGTGCCGCCCACGGGTACAGCTCTGCCGGGCCCGTAGATATCCCACACCGTGAGGGCCACCTGGGCACTTTGAGGGAGGTCTGGGTACTTGACAGGCAGCCGCAGCCACTCGTTCCAACTGCACCGGACGGCAGGAGAGGGAACAGAGAGGAGAAAAGATGGACAGGGTGTGAGAGGACAAAAATATGATTTTTCTAGAGCTTAAGGAAAATTTATTTGCCTTTATTGGAGGGAAATTGGGAAAAATAGTCTTAGTTTCCTCTAGAAGAAGAAGCAAACTTTTCTAATACAGAAATGTGTTTATGTAATAATTGGGGACAAGTTTAAGTTGATGTCATAAAGAGTAAGTGAAAGGAAAAATGGTTAAGAACAAAGACTGACATGTCCTTAAGTCAAATTTTAAAAGTCCATGATGCTACAAAGCTCCATTGAAACTTAAAGGCTACACACGACCAGTTCTTCTAAACCAAGACTAAATGAAATGTGTAGTAAATGTTGAGAAAATAAGTCTAAACTGGAGACTAAAACTCACTTCCATCGTGTGCTGAACGCTTTATACGAGGTGCGAACAGGCAAGGCGAGAGGTTTTCCTTCAGCAAACACCTGGCAGGTAACGTAGAGGTCTGAGCAGTTCTCTTGGTAAAGGCCGGAGAACCGCAGCATGGGGTCTTCGAGCAGCGCTTTGTAGCTCTTCTGCTCTCGTTTTCCTTCTAAACTGCCTCTGGAGGAGGAGAAGAAAAGAAGAACAAGAAGAGAGTGAGAAGCAGGAGGCAAGAGGCTGATGTTATCAAGAAAGCATTCTCTTAACATTTTTTTTATTTAAAACAAGATGAGGCATTAAATTGAAAATAGAAATCATTATTAGTTGAAAAAGTTAATGTAATATTCATGAAAACTTAACAACAGCCTGATTTACATTGTCCCAGTCTGATAATAAGATTAGAGAAAAAAAACTGGGCACAGTTCACAGACGCTTAATTGATTTGATCATTTTCACGCAATAATTAGACTCATGAGACGAACACACATAATGAAGAGAGAGAATTGTGTTTTCAAATTGCAACTCATGCTGTCTGGAGTCATGGGAGAGAAAGTAAACATCCTGATGATGACTGGTTCGGTCAGTTGATTTCTGTTTACCAGACGGTCAATTAACTGGATCCTGTTTACTTTTGATGAGTAGAGAGTTGTTCTGCAGCTCTGATGAGTAAAGAATAAGATGCACCTAGCTATGAGACAAAAACTACCACACATTTTAGATAGAGCTTCATTAGATTTTCACTGTGAATCAACTCACTGATTATTCTCTTCATTAATCTATTATCAATTGAAAAACACATGTATAAGAGAAAAGTAGCACAGTCGTGCACTTGTCAAACAATTGTTTGACAAGTGTCTTCAATGATACTATTAGTTTATAACTTCGCTGAGTAACTGACAAATGGTTTTAGTACCAAGGTAGGACCGCACACTGTAAAAAAAAAAACATCATATTACAATTATATGGGTAGATGTTGGGATTGTGATTTCAATTAAATGGTCAATTTTACTTTTGACCTCTTTACTGTTGGCTTTTTTTTTACACCAGTAGATTTACAATATAAAATTGATGACACAATATTTTGGGGGGTCTTATACCATACACACGTCCCTCTACATCTTGAGAATATAATTTGTTGGCCTGGACATCGCTGTAGTAACACAACACACATTGCACAACAATGTTGTGACACATTTTTTACCTTTATCATTAAAAAAATTTCCATATTGCCGTTTTGTTTACATTGTGATCAATCGTGCAGCCCTATTTCTAGGTTAGTATAAACACTCAACACACCACAATGTAGTTTCAGTTCATATCTGGTAGACAACCTGCCTGTTATAAAAACCTCTTAGGAGGTTAAAACTCATAATAACAAGCAGACATTTCATTGTATTACATTCATTTTCAGGGGACTTAACTTTAAACCAAGTTTCACAGTAATTTGTAACAATGTACATTATGGGGACTTTTTGTCCTCATAAAGTAAGTCCAGCCGCGAGTCCCCAATTACACACACACACACGCACGTACACACACACACTCAGCAAACACAGCAAGCATCCTGTCAAGTCACAAGATAGATTAGTTTGTCCGTTTGACAAAACGCGGCGCGTTAAGTTACAAACTCACATCTTAAGTTGAACGTTGATGTCCAGGTCACAGCTGTAAACATAGTTGAACTTGTCAGTGTCCATCTTCCGACGGAAAAAACACTAAATATGAACCAAAAACCCTGAACATGAAAATCCCCGGACGGTTATATGAGACTTTGAGCGGTTTGGGTTTTGCGACAAGGCCTCGGATCAGCTCGAGACACCGCTCGGTACCAGGCTCACGCGCCGCCCACACGGTCACAGACGTCACGACGCCGAGCACGAAGTTATAAAAGATAACTTAAAACGTCTAAATTCACGGTAAGGACATTATTTTGACGGCTGTCTCGCCGGGCATGATTTGGTGTTTTTGATAGCTACACAACAACACAGCAGCAGCAGCAGCAGCAGCAGCCGAGATCTACATCTAGACCAGAGCAGTCGATCCTCGCTGCAGCCAGACTCACAGCACTGGGCCGGTGATCACTGCATCGGGGATCGATCCACCAGGCCTGGTCGGGAGAAGTGGGAAGTAGCGAAGAGGCGGGGCTTCCAGCATGCTTATTAAAGGTGTATTACTGTATTATTTAAAGTACTTCCGACCATTATTTGTAGCAGTTAGAAGCCTTATATAATATAAACAATGCATTATTTGTATTGTCTTGTATTAACCATGCCTCTTTTTTTAAAATCTCTTTTATCTTTTCTTATCTTTGCATACAACATGACAGGGAGAACGGCTTCTCGCTCCCATGTTAAACAAATGGTTTCTCATGAAAGTGACAAATAAAAACTGAATTGAATTGAATTTTGTATCATTATCAATTCTAAGTGTTTTTCCTTCAATAATAACACAAAAAATAACTAAGTTTAAAATCAACAATGCTGCATTAACCATGAACAAAATAATGAACAAGCAAATAGATGAATAACATCATAGACTAAGCAAAAGATTCAGGTTTAAGAAATGTATTATCATTGTACAAAAGTGCAACGAAATTGGAGGCAATACCTATATATAAAAACATACAACCTACATAAAACAAACACTGTTTTTACACCACAAACAGGCACAAAGACTGAAAGAATGGACCCCAGTCCATCTGCAACTGTGGGTCATTGCTGTTCTGCTACTTCTTTCTTTCTTTTACCAAACAAAGCTGTTGAAAATATTGTTTGGCCTTGATTTTGTTCAACTGAGGAAACAGTCCAAGCCTTAAGGAACAACATTTAGGCTACTGGAGCGTTCAACAATATGATACTACAGTCCTCATGAGTGTTTGGTTTTTACAGAGCAGAAGCTGTTTGTATGGGTTCAGTAAAAATAACTGATTTAAATATTGCTTATAGGCTATTAATACTGAAACAGATAGCAACGTTAGCTTGATATCAGAGCGATGTCACATTTTAAGATAACAGAAAAGACTGTGAATACACCCCTACACAACATATCATTTTATGTTAACTATAGATTAAGCATTCACCTTGAAATCTGTGTTGTGCATGATCAACTGATTATTGAAATTAACAGAAATTACAGAAATGTGTTGCCAAACTTTTTTGAGGTACAATTTCTCTATGGAAGATGATTACCACGACAAAGGACAGTCTTTTATCAAAGTTTCGACACGCCAAGTATGATCATTTCATGACGACAGCATTGTGAACTTTCAACAGGAAGGTCTCCACAGTTAAAACGCACTTTTCACCAATGAAGTGCATGTCCGTGAAGGGCAACAGGCGTGTGACCGGAAAATCCTCATCTTTTGTTTTGATGAGTTCCTCCCTTTTCATCAATGCTGACGACAACTAGTTGACAAATCAGGGTGTGAACTTTTTGTCATTGTCAATATGTAGGGGACCTATAGGCGCTAGAGAGCCCACCCTATATAGTTGAACTTGAACAAGAACAATGGTAGTAATAACACAGTATCTAAATAAATGAAATAAGTGAATACGGAAATAGACTTTAAATGTCTAAACTATTCCATCAGGCCTTTATAATAACCTGTACATTCATATTAATGACAATCTGAACTGCAGTAAGGCTCAGAGAGAAAGCGCGCAGCCAGAGTGAGGCAAATGTGAGTCATATGACTGAATGAAGAAGCACCCCGTACTGATCAGGGAGACCTATCAACACTCTCCGACTACTGTGGAGGTATCAGAGAAAAGGCATGTGAGACACCACGTTACGGGGCCCCGGGGCCTCCTGTGAGACGTTTGAGAAGATTTTTCCTATGATCTTGCAGATCAGAGGGCAGATAGCAAACAAGTGGAAGAAGATGAGCTAATGTTTTGTTGGCCCAGGGAGTGAGACTCTGCTGCATTTCCCGGACAGGTCACATTTTGTATCTTTTAAATGCTTGTTTTTTTTTCGCAAGGATGAACTTGTGAGAATGGACACAGAGTACATGGGAATGGACATATCTTCACAACACGAGAATCAATTTTAATTTTAAGAACAAGGCCAGAGCAGATAACCGAGAGTAAAAAAAGCAAACTAAATGTCAGTATATAGACAATCTCTTTTGATAAATGAGTTGGGAAAATGTAAAATTTACTGGAAAATGAATAAGGGTTCCTGTTACACAACACAATCAAAAGTTTAACAAGGGCATGACATCTCTGAAGTCCTTTTACTTGTTTTTTCCAGTGTTTTCAATCGCATCTTAGCCTTTGACAGATGAAGATGATGTGATAAAAAATAAATTGTTCTACTGATTTGTGAAAATTGAAACAACTGTCTGTCCACCAAAGAGTAAAATCTACAATTTTCCATTTTATGGTGTTTAAATATTCATTTAATACTTGGATGGGACAAAAAATCTTAATGTTAAAATGTCAAATTGTCATTTTTAGACTTTTTGTAGCCCTGGTTGTACAGATTAAACAGATAAGGTATTAACTTATTAAATCATGAGCTTTAGATGTGCACGTAGGAGGATTTTGTTGCCAGGCTGCAAATTATTTATCATCCGATGTAATCGCCAAAACAAATATACTCATAAGAGGCTTAATCCTCTTAGTTTTCCTTTAATAACATTGAAAGTGTTGTTTATGCATTTCTTCTTCCATGATACTCTGCACACCCAACTTTCCTTTGGGGTTGGACTGGACCTGCATTGGGTAACGGATTATGTGACATTAATAAAATGAGGTAATACTGCAGAGGTAGACGGGATGAGGGGTTATTGAGGACCTTGCAACAGCAGTTCATGTATATGCTGTATTATGTTGTGTATTTGTGTGTATACAGCGCACTATTTGAGTACAGAGACATGGCTAACACAAGGTCTAAAGGAAAACTATTCAAACTCTGCTGGAGGCCAGAACGTAACTCCTCTCTCATCATCAAACCAGTTAATTCTTCAGCTTTTCACCTAAAGTTATACAGGTGAGTGCCTCTTTGTAACCATACCAACATACTGTTAATGTCTGCAATTAAAGTTCCTTGTTATGGATATAAATTTAGTATGTAGACATGTGTTTCACATAACGCGTGGCCTACAGATCCATATGAGAGGTTGAATGGCTATGAATCATCTTTCATAACTCCATCCCTCTTACCCTCCTCCCTTTGGACGTCACCTCCACCTCACCTCTCTCCTACCCTTCCCTCTCTTAGTCACCGCATGGATGTGTCATTGTTTCTATCACTTTAGAGGTTCATGCCCGCTGAAGCACAGCGAGGTGATCTCTGGAGTGCCAAAACGGTGCCAAGACACTGACTCCCTCCTCTTACTGCCCCCTCCTCCACAAAAAAACCACCACCACCACCACCACCACAGCCCTCATTCCCAGTGGATGGCACCGCTGACGACTTCCACAGCCAGCACTGTGGGCCGCATGACCACACCTCCATGCCGTGGTCGTAAAGCCTCAGGATGTATAAATGAGGGTGCAAGTGGAGGAGAGGAACCAGAGTTCTGACCGGACCAGATGAAGATGGAGACTGCTGGTGTTCACTGGCTGCTTGCAGCTGCAGGGTTTCTTCTGTGGACCAGCGCTGGTTCTGCTGCGCCAATGGAGTGCCACTTCAACTCCAGAGGTGAGATCCCAAGCTTTTTTATAATCTCATTTATTATAAGTACTTAACTTTTTTTTTTCCCCCATATTTCTGAGCTTCTGACTGCCACATGTCGTTCCAGCACTGTGTGTGTTCGAGGGAAAACACTACTCACTGGGTGAGACCTGGATGGACAACGCTTGTATGCAGTGCACCTGTCTGCACCCTGTCGGGGTCGGTTGCTGTGAGACGTGAGTACACAAACCTCCTGTGTGGTTTGGTGTCCAGATGCTTCAAGTCATTATGCTGCAGTCAGCTTCAGAGAGATGTTTTTTCAGAGAAGTGGATCTGACTGAAGTATTTAAAGCAGAAACAGAACATTTGAAATGTTTTATATTGCTATTGTGTTATTATGACTTATTGCAACAACATTTGAACATTATTGATAGCTGAGGTGTAGCTCAACTGGTTTACGCACTGTTGAGATATTTTCAAATACATTCAGAACAATATATCAGACATAAATAGTGTTTTTTAAACATATTCTGTGGGATGATTCATGATTGTATGTTGTATAAATCTAAATCCTGAATTAAAGTATGAACTATAGCTGCATAAGTAATGTAGAGGAGTAAATATATAATGTTTCTCTCTGAACTTGAGCAAAGTATTAAGCAGAAGAAGTGAAGGAAAATGTACTTGGTTACTTTCCACCACTGACATGAAGATCTCAAGAACATTTTCTATGCTTTTATTCAGGCCCTTTTCTTCGACACGTTGTCAAGACTTAACTGTTGTGGAAAATTAAAACCAATCATCCTGTATTTTTAGCGATACTGCTGAATCAGCAAAAAGTAAAACAACTAATTAATTTAATAAGATCAAAAGGAAGAGTAAACAGTGAAATTAGAGTATTTTTTTGAATTCTTAAAAATGTACGATCAAATCTTCTCCTTTACCTCCACCTATGTTCAGGGTTCATCGGCCGGTGGATTTCCCTGCTTGGTGTGAGGTGCGTGTGGAGCCGGTGTCCTGCAAAGTGTCTCTGGTGCAGGCAGCCGACCCCCGTCTGCCCTGCTCCCCGGGCGAGGAGTTCAAGGACCCGAGCCACGGATCAATGCAGCTGCAGCAGCAGCTGGAGGGGTAGAGAGCCACAAGACCAAAACCACTAATCTGTTCAGTCTCTTTGCCTGTGAACCCATTACTCACTATACAGTTAAACAACAGTTACTACTTTTGACATATACATAATGTACATTAGCAGCATGTGTAAGTTTTGATGTGTACTATCGGTGAAGGAAATGTTAGTGCCATTTGTCTATGAAAGTATATTTAAATGAAACTGCCATATTTCCCAGCAAAGAATTTAAAGAAATATATAAACAAATTTATTAAATCTTTTCCAATCAGTGTTTGATTGATTTCTAAATCTGTTTTTAGAGACTTTTACATCAAGCCAAATGCTGCAACCTTAATTAATCAAATTATTGTTGTAAATATAAACGTATATATACACATGCATTAATATATAGAAGAAATTCTATTGTATTTGACTTGATCTCTGTTGTAACTCATTTAATCTCCAAATAAAGTTCTACAGAAAAAGAGAAACAGTGTTGAAGTATGTGAAGACATGAGTCCCTCACACATAATTAATCAAATTTAAAGCACACTTTAATTCATTTTTCTCCCGTAGTTATGTACACCTCAGTACAGCCTTTGCTCAAGCCGAAAGAAAAGACAGTTAAACAGTAAAAATATCTTGGATAAGAAAGAGTTGTCTCATAAAAATCAGGATTAACACATGTGCAAGTAAATAATAGAGTCGAAAATAAAATAAATACAGCGATGCACAACAACCACAGAGGAGTTTTCACTCAAAATGTGAGTCAGTCTTCCTAATGGAAATATATACTCAAAGTTAGGATGCATCAAAAAATGCATACGACAAAGGCAAAACACAGACTTGCATACTTAACATATGGAATCCATCACTGGCTCTGCATATACAATGGAAACAAAAAAATGGATTCTTTGTTCATGAAATGTGCGCGTCTGTGCAAACATTTCTCATCTGGAAAGAAAAAAGAAAAACACTCCCTCTCTCTCATCCTAACACACACACACACATACATATACACACTCACACATGCAAACATCAGTTGATTCCCTCAGAAACACCATATTAAGACCTATTTGTCTCGTGGTCGCAGTCTTACAGTCATATATTAATACTGTTGGTCCCTGTGAACTGGGACACGTAGGACGCCAAGGCCGGGTTGGTGGGCAGGACTTTGATTGGCAGATCCCAGCTGAACGTATCCACATCCACGTGTTCTGCCCCGGCCCAAACCGTGACCTCTGATTGGTTCTGCAGGACGGTGGGCGGTTCCATAGGCTCCCGGGCAGTGACGAACTCAAAGTGCAGACGCCACCGAAGAGACACTGTAGGAAGAGATAAGGGTTCGGGTGTTGAGTTCATGTGTAACCGGCTGAGTATCTGAGAACTATTAGCTGACTCTAAAAGCTGAGTTCTACAAGAAAAACAAAAACCATGACTGGATTTATTTACTCAAATAGGAACTTGCAAAGTCAGTTTTTTGATTTTTTTTTTTTAACCCTGATGTTTGCCAGTTATCAGTATTTTTCTTTCCCCATCACTTCCTGGAACACTGCTGTGTCTCCTGTTGCATTACCGCATGAGAGAAAATCAGGAACGTGTAGTACGTCACCCACATACTCGTGTGCGTGTAGAAAATTCAAAATAAAAACTGGAACCTGCTTTGGAAGACAATATTATACGGAGCTTGTAGTACTCAAACTCTTCAGGAGGTTCCTTTTACTGAAGTGGGACACTGGGGACACATTTGATTTCTAATGTTCTCTAATAGCTCAGGCTTTTAAAAGACTTTTATTCTAGTACTGGCTCTTGCAGTACTCCTTTGATAGCAGCAACTACATCAATAATAGTGTCACTTTCTCAAAAGCTTTGCAGAAAACTGAGCTACCAAGACGTTATAGTGGAAAGTTGCGAAACATTTAACTGAGTCAGACTTGTTCAAGTCCCCCGGTGACTGACCTATGTCTGTGCTGAAACCGGGTGTGACATTGAGGGGGATGGGGAGGGAGAAGTGGCTGGAGGCCGTGTGGAGGCAGGACTCCATGTGTCGCCCGTGTCCGGTCACACTGACGGCCTGGCCCGGCCGCCGCTGGTACTGCTGCTGGATCTCCTCCTCGCTCTGGAGGCTCACTGAATACTGGAAACCAAACACACGAGTCGACTGTCAGTCACAAGTCCCACACTCATAAAACAGACAATTTAAACATTGTACAAAAACTCAGAGCGATAAAGACACCTGTAAACAGGGGATGTCACCCTCTGAGAAGTTGAATGTGCCGACGATGTCCTCCCCGAGTCTGTACACGATCTTGAAGATGCAGAACTTTGCCACTTTCCCTCGCATGTTGGTGATATTAAACATATCTGAAGAAAACAGAATCCCAAAGGTCAAAACCGATTTCAAGAAGAGAAGCAAAATCAGACGATTAAGCGCAGATATCTGCAATTAAAGAGATTTTACAAAAATGCTGTTGCTATATGTGTCCAGTTTACATTTTAACTAATCATTGTGTAACATATACTGTGTGTAATGACATTTTTCACCCATTTTTCATATGCACATGTCATGGTTGTAACAGGGAAACAGATAATCTGACTGACGTGGGCAGCGTCTTGAAGTGGTGACCATCAGCATGTCCAGTGCTCTCTCCAAAGGCCGAGCGTCTCTCCGGCTAGCTTCCTCTTCCTCCAGGAACGGGTTAGAGGGGGAAACCTCCTCATCCTGGGGAAACGGAGGCTCTGGCATGCCTACAGTTCAGACGTACACAATATGACAAGAGTTCGTATGATAAGACTGATGATGAGATTACATTTGCCCTGACTAAAGATTGTGGTAAATTTATCATAATAAACAGTTTCTGTTCCCTTAACACAATAACAATCTCTAGCAACCAGCCAATCAGAAGTAAACATTGCGTCACTCCTGTCCTGTGGTTTCAAAGTGACAAACCTCATCACCACTCAAAGCTTTACAGTGCACAACACAACATTTTAATCAATTGATCCAGACTCAGAGTCGTCTCACCCTGCAGAACCAGCACCCTGAAGGGAACTCGCAGTAGTTTGATGGGAGAGTTGACTCTCTGGCAGCCGATGGTCAGTTTGTAGACGTATTTCACTGACTGACCACGGAAACTAGGAGGACCATCTACAGGTACGACTTCACTGTATGAATCTGTGGTGGAGTAGATCACAAACAGAAAGTTATGTGTTCATTCTTAAATATTGCATAACGATTTAGCATGGCATCTGGACTTTAAAGACTTTGCAATAAGGTATAGCTCTAATATTCTGAGAGTTACTCATATTGTGGCACTCACACACAATTCAAACTTCTGGATTTTTGCAAATCCACATGTTTTTCATAAATGCAAACACTCACAGGTTTTGCTCTCTCCAGGGTCCAGGCGCAGGTCACAGAATAATATCTTAGGTGGTGTGTCCAGCACACACTGCCCTCGCTCTCCTGTATAGAAAAATAATTAGTGTTTTGCATTTGAAGTATATTACACATTATGAAAAAAACTATATCCAAAGTCTAAAACTTTTTGGGACTAAGTTTGCAACAAAACTTGTTTACCTCTATATTAATTAATGACAGAAATAGTGGGCTTCATGTAATTGTACGTCAATGTGTGTTAAAAAAGATATAAATACTAGTGATTTTTTAGTTCTGCTCTTCTCAGAGTCCACCCTATCCTCCAACTGACCTCTGCTTGGAATAAGGACCGTGTCACTTTCAGCCTGGACATCCTGTTTGTTCCCCTGTGCTGGGAGGGCCACCCTGCTCTCACTGGCATGAAACTGACAATGAATCTGGGCACTGGCCCACGCCAGCATCTCACTGTAATAACAGTTGGAAAACAAGGGTTACACATTTTTCATTAATTAATGATGGGTTTCTGGAGTTACTGTATATCGGGCAAAGAAATACAAAAGGAAACTCCTCCTCAATATTAATAAGATAATACATATGCGCCCCATGTGTTGAGGCTAAAGTCCTCACTGCAGGCGGCCCTGGTTCGAATCCCGCATCAGCCGGCCCTTTCCTGCATGTCCTTCCCCCTCTCTTTGCCTCCCCATTTCCTGTCTCTCTCAATTGTACCATCAAAATAAAGGCATGAAAAGCCTAAAAATATACTTAAAAAAAAAAGATAATACATATTCATTTAATAATGGATGATTAATCGATCAATCTCAGTCAACTGAGTAGTTATTTAATCTGTGAATGTTAGCAAATAATGACGGGATTGATCTTGAAATGTATTTTTGTTCATAGACCAAAGGCAATAGAGTATACTGTATATAATCATGCACAACATTGTGTTTTTCCAATAAACCATTAGATTTTTTGACTAATTATGGCAGCTGTAAAAATCACAACACACCTGTCTGTCTTCAGAAATAGACTTTTGCCTATGTAGTTTGTCAATAAAAGGGTATGAGCTCCCCTTTCTACCTAAATCATACATGTATTCAACTTTTCAACTGTACTTTTACAACATACATTACATCTACAATACAGCAAACTCAAAGACAGCCTCTGGTATGTTTGAGTCACATCTTGTTTGTGTGAACAGTGAAGAAGTGAAAGGTGTATAATAATCCTGTACCTGCTAGCAGAGGTGGAGAGATGGGACATCGGGTTGGTGAAAGTTATGAGACACTCCATGAGCTCCCCGGCCAGAAACACAGGGCCTCGGGCCATGGAGGCCACTACCTCGATCATCTGTAACGTTACGGTACAAGGCGACGTTACCAAGCTGAGCATACATACGACCATAAATACAGAGAACAATGCAAGCTGCAGTTTAACACGGTTTGTTTTGTGCCACACGCAAAATAGCAATAAAAAGTGTCGTGTGGCTGAGGGAAGAAGTTAACTTCGTTGCTAGTAACTTAGCTGGTTTGCAGCTAACTTACATTTCAACACATACCTTGACCTGTAACGACACCGCAGCAGCGAAACAGTTCCGTTGTCTTATCCCAAAGCACACCTCACTGTACTTCTCGACTCGAAATATTCAATATTTCATCGTATTTTTACAGAAACACTGACCATATTATATCCAGTTAGCCACCACTCCTGCTACAGTAAACAACAAATACAGTAGATATTCGATACCCACTAGTGGCCGACCAATGAAAAACCCGGAGTCAGGCAAAACTGCTAAATAATAATAACATTTACCAACAAACGTACATTTTAATCAAGATTAAGTTTCGCTTAACATCTCGGTATCACCTACCTTTTAGTGTCTTGTTTATTCAAAGAATAAAACACAGTTATAGTACTCCGGTAATGTTTTTGGTCGGCCGTGTAGGACGCGTCACGTGGCAGAACCGGCAGAACTCTGGAACTGTGGGCCGTTGCCATGGTGACTGCTAAAGAGACGAATGTTTATTTACAAATAACATTTCTTCGAGCGGTCACAGCTCACATTACACAGAGGTATTTTAATAAAAAAAATTATATACTACCTATATTTCTCAACATTATACCGATGCCTGGCACTTATAGACCGAGGATTAATATGTGAATAACAATATAACCGCCCCCTTTCTCTCTTTACTGCAAATGGTACAGGCTAAGAGCTACTGTAGTCCTCTGTCCCTCCGTCCGGTCTGCGAGGCATCAAGCGTGTCTGATTTGGACTAGAGCTACACTTAAACATTGTTTTGTGTCTACTTTAAGGTACATTAGCGGTTTAGTTGAACCTTAGATCTGCAACTCTTATCAAAAAGAGGCGGTGAACATCAACAGGTAAAGCGCTGCCTGACAGACAAAACGAGGGGAAACACGTCACCGGATGTATTAGTGACAAATGTAAACCATTTGCATACTGAGCGCCGTGCTAGCAGGAGCTACAGGCTGCCTGCAGACAGACAGAGGTTGGGCTGGAACTGCAGCGGGATGACGACGTCCCTCCGGTATTTTTTAATTTATTCATTTTCACAAATATAAATGTATTATCTGGTGCTTTTGATCGCAAGCTTGCTATAGCAGAGTTAGCTCCTGCTCCAGTAGCGAGGCGTTACTTCAAGATAAGGATACATGATTTGTTACAATGGTGATGTAATGCTCTCAGTTGGCGACTTTGCAGCTAACTGCCCGGTTAGATGCTCGCTGTCGGCCCCGGTTAATTAATGTGATCCCTTCTTCTTCCTCCTCTCTGAACAGTTAATATTTTGTGTAATCTCATTCATAGGTGCCCCCAGCTGAATGACCGAGATCCTCAGCACTTCCTGTCGGTCTAAACCTGTTGTACCACCACCGAGACACCACCACAGCAGGCGAAACAAGACACATCCGGACTCAGACAAGAGGGGTCTGTCATCTCTCTCTCTCTAAAAGAAAAAAACAAAAAAAAACACAACCCCACAGACCGATTGTGAAGCAAACTGGTGCAGTAGTCTCTGAGGATATGAAGATGTGGATAGTAATCACCTTATAATGGCATTGGGGATTCATACCTGAAGGAGCAATTGTTTAGTCACCGGTCCATGTCCTGCAGGTATTCAGACCTTGACAGGTGAGGTGCGGTTTGTCCCACGGGAATGACTGAAACCTAGGCCACTTGCAGCCAGCCACCACCTCAGTGTTTTTTTTTTTCCTCCATGGTGAAGACATCACAGGTCGAGTTTGTTGACAAAAGGTGGTTACAGATCTGTGCTCACAAGGTTTTCCTGCCACCCCCACCCCCCCACTCCCCCCTGTCCACTTAAAGATCCATACTGCTAGTGGCATTCCTGTCAAAATGACTGCAGACTGGGGTGAGAAGTCCACAGCGGACCTCATGAGCAGATATGTCTCCAAGGAAATGGGATACGGCGTGCCCAAGGAAGGCTGGCGGATCTGTCTCGCACATGAGTTCAAGGAGAAGAGAAAGCCCTTTCAAGCTAAAGACGTCTCACTGTCCAACATCTGGGATCACATCGGCCTTGGAGTCAGGTAAGACTCACTCAAAGAAGAGTTCAAGTAGCAAATATATTTATTACACACTCTTCAGCACATCCACCCTTTTCTGTATTGAGTCTAGCTATTTTCACTTTAAATCTTCATGTCATAACCAACTTTGGTCTCTATACCATTTAACCCACCTGCATGTTTCCACGGTGTAGTACCTGGAGAGGTTTTATAGTATTGTATTTCTCACCAGCACCTGAGAGAGAGAGAGGGAGAGAAATGGTGTCCAATCCTACCTTGAAATGTTTGATGCTGCAACATCTACATTGCATTTCAGTTGGATTGTAAGACCATTATTCAGGGTCAGGGTCAGGGTCAGGGTAAACTTTTGGCCCGTGTTAATCTGTAGGTAAAAAAAGTTACATTTCTGTATTCATTACAGTGACACCAAAATGAGCTGTGGAAAAAAGTAAAATGTTCAGAGCACATAAAACTGATAGCCATGTTATTTTGCCTTTTTTCATTTTGGCCAGTATTTACTTCAGTAGGTGTGTTGTGGTTTGTTTTTGCTCTTTGTACAAAAAGGAAGTGCCTTAAATACCTGATGGAGGTGATGACAGGTTGTTGTGCAGTACTCTCAGCATTCTTGGTATTTCTTGCCAATTATTTATTTTTTTTAAACTTCCTATTACTATCCTGTCAGAGTGGACATCGATACTGCAATACTGTTTTCTACAAATCAGACGGATGTAATCTTGAAGGACTTGACACTTCCTGTTTCTATACAAATTCAGTCGAATCTTCATCAAAGTGGTACATGAGCTCTCGTTCCACGTTAGTTTCAAGTTCAAGGTGCAGTTTGTTTACTGCTCTTTAACTGTAAAACAATCACCGTAAACACGACGGGAAACTCTTGGTAAGACCAAAATCCAGCACAGATCTCAACATCTGTTAATTTTTTTTCCCGTGCATGTTTGTTTTCTCAACAACCTGCTGACATCTGAGATCCAAATGTAGCACGTTGTGCAGCTTGAATGAGGTGTTGGGCGCACAGCCAAGCAGCACTTTCACTTATCGTTTAAATCCGAAGAGCGTGGCTCAACTGAGGAGCCTTGGGTGTATGTCCGTCAGTCGTCAGGCTTCCTCTTTCACAACCTGGACTGAATATACTCTTTGTTCATGTAGTTAATTTAAAAAAATGTGCTTCAACTGTAAAATGTTATTTTCTTTACACACCTTCGCCCTTCAGTAAATCTCCTTCGACTTTTCTACATGATGTCCTAATAAGATCCCTGCAGTAGACTGTTGTAATGTATCCTAAAGCTAAATCTATAGGTTAAAACTTGTCGGGTGCGTTACTCATGTATTATTACACAACATGGTCCGCTCCTCCAAAAAGCTTTCAGAAAACGGTTCATCATTGTTTTAAACATAAAGGCATAATCTTAATCAACGGTTTAATGTGTTGCAATGTCTTGGTAAAGCAAACATGCTGCACAGTCTCAGCTCGGGCCGATAATAGAAGGTGTGTCTTGGCTGACTTCATCACCTTGGCAACATTTGTTCACTGTTACACTGATTAATGTGATAGCATTTACACAGCTGAAACAGAAACAAAAGAGCAAGTTATACTGTCGGCTTGGCGTTATTGATGGTATGATCAATGCACTGAGGTGTGGCCCCAACCAATGAAAGGCCTGCCTGTGCCGATATTTGCTTGTAAAAACAGAGTCTTGTAAATTATCTGTAGGTATTGTTATCAGAATAATAATCCGTCATTATTATGATAACAATAATTAGTAATTATTATAAGCAAGTTGCAACCATCTTCCACTGAGTGTCTGCTCGCCTTACACCTGTTCATTGAGCTGCTGCTTCTACTTAAACCTGCTGAATAGTGTATCTGCTCGTAATAGGATATGAATAAGGAAGAAAAAATACTTTTTTCTGCAGGCCAGGCCAGGGAGATAGCAGCTTTTAGCGTGTACAGGTTGGGTTCAGGTTAGCGAGCTGCTCGGCCAGAGCTCGCAGGTTGAGATCAGGGCGAGGGCTTTTGTTTTTGCGGTGCATTCCAGCTGAGCGGTGGAACAACAAGATCCTGACAACAGGGGTGACCTGA
Source organism: Trachurus trachurus (assembly GCF_905171665.1). Classification (NCBI taxonomy): domain Eukaryota; kingdom Metazoa; phylum Chordata; class Actinopteri; order Carangiformes; family Carangidae; genus Trachurus; species Trachurus trachurus. The sequence goes on along the minus strand of NC_139909.1, from coordinate 16,199,038 downwards.
CATAGCTTCAAATAACAGGCTTTAACCGAACACATTCATCCTCAGTGGAGAGCTGTGTCGACGGGCCACTGTTGTTTCTCCGGGGCCGAAGCTTTCATGTGAGCTCATTGTTTGCAATACAGTCAGATGCTGTAATCCTCAGACACAGCGATTTTTTGCAGCTGCACAGGATCTTTCACAATATAAAAGCCCTTTGTAGCTGATTATTGATTATTCAGGTATGTTAAAATACAAATGCCTGAGTGCATACTTGTTTTGACTTGTGTTGATAGCTGATGAGCTGATGCATGGTATTTATTTTAGATGAACTTTACAAGATGCCCTGCAGTGTTTCTAAGGGGAGCAGGAATTCAACAGTTGTGGCTGTTTAAGACACATGATCATGACATGAGATACATCAGGATCTCAACTGCCTAGGTGAAACTCTGATCTACTTGCAACCTCCACATATCTGTGGCATCTTGAAAACAAAGCAGGTCTGTTTGTGACGTCACCTGCTTGTTTGGTTTTACCACAAGAACCAAACTACAGTGCCTGTAGGCGTTGAGCGATGTCAGCTTGCTCTGATCTTTTCATGCAATGGGGACAGCGGGTGTCTTGCTTGTATAGTACATCTAGTGTCTTTCTCATTTTGAAAAGTGAGCTGAAAGTTCACAGGCTCCCTGGTGGAAACACAAGAAGTTGTTGTGTATTACGAGAGTCGGCTAAAAGCTAAAGCGATGTAGGCTGTATAAGCAGCTGAACTAATGGCTTGCCTAATGCAATTCAACTGCTCAGACAAAAACAAGAGCTTTATACTTTTAGGATATTGGCATAAAAATCTTAGCATGTCAGAAACGAGAATTTGGAGCAGAAGCGGATTATTGGCTCTCTCTCATGTTGAACTTCGGAGCCTCTGGTCTCAGGCTCCAGGAGCTCGTTGAGACCTTTTGTAACATAGCCTAATTAATATTTTACCTGCTGCAAGTGCAAGTTGTGCGCACGGAGACACACATGCAGGCACACATGTACACACACACACCTGCATTGTTTACCTTGTCAACCAGATAAAGTAGAACCACTTTGACTTCATTCCCCTCATTACAAGCGTGTCCTTCATGCAGCTGCACAATTCACTCTTCTCTCTCTCTTAAATGGCGTGTGTGTGTGTGTGTGTGTGTGTGTGCATTGTCCAGCCTGGGCTGAGAGCTGTAAACAGCCTTAACTGAATTTAACTATGAAAATAAGAGAAAACTAACAAGAAAAGCAGAAAAAGAATTGCACATGTGCTTGTGATGCTCAACTAAAATCCTACCAAATGAACTCAGTAACTTCTGCACTTGCATCCTTCCACTCATGATGTATAAGGTGATCAGTGTGCTGTATACTCTCTGTGTTCACACAGGTATCTAAAATGGTGGTACAAGAAGACCCAGGTGGAAAAGAAGGCTCCTTTCATTGATATGTTTGGCGCTCAACCGCTGCGTCAAATATACGGTGAGTTCAAGTCTGTCTTGTAAAAAACATACGCTCACTTTGGGGAACTTGCTGCTCAGGCCTACAGTATATTTGATCTCCCATAGGATGCCTGCCCATTGCTTGAAGCTGAACAACCCGCCTCTTTGTTCACTGTTCCCAATCTGCAGGTGCCCCACTGGGAGGTATCGGAGGAGGCACCATCACCAGAGGCTGGAGGGGGGAGTTCTGTAGATGGCAACTCAACCCTGGAATGTACCACTATAAAACTGTCACAGCCAACCAGGTACACAGATCCTGGATAAAGCCTTACTCCATTATAAGAAATTAGGATATAAGAGTGTACACTGCAAAAACTCAAAATCTTTCCAAGAATATTTGTCTTATTTCTTGTCAAAATGTCTCATTTCTAGTCAAAACTAATCTCTTCCCACTTAAAATAAGACTAATCACTTAAAAATGAACTTGTTTTTAGATCATTTTCACTTGTTTCAAACAAATTTTCACTTGAAATAAGTAGAAAAATCTGCCAGTGAAAGCAAGTTGTTTTGTGCTTGTAATAAGAAAGAAAAACTTGCTCCACTATCAGATTTTTCTACTTAATTTCAAGTGAAGATATGCTTGAAAGAAGTCAAAAGTGTCTAAAAACAAGCTACTTTTTAATGTGATGAGTCTTATTTTAAGTATAATGAGATTTGTTTTGACTAGAAATGACATTTTGACTAGAAATAGGACAAATATTCTTGGTAAGATTTTGAGTTTTTGCAGTGTATAAATGAATGAAAACACAAATATCGCTGTTGTGTTTTTTTTACTGACTTGTCTTTATCTTAGTTCACAGTTTGTTTGCGTCGTGGAGGACAAACGGTTTACCAGCAGGTGCTATCTGTAGAGCATCCTCCCACGCTACAAGGCTGGAACTGGGGCTACTGCGGGGAGTACGCCTTCTACCACGCCTTGTACCCCCGCGCCTGGACTGTCTACCACCTGCCGGGACAAAACGTCACCCTAACCTGCAGACAGGTTTCCCCCATCATTCCCCATGACTACCAGGTAAGTGAGGCATCCCAGGATTTTATTCAGGCTAACATGAGTTATGATATTTTATTGTCTGTTGTCGACGCACGACAGGTTTTTAAATATTATTGAAAGTTTGTGGTTTTGAGAGAAAAATTAGGTACCAGTTGAAAGCATTAAAGGCCCCATGCTGTGCACTTTTCTCTGGGTTTATTTACCTGCTGATATCCCTAACAAGATGTATCATTGGTTTTGAGTACCTGTGATCTGCTTAATATCGTTTATATTGCCCCTTTCTGTTGCCTCTTTCTGGAGCTCTAGCAGCCACAGGTCATTTGGCCAATCAGAAGAGAGAATGAGAACCTCTCCTCTGATTGGCTGACTGTTTTTGAGTGGCCTGTGGTCGGTCCAATCACAGGCTAGTAACTGAAACCTAAGCTGCATTCATAAAAATTGAAAAAAAACAACTGGTCACGGTGGGCGGAGTTACCTTGTGTGTGACATCACAGAAAGGAGGAAGTGCTATCTGCTCGTATTAAAGAGACAGTTCCTACAAATGGGCGGTGTGTGTTTCTCCGTTTATGACCAGTTTGATGCATGGGGCAGTATATACGTGGCCCAGAAACCCCCCCAAGCACGAAAAAATAACCAAAATCACATTTTTCATGCCATGGGGCCTTTAAATCATAAAAGATGAGATAAAGTCGTTCACTAAAGTCATTTTGTTGTTGTCTCATTTCTCTCAGGACTCCAGTCTCCCAGTGGCTGTGTTTGTGTGGGACATCGAGAACAAGAATGACTACGACCTCGATGTCTCCATCATGTTTACTATGGTCAACGGTTCGGGACACAAGGACGACAAGTGCGGGGGTCACTGGAATGAACCGTTCCACTTGGAGAAGGAAGGGGAGGCGGTGTCTGGGGTTTTACTACATCACCGCACGACAGTGAACCCTTACACTTTGTGCATCGCAGCCCGAGAACAGGTTTGGATTTGACTTTGTGATTCTAGGAAGTAGCTACTGAAATTCCCCAGGGAATAAAGCTAAAAAGTATGAAACAATGGTCTCTGTTTTCTGGAAGTTAATCTGTAATGATCAACTGGGGTTGGAAATTCTGCTGTTTCTGCTAATGAGCATTTGATGTTAGATTTACCAGGAGTGTGTGTGTGTTTGTGTGTTTGTGTGCACATTTGAACAGCCTGACAGAGAGGTGAGTCACCAGACAGCGTTCAGTCCGAAGGGAACCTGCAGCAGTCTGTGGAGCGACCTCATCACCGATGGACGACTGGACTCTCCGACAGGTCAGTGGTAAAGGAAGCCTGCAATCAACGAATAACGCAACAACACATGTCTCAAATTGTTGTTCCGTTGAAATGAAGACGTAACATGAAAAGAAGTGCACAGAAAAGCTATAGAAAGAACGTGTGAACTATTGACCACTGTGAACATATACCACAGACAGAGGTTGGTGTAACGTTTTTCTTTTTAATAAGTTAAAAGATCACATGAAGAGAGAGTCTCACTTACACTGTGAACATGCTCCACGGTCGACTAGGTCCATGGTTCAAGTTTAGCACAGCCCTTTCCTCTAATTTACCGAATACAGACGCTCCAGTAAGACATTAAAAGCCTCAAAGACTCAAGAAAGCATTTACTAGGATAACATATGGCTCGTAAAGGCAAATGGTCTTTAGTCTTTTATTTCTTGGTGCTATAAGTCATGTCCGTTGAATGTCAGTCATTGAGTTTTCAACAAGGGCTTTAAGGCTCAGTACTCTTTTTGCTTAGTTTTTTTAATAGATATTATTCTTTTTAGTAACAGCTCATGTAAAAAGTTGCCACATATGACCCTAGTTTATCTCTCCAGGCTCCAGCCCACCGACACCTCGGGGGGAGAAGGTGGCAGCAGCGTTGGCCGTGGGCTGCTCGGTGTCGGCTCAGAGCCACAACACACTGGAGTTCTGTCTGGCTTGGGACATGCCCAAGATCACATTTGGTTCCAGGGAGAGGGAACACCTCAGGTACACCGCTAGTCGGGTCTTCTGCTGCATTTTGTGAACGTCAGTCGTCAACAAACTGTCCATTTGATCATTCTAGATATTTTGAATTTGCTGTGATCGTGTAATAATTGTAGGAGGCTTTCTTTTTGTTAGATAATGTTTGTACTGCCGCTGCCTCATTGTCACATGCAGACACGATTGCCTTCAGCTTTACATTATGAGACTGTTTGGTTACTATAGAAAAAAACTTGTTTATTTTGGGTTAGGCTTTCATTGTCACATTCAACACATACAGATAACATGTTCAATGCCGTCTCCTATTTCAAAGTCAAATGTCCAACTGAAGATGACACACCACGAACAAATCAAAAGGTTTCATAATGGAATACAAATATTGACATTAAAGACTTTCAATTGTTATGATTTTATTCAACTACTGCAATTTATGCTTTTGTGTTTGTTGCATTTGTTCATGAACATGGAGCATTTTTGTGGCTTTTCTGTTTCCAGGAGATACACTCGTTACTATGGGACCAATGGGGATGCATCCCCCTCTCTCAGTCACTACGCCCTAACGCACTACAAACAATGGGAGAAGAGTATTGAGGAATGGCAAAGACCAATTCTGCAGGACAGGTAGATGACCTCAGCACCAACACACATTGGTTTTAATTGGTTTATCAAAGGAGGAATCCCAATTTTTAATGCTTAAATCAGTAATCAGTTCACAGCAGCAGGTGGGCTCTGTTTCACCCTGGCTTGTGTTGTGCTTATGTGTTGCAGTTCTCTCCCCTCCTGGTATAAGTCGGCTCTGTTTAATGAGTTGTACTTTGTGGCGGACGGAGGGACGGTGTGGACGGAGCTACCGGAGGACACCGATGTCAGTGGTGGTATCCGCAGCGAGGACGGGGGGCTCCCAGCTCAGCCTGCTGTCGTCAAGGAGTATGGGCGTTTTGCCTACCTAGAAGGTAAGTGCCAAGGGAAAACATGTGTTAGTCTGCAAGAACTGAACAAAGCAGCTCTTTTGATTTAATTAGTAATCACATTCATTAAAATAAAATAAATTCTAAAATATAGGTTTTTGTGTTTTATTTTATTTATTTTATTTTTTTTAGTTTAGTTTTATTTCGCACCAATAAAGAATAACAAAAAAGGGATATATTAAAATACATTGACGAAAAAACAATAGGTGCAAGCCGAGACAAGAGACCCAAAAACAACAATATTAAAACAAACAAACAATATGTATACCCATGTATATACATATACATAAACACACATGCATACATACAATTGCAAATTAATTTGGTTGAACAAAATAAGAGGTGTTGCCTTCAACACCTGAATGGTTATAAGGTGTATTTCTCTACTTTTCTGTCAGTTTTGGTATGGACAAAACAATAAACAGAGAAAATAAATGGCACATTGATTCAACCATGTGCTTAGAACTAAAAATATTGTGCATCACTTTTTTTTTGTTATTAAATGTTATTTATATCTTGCATTACTACGGTTTTATTCTTTTCCAGGTCAGGAGTACAGGATGTACAACACGTACGATGTCCACTTCTATGCTTCCTTTGCACTTATCATGCTGTGGCCCAAACTTGCCTTGAGTCTGCAATATGATATTGGTGAGTGAAGTGCTGTTTTATCTCTTATTAAACCACATGAGTTTGATAGAGCGCGATACCAGTCTTTACAGCATTTTAATCTCTTCTCAGCTGGCAGTGTGGTGCAGCAGGACCCAACAGAGAGGCTCCATCTGATGAGTGGGCGTTGTTCTCCGGTCAAGGCCAAAAATGTGGTGCCTCATGACATAGGAGACCCAGGTAGAGGAAAGACTACATTAACTGCAACTCTGAAGGCTGTGGATTGTTTTATTTGCACTAAAACTAGTGGTTTTGCATATTTCAGCCCTAAAGATCATCTATGACTCATGGCTATTACCGTTATACATTTACTACCTTATAGGCAGCAGGAGGTTTCTTCAAAGTCCTGTATCAGAGAAAAATGAACTTTGTGTCTTGAAACTTGGGTGTTTTCATGAGTTGTCTCTCATTGCGATATGATGACTCTGTCCTTAGATGATGAGCCATGGCAGAGGGTGAATGCCTACCTCATTCATGACACTGCAGACTGGAAGGACTTGAACCTGAAGTTTGTCCTGCAGGTCTACAGAGACTTTCATCTCACCCAGGACAGTCAATACCTGCACGACATGTGGCCCATCTGCCAGGTAAAAACGACTAATGTAGCCCTAATTATATAGTTATTAAACGTTGGATCAACTTTCCCATTGATTAATTGCCTGGACCATATCCGAGTTGAGCTTTGCTGACCCAGTTCAAGTGTTTTTTCCATTCCACTGTGAAGCAAGCTAAAGTAGTTAACCTACACTGCTAATGAAGCTGAGTTTATTAGATTATTTGGTCACTGAATTTGTTCCACTCTGTTGTCTCACCCTGGTTGGTCCGTTAGGCGGTGATGGAGTCGGAGATAAAGTTTGACCTAGATGGAGATGGACTTATAGAAAACTCTGGATATGCTGACCAGACCTATGACGGCTGGACAGTGACTGGACCGAGGTGAGAAATGAAAGAGTGGCACATAGCAGCCCTCTATCAGCCTGGAACAATCATATACCATCATAGAGTCCCTCATTTCATCTATTAATATTTGATCAAAGAGTGGGGAAATGTAAGTTTGTTTATTAACTTAGGCTCATGGATATTAACCAGTTACTATTGGCACACAGTCCATTCACTTGCTGTAAAGAAATTGGGAGCCTTGGAGTACAAAATGCTTAAGCGTCTAAACTAATCTAACCATTGACTGTTTAATTTGCTCCTGTACAAGTAACTTGAGTGCTGGGCTTTAGACTAACACTGCAAAGATAAAAGGCGTTGTCTTCCAAAGCTGACAGTTCCTGTTTACAATATCGGATTGCTGATTTGTATTTTTAACTTGAACACAATGGATACAAAGGTCTCGCCTTGCACAAAGCTAGGACGTTGACTTTGTAAAAGGGAATAAGACAGAAGCTAGACTGACTTTGCCTGATTTAAAGAGTAATTGAGTTGACTTTGCTGATTTTACGTGTAATTTAACATGTAGATACAAAAGAAGTAGGGATCTCATTGTGTCATCTAACAAAGTAAATTAAAAGTATGTTCTTTAAAAGATAATAACGTATTATGCTCATCTCTGGACTAATTTTCTTGAGTGTCATTTTATTTATTTGTATTTTTACAGTGCATACTGTGGTGGGCTCTGGTTGGCGTCCCTGTGCGTCATGTGTAAGATGGCCCGACTGGTGGACAACAAGGAGAAATACCAGTATTACAAAGACATCTTGGACAGGGGTAGTGCTGCTTTTGACAAACTGCTGTGGAACGGTGAGTTCAAGCAGCCGTTGTTCAGTATGTGTGCATAACAAAATGACTTACTTGCTCTTATTATTTCCCATATTGTTTAGGCAAATACTACAACTATGATAGCAGTGGGAGAGACCTTTCTAACAGTGTCATGTCCGACCAGTGTGCTGGGCACTGGTTCCTGAGAGCGTCCGGGCTGGGGGAGGGAGACTACCAGGCAAGTAAACACCCCATCTCCCAACCAATCTTGATGTTAAGTAGTTTTACTAGATGTTAAGTTACGAGAGTGACAATGGACAGTTCTGCTTATTGTATGTTTAATGACATTTGTACATATCAACAGCAAATGTTTCTCAGTTGACTAATTCTATAACATACACATAGTATTGACTATGGTGAAGATTTGGCCATAACATTTCATATCATTTTTTAAATATAGGACATGTATATCTTTATTTGAGTTTTAAGCAGCATAGCAAAAGGAAATACAGTCTTTGACATTCCTGCAACATGTCATACAACATACAGTATGTTAGCTGCCTTATTATGTTCAGAACACAACATAAAACAAAAAATCACATCGAACACAAAACAACATGCTTCTCTTGTTATTTAAACAGATGATATACGCCACTTACAGGAGTCCTATCGAATGATGCAATGAAAGAAAAACAGAAAAGAAAAAGGACAATAATAAAGATAAAAGATGTTAATAATCACCATCTTGGAAACTGCTATATCCACAGCAATTAGTCATTGATTTGATTGTCTATTAAGTCTGAGTCCTTGGGATCCATATACATTCAAATATGTGTTGTTTAGCCTTCAGTATGCAAGTAATTATTTCCAATGGTAGGCTTGACAACATCTGTCTTGAGGACATGTATTTTCATTATAAATAAAATTATTATTTCTTTCTGTGTTCTATGTGGTGTTCTATCTGAGGTGTGGAGCGGACAAACATGAAGTTGTGAATGTTTTCAGGATTAGGACACTCACTCACTGCCACTCTCTCTCTCTCTCTCTTTCAGGCTTTTCCAAAAGAAAAAATCCAGAGCGCACTGAAATCTGTCTTTGACTTGAATGTAATGAGCTTTGCTAAAGGTCAGATGGGGGCCGTTAACGGCATGCGACCGGAAGGTGTCCCTGACCGCTCCAGTGTCCAGTCAGATGAGGTCTGGATTGGAGTGGTGTATGGACTGGCAGCCACTATGATCCATGAGGTAAGTGTGTGTGTGTTAGTATTTGCTTGACCTTCAATGCACATATATTCATCTATAAAACTGGAGCCTATCAATTTTAGACTTTGGGTTAAAAATATGAGATATAACATGAAATTGAGGGGTCTTACAAAAAGCCTGACACAAAACCTGTGTGTTATTTAGAAAACCTGCCGTTGAAGTAACTTAATGATATCTGATGTGCGTGTTTGCATGGCTGGTGGTGTTGACTGTATGATGAAGTGAAACACTGCTGTTTTTTGTTTTTTTTCCTCCAGGGTATGCGGGATGAGGGTATGCGCACGGCCGAGGGTTGCTACCGGGCCGTGTGGGAAAGGCTAGGCATGGCGTTCCAGACACCCGAGGCCTACTGTGAGAAGGGCATCTATCGCTCTCTGGCCTACATGAGGCCTCTGAGCGTATGGGCCATGCAGCTAGCCCTAAATACTTCACAGAAGGATCAGGCCACATCAGCAAGAACTTGAAGACAAGGACAGCTTTTGAGAGAAAATCAGAGCCAAGGCTTGAGTCATCATAATGATGTGATTAGCATGGGAACATTGAGTTCCTCCAAACATGACCCACAGTTACTTCTGCACTCACCAATGCCATCTGCATTCCCACCTTGCAGTGCTCTTTTTGGCTGGTTGTAGACCTTGAATTTAATCGTCTTTACTGTCTCGCTTCAAATGTTTTGTCGTTTGAGGCTTGAGGTCTTAACTGTGATGGTTTATGCTTAACAACAGCAGCTACTGTAGATGATATTTCTTCAGTGAGGAGTTCAACATTTTTCACAACAGCCTACAAATGGTTCCTGAGGTGTGTGCAGTGTAGGATGATAGCAAAGTACTGTCAAAATCAAAGCCAGTATGTGTTGCTAAATGTTGACATATGCTGAGAGATGTCTACTTCCACGCATGTACACACATGCAAGCACTACATTTAACAATCATGTTAACAGTGACAACAAGTATTTGCATCAACTTTACAGGCTTATTATTTGTGGACTGCTGTCTGTTATTATACCAGCCACATTTAGTCATTGGTGTCTGTAACAGTTGAGTACACCCAAAGGCCTGTGACTGAATCAGTTGAATACTGGATTAGATATAAAGGCACATGAAAACAGTCGGTTTGAAGATTATCCCTTTCCTCTACTTTGATTTGAATGCTGTAATATTGATTGATCTAACATGTGATGAGTAGTATTGGAAATTAAGGTTGAAAAAAATATATTTTCTTCTTTTTTAATTAGTACATGGTGCCTTGTTGCATGTTGGCCTATAACTACAATATATAAATGTAGCAGCAACATTTACTATGTTTTATAAGATCCAATACCCATGACAATCGTGCTGAATAAACGACTGACGATACAAGAGCTTTGTTGTGTTAATTAATGAGAGAAACTTTTCATATGTTATTTTAAAGTTGAAATATAAATAATTGGTAACATCAGTTTCAGTTGCACTCCAACTTTTAAACTACAGGTAACACAAAATCCTTTCGTCCCTGGGTGGGCTTGAACCACCAACCTTTCGGTTAACAGCCGAACGCGCTAACCAATTGCGCCACAGAGACTCAGATATTACAGTAACATTTTAGTATTGTACAGTGACCTCAGGTAATTATAAAGTCCAAGCAGGTTCTGTCTGTTGTTCTGACGTACACATGCTTGCATTATATACATAACTAAATTACACATCCACAGTTTTTGAGGTTGTTAAACGGCTGGATAGGTGCTATGCTAAAGGTCTGACCCATGCTTAGTCTAAACATTACACTGATCTAAATTTAGCCGATCAGGCCTGACAAGAAAGGCTATATAGTTCAGTCAACAACCACAAAGTCTGACAGAAGTCTACAGAGTGCAATTATCTACAACTCACCTTGTGTTAAGTAGCATACCTATGGTGGGCTGGTGGCTGTTCTCTCGCTATTTCCATTCAATAGCATTTACTTTTTAACTTTGGAAGTTGTGCTGGCTGAAAATACTACGTCCCTGGGTGGGCTCGAACCACCAACCTTTCGGTTAACAGCCGAACGCGCTAACCAATTGCGCCACAGAGACCTACTGTAGGGAGGGGGGTGTGGCCTAAACGTTCACACATTGAAGGGACACATTATACAAATACTAACTTTTTCCACCATCATTCTGCATATTATCAACCTTCACTCAGTGAAGGTTGTGTACCACCTGATGACATCTGCTCCTGGCCTAAGGCTACAGCTACCTACTAAGGTAGCTGAAGAAAGCACCCACAAGTGTATGTAAATAGATAGGTAGAGTTCCTGGACAAGCAACTTCAAAAGCCTTGAAATGTTGACCATATTTAACAAATACAACTTACTGTTTTTTATCGTTTCTGTGTATTTTGGAAACTGGTCACAAAGTGGGAAAATCTGAAAACACCGCCCCAGCGTTTTCGTGTAGACACCAAAAACTGATCTTTTGAGATATGATGATGTCATACCCCCCTACCGCTCTGACCTGTAACCTGAGCCACACCGCTACACGTTTACAGTCTGTGGCCGTAACGTAACAACAACGGCCCACTACTGTTGGCTCCCTCGCCTCGGACATGGCTGTTCTCTTGATATTTCCATTCAACAGCAGTTACTTTTTAACTTTGGAAGTTGTGCTGGCTGAAAATACTACGTCCCTGGGTGGGCTCGAACCACCAACCTTTCGGTTAACAGCCGAACGCGCTAACCAATTGCGCCACAGAGACCTGCTTTAAGGAGGGGGGTGTGGCCTAAACGTTCACACATTGAAGGGACACATCATACCTGTCCTGTCCGGACCTGTCACTCAACGTTTCCGCGCCCTAATTGGCGAGAATTTTAACCTAACAATAGTAAAATGGTAGAGTTAAAAAAAAAAAAAATCACCCCCCTCACGCCTAAATTCCACTGGATGCGGAAAGGCTGCAGATCCGCTCCGGTACGGCGGCGGAGCCGTTACATATTAATTATAATCACTGTGTGAGCGTCCACCGACTCCGGGTCCGCTGCGTCGTGGGTCCGGAACGGCACCGGCATCCGGCAGCCCTCGCAAAACATACGCTGAGCTTCTATTTTTGCCGGACCCCGGAGCACGGTGCATCAATCAGCACAGAGCAGGTCGTGTATGACAGGAAATTGCGGCTGAAACGCGCCCTTTCATCATCATCATCATCGATCGTCATATTTACATTGACATGACTCCCAGTCAACATCATAATGTTTGGAGTTTGGATAGGGCAGCTTTCTGTAAAATTATGCAGGGCAGGTGGGTGGAGACTAAGGACAGAGGCCACACCAGTGCTTAATTTGTAAATCATAAGGTGCCGGAACGCAAAGGACAGCTCAGGGATGACGAGACAGGCACAGGTCCCGGAGCGTATACAAGTGGAAACCGCTTATAGTGATCACGTTGGTCCAGAGTCAATTTGATCACTATAAGCGGTTGATATAACCGATTTTTTATTATTCCACTCAATTTTTTATGCAGAACATCATCTAAATGCCATTTGTATAGTTTTTCAATGAGAAAAATGTAACGAAGCGGTCGTCAGCGCACTGCTTCTATGCATGCGCGCTTCTCTCTGTGTGTGTGTGTGTGTGTGTGTGTGTGAACGCCAAGAGCGCTATGTGGAGATGAACGGAACGATATTGCGTTGGTCGAGCCAAAAGCTGAAAATCTATTCCTGACGTCCGCGGTCGATATAAAGTCGATAGGTTTCATTCATCCATGTTTTGACAGACAACACAAACAGTCAGTGATAATGAGTTGCACCGCACCAACAGTCATGTGGCTCAGCCAGTCAGGTGACGCACACAGCACAACAACACACAGCACGGCGACATGTGCGGGCTGCTGCAGCAGTGCACGTCAAAGGGACACCGCCAAAAGTAAAATAAATAGGCTTACACGTTTTGAAATTGTTTTTGCGCATGCTGATTGGGCCTGACAAGAAAGGTTAAGGTTAGTTAAAGCAGATATCAGCTTCACGGCCGTTTCGGCTAATGCTGCGTTCAAGGCAGGCTTTTGAAACCGTAAGTTCAGCTTCAAGTCACAACTACGACTTGGTAGCGTTCCAGGTAACCCGTAGCTCGTGTTTTTACCATCCTGTTGTCTGTGAAAGTTCCCTATAACGGCCACTCGTAACTTCCGACCCGTGAACTCGTACCAGATCGAACTGGTATGACTTCACAGGAAGGAAAAACACAAAGTACGAGTTTCTTTGAACGCACCATGAGTTAGCAGCCCCCGCCCTTGTCAGGCATCAATTGGTCCTCGTGCTACGTCACCACATTCACGCGCATCCCTTGGCTGCACACACAGCCCTTCATGCCGTTCTCTCTCCTCATTGGATAACACTTGTATCCCACAAGGAAAATTTTCTCCTCGGGTTACAGCAGAGCAGAGTGACGGAGAGACTCGTGTTTAGGCTGAAATACTTCATGTAAGTGATTGCTGACGGAAAATAGGACTATTTAGGACTTATATTAACAAAAACATTCCACTGATATCTGCTTTAAGCCAACAACCACAGAGAAGTCTAGAGAGGGCGATTACCTACAACTCACCTTATGTGCGCACACACACACACCTATGGTGGGCTGGTGGCTGTTCAATAGCATTTACTTTTGAACTTTGGAAGTTGTGCTAGCTGAAAATACTACGTCCCTGGGTGGGCTCGAACCACCAACCTTTCGGTTAACAGCCGAACGCGCTAACCAATTGCGCCACAGAGACCTGCTTTAAGGAGGGGGGTGTGGCCTAAACGTTCACACATTGAAGGGACACATCATACCTGTCCTGTCCGGACCTGTCACTCAACGTTTCCGCGCCCTAATTGGCGAGAATTTTAACCTAACAATAGTAAAATGGTAGAGTTAAAAAAAAAAAATCACCCCCCTCACGCCTAAATTCCACTGGATGCGGAACGGCTGCAGATCCGCTCCGGTACGGCGGCAGAGCCATTACGTATTAATTATAATCACTGTGTGAGCGTCCACCGACTCCGGGTCCGCTGATTGCAGTTTTTTGAACGCGGAAGTGAGCTTCACTTCTCAGACCGACAACTGACCCCTTGATACAAATAATAACTTTTTCTACTAGCCTATCATTCTGCACATTGTATGGGTAGAGTTCCTGGACAAGCAACTTCAAAAGCCATGAAATTTTGACCATATTTAACAAATACAACTTCCCGTCCAGGCGGATACTGCTTTAAATCCACCTATGTTTTTTATCGTTTCGGTGTATTTTGGAAACTGGTCACAAAGTGGGAAAATCTGAAAACACCGTCCCAGCGTTTTCGTGTAGACACCAAAAACGTATCTTTTGTGATATGATGTCATACCCCCCCACCGCTCTTACCTGTAACCTGAGCCACACCGCTACACGTTTACAGTCTGTGGCCGTAACGTAACAACACCAACGGCCGACTACCGTTGGCTCCCTCGGACATTGCGGCTGAAACGTGCCCTTTCATCATCATCATCATCATCATCATCATTGATCGTCATATTTACATTGACATGACTCCCAGTCAACATCATAATGTTTGAAGTTTGAATACAGTGGCAGCTTTCTGTCTTCTTCTCTGTCTTTGTTTATTTGTGTGGCAGCGTTACAGAGATTTTTTTCAAAACGAACAAGAAAATGATTGTTTTGGGTGAAGCTCCATTTTTGTGTGGATGAGGCCTTACTGTGCGTTCACACCAAAAGCTTCCAAAGCGTCAAAAACACTCGAGGGTGCGCTTCAGACAAGACAGCTCACAAAACGGCAAATATTTTCAGCCGCTTTGGTCGCTCGTCACGTGACTGACGTCAAAGTTCGATCGTGCTGGTCATTGGGGAGCCAGGTTGTCGCTGAACCGCGTAATAGCTAATTACTAGGGGTGCAACGGTACAGGTAGCCCACGGTACAATACGTTCCTCGGTTTTTGGCCACGGTTCTCGGTACGGTTTCGGTATGTGTTTTGTGCAGAGAACTTTTTTTTCTCCCAAAATAATGTTTAAAATTTATATTATTTCTAATATTAGGCTACTACTCCTTGTAGAGCTCTCCTCTCTCTCTCTCTATCTCTCTCACACACACACACCTGAACTGGCTGTGAACAGCAGTGAACACCTTTAGTCTTTCAGTAGGTGAACACTCTGAAGCCACTTTCAAACAGAGATCGGGCTATATTGCCGTCATGGAAGACGTCACTATGCTGGCAGCCACAGTCTCTCACTGGGAAAGAAGATGTTCGTCTATTGTGTTTTTTTAAACAGCCTTTCACTACCTCTCATCCCTGTCAGTCAACTCCTCCTGCTGGACCTCTGTCTTTCTATCACGCGCCGACACGCGGGCACGAGGATACACGACCACACACATGCAGTGTGCATGGACAGAGTCCCGCTGGAACTCTAATAAAAGCTAAATTTGCTAAATCGTGCTAATAACTAATTATTTTTCCCCGCGATTGCGATCAGTGAGCGCTCATGCTGCCGCCTGTTTGTTTTCTACCCCCCCCCCCCCCCCCCCCCCCCCTTCTGTGTGTGAGCTGCACTTTCAGTTGCAGGGGGGGAGTCACTGTGAGTGTGTGGAGGCTCAACAGTGATTGGACATCAACTCGCTTAAACGGGCAGGTACACACATTCACGCACAGCAAGCAGTAAGAGCTGATGCAAGCTGAATCTGAAATACCGCGGTGCAAGAGCGTATTGCACTGTGCAGGCCGTACCGAACGGTTCGGTATTTTACCGAGAACCGTTGCATCCCTACTAATTACCCTAAAGTTAACCAAGGCTCAACTTCTCGCCGGGTGACGCTTTGGGCGCTTTGGAAGCGCGGTGACGCCAGTTGACGCTTTGGTCGCTCAGTGTCGCCGGGCTTAGGTTATAATAAATATATTATAAAGCCAGGCCTGCTGATTGCTCTCACTCTCTCTCCTTCTCCCCTCTCCTGCAGGTACCGGCGACGGCGATGCAGTGTCCTTAGTTTACTTTGTTGCACCTTTGTGTTATGCACCTTACAACACCCCACACACACATACGTCTTACACTCACACAACATGCTCTACATACCTATTCACTGACACTCACACCCCATGATCCAGTCCTTTGTTGCAGTATCTTATTATTTATTGTTAAATAAACATGTTAATTGTTGCCACGGTGGTCTCTCCCTCTTTGTCATGGCTGTAAGAGCCAGGCTGTGACAAAAGTGGGGGCTCGTCCTAAGCTTATTTTGGTGATAGATTAAATTTGTTTGGTTTGTTTGTTGGGGCAGCGTGGCTGTGTAATCAGGTGAGTGGGCCCTGGTGCGCGCTGTGCCCTGTTGCGTGGGTGGGGAGATCCGCCGTGCGCTAAGTGTTGTTGTTGCTCCGGTTGTTTTTCTCCTCTTTTTTTGTTCTTTTGCTCATTCATGCGTTCCAAAGAGAAGGTAAGTGTTGCCGCCCCGTTGCACTGCGAAGTTTCCCCTGTCAGGTGAATGGCGTTTCCCCTTTGGGTTGCGTCAGTTTGTTTTTTTCTATAGTGTTGTGGCGACGTGGTTGGTGTCAATTGTCTTCGGGCAATTATCTCGGGGGCACCTCCGTGGGATATTGTGGGGTCGCCTGCATGCAGGTTGCTTTCACAAACCCACTGGTTTTGCGTGCGTAAATTCCCACCGCAAGCCACATGAAGACTAGGGTTGAGGGATAGGCAAGTTTTGGTTAGGCAGGTAAGTGGGGAAAACTTCAGGGAGGTAAAGCTCGCCTCGATTGTGCATTTTGGGAGAGTAAACACTGTGCATTCTGTTTGGTTCACGCGCTGAGCTATGGCTTCGTGGCAGAGTTTGTTCATGCGCCCTGGGCTGACGTTTGAGCAGCGCAGGGAGTTAATGGCTTTGCAGTTAGAGCAGGAAAAATTGAGGCTCCAGAGAACTGAGGCAGAAAGTCAACTTGAAATCTGTATTGCACAATTGATGTAGGATTTACTTTTTATTCATAATTTGCTGCTGTTATTTATGCCATACATTAAAAATTTGTTGTTGTCTTCCAAACAGGATGAACCTGGAGGAGCTCAGCAGGCTGCTGCTGGGGATGCAGCTTCATTCTGGTTGCCAGCAGAGATGGCCAAAAACATCCCCGCCCAAGACCAAAAGTGGATTTCCAAAACCCTTTTTAAATCTGGCAAACTGCAGCAAGACCTACAGCTGTGGTATGAACCCCCTGTCCCAGCCCTGATATACCACCAGACCGTTTTTTCACCCACTGGCTGATGGTGTGGATGCCCTACCACCTGTGGAAGGTGAGGGTAATCTGCCCTGAGTGTGGGAAGCAGCTGACGGGCTACGGTGTCCACAAGAGGGCTCGGAAGGTCCTGGACATCGACAGGTATTACCTGATGGTGACAGAGACACTCAGGTGCACTGTGTGTTCTCTGAGCTACCTGTCCACCTCCCAGACTGTCCGGGACCAGCTGGACCTGCCGCACCAGAAAATGTTCCGGCTGATCCTGACCCGCAAGTGAGTGAAACGGTTTTGAAAAACTGCGTCGCCAGTAATGTTTGTAATAAAGCGATCAACAGAACTCCACCATCACTTTCAACTGTTGCATTGCTGGCCGTGTGTGATAGCCTTTAACATGTAACTAATCACAGCTACATGTGCATTTCAGGTACGCCTGTGACATCCGGGTCATTCGTCTGCTGCGTGACCGGACTCTGGGAAACAGTCCAGCACGTCTGGTGAAGCAGCTGAAGGAGAACCACGGAGAGGAAAGGCTGAACAGGTTGGCACACTACCTTGGAGAGTGTGCTGACTTCGTTGATCGACCGAGCCTCTTCCCAGTGGTCTGCCAGGAGCCCCCAGAACCCATTGAGGTGCCCACCAGTCGCTGGCTGCTGTCTGTATATGGCAGGGACATCCTCTCCCGCCTGGACCATATCAAGGCCAGCATCACCTCCACATTTGGTTCCATCATCAAGATGGACTCAACCAAACGGGTAATAAATAATATGTGTAACAGATATCCATGTTGCCATTATACACAAATGCTATTGTCAATCATAATATCACATGGGTAGATATTTTAAATGTGTACAGTGTAATTAATCTATATGTACTTGCTGCTGTAAATAGTTCTAATCACAGATTTTGTAACATCACTATTGTTAAATTCCAGATCACAAAGAAGCTGGCTGGCCATGGCAAGGGGACTGGTCTCTGGGTCACCTCCATCGGAAACGAGGTTGGCCAGATCCTCATAGCGTGGTGACAGTGCAGGAGGGGCCAGGACTGGACAAGATGGTGGCAGGGGCGATGGAGCGGTACCGCCAGGCAGCTATTGCACCCCCACTGCTGCTGTATGTGGACTCTGGTTGCTGCATCAGTGAGGGGTCCAGCAAGCTGCAGACCAGGTTTGGGGAGTGGCCAGACCTCCACATACGACTGGACATCTGGCACTTCATGCCTAGGCTGGCCGTCGGGTGCACCACTGACGCTCATCCCCTCTACCCCGCCTTCATGAGCTGTCTGTCTGCCTGCATCTTTGAGTGGGATGCAGGGGATCTCACTCTGTTGCGGCGGGCCAAGAGAGAGCAGCTCAAGCAAGAGGGTGTGCCAGCCACAACTGATGCTGCAGTGGACACGAGGATCAGCAAGAAAGAGCTGAGCCAGTACTGCCGCAGGACGACACGCGGCGAGGAGGCCACCATCAGCCTCATCGGGCGGCTGCTGCAGGCGCTTGGAGGGGCAAACGGGAGAGACCTCATGGGGGTGCCACTGCTGGACCAGGTGCACTTGGAGCACATCTGGTGTGTGCCGCAACGCCACGTCAAGTGTATCCAGGACCTGGACCTCGCTGTGCCAGAGGGTCCACATCCCTGGACTCAGGATACTCTTTTATCAAAGCATTCACTAGTGTCAGGTCTGGACTGGAAGGAGGACTCAGGTGCAGAGTGCAAAAACCACTCCAAAGGAGGGAAACAAAAAACACTCACGATGAGGCAAAAAAGGCAAACAGGCAATTGGACAAGGAAGCTCAATAAACTATGGGCTGGGGTGAACGAAGGACGAAACACTCTGGCACAAGACAAAGGGAGACACAGAACCTATATAGACACACAGGTAATGGGGAACAGGTGGAGACAATTAGAAATCAAGGCAGGCAGACTGGTGACACACAAGGGAAGGGCAAGTGACCTGAAACGAGAGGGCAGTTAGATTTCAAAATAAAACAGGAAGTCACAAGACAAAACAAAAACACCATCACTGTGTTGTGACAACTAGATTGGAAAGCTAGACCTTTTTAATTGACTAATAATATTGTATTGTTTTCTGAGGAACCAGTGCAAATGCAGTGAATTTCCAGCTCTACCTCCTGGAAGGCCTGAACAGGTGGAACCAGGACCGGGGGTCTGCGGCGGTGATCAGCAGGCTGTCGTCCCTTCTCACCTACTCCAGGGATGTGACCCAGTGCATCAACACCAACAGCTTGAAGGTGTTTGGCCGGGCTTTTGTGCCAACTTTCAGGCCACCCTCCAAATACACCAGTATGCTAATGTTATGATAACTGTCTACCTGTGTAGTGTAGTGTTCTTGGTTTGTTGGTTTTTGAGTGTACTAACTGAAATTTAGTGAGACCTTTCATTCCCAGTAGCAAAAGCAAACTATCCCTTTAACATGATACATGACATTACTGAATTAGTGCATGCTTGTGCACATATTTATCTGTTCTTTCCCATAGGAGAGCTGCTTGGTATTGACTACCTGCTGAGTCAGACTGGGCAGCCCCTGCAGGTCAACCCCTACTCATAGGGGGCGGAGAACATGCTGGAGGACGGGAACGAGGGCGAGGAAGACGATGAGGGTTTCGAGGAAGACCAAACACCTGACCTCACAGTGCCAGGCCTCCTTGATGACCTCAGCATGTCAACCCAGCCCGTCTTCTCCTCCCTGGCTGCTCCCATCCAGCCTGCAGCCTCCACCTCACTGGCTGAGGATGCATCTGGGGTATGTAAAAGCATATTCATTTTCTAATAAATAACATCACTGGGACTTTATTTTGTCTTCACAGATCTCACAATTCTCGGCTGTGGATGAGTCCGGTGTGCCAGGCATTGACAGAGTGGACAGCTTGGCAGAATATTTAGTGGAGCTGCGCAACCAGCCCTCACTAGCCCTCACCAACCAGCAGGTCAGACACTTTGATCATTTTGTTTTTTCTCCTCTGTTGTCTGTCAGTCACACATGTCCACACTTGAATGTTTTTGTTTTCTCATGTGCTGTTCTTTCTATGTTCTCTTTCTCAGGTGTCCAACATTGTCGCCTTATGGCAGAACCTGCTGGACTACGACAAGCAGCGGGTTGTTTTTGCTGCCAGACACCAGACCAAGCTGGACACAGGGAGGTTCAGGTCGCCTAAGAAGAGGCAGGAGTTCACTCCAGGGACGGAGAGTGTTAAGAGGCATGCACTCACCACCACTGCCCCTCTTGCTCAGTGGCCAGATTGCTGCCACCTCATTGAGATGATCTTCATCAGGCTCTGTGTCATCCACCGCAGTCCCAAGAAGAGGGGGGCTGGCACAGTGTCCAGATGGGACCTTATCCTGGAGGATTACAGGCAGATCAGTCGGCGCATCCTGGCCAGTGGGGCAGTTATGCAGCAGACCACCATGCAGCTGGTGGACGTGAGCCACACCACCCTGGTACAGTGGCACAACAAGAGGGTGAAGAGGCAGGACAACACAGTACTGATGCAAGGGCTGAACTTGCCGAGCCGCTTGTCTGTGGCAGCTGACCCTCTTCTCCCTGCTAATGTGCGTCCTCCAGTCTGGCCCTGCTCATCACTACAATCTGCCCTGCAGCACCGTGGGTCAGGCTTAGGTGAAAAGGAAGCTGTCACCCACAGTTGCAACACCAGCAGCTGTGAAGTTGCGTCCTCAGCGGCAGCTCTTCCCTGCTCCACCCTCGGGCCCTCAGCTGACCATGCAGCCGCAGCTCTTCATCGCTCCAGGCACAGGCCCTCAGCTGATGATGCTGGTCCAGTGGCATCACAGGTGCCAGTCCTGGTCACTGCTCCACAGTCCCTGGGTGTCGGCATGTCTTTTGCCCCTCCTACTGCTGCACCAGTCCCTCGAAAACTGACCCGCAAAGTACTGCACAACACGTGCAAGAAATGCGGGCAGTTCAGAACAGCGGAAACTGGACACAGACAATACAAAGGCATTGTTGACTGCCCTGCTGTAGAGGCTGTTTCCAAGGAGCAGTAGTTGGAAGACATCAAAGCTGATGCTGTGACAGTGACACTGTGGCTGTATTAGTCTACTTGCCAAAAATGAGTACCCGGAAATGTTGAGTACCCCAAAGTTTTATGTTAGAAATATATAGTATGGGTCCCCAGTATTCAGAAACTGCCGGATGCTAACTTATATATATTGGGCAATTAGCACAATTGACATAATTAGCATAAATTAGCATAGTTGCCTATATGGGCAATATTTCAGCAAAATTGACTTGGCTGATCTGGGCAATATTGGAGTGGTTTTAGGGGTTATTGATGATGCTGAATCCATTTCTGACATTTTCAAAATTCAAAATGGCTGTCTAAACCGGAAGGGACCAGATTGAAATCCATCAAAATCGGACCACTGGCGGTTTAAATCTGGTCACTACCGGTTTAGACAGCCATTTTGGATTTAGAAAATGTCAGAAATGGATTCAGCATCATCAATAACCCCTAAAACCACTCCAATATTGCCCAGATCAGCCAAGTCAATTTTGTTGAAATATTGCCCATATAGGAAATTATGCTAATTTGTGCTAATTATGTAAATTGTGCTAATTGCCCAATATATATAAATTAGCATCCGGCAGTTTCTGAATACTGGGGACCCATACTATCTATTTCTAACATAAAACTTTGGGGTACTCAACATTTCCGGGTTCACAATGGGGACCTATGGGCTGGCAAGTAGACTATATTGGAAAAGGCATACTATACCAGTGTTTCCCATTAATAAGCCTCCACAGTTTTGTTTGGGGCCGCCACAGTCTTTCACGCGGCACACCGCATATAGCCTACACATACGGGCGCATAAGTCGTGCTTGGCCGTTAATAAACGGTAAATGCGCTATATCGCGCTCATTGTACAGTGCTCAATTTACCGCGACACTCGGAGGTTGACCGCCTGGGCATCAGGTCAGCACACCGGCCGCCGCCTCTGTGAGCTGCTGGTGCTGCTTGGCTGCTCCTGACAGTGGCTGCGCTACTCTGAAAAACGTCGGAGCAAATTTCCTTACAGGCGTTGTTTGGATAAAATGACCACGGATGAATTGATTGGCTCATTGTAAAACTATCTATTTATTTATCTAAGTAAATGTGGTGATTTTTGTACGTGCAGAGCCCCGAGGCTGCGCTGCTCTTCTGTCCAACACACACCTGAAGCTTCACTTTTCATTCAAATAAACTAATGCGACTGCCACAATTGTTACATTTCATAAACGAGACCAGCATTTATCTCCTTAAAAATAATTCAACCAGCTGTTGGTAAACCTCTAAAAACCTGTGGGTAAGTTACTCGGCTCGTTTTCTTCCCCGGGAGGAGGACGGAGGTCCGAAAACGTCGGAGCAAATGTACTTAGTACTTACAGACGTTATTTGGATAAACTGACAACAGATTGTGAATCTAAACTGTCACTTTCTCACATGAAAAAATATAAAAACTTAAGAAAGTGACGTTATTTCTCTACTTGCTGCTCACATGACTGTTTAGTTAGTTTAGGCTGCAAGACATCCGCCGACCGCCGCTGGTCGCAAGCGGTGGCAAGCCAAAGCTGTCGAGGACGCGCATGCAGCGTCATTTGACTCACATCCGCACGACAGCGCGGCAATATCGGCCCGAGTTGCAGCGCATTATGCAGCACACAGTCTGTTCAAGGCAACGGAGAGATACATGAGTGGGCTCATTATTTTTTGTTTTGAACGCTTCATCGCCATTAGCAGTAAAAAACTTAAAACGCATGTGCATTTCTTCACAAATCCTGCCTCAAGTTCCTTTAATTGTTAAATTTATTCCTGTTTTTATTGTTCCAGGTTTACTGCACTTTGTTCGTTTAGTTTCACACGTGTTTTTTTTTTTTTTTTTTTTTGGAGTGTTTGTGTGTGAATTTAGTAATAAATTTGTTGCATTTCAGTGAGTATCAGTTTTTTCTGCAAACATGCAAAATCATTCATAGAAGACGATTACATTAGGTGCGTTTACATGGACACAAATATTCGGAATAAAGGGCTGATCCGAATAAAAATGTGTCATGTAAACACGTCAATTGGAAGATTCTTTTCGGATTCGGCTTGATCCGAATGAAATTCTGTTCGGATCGAGAGGGGTGGTTTATGCCGATCGTTATTCCGAATGACGTCCATATAAACACTTATTCCGATCGTTACGTCCTTTCCCACTAGCGCGACACGGCTGCACACGGTTCTACTCTTTTCTTATTTATTTAGCCTATTAACCCTCTAGGCGCCAGAGTTTATTCAGGAAAATATTAAGTTTGGATTTCAGGATTTCACAAGGCTGTAGTTTTTAAATGGTCAGAGATAAATCTATGGTGTAAATGAGAAAAATATTCACAATGACCTAAAGTTTGAGATAGGAGTAAATGTAGCTACTCATCTAATTTGCATATTGTGACGTCACCGGGTGGCAGCCCCATTGGATTACGTGACCTCCAGTAAAACTGAATTTGAAACATATTTACACAGGAAAAAAATTTATATTGACATCTCATCCTCAAAGTAAAGGAACAGGGGTGTGATTGGAGCACATTTACCGTCCCCCCCCTCCGCCCACCTCCCTCCCAGCCCCGTCGATCCCTGTCGCGGTAGTACCGCGGATGAGCAGCGGTGCCGCGGTGGGACTCCTCGGCCGCTTCGGCCGCCGTACGACGGAGGGGGGGGGGGGGGGGTCTCCCGGTCGTCGGCGGCGCCGGGGCTCCCCCCCTCCCGGCCGGGAGTCTGTCATACAGCGGCTGAAATGAGCGAGGAGTCCCGCCGCGGCACCGCTGCTCGTCCTCGGTACCGCGACACGGATCGACGGGGCTGGGAGGGAGGGAGGGAGGGGGGGGGGTTTGACGAGTGTGTGTGTGTGTGGTGTGTGGGGGGGCGCACGGTGTTTCTCAAGACCTGAAGTTCACTTCCTGGTCGCTCTGAGCTGCGCGAGCTCCGCGAGAAAAAGCGGAGCGCCTGTGCGCCAATCAAACTTTTTTTTCTCAGATATTTTGTAGAAAAACACACCCACAAATGACGTGAGGATTGAAGCTGAACGTGTTCGCCATCTAGTGATACCAAGCAGTAACAATATAGGGCAGTAGATTTAAAGATATGGGCTGTTTTATCCAAGCATGCTGCCTGTCGCAATAATGCGACTTTGGCGCCTAGAGGGTTAATTTTTGCTTTTACACACTCTAGTGCAGTGGTCACCAACCTTTTTAGACCCGAGATCCCTGACCTCAACCGTGGTGACAGGCAAGATCTACCTATTGAAACGTTGAGAGTAAACAACGGTCCAGATTGTATTTATAATTTGAGGAATTTTATCAAGCCTAACTGTAATTGAATTCCATCAAACACTAAGGTCCAGCTTTCAAATTGATGCCACCAAGAACTGCTGTAACTGTAAGGCCATCCCTGTCTTGATAATAATTCACATTATACTTTATTCATAATAACTTAATTTCAGTCCATCACAAAAAATAAAGGCATGTGGCCTATTTCTCATCACTATGAGGAAATTTGTTAATAGTAAACAATAAAGGGGAAAAAACAGATCATACTAACTCAGTGGTTCCCAAACTTTCTCTGCTGGGCCCCCCTTTGGCTGATAAGAAAATTTCCACTTTTTTGTGTAGCAATATTCCTACAGTTCGTAGTGATTCCATCAACGTCAGGACAATTAAGGGAAAACCCTGCCTTCACCTCCCAAATGACAGCTGTCAGATGAGCCAACTTTACAGCTTGTGTGTGCGTTTATGTCAGTATCTAAAGAGCGCGCACGAGATGAACACACACAGAATTGCCGCGAAGCACCGAGGATCGGAGTCCTTTGATGTTAACGATTGTGTCGTTCACATCAGTTCACAGCAGCGCCGCGAGCGACCCTGCCAAGCCGGGCAGGAAGTCGCACAAAGAAACAGCGAGAGAATCCGGTTAATTTTCAAAATAAAACACAGCGATTGATAAATGTAATGATGTGAACGGGAGGGCTCCGGCTCGTCCATGATCTCCGTTACTCGGAGCTTCGCAGCGATTCCGCAGCCGGTTTACCGCGCCCCCCAGTTTGGGAACCACTAACAGTAGCCTATTAAGTGTTACGTTTATCAAGTGAAGCTTCATGCAAGTTACAACATTATCAGTATTTCAGAAAGAACTGTAATGTGCTGACAAAATTCTCAGTCAGTGCAGCTGCAGCTGTGTCCTCATGCAGCATCACAACGCCAACAAAAGGCAAAACTGTTGCAGTTGTGTCAGTGTGATGGCTGTGACTGAGCACTGGGAGTGTCTTGTAGTTTTGCTCATAACACACAGCCAGGTGTCTGTCAGTCGTCTGCGCGGACCCATAGCGCACCTCCTCGGACATGTCCGTGCAAAGCTTTTTACTACCACGCGGACTCCACGTAGGACGCACCGGTGCCGCACAAACGCTTCTTTCCCCGCTCTCTGTCCGTTGTCTTCACCGTCTTCCACTGACGTAACTCCCCAAATTTCCAGAGCGCACATGGCTAATTAATATGCACGTGCTGTTTTGTATTGACCATATGGTTGTGTTTGGGCGTATAGAGGGCGGGATATGGCGTGTTCACATCCGTACTTTTCATGGGTCCGGTGTGATTTATCAATGGCAAGAACAGTAGTACACGTTGCTGAGTCTGCTTAATAACGATATAGGAGTACAGCAACAGCTCTTAAAATCTGGCGCAGGTCCATTTTGAGTACTGAATGGGATAAATTGAGCCACTTCCGCGTTTATTGGTTTGTTTACAGTAGTACAGGAAGTACAACTCTTCTTCTGCTGTTGTTTTAGGGAAAAAGACAGCTCTGCGCATGTCAAAATGCTGTTATTCTGAATAAAGCTTAGTGCATGTGTACGCACGTCATGATCGGATTATTTGATTTTGCGCCCATGTAAACGTGGATTCGGATTTTCCGATCCCTCAAATTTTTAATCTGATTAAGAAATTTTGCGCATGTAAACACAGCTATTGTTGCAGTACTTCATTCACAAATTAAAAAAATACTATAAAATCTATTTTATAATAACCCCTAACCCCAAACGTTTAGTACATGACTATATAAAGTTTATTGTGGTTTGAGTACTGGTATTTTGGTTGACCGCCAAGTCTCTGTGGCGCAATTGGTTAGCGCGTTCGGCTGTTAACCGAAAGGTTGGTGGTTCAAGCCCACCCAGGGACGTGTGCTTTTCTGCATGTTCAAATGAATGGTCTGCTTTCCATACAGGGTTTATACAGGAATCTTGAAGTTAATTCTAATACCTTTTAAGACTTTTTCAAGACCGTCTCAACATTTTTTAATACCTCACCGCCACTTCAAGCTGTAACCATTTACATCAGTGACACTTTTAACTGAACAGTTTTAGTTTTTGTGATAAAGACCACTATGACACAACAGAATTCAAAAAAGCTGGGATAATAAATCAAAGGCAAAGTTTATCAAAAAAAACATTGCTCAACTCTCAAAAAAACAAAAACAACAATCTTCTTTTTTTTCATGAACCGGTTCATCTTTGTTTTTTAATAAAACAAATAAATTCACACACTTCCGCAATGTTTTTTAGGACTTTAACTCTTGGACAGCTAATTCAGAAAAAATACCTTCAATATTTAAAGCAGAAGTAAGTGATATATTTGTGTTAATATAAGTCTTAAATAGTTTTATCTTCCGACAGCAATCACTTACATAGAGTGTTTGGTCTGAAACACGGGTCTGTCAGTCCCTCTGCTCTGCTCTGAGCCGAGGAGAAAACATTTATCGTATCCTACAGTTTTTATCCAATGAGGAGAGAGAACGGCATGAAGGGCTGTGTGTGCAGCCAAGGGACGCCGTGAATGTGGCGACGTAGGGACGAGGACTGTTATGGTGCGTTCAAGGAAACTCGTATTTTTCCGACCGTGAAGTGGTACCAGTTCGATCTGGTACGAGTTCACGGGTCGGAAGTTACGAGTGGCCGTTATAGTGACTTTCACCGGTAAAACAGGTCGGAAAAACACGAGTGGGTTGCCTGGAACGCTACAAAGTCGTAAATTGTGACTTGAAGCTGTAATTTACGATTTCAAAAGCCTGCCTGGAACGCAGCATTAGCGAAAACGACCGGACCACTTACTTCTGCTTTAAGACTTTATAAAGTCGTGAAAAGACTTTTTAATACTTTTTAAGGGTCTTAATTTTCCCAAAATTGATTTATCACCTTTTAATACTTTTCAAGACCCCGCGGATACCCTGCCATAGTAACCACGTTTCCACGGCAGGAGTTCCTGGTAAAAGGAGGGGGTAGGAACTTCTACAGGAACCGTCCTCTCACTCGGCCCTCTCGGTGGCCGTGTCTCCACTGCAGACAGGACCCACGAGCTCTTATGGCAACGTGCGACAGTTTCGGTCATCGCGTGGTCGTTGTGCAGTGTTTTTTTTTACTGCTCTTGTTGTTGTTGTTTTTTTTCTGGCAGTATAGACGCTTTCTAAAAAAGAAAAAAAGATGGGGTTTTTAATTGCCGTCTCGATCATCACGTAATCCCGCGATTGCGTATTTATCACACTTTTTTTTTTTCAGGCCTACTGCTACTCTCGTCTTCTACTGACTTAAGCCCTATTCACACGGGATTAGTATTACCTGGGGATGTCTGTGATCTTAATCCCGTGTGAATGCGCCATGTCAGTAATTTGTAAAGTAAAAATTCCCAAATTACCTACTGTATTTCACCAAAGACCGACGTCCCATGGTAAAACTAGTCCTGTGCGAATCTGCATCTCAGTAATTGAGAGCATTTTTTGTTTTCATTGTTTTTATTGCGCGCCTTTTCTACTTCTTCCCCGGTTGAAACTATACTGTACGGGTTGAAACATGGAGGCTGCGGTGGAAATTATGAGCATCATTTTTTAAGGCGTTTTAGGTGCCAACACGGGCTCGTACACTGTATGGTTGTGAACCATGTTCTCAAATTGTCGCTGGTACTGTGGCTTGCCCCACACAGCTATCAGTTGCAGGGTTTCCTCCCGGCTCCAATGCCTGTTCTTTTTCCGCATTGCTGCCATCTCGCTTTCGCACTGCACACAATGGATTGCGACGTGCGCGCGGTTTTGACGTCACATTCGGGCCGTAATGTCAGTAAATTCAAGTAAAATACAGACTTCACTTATCCCGTGCGAATGCACCGCAACAAACACAGACGTGGGGGGGTAATTTACAAATTAGGTAATAATCAGGTAATACTAATCCCGTGCGAATAGGGCTTTATTCTCTCTTTTTATCCGGCCATCTAGCGTTTTTAGTAATGTTGGGTTTTAAAAGTGCCGCTTAATTCGAGGCTTTCTCTTAGCTCCACATCCTGCTTGGAAGTTGGAAACGCACCTAGTGACTAGTGAAACGTGGCCAGAAACTGGGATCAAATAAGGGTCAAAAAGATGTTGCACTTGTACAATAATGTTCACAACATGTGTACTAACATTTTGTAGTTGTGAATATATTTTGTGCATATGTAAAAAGTTTTATATCTGTGGGAATATTTTGTGCATCTGCAAAAAATGGCACTGCTTCTACTGTGCGATACCTTCACGAGGAGCAACCAGGATTTCAAACAAGTTGGATTTTCTTGGGAGCACAGGATTTGTGATCGGGAGCTCGTCATAGGGGTAAATCTCTCCTCGTTACGAGAGCTGCAACAAGTGGCACATTTTACTGTCCGAATATTCGGGGTCACTACTCGAGTAAAAATAGTCACACAAGTGGCAAATTGGCTCAAAATTAGCCAACAATCGCACAATGTATGCCCGACTTTACAAGTACGAATTTTGACTGTTTTGGCCATTCGTCTGCTGACATGTCGTGGAAAAGAGTATGTGTTTCCGTAGTGTAGTGGTTATCACGTTCGCCTAACACGCGAAAGGTCCCCGGTTCGAGACCGGGCGGAAACAAGTTTTCCTCTCAGTGATGGATCTGATAATCACCCAACTCAGTCTGTACAAGAGAGGGGCCTTTTATAAGACAACAGTCATCAACGGGCTAAACTGATTACCTGCGTAAGTACGCATTGCAGGTTCTTTTTGGCTCACAACTTAAAGATTTGTGGATAGAAAAAATCGATTGATTCCCACTGTATTCATCCTCGTTAGTATAGTGGACAGTATCTCCGCCTGTCACGCGGAAGACCGGGGTTCGATTCCCCGACGGGGAGGATCTATTGTTCTTCCGTATTATGACAAACCCTAACCCTACTTAAAGAGTAACTAAACCCCTCAGTTTTGGCTGACATGCTCTGAGGTGGAAATTCAAACTTCAGACTCGCGTTTTCACTTACATGGCGTCATGCCCACTGCCATGTATCTCTGTGTACACCGGCACCACAGGAATTACGGCAGCATTGACTTAATATGTAAACTTGTCGCCAGCGACACAAATAAAAGGTCCAGTGTGAACGCACCTTAATAAAAAGCCAAATAAGCTACATACTGTCCCTTTAATTTTTACAACAAATTCTAATTTAGTTTAAGGCCCTTTCACACCGCGGACGTAACGAATAAACAACATGAAAATGCGAAATATTCGGTGGCGAACATTTAGCATCAAAACCATTCACACCGGCGGCGACACGAATATGCGACAGATGCAATAATTATATTCCAAAGTTTCGCTTTGTGATGGGTGGTTCTTCACCTCCACGTCATGTCTTCAATCTGTTAATTATCCCTCACGTATTCGCAATGCCACTGTTGTCTTGTTACCAACTGTACTATATCCAGGGTGCGATTTGTGAAAAAAACAGGGGGGGGGCGACAAAAGTGACTATAGGTTCAACCCCCCGCCTCACCGTACCTCCGCACCTGACAACTACCGTTCTCAACCTGGTCTCCTAGTGGACCGGGTCTGGCTCCAAGTTTGAGCAAATGAGCAAAGACCAGACCAGGTCCGACCAGTGTGGACCCTGGACCCGATGCGGTCGGACCGCGGCAAAAATAAATAAATAAAAGAAAGCATGTAGCTGTGTTTATAGAGACCTAACAGGTGTGGCACGACAAGCATGGTGATCAGCTATGGTCATTGAATAGACTACACTATTGACCCCTTGCACGTGACGTCACGTTCCACTCGCGGTAGCTACGGACGCCATGATGGACGGCAAAAGAACAGTGAACGTCAATTTAATTCAATGGGCACGCGCGTTATAGTTTTGTGACATACCGGGGTTGTAGGGTTTCCCCTCCTTTTCCACTGAGCTGGTTCGAGTGCTGGTTCGGAGCCAGAGCCTGACTAGCACCGGTTCTTTGCTTTTCCACCGCTTAAGAACTGGTTATTGGTTCTTAAAACTGGTCTGAAGCACCAACTCCTTGCTGGGCTAGAGCTAAGAACCGGGGGCTGGCCACTGGCAGCGGGGTTACATGAGCAACAGGACCAGTGCGAAGATATACAGACACGTTATCGATGCCATTATAAGTTAGTTTATCTACAGTGTATAGTTGATGTAAACACAGTTGAAGCTAACTAGCTGAGCTACATGCTGTGGCTAACAACAGCTAACGCTCGTATTAAACATAGCACCGTCACAACGTAGTTGCCGCCGGCGGATCGCGGCGATTACAACGAAGACGGCTTCCTGT
Source organism: Trachurus trachurus (assembly GCF_905171665.1). Classification (NCBI taxonomy): domain Eukaryota; kingdom Metazoa; phylum Chordata; class Actinopteri; order Carangiformes; family Carangidae; genus Trachurus; species Trachurus trachurus. The sequence continues at coordinate 16,168,117 of NC_139909.1, read as the reverse complement.
TTTCTTTTATTTTTCAGCCGGGTTTAATCAGAGAATGATCACTAATTATACGGACGTCGGGTCAGGTTTTAATTTCCAGGTCCGTTAACTGTAGTTAGCAGCAGCAAAGACAGGAGCAGCTGCTGTATGGGGAGTGTGGCACTGACTTGACGTTAACTCCTTAGCAGTGGAAAAAGCACAGAAAACTGAGATGTTCTACGGCGAATAACAAAAAAACAAACAGAATATTGCAACGGATGAGTAGATATTCTATTTTAAATAAGTGATAATGCTGTGAGGTTGTAGTGTGAAGTGATCGAGCCACATTGTTGGACGGCACCCATACACAGTACATTATCACTGAGCACTTTCTGCCGTCCGTCATGGCGTCGCCTCTCGCGTCACGTTCTAATTGTGACGTAGCTGCAAGGGGTCAATAGGTCATTTCAATTTGCGCAATTCTCAATTAACTTTTTATTTAGTTTTATAACATTTAGCCTATATGCGCATCGAGAGTGAGTGAGTGAGCAAGCGCGAGAGAGAAACAGCGTGTGCACCAGATGATTGCCAACCGACAAAAACTGAAATGAGACGGTTAAAGAGAAGAAAAACACAGAATATAGCTAATATATGTCCAAGAGACTTTGTCCCGAGGAAGGATCGGATGGTGGCCCAGGTTTAGTGATGAGGAAACTGTCACTGCAGCTGCTATCTGTCCGCAGCTGCTCCAAACAGACACGTCACTAACTTTATTTTGAAGGGACAGATTAGATGTTGATTTTGTTGCACCCAAACATTAAGCATATAGAACAGACCCGGCTTGAGACCGGCTTTTATTTGCTCAAACCTGGAGACAGACCCGACCCAGTGCAACCGGCATCTCTCGCCTTTTTTTTTTTAGAGAATATACAGTAGCCTAGGCTAAATATGACAGTCTGGGAGACGCTATGCGCTACTGTGGGGGGGATGAGAAGGCTCACGGTTCAAATGATGTAGACTTGATCTAAAGTAGGATATTACTGACCAGAGGGGGGGACAACACGTATCCCCACCGGGGATAATAATAAATGACCAGAGGAGGGGACATCGAAAACAGAGGGGGCAAATCGCACCGACTATATCAACACAGCAGCTCACCTGCGCCCGTGTCTGTGTGTGTACGTGCAGTGCGACCGCACGCGCGAGAGACGGCAGGTGGAGAGGCTGACTGGCAGAGATGAAAAATCAACCTCCGGAAAAAAATTGTGTCGCATTTTCGCCGCGTAACATTCGCGGTCGTTGTGAAAGGAACTAATGAAAACTGGGGTTCGAAAAAAAAACATTGACGCGCGAATTATTCGCACGAAAAATACGTCTCCGGTGTGAAAGGGCCTTTAGTCTTTTGACTAAAATACAATTTAGTTTTAGTCATATTTTAATAATCTGAAATCTTTTAGTTTTAATCTAGTTTTAGTCAGCTAAAATTACGGTGGACTTAGTCGACGAAATGTTCAACGAGTCAATCGTCTAATACAGTTCAGAGATGATTTCCTTTAGCTTCTATTATATTTAAAGTTTAGTCCTATAAACACGGTGGTTTATCTGATAAAATAACCTTACCTTCACGTGTATTTCTGGGTGTCGCTGGCTGCTTGACACGTGAGTTGTCCTCATGCTGAAAACGTGACTTGTCGCGGACGGGCGTCACTCCCCGAGATGCAAGAAGAAAGCAGAAATAACCTTTATCTTAAATGACAAAAAAATAGTAACACACTGTGACTTGTTTGGTGGTGACTGGTTTGGAGATAGTAATGCGTTAGATTACTCGTTACTGGGAAAAAGTGGTCATATTAAAGTAGGGGAGCACCGGGTCGATTGATACACTTTTCATTTAAACGCTTTTTCAAAGATGACGTTATGTACACAAACATTTTTATCATGTGATCAACAACTCACATGTGTATTCTCTTAGTTACAAGTGTAATTTAACACATATGTTGGATGATCGCGCTGTTTTATAACTTTGAACGTAAGTTGAGTTTTGTCTCAAACGCCCTACCTATGCGGGTCGTTTGAGACACAGAGGAGGGACGGTTGAAACAGCATGTTTTAAACAGAAACTACTGTCATTACTCTCGTTTTTATGCAGCATATCAGACAACATACTAGTGTACTCGTCATTGCCAAAATGTCACATAATTTCTCACAATATAAATAGGTCAAATAAATATTTTTGTCCTGTGCGTAATTGTCAGGATCTGCATTTCGATTAAACTCACCTTTCTTCTTTTGTACGAGTTGTTGGATGACTGCATTTTCATTTCATTTACTTATTTCCCTGTCCTAAGTCATGTTTATGGATACACAGTTGAACATATTGTCATTTTACCCTCTGCATTTTACCCTCACTTTGCTGAATATCTGTTGATTCATGTCATAAACACGTTTTGTTCATTAAAAATATCTGGTGTTTATTAAAAATATGTTGTTCATTCAAATCGGTTGTTGTTCATTGCAAAACAATAGGGTATTAATTCGGTGATTTATATACAGATATTGATCGCGCAGTGTGACCACAATCACTACGCACGGTGGCGTGAGGGACATTTGAAACAGCTGTATCAATCGTCCCTGCAGCGACTACTGACACTTCAACCTGTTTTGCCTCTAAACTTCAAAACTATGACATTGCATACATTAGGACCTGTTTATGTACGAATTCATCTGTTGTTAGGTCATATTATTATTGCATGAAACACACAATACAACTTTTGATCACAAAAAAACTACCACACGTAACATTTTACTTTCCGTAGTCAAAAACCAGTTCGCGCTAATAACTTTTGAATGGCGTGACGTAATTTCACAAGCTTTCCCAGGATTGGTCGGTGTTGAGTGCTGAACATAGTGACAAAATCTGACGGCTCAAGCTTGTGTGGTTTTCGAGGAAATCGCTGTGTATCAATCGTCCCGTGTATCAATCGACCCGGCGCTCCCCTAACGAGTTACTAAGTAGCGTGTTACCGGCATCACTGTATGTGAAGTGTGACCAGATGTCAATTCTTTGTTTCCGTCCTAAACCCAGCGCTGATATATGTTGTTCTTGAAACATGCTATTGCACCCGGAGCGGATGCACCGCAGGACGCTAAAGAGCGAGGCCAGTTTTGTTTGAAACTGCCGCAGCTGTGGCTCTGTTTCCGGAGAAATCAATATGATTGGACCTCTTCTCCATTCGTCCCTCCCTAGCATTTCCGTCTCGTTTTTATTCGTTGACTTGTGTTAATTATATTCATAATCATCTTCGTCATCATAGCTGACTTTTTGTTCATTTTTTATTTAGTTTTCGTCCATGAAAAAGGTTTGTTGACTAATATTTTTCATCATAGTCTTTGTTAACAAAATTAACACTGCTGCCGCCTCACCTCACGGGGAATGGGATGACGTATGCCTGTGTTCCCTTTGCTCCTCAGCGCCAGCAGATCTTCTCTCGAATAAACGCGGTTACTGGTCGAGTAAAAATTTCCATATCCATGGGATATAGACACAGAAGCTAGACCTGCAAGTGACTGCAGGAAGAGCGAGGAAACTAGCATTTTTCTTCTGATTTTATTTTTTCACCAACGATCTCTAATCTCGTGCAGATGTTTCATATTTAGAAAGGTTTACTAACACAACTAATGCAGCATATTTTTTTTGTAGTAACACATTTAAGCTTAGACTATAAAATACAACCGTGGTTTTGGTTTCCCTTAATCATCTGTATCTGTTTTTGGATGTTTTACACTCTGACCACTGGATGTCGCTCTTTGGTCACATGTCACATGTCACATGAACCATCGGGACATGAATAAACTCAGACTCAAACCACATTGCAGCAACTGTGCATGAATCACAAATCTTTACAACATTTATTTTTATCCATAGATGAAAATTCATTCAGACATTTTTTTTTCTTTACTTTAAAAGAAAAGAGCAATTTCTTCCCGAAGCTCAACAAATGGCCGCTGTACATCTCTACTTTTCTTATGGTGAATAAGTCAGAAGTTCACAGACTTCTCTGTCTTGTCTCTCTTGACCTGGAAAAGATTTGTGGAATTTAAAAGACCGATTGAGTCCCTCTGTTTTCATCCTCGTTAGTATAGTGGACAGTATCTCCGCCTGTCACGCGGAAGACCGGGGTTCGATTCCCCGACGGGGAGGATTCTTTTTTCTACATATTGACAAACTCTAACCCTACTTAATTACTGCACACTCTTAAACATTTGCCTCATGGTTAGTTGTTTTCTTTCTCTGTCCACAAGATAAGGGTTTTGATGTTTACTATACTGATTAAACTACAACGAGCTGCTCTACTCTGCTCTTTACAAGGTGCTTTATGAGTAAAATGAAACCATTATAAACAAAAGGGAGATTTCAGCATTAAAAAAAATAAAAAGTCTGTTCTATGTTTAACTTTTTGACTGACACAAATGTCCCACCTTCAAATGTGACCCTGAAGTTACAAGCTGCCACACAGAAGTTACGAGCTAACAAAGCTCAAGTTACAAACATGAAGTATGACCCTGTCCTTACATATCAGGGCACAGCATGTGTTTCCGTAGTGTAGTGGTTATCACGTTCGCCTAACACGCGAAAGGTCCCCGGTTCGAGACCGGGCGGAAACAAGTTTTTCTCTCACTGATAGATCTGATAATCACTCAACTCAGTCTGTACAAGAGAGGGGCCTTTTATAAAACATCAATGGTCTTCACCGATTACATATGTAACTGCACATTGGAGTTTTTTTTTTTGTCTGACAACTGAACATTTGTTTTCTGATTTTAATCATCTATTTTTCACCTACGATCTTTAATCTTGTGCAGATGTTTCATATTTTACAAAGGTTTATACTAACACATCTGAGGCAGCATATTGTTTTTATAGTAACACATTCAGGCTTAGAATATAATATACAACCGTGGTTTTGGTTTCCCTTAATCATCTGTAACTGTTTTTGGATGTTTTACACTCTGACCACTGGATGTCGCCCTTTTCACATGAACCACCGGGACATTACGTAATAAACTCAAACCAAAACCACTTTGCAGCAACTGTGCATCAATCACAAATCTTTAAAACATTTTTTGTCCATAGATGAAAATTCATTCAGACAAGGTTTTTCTTTTACTTTAAAAGAAAAGAGCAATTTCTTCCCGAAGCTCAACAATTGGCTTGAGGACGGAGCTTCTGCTCGGCCGCCGTACTTCTCTACTTTAATTATAGTGAATAAGTCAGAAGTTCACAAACTTCTCTTCCCTAACCTGGTCCCGAAAAAGATTTGTGGATAGAAAAAAACGATTGATTTCCCTTGCGTTCATCCTCGTTAGTATAGTGGACAGTATCTCCGCCTGTCACGCGGAAGACCGGGGTTCGATTCCCCGACGGGGAGGATTTATTTTTCCTCCGTATTATGACAAACTCTTAGCCTGGGTATACCCATGCTGCCTTGCGCGCCATTTTATCCTCTCTGCAAGTCAGCCTGGAAACCAACGACCCAATTTTTCCCTCAACGAGGGAGCCAATCACAAAACAGGGGAAGGGGGCAGCAAGACGATGACACAACAAAGCGACTTTGACTTTGCTGCTTGTCAATCCAACATGGCAGCAGACGCTTTACCTTGCGATGCAGCGTTAGAAAGTGTTTTAAGTAGTTTAGACCACTAGTTTATTTTTTTTTAAAAGAGCAACGTTTAACGCTTTTTTTTCTTCATTGGATTTCTGTCGCTCTACATACGTCATCGGGTATGATTGATACAATTGGCTATAAGCTACGTACACGCATTTGATAGACATTCATAGCTCCCAATGAACAGCTCTGGGAACTCAATTATCAAAACGGGTGGAAAACTGCTACTAAATTTTCACGTATGGCGAAAAGCCAAAAATGGCGTACACCCAAAATATTTACACCCTTTTCAGATCTATCAAACTGTGCGTACGCACAGCTCTCCGCAATTTCCATTGATAAATCACACTGGACCCAAGAAAAGTGCGGATCACCACCACTACTCCAAAAAAATCCTAGCCGAAACACTGTGTACTCCGCGCTCCTCTCTCCCTCGCACACTGCAGTTCTCTGACTCAGCAGCTGCGTCGCAAATTCCTCCTGTTCTTCAAAAAGGGTGTAAATCACGATACGCCATGGTCAAAATGGGTGTAAATGTCGGCACTTTTCCCCATCAGGTTTCGTCTTGATAGATCCCAAATTTGGCGGAGAAAAGTGCGTACGTACAAAACGAGGGGAAAAGGGTGTAGAAAAAAAAAAAAGGAAGTGGCTTTCCACGCCACGGTTGTGATCTATAAGAATCAAACTTGACGGAAGAATGTGCGCACCCCTAAGCAAACTCTGACCCATGCATACGCATGGTTTGGAGGAAAAGGGGAATCAGCGACACAGACGGTGTGGTGGTGAACTGAAGTCAGATTGAAGAAATGCAGAGAGAGAAGAACGAATATGTTTTTATTATCGGCCGTCACACATTTAATTTCAACCCGTATGCGTTAGATCGATCTATGTTGCCACGGTGATATAATTCAACAGCGTTATTTTGCATTGGACTGGTGTTTCAGAAACATCTTAGAATCAAACTGAAAATTCAAAATCAAAATTCCTTCTCTATATTTAATCACCACCGTCTCTCCGTCATATCGTCCACTCCCGGAGCGCAGGAGGGGGAGAGGACGGCATGGCTGCATGGAATAAAGCATCCGGTCCTAACATGGTGTAAATGACTAAATATATTTCTACGATACTGTGAACATATGATTGAGAGTCAATTAGTAATCAAAGCCTGGGAAAACCTAATCCAGTAATCTTTCGCACAATCGTTACACTCTGTTTTCTTGTTACCAGTCCTACTTAATGCTGTTCATCACAAAAACCAGCATAATGAAAAGTGTCATGTTCATTAATTCTTCAGAATATATTTCAGGATGGTGGATACCACTAACTGATTCAACTAATCAAAGTTTTATCGATCAGTCTAATCACTATAAATGTATGAATACAGCGGTGAGCCCTGTGCGTAATGCTGCACTACGGCACCGCTGGAGGAGAATAAGGAGCCGACGGCCAGGTGCCCCTTCCCCCATCCTAAGGCCCTGGACTTGAGTAGCCACTCTACCTTTGTTATTCAAAGACTGGACTGTTTTAATGGCATTTTAAAACAGTTGTTTTATCGTGATTTTTAAACAGACATTTTAATTAAAAGTAAAACAACATTCAACTCTATGTAATTTTGCTGTGCCTTTCTTAAAGGGACAGTATGGGACTTTATTGGCTTTTTATTGACAAAAATCAAATATCGCTTTCATAAATACGTATTTCACTGAAGTGGAATCGCGCCCGCATACAAACGAGCGCTTTCTTGTACCTTAGAATGAGATGTTACAAGTCGTTACAAACATACAGGGGGGGGTTCACCGAACCTTCTCTGCCATGTTGAATCGCCATGTTTTACGTTCAGTGTCACCGTGGCTGTAAGTAACCTCAAACTCGGGCCGCCGGAGCTTCTCGGCTCGGGGAGAAAGTTTTCCAGACAGCGCCTGTTAAAACTGTCACCACCGTGTAGCTAGTGTGAGGAAGGACGGAGGCACTGGTGTTGCCTTCAGGTGCAGTCAGACACCTGAATGACGCCGTGAGTGACGCCGTCGGCAAACCAACTGGATGTTATTTTACTCGACGAGAGAAAGCCGGTAAAACGTGGGTCAGGTAAACAATACGACATCACCATGACAACATATTGTCACGCATGTATTGTTTTGCCTCGTGCTGGCGGACCGCTTGGTTTACATAGAGGCTTGTTTATCCTGATACATGCAGCGTGTGTTGTTTTTCTGACTTCTGCCCGAGTTTACGTAAACGCAACAGCAAGAATACGTGCCGACATGCAACCGCACCGCTAGATGGGGGTAAATCTCACATACTGTCCCTTTAACAAGTGGAAAATTGCTGGTATAACAGGACCTCACATTATTTTGTGACATTTCAAACATTTCGCTGTCTCCCACAATTTAATCGCAACAAAAGCGATTAAAACATTGCTACATGCACCGCAATTTTTTCAAAATGTGGCCGCAAAATCAGGCATTTTAGGCTGCAACAATCACAAAAAAAGCCCGCAAAATCCTGGAGGGACTGATTGGAGGCCGAGGTTGGACTGGTGTAATGTCAAAATGGCGGTTGCACCCCCAATTTTGAGGGAACAGGAGTTTCCGTAGTGTAGTGGTTATCACGTTCGCCTAACACGCGAAAGGTCCCCGGTTCGAGACCGGGCGGAAACAAGTTTTCCTCTCAGTGATGGATCTGATAACCACCCAACATAGTCTTTACAAGAGAGGGGCCTTTTATAAAACATCAACGGTCTTCACCGATTGCCTGTGTAAATATGCATTCCAGGGTTTTTTCCCCTTTTCCCCCAGACCATGCGTATGCATGGGTCAGAGTTTGCTTAGGGGTGTGCACATTCTCCTATCAAGTTTGTTTTTTATAGATCACAACCTTGGCGTGGAAAGTCACACTTTCAGGCCCTGTTTTGTGCGTACACAACAGTTATAAATGATTTATAACTGTTGCGTACGCACAGAACCGTTTTTATTGTCGCCATTCACACGTTTAATTTCAAACCATATCATGCGTTAGATTATTTAATTCAATGACATTATTTTTTGCATTTGACTGAGCAATTGTTTCAGAAACATCTTAGAATAGAACTGAAACTCAAAAGTAAAATTCCTTTTCTATATTTAATCACCACCATCTCTCCGTCATATTGTCCACTCCCTCAGGAGGGGGAGAGGACGGCGCGGCTGCATGGAGTAAAGCATCCAGTCCTAACATATTGTGAATAATTAGATAATTTCCTATGATACTGTGAACATATGATCGAGTCAATTAAATCTCAGCCTGGAAAAAAAAATCCAGTAATAGTTTGCACTCTTGTTACATTCTGTTTTCTTGTTATCAAGAGTGAGAAGTATCATGTTTGATTATTCCTCAGAGTGTAACTGATTCTGTTAATGATTCAAAGTTTTATCGATCAGTCTAATTACTGTAAATGTCTAATTACTGTAAATGTATAAATACAGCGGTGAGCCCCCTGCGTAATTCTGCACCATGGCACCGCTGGAGGAGAAAGGAGGGAGAGTGAGACTATGATGAATGGCTAATAACTTGTTTCAGATTAGAACTGTTGTCATTGTTGTAAATGTGCCGAACCGGGTCCAGCATTTGAAAGGGCAGCGCACTGAAACCCGCGTGTGCTCTGTGCCGCTGACGCTGTTGGCAGCTGCAGCAACGTTGCCACTTTAACACCTGCAGCCAATTCACAACACCAACAGAACTAGAGCACGTCAGGCTCATTTACATGCAGACCGCATTCATGTGGTGGTTTGCATTGACCATCTATGGTTAAAACAGGGCGTGAACTCTGTGATTTATAAAGAGAAGTTTGCTTACAAGTGTGCATGCGCATGGTTTTACAAATCTGAATATTTTTGGCGTACGCAAAACTTGGCTTTTGGGCATACGTACACTTTTAGTAACGATCCCACGCACAGTTTTATAAATGAGACCCCTGGTCTTTTTACTAAACGTAACCAACTCCTTTCATCATTGCCTAAGCCCAACCAGTGCAAAATCTTTGGAAAAAAATACGCAACTAAAGGAATTGTCGGAAAGGCAGGATGTTTAAAAAAATACCGTCATTCCGACCATAGGAGGCAAAAATTGTCGGAATGATGAGACATTTGATAGAAAATTAAGTGTTGCTATTTAGGCAATTAGAGGCCAAGGTCGGACTGGTGGGATGTCGGAATGGCGGTTGCACCCCCAATTTTGAGGGAGCAGGAGTTTCCGTAGTGTAGTGGTTATCACGTTCGCCTAACACGCGAAAGGTCCCCGGTTCGAGACCGGGCGGAAACAAGTTTTCCTCTCAGTGATGGATCTGATAACCATCCAACACAGTCTTTACAAGAGAGGGGCCTTTTATGAAACATCAGCGGTCTTCACCGATTACCTGTGTAACTACACATTGGAGGGTTTTTTATTTGGGTCTCACCACTTAAAAGGTTTGTGGATAGAAAAAATTGATTGATTCCCTCTGAGTTCATCCTCGTTAGTATAGTGGACAGTATCTCCGCCTGTCACGCGGAAGACCGGGGTTCGATTCCCCGACGGGGAGGATTTTTTGTTCCTCCATAATGACAAACCCTAACCCTACTGCTAATGGGTGTGCAGTGCACATTCTCCTATCAAGTTTGTTTTTTATAGATCACAACCTTGGCGTGGAAAGTCACGTACGCCACTTAAAGGCCAAACTGTTGCGCACACACAAAACGGTTTTTATTATCGCCATTCACACGTTGCGTTCACCCAGCTCGGTCCCGTTAGTTCCCAGTAAAACGTTAAACACGGGCGGACCTCTGCTGCTCGGTAACCAGCTGCTCTGCGGACACAAGGGACGGAGCTGAGCTAGCGACTCAGCGACCGGCTGCCCCGCTGCTGCTGCTTCGTTTGTGGAGACAGAGCTGCGTAGGACCGGAGCAACGGGCGGTCTCCCCGCTGCGTTAACCCGTTGTCAGCGACTACGGGAGCCCTTTTAGCTCAAACTTGTTGAGTTCGCCTGGCAGTTGGGTCGCACCAGAGTGCGGTTGCTTTCACACATCAACTAGTGCGCACCAGAGTTCAGCTGGAGCCGAACCGAGACCACCTCCTCAGGCCGCACTAGTTTTTAGTGCGCACTAACACTGCAGGTGTGAATACACCCTTAGAACCGAACTGAAACTCAAAAGCAAAATTCCTTTTCTATATTTAATCACCACCATCTCTCCGTCATATTGTCCATTCCCGCAGGAGGGGGAGAGGACGGCGCGGCTGCATTGAGTAAAGCATCCAGTCCTAACATATTGTGAATAATTAGATAATTTCCTATGATACTGTGAACATATGATCGAGTCAATTAAATCTCAGCCTGGAAAAAAAATCCAGTAATAGTTTGCACTCTTGTTACATTCTGTTTTCTTGTTATCAAGAGTGAGAAGTGTCATGTTTGATCATTCCTCAGAATGTAACTGATTCTGCTAATGATTCAAAGTTTTATCGATCAGTCTAATTACTGTAAATGTCCTATTCCTATTCCGACCATAGGAGGCAAAAATTGTCGAAATGATGGGACATATGATAGAAAATTAAGTGTTGCCATTTAGGCAATTAGAGGCCTAGGTCGGACTGATGGGATGTCGGAATTGCGGTTGCACCCCCATGTCGAAGGGAGCATGAGTTTCCGTAGTGTAGTGGTTATCACGTTCGCCTAACACGCGAAAGGTCCCCGGTTCGAGACCGGGCGGAAACAAGTTTTCCTCTCAGTGATGGATCTGATAATCACCCACCTCGGTCTGTACAAGAGAGGGGCCTTTTATAAAACATCAATGGTCTTCACCGATTACCTGTGTAACTACGCATTGGGTTTTTTTTGTCTCACAAAAAGATCCAAAGATTTGTGGATAGAAAAAAATTGATTGATTCCCTCTGTGTTCATCCTCGTTAGTATAGTAAACAGTATCTCCGCCTATCACGCGGAAGACCGGGGTTCGATTCCCCGACAGGGATAATTTATTGTTCCTCCCTATTATGACAAACTCTAACCCTACCCTAGGGTAGCCATTCTCCAGTTGGGGTCGCGAGATGATTTCTGGGGGTCGCCAAATCATTTTGGAAAAATATAAATATGCAAAATTAATTAATTAATTAATTAATGTAGCGTCCGACTGGACGTTAGAAGGACGACGAGCGACATCGTTATTACTCAAAACCAGTTACTGTCGGCCGTAACTACACCAAAACAACAACAACGAACCTGTCCACTTGTCTCATGTCTGCCCTTCTCATTTCACACAGACACCGCTCTCTCTCTCCTGCCCATCACCACATAGGGCCATGCGTTCACAGACAGTCTGAAATCTCGGAACTTAACTTAATCATTAGGCTACTTAAACATTATAACAGTAAAGGTTGTTACAGAGAGTTGTTTTAGTTGTTTTTTCGCTTCATTGTTTGTCCAAAATTCATTGTATCAAGCGGTATGGTTCTGGTCTGTGCGCGTGAGATTCTGGTAAAAACAGGTAATGGAGACACCTTAACTTTGAAAAAAAAAGTCTCAAATATCGCTAAAACATTTTTACGCTCTCATGAGGTGGTTTTCCAGTTATCGATATAAACGTGTATTGTAAAAGTGCTATTGAAACACTTAATTTACATTTACACGTCAGTTGAGTTGTGTGTGTCCAGCTGTGTTGATAATGTGACTGGAGGGGAGAAATGAACGACATGTTTCTTGTCATGCATTGCTGACCTGGGCATTGTTTCTTAATAAATTAGAAAAACTTTTCTTATCATTCCCCTTTTCCGTGCATGGTTGAAGGAGATTGGCTTGCATCCATGCTCCACTCGCTCCTGCGCCGACAGGTCCTCGCATGTCACATAAACCAGCCCGGGTGTGTGGACACCGCATAACTCGCCACCCGCATCTATTTAAACTCCGTCACTTTGTTTTGTTCTTTTGCCCTGATGAAAACCTCCAGGTCGAAACATTGGCCATGGAGACAAAACTACAGCAGCTCAACTGATAAGCCAATTGATTTTTTCAGCGCAGGGATCAAGAACTAAAAAGTAGAAAACCCACCGCGGACAGCGCTACCGCTTTATCCATCATGCGTTCACACTGGCGTGTTTGTGTGTTGGGGGGGGGGGGGGTCGCGGACAGCAGTGCATGTTAAATTGGGGGTCGCGACTCAAAAAGGTTGAGAACCACTACCCTAGGGAACTTGGGGCAGGATTTGTGAAAAAATTCACATACATTTGAAGTTTTTTACTGCTAATGGGTGATGAAGCGTTCAAAACCAGAAAGAATGAACCCACCCACGTATTTCTCCATTGCCTTGAACAGGCTGTGTGCTGCACAATGGGCCGCAATTTGTGGTCCGGCAGACGTGACGCCAGATGACGCTGTATGCGCGTTCTCGACGGCATTCGACTTGGATACGGAAGAAGACAAGCGTGGTGGACTCAAACTAGTGTTTGGGTAACTGTCATTTTGCTGAATGAACGCGCTAATGCTGTCACAGAAACATACTAAAGTTACACTAAAATAAACATTGTTAGTTAGTCGCTTGACATGATGCTGTTCGCAGTTGTAGTTTACCAACTTTATACCGCGGAGGTCTGCAGTAAACAGTGATGGCGAGTAAAGAAATTATGTCACTTTATTACGGTTTAATATTTTTTCATGTGGGAAAGTGTAGGGCTGCCACCAACCAAGGATTTTCTTGGTCGACCAATAGTCGTCATTGGCGATTAGTTGACTTATCGACAGGCTGACTTAGCTCAGGCAGTGTTGCCAACTCCTCAGTAAGCAAAGTCGCTATTGGCTGTTGTAAAAGTCGCTAAAAGTCGCTAAATGACGTCATTATCTCAGCGGGGGGGGGGGTTGCCGGTTGTCGGCGGCAGCGGCCAGCGGTGGCAGCGGCCAGCGGCGCTCTTTATGTCTGTGGCGTGGAGCAGTGCGTCCCTGAATGCAGCAGAGGCAGCGGCAGCTCCGTGACACTACTGTGTGTAGGCTGAATACCTGCGAGTGCCCGCGGCAGCGCCGCTGCTCGTTGAAAACAGCTGTGATAACGTGATTTCAGGTCCAGAAACGTTTGTAATATCACGGGAAAAAGTCGCTAGATTTGTCGCTAGTCGCTTTTGACAAAAAAAGTCACCAAGAGGGGTTGAAAAGTCGCCAGATTTAGCGACAAAGTCGCCAAGTTGGCAACACTGAGCTCAGGCTGTGTAAGACTGGTGGGGTGGGGGGTCAGCGGCGTGGAGCGGGACTATCATGAATCTGCTTTGTGACGATGAGCCCGCGCCTCATGGCAGCACCAGCTCATCGTTGAGAACAGCGGTGGTACGCATACACGCTTTCATGTTGGAGTCTCCAAACCAGAAACGTCTGTAACAACATTGGCTTTTGACAAAAAAAAAAAGGGGGGGGGGTGCGACCAATCGACCAATGAAATTTTTCTTGGCTAATGATTTTTTGGTCGCCTATTTGGGGGCAGCCCTAGATTTGTGGATAGAAAAACTCGATTGATTCCCTCTGCGTTCATCCTCGTTAGTATAGTGGACAGTATCTCCGCCTGTCACGCGGAAGACCGGGGTTCGATTCCCCGACGGGGAGGATTTTTATTCCTCCGTACGACAAACCCTAACCCTACTTAAAGGAACTTGGGGCAGGATTTGTGAAAAAATACACACATTTGAAGTTTTATACTGCTAATGGGTGAATGAAGAATGAGCCCACCCATGTATCTCTCCATTGCCTTGAACAGGCTTTGTGCTGCATAATGCGCTGCAATTTGTGGACTTAATATCCCACACAGACCGGCATACGTGACGTCAGATGACGCTGCATGCGTCATTTAGTGGGTCATAGAGGGTTTTTGTGTAGGTTTATGGACCTGTTTGTGTCGGGCACGATGCACACGTGAATCGCGAGAGCGCGCCCCAGGCAAATTCAATACAGGACTGTTTAGGCTGTAAAAATGTCCTAAATGACGTCGGTACTCTGGACTATATCCCTTCAGGACACTTGGATTGCAGCGGACAAGGAGTAAGGAGGAATATTAAATTTTTTTGTGTCGTTTTTTGGACGTTTTTGTGTCTGGCGTTATTACTCTCATAAAGTTTTCGTTGGACTACGAACCGCCGGTCTCCGGATGCACTTTGAGGAATAAAAAACTACTCCGGAGTATTCATCAGCATGAGGGTGAGTCACTAATGATAGAAAATTAAGTGTTGTCATTTACACAATTAGAGGCCTATGTCAGACTGGTGGGATGTCGGGATAGCGGTTGCACCCCCATGGCATGAGAGAGCAGGAGTTTCCGTAGTGTAGTGGTTATCACGTTCGCCTAACACGCGAAAGGTCCCCGGTTCGAGACCGGGCGGAAACAAGTTTTCCTCTCCTCTCATAGATCTGATAATCACACAAGTCACTAATGACTGAATTTAATTTTTTGGTGAACTATTCCTTTAAAGGTATAGTATGCAGGAATTACCCCCATCTAGCGGTGCGGTTGCATATCTGATGTTTGAGAAAAGAGAATAGGTTCTTTGTTTTTAATTTATTATTGTTATAATTAGGGCTGGCGACACCCCCCCCTCGTCGGACACGTTCAGCCATAGTCACACACACATCACACAGCCAGATCGCTCTGCACACAGCTTATGAACTTGATTAGTTTCAACAAGTCGGTCGGGTTTTACCGTTATGCCCGTTTATCACCAATAAAGACAGTAGATGAGGAGGGTAGTGACTGAGCTCAGGCTGTGTAAGACGGGTGGGGTGGGGGGAGTCTGACTGCAGCGGAGGCTATCTGCTCCGTGACACTGTGAGACTGACCGCCGGTGAGCGCTGTGGGACGGGGCTGGCAGCACCCGTTAATCGTTGATCGTTAATGAGTTTCCGTGGTTACCTACGGTCACGCTGCCATTGAACGTAAAAAAATGGCAATGCAACATGGCAGGTAACGGTGCCTTGTATATTGTAACGACTTGTAACAACTCATTCTAAGGTAAGAGAAAGCTTTCATTTCTATGCGGGTGTGATTCGACTTCAGTGAAATACGTATTTATGAAAGCAATATTTGATTTTTGCTAATAAAAAGTAAAATAAGTTACATACTGGGGCTTTAAGACTTTTGACTGACACACAAATTTCCGACCCTGAAGTTACAAGCTGCAGCACTGAAGTTATAAGTTCACAAAACTCAAGTTATAAGTAGCTACACTTTTTTTTTTTTTTTTTTTTACGCCTGAGTGAATATTAGACACTGCTCCATATTACTTTTTCACTGGCTTCGTTGTAAAAAATGCACATGGCCAGGCTGAGGGTTAGCAAAACAGCGGAAAAGCGACCGACTTGCTTAGTTCCTCTTAAACAATTTACATGTTCTGCTTTATTTTGTCTGCCTTGAAAAACGGATATCTCACGGTTGTCAGCATTGGATGGCGTGGGGAAAAAAATCAAACTTTTGGCTAGTACACAGGCCCGGCTAGCTCAGTCGGTAGAGCATGAGACTCTTAATCTCAGGGTCGTGGGTTCGAGCCCCACGTTGGGCGCAAAGTATTTTAACAGAGAAGTGACAATCCTCAGGACAGTGTTAAGTCACATCACATCTGTGCACAGTTGCAGACAGAACATTGATATCATTGATGCCCTCCTGACATCCACTGATTGTTGGAGCACTCCTCCTCCTTCCTGAACCACCGGAGACTTTCCCAGAACTACCGTCCACACAAAATGTTTTGCTTCTCCCACTCAGACCACTCAGTCTGTTCTCTACTTAAAATGAAGGTATAGTTAGTCCAACTGGAGTGAGTAATAGAGTGGCTGGGATTACCATAACATCAGTTGGTGGGAAAACACCTCTCTCGCCTGCGCCCCGCTACAGTCTCATTACAAACCTAAAACACTGAAGCTGCAACTCTGAAGTTACGAGTTTACAAAACTCAAGTTACAAGTACAAATTCTGACCCTGTTATGACGCATGAGACCATAGGTCTCCTGACAGCTCTGGGGCAGGCAGGTGTTTCCGTAGTGTAGTGGTTATCACGTTCGCCTAACACGCGAAAGGTCCCCGGTTCGAGACCGGGCGGAAACAAATTTTTATCTCAGTGATCTGATAATCACCCAACTCGGTCTGGGGGAATTACCTATGTAATCTTTTTACTTGAAGCACAGTGGCCCCTAACTTAAAATTTTAGGAGCGCAAACTGGAAATTTAGGGGTGCACACAGTAAATCTACCTGCAAAGCAAATATTCACATTTCCTTTTAATTCATGATCCTCACACACACTGGCCTGCCACCAGTTACAACAGATACCAGATTCTTTGAATCGCCCCTTCCATGTTTCACTAGCGTTATCTACAAATTTCCGAACGGCATCTATGGTCCAAACCGAAAGCCAGTTTTGCATTTCCGGTGGAATTGTACCTTACCGTTTCCATGGTTTTCAGTCGATGTCATAGTTGCGGTAACCGCATGGATCTATTAACACTGGCTTTTACGTAACACAGAGTTCAATTTGTGTAATATCCATTGTTAAAAGCTGGTGTGATGATCAATGCATTTTACAGATTTTCATTAATCCATGCATTTACCGCGACTCTTCCACCGGAAGAGCAAAACCGGCTTATGTTTTTGAAGTTCGGAAAAAGGTGGATATAAAAAAAAAAATCAAGCAAATTTACGTACAAGTAGATTAAATTTACTTCTCAAATTTTAGAGGAAAAACCTGGAGCCCTTCCTTGACATTGACATTTTTTCAAGAAACAAAACAGTTACCAGTTTCAGTTGTGTGTCTAAAACTGTATCTCAAAGCTCAGTGAAAAAAAACAGACAGATCGAGAAAAGCTATGCGCCCAACGTGGGGCTCGAACCCACGACCCTGAGATTAAGAGTCTCATGCTCTACCGACTGAGCTAGCCGGGCTGTGAGGCACCCCTCCCCCACGTCATATGTCACCACTACTGGTCTCTCTCTTCTTTCCCCCACGGAGCATGCCCCACCCCCTTCCAGCAGAGTACACACACAAAGCAGCCATTGCAATGCTCACTGAGCAACCTTGTCTCTGTGGCGCAATCGGTTAGCGCGTTCGGCTGTTAACCGAAAGGTTGGTGGTTCAAGCCCACCCAGGGACGAGAATTTTTTCTTGTACTAGACTGTATAAAATCTCAAAACCCCATTTTAAAAATCTCAAAGCCCCATTTTTCAAACCCTGTAACTATCAACATTAACAGGCGTAAGGTTTTTATTTAATGTTCTGTTCATTTTACTGAATTTCATAAAAATGTGTTTTACAGAGGAAACTTGAGAAAGGCGTGCTTATTTTTCTGTTGTGATTTTGCTTACAGGAACAAATGTTCTCTAGTCTGTAATATGTAGTAGAGTTGCTACCATACTAGTGCAATCACACTGTGTTATGTCACCACTACCGGTCTCTCCCTTGCTCTCTCCCCCGCAGAGCACGCCCCACCCCCCTTCCTGCAGTGCAGACTAGATACACACACAAAAGAGCTATCACAATGCAGACAGTGCAACCTTGTCTCTGTGGCGCAATCGGTTAGCGCGTTCGGCTGTTAACCGAAAGGTTGGTGGTTCGAGCCCACCCAGGGACGAGAATATTTTCTTGTACTGGACTGTATATAATCTGTTTTTTTTTAATGTTCTGTTCATTTTACTGAATTTCATTAAAAAATGTTTTTCAGAGAAAACTTGAGAAAGGAGTGCTTTTTTTCTGTTGTGGTTTTGCTAAACAAATGTGCTCTAGTCTGTCATATGTAGTAGAGTTGCTACCATACTAGTGTTGCAATCACACTGTGTCTTTACGTGGACAAAATACAACATCATCACATTAGAGTGAGAGCCGCATAAATCATACATTGACACAAAGACGCTCATTTCTTTCTCGTGCTGTGGTCTGTTTGTTTTCTGTGCGCAGTGGAGACACACCTAATAGGTTATATATTAGGTGCGTTTCCACTGCAGGAGTTCCATGTAAAAGGAGGGGGTAGGAACTTCTACAGGAGCCGTCCTCTCACTTGGCCCTCTCTGTGTTTTTTTCTGGCAGTATAGACGCTTTCTAAAAAATTTTTTTTTTAAAAGACAGGGTTTTTAATTGCTGTCTTGATTGTTACGTAATCCTGCGATCGCGCATTTATCACAATCTTTTTTTCTTTTTTTTTTTTACCAGGCTTAGTACTGCTACTCTCGTCTTTAACTGAGTTATTCTCTCCTTTTTCCGTCCGTTTTTCCGTTTTTAGTAACGTTCGGTTTTTAAAGCAGAAGTAAGCGAAATGTTTGTGTTAATATAAGTCTTAAATAGTTTTATCTTCCGGCAGGAATCACTTACATAGAGTGTTTGGTCCGAAACACGGGTCTGTCAGTCACTCTGCTCTGCTGTAAGCCGAGGAGAAAACTTCTTGTACACTTCCTTGTATCCTACAACCTTTATCCAATGAGGAGAGAGAACGGCATGAAGGGCTGTGTGTGCAGCCAAGGGATGCGCGTGAATGTGGTGACGTAGGGACGAGGACCAATAGATCCATGACGAGGGCGGGGACTGCTAACTCCATCGGCTGACAAAAAGTTAGCCAAAACGACCGGATCGCTTACTTCTGCTTTAAAATGCCGCTTATTTCGGGGCTTTCTCTTAGCGTCATATCCTGCTTTGAGTCTGACCAATCAGCACAGAGTAAATCTCAAGCCCCACTGGGACTTTTTCAGGGCCAATCTGAGTACCTACCCCAGGCAGGGACTCCGTTCGGCCTCGTAAAGGTTCCTGTAAACGGCCCTGTGGGGGAGGTTACGCACCTAACGATTACCAAACAACCACCGTATTTGGTCTGTCATGGTTGTTCTCACCAGGTCATTGTTATCCCAAATAAATTGAAATCAAACGCAACTGGACTTGGTTATTTGTCTAGGAAGACGTTTTGCCTCTCATCCAAGAGGCTTCCAAGAGGCTGGAGATATCTATCTCCAATTTACAATGCTGCCCTTTCATCCCTAACCAGGAGATTCAAAAATCTAACCTCAAAGAACAACTATTCACAAATTGGCCTCCTGTGACTCCAACGACTGTCGTTATAACACAATAGGGTACTAACGAAGTCGAAACCAACTTCCCACCAACGACTATCGTTGGCACATGGAGCACAAAGGGTTAGGGACATCATCGGTCTTGTGAACGCCCCCACAAGAGGTTAAATACCTGGATCTCCACACCAGATAGTTGGACCAGTCCCAGCCTGGTCAGATGCGAACATGAACTGATGAAGCCTCTTGGATGAGAGGTGAAACGTCTTCCTAGACAAATAACCAAGTCAAGTTGCGTTTGATTTTAATTTCTTTGGAATAACTAATAACTTTGAACAGAAAACTATGCGTCCCTGGGTGGGCTCGAACCACCAACCTTTCGGTTAACAGCCGAACGCGCTAACCAATTGCGCCACAGAGACTGCACTGGCTGAAAATGAGGGGGTGTGGCCTCGTTTTTCTGTCCTGTCTCGGGGTGCTCATTGGTGCGCCAAGTCTTATAATGTTAAAGAAAGTCCTATACAGTTATGTTCATAATAATAGCAGTGTGTTTAAAAAGGTGAGTAAACCTCAAAATTCTTCAAATAAATTGTATTTTAAGGAACACAACTGCATTGGGGACACTGCACATTCTATTTCAAACCAAGAAAATTGGAAAAAGTAATTTAATTTGATAAAATTTTACAGAAAGTCAAGAAATATAATGTTCTTTTTTTACACGCTTGCTGGTGTGTTTGGGGTCATTGTCTTGTTTGGGGTCATTTCCTCTTCAGTAAACGGCAACATGACTACTTCCAGTATTCTGGTGTACTCAAACTGATCCATGATCCCTGGTATGTGATAAATAGGACCAACACCATAGTACGAGAAACATCCCCATATCATGATGCTTGCACCACCATGCTTATGGTGAAGCATGGTGGTGTACTGTGTACTGTGGCTTGAATTCAGTGTTTGCAGGACGTCTGACAAACTGTCTGTGGCCCTTAGACCCAAAAAGAACAATCTTACTCTCATCACTCCACAAAATATTACGCCATTTCTTTTTAGGCCAGTCAATGTGTTATTTGGCACATTGTAACCGCTTCATTACATGTATTTTTTTTAACAATGGGACTTTGCGGGGGCTTTTGGTGGTAGCTTGGCTTCACATAGACGTTGTCTGATTGTTACAGTACTCACAGGCAATCTTATACCCGTTTCCCACTGGCCAAAAAACCCGTTTAAACCCGCTAACAATCGGCTTTTGGTGGCAGTGGGAAAGGCGCACTGAGCCGCGCCGACGCGGGTCAAACGACTCGGCAAGCGACGCGGGTTAAAATCGCCTTTAATCGGCTCGGCTCTGCTCAGCTTGCAGTGGGAACGCCAGACCCGCGTCAACCCGCTAATTTACGTGATGACACTGAACGTTACGTGACGCTACGTCATCGCGCCGGTCGCGTCTCATATCACGTACCAAAACAAAGCTCCACTCCGCTCTGCTCTCATCCGAGACTGGGATCAAAAGATCAGAGAACACTGACCGAAAACGATAGAAAAAAAGAAAAGAAAAGAAGCGACAGTCTGTTTAACTGACGTGTTGTGCCGCGGACGTCCGTCATCCGGCCGCAGCAGACTCTCTGTCCTCCGCGGTCGTGGTGCTCCAGGTCAGCCAGCCAGAGAGTCTGCCTCGGCGGACGGACACTCCGCGGCGGGCGGCTGTGACATGACTGTGTGTGTCTCTTGCACCGCGGATGAGAGCGGAGCGGCTGGTTTATGCTCTGTCTGATCCCTCAGCGGGGGGTCAGACTCGGCTCATTTTGGTCAATGGGAAAGGGGCCAAATGCCGATTGTTAGCGGGTCGACCCGCGTTTAAAAAACCTGCGTCGACCCGCTAATTTTAGTGGGAAAACGGCTTTAGATCTTCTTCGATACTCCTGGAGCTGATCATTGGCTGAGCCTTTGCCATTTTGGTTATTCTCCGATCCCTTCGAATAGTCGTTTTTCTTTTTCTTCCTCGCCTTTCTGGTTTTGGCTGCCATTTTAAAGCGTTTGATATCATTTTAGCTGAACAGCCTATCATTTTCTGCACTTCTTTATAGGTTTTCCCCTCTTTTATTAATTTCTTAATCAAAGAATGCTCTTCTTCTTAACAGTGTCTTGAACAACCCATTTTACTCTGTTTTTCAAGGACAAATGCACAGCGCAGCATCAGTTGCCTTGATCCTTGAATAAGGGCCACCTGTTTAACACCTATTTTTTTTCACATAATCAATGACCTCAATAATTGAACCTGGCACTGCTATTTTTTTGAACACGCCCCTTTCAGTAAATGATTCAGTTTCACAGAATCAGCAGCATGCACGTCATGCCTGTTGGGTCTGTTGGTTTTCTATACCTTTACTAAACCTTCTAGAAAAAGTTGAAAAAAAAAAGAAGTTGAAATTCTAACAAAATCAGTGATTTATCTTGCAAGTGATGTCGGCTGCTATTATTTTGAACACAACTGTATGTTTCACACACACTGGCCTGCCACCAGTTACGACAGTTTCCAGATTTTTTTAATCGCCCCTTCCATGTTTCACCAGCGTTATATATATAAAAAAAAACAAGCAAATTTACTGGTTGTGTAACGGAGGTCCGCGGGTGTGTCACAGTCATGAGGTACCAGTAAGGAGAAGTGACAGGTTGTGGCGGTAGCGGTACAGGAAGATGAAACAGGAAGATGAAAAATGTACTTGCACTGTATCAAATTTTAGGGGACAATCCTGGAGCCCTTCCTTGACATTGACATTTATTCAAGAAACAAAACAGTTCCCAGTTTCAGTTGTGTGTCTAAAGAAAAAAGATGGGGTTTTTAATTGCCGTCTCGATCGTCACGTAATCCCGCGATCGCGTATTTATCACTTTTTTTTCTTTTTTTTTACTAGGCCTACTGCAACTCTCGCATTTACTGAGTTATTCTCTCTTTTTTCCAGCCGTCTTGCGTTTTTAGCAACGTTGGGTTTTAAAAATGCCGCTTATTTCAGGGCTCTCTCTTAGCGTCACATCCTGCTTTGAGTCTGACCAATCAGCACAGAGTAAATCTCAAGCCCCACTGGGACTTTTTCAGGGCCAATCTGAGTACCTACCGTTCGGCCTCGTAAAGTTTCCTGTAAACGGCCCTGTGGGGGAGGTTACGCGGCTAACGATTACCAAACAACGACCCTATTTGGTCTGTCATGGTCGTTCTCGCTTCACATTTTTCACACTCTTGAAGGTCAATCAATAACTAATAACTTTATACAGAAAACTGCGTCCCTGGGTGGGCTTGAACCACCAACCTTTCGGTTAACAGCCGAACGCGCTAACCAATTGCGCCACAGAGACGGCACTGGCAGAAAATGAGGGGGCGTGGCCTCGCTTTTCTGCCCTGTCTCGTGTGCCAAGTGATGACATGGACTTTGACGGCCCTGGAGGAAATGTCTACGGTCTAGGACATTTCACGGCTTTAACAAAGTACAAAGGCCAGCAATACAAGTTCATCATCCATGTGGTCAAAACAGCCAGCTGCAGCCAGCTACCGCTAGACACAAACAAGGAGGAGGGTAAGAAAGCGCGTCACTGCCCGTAATTCGCTATGATTGGTCGTTCAGGTTGACGACGTAATACGTCTGGTGCGTCGGTGCGTCAGCATAGAACTGCAATTTATAGAATGTGCCCAAGACGATCCTACGATCTCTGCACTTTGGCAGATCGTCTACACACTCTAATCACTTCACGATCTAATATCTTCATATTGCCCACCCCTACTAGAGAACTTATTCTACCTTTCTTGTCGACCAAACGGCACTGCTCTCCCTCTGCCATTTTCACTCACACTGATTTTTAAATGTTGGTGTAGATACTGGATGTGCCAGATTGGATTGGGATCCTGTGCTTACAGATGACACCGCACTATACAGCCATTATCATTGGTTGTAAGTCGGAAAAAAGTAGGGTTTACTAGGCCTGAACGGTATCAGCGAAATGTGCGATCACACTGTTCAATATTGCAATTGTCATGTAAGTTCTGTATTCAGGAACTGTTTTGTATACCGTAAAACACCAAATAAGGGCCCGGGCGTTTATTTGCTTAAATCGCTCAAATCAACAGGCGTTTATTAGGGACCTGCGTTTATTAATAGTGTTCAACCTGGACCTCTTTCTGGGGAAAGAGGCTTCACTGTGTGGCGGCAGGCGGCGGTGGAATGATACGTGCGTTTCTCGAGGCATTACTGTAAATACGGCCAGGGCGGACTTGTTCTCTCTCTCGCTGACCTCCGCGGTCCTGGCCCGCACAGGTACTAGGAGACTGAGACCCCCCGTCATGTCGGTCCTCCGCCTTTCTTGATCCGCCGCAAGTTGCAAAAACCCTGCGGACGCCCAGTCTCTCCACTCCTCTCCCACACTTCAGCACCTGTTGGCTCGCACCACCGTCCTTTTTTTTTTTTTTTTTTTGATTGAATGAA
Source organism: Trachurus trachurus (assembly GCF_905171665.1). Classification (NCBI taxonomy): domain Eukaryota; kingdom Metazoa; phylum Chordata; class Actinopteri; order Carangiformes; family Carangidae; genus Trachurus; species Trachurus trachurus. Next base: position 16,144,011 of record NC_139909.1, on the reverse strand, counting down.
GTAGGTCTATAACTAATAATAATGCAACGTATAGCCTAACTAAATACGCGCATGAGTAATCAGAGAACAGTAGGCTGTTTATGCTACTTTTAAAAGGAGTCATTTAAAACGAGGAGCGAGCCGAGCCGAGCCGAGCCGACACTGTGCAGCCCAGGACAGGTGCTGAAGTGCGGCTGAGAGGAGTGGACAGACCGGGCAGGAGCAACCAGCTGACGTCTCGTCGGTCCTCGGCCGACTTTAATGTCTCGAGACACCCGCTATATTTGCATAGGATATTTTTTGGCAACCAGAAAAACAATGTTTGACCCGGCGTTTATTTGGGATGGGCGTTTAATATAAAAAATATTTTGCTACAACCGGCGGTTAATTGGGACCGGCGGCAATTTGGGACTCTGCCATTATTTGAAGTTTTACGGTATGTTTACATACCTGTGACCTTCAAGATTGACACAGGTGCTGATACCAGCGTGATATCAGATAAAATGAATAACTGATACAGAAAACTATGCGTCCCTGGGTGGGCTTGAACCACCAACCTTTCGGTTAACAGCCGAACGCGCTAACCAATTGCGCCACAGAGACAGCACTGGCAGACAATGAGGGGGCGTGGCCTCGTTTTTCTGTCCTGTCTCGGGTGATCATTGGTGTGCCAAGTGATGACATGGACTTTGACAGCCCTGGAGGAAATGTCGACGGTCTAGGACATTTCACGGCTTTAACAAAGTACAAAGGCCAGCAATACAAGTTCATCATCCATGTGGTCAAAACAGCCAGCTGCAGCAACCTCTTAGGCCGAGCTGTCACAGTGGTCATGGGACTGGTGAAAAGAGTGGATGAAATCCATGGCAAGTTTGGTACAGATGTGGGCCTCTTGAAGATAAAGCCTGTAAAAGTATGCCTGCGAGACGGTACAGCGTTCAAAGCAGAACTGGAGAGAATGGTAAAGTATGGCGTCATCGAGGAAGTCACAGAACCAACAGAGTGGTGTGGTCCAATGGTCCCGGTCCCCAAAAGAACAGCTGATTCGGTCAACACTAGGGGTGTCATGATTCTCCAAATCCTCGATTCGATTTGATTTTCAATTTTAGGGTCACGATTCGATTCGATTCTCGTTTTTTTTTCTTTTTCTTACAGCACAGACGCCTATGCTATTTTCAGACTAGTCTAGTCTTCGATCATTGGTTTTATTCATCAAATTTTGTACAGTAAATCTTATTTCAAAAGATGGGCTACATATAAGTGATGCAATTTCCATAATGTATCACATTAGGCACTATGGTCACATTTAAATAATTTATTTACAATATAAAGGTAACATGTCCCCAAAAATCATGATCCAGGGGCCAAAATTGCCCCCAAGGTTTTGAAACAAATATATTTATATCTGTACATTATCATAATTTTATTTTCATTAATTTACCGTGGTGTCTCATTATTCTCCTGATGTCGGCTTGATGTAATGTAAACGAGATTGCGCTGATACGCGAGAGTCATGTGACAGCGGGGCAGAGCTGCAGCTGCTGTGCTGCGATGGACCTGATGATCAGGTCCTGATCAGACTGGCGGTGGCCCGCCCCACAGTCAATCAGTCCCGGATCCTCCACCGTCACCAGATCCCCCGAAAGCCCCCGCAAATAATATATCGACAAAAAGTGGCAAGTTTCACCTTTTCGTCGGCTTATTTGCGGTTTTTTTTTTTTTTTTTTAATCTTAACGTCACTGCAACATGCGGCTCTCAGTGCTTGTCGGTGTTGTGTAGTTAGAGCTGTGTCTCCCTCCTGTTCCACCAGGGCTGGGTGATAAAACGCTATAAATTGTGAAATAGCTTTTCTTCGATAGAAATATGAGATGTGGTCCATAGTTTTCATTCATCCATGTTTTGGCAAATAGCCAATGATATTGAGAGTTCCGCTGTTCACCCTAACCCTTCCGAACCAATCATGTGGCTGGAATAGAGCCAGTCAACATGTGCATTTGTTTGGGTTGCTGCAGACGTGCACATCAGCTGACACCGCCGGTAAAAAAAAAAAAAAAAAAAAGAGAGAGAGAGCGAGGGGGAGAGAGAGAGAGAGAGAATGAGTGAGTGTTGTCTCGAAATAAAAAGTAAAGGAAAACTCGGACCAGTGACTGACAAGAGGCTTGGTGCGCAATGGGGACAACGGGCAGTTGTAGCTTTGCGGGCGGGGGGGATCGTCGATCCTCTCTTTGACTTCGATGCTCGAGATCGTGACGTAATTTCGATCGATTTCGATAAAAAATCGAAATCGTGACACCCCTAGTCAACACAGGGAATTGGTCAACACAGGGAATCTGTGTTGGACTAAAGAGACTGATGGCAAAACTGCTATCTCAAAGGCCATGGCAAAAGATCGGAGCAGATATGTGAATATGCAAAGAAAAATCTGATTGTCATTGACTATTTCTCTCGCTGGAAATAGCACACCTACCTGACTTGACTAGTGGGAAATCATAATCAAAATTCAATTAATCGCCTACCTTTAATGAAAATGAAGACACAAATTGATACACAGGTCGAGGGTGGCGGCCTCTTACCTCTGATGGGGGCGACGCCCCTGGGGGCCCTCCCCAAAGGTTTTTTTTTTTGGAGTTGGAACATGAAAATCGATACACACGTGTGAGTTGTCAAGGCGCACATAAAAGTCTCATTCACAGTCACTACAACAAAAATAAATGTTGTTTAAAATACCTCTGTACTATGTGAAGCTTTGAACTGGTCTATTGAGACAAGTGTAGTGGTGAAAAGAGTTCCTAAGAGAGAATGGATCATTTTGTCAACATACAATGCTCTGAGAACAAAAGTGCTCGTCCCTGGGTGGACTCGAACCACCAACCTTTCGGTTAACAGCCGAACGCGCTAACCGATTGCGCCACAGAGACGCGGATACCACAAGGAGCACACTTCAGGGTCTTTGTTTGCAGCTCTGCTGCACTGAGTTATGCAACACTAAAGGGGCTCGTCACCATGAGAAGGAATGTCGGGGGCAGGGCACAGTCCCACTGGCATAGTCCACAAAACATCAAGAACAGGATTTTGTTACCTCCGTTATCTGTTTACTTCCTGACATGGTCCTAATACTGTTATGTGCTCAATGAAAAACAAAGACGAAAAGTTATGCGCCCAACGTGGGGCTCGAACCCACGACCCTGAGATTAAGAGTCTCATGCTCTACCGACTGAGCTAGCCGGGCTGCTAAGAGCCATAAGACATGATGTTGAAACAAAATATTCCACATTGCACAATGACATCTTCTCCACGTGTCACATGCAGATTCAATAACCAGCATCAAGCCTTTCTCACACTTGATAGAACAAGGCACTAGGCTTGGGCGGTATCCACATTTTGATACCGTCAAACTTCCTCCACATTTTACCACGGTATACGGTATTACTGTGACTAATTAAAAATGATGACGTAAGTGGCATTACCAAACATTGGCTTGTGTATTCACCATTCAGAAACTGAATACTAGGGCTAAACATTAGCAGACCAAAATCTCATTGGTCGATTGGTCGCAGGAAAAACAAACAAACATTTGGAGCCCTGTCTTGTCAAAATTAAGTCAAAATCAATATGACCGAACTGTATATGAAAGGCTATAGGGCTTTTATTTTGAAGGGCCAGATACAGGAAGTCATGACACGCACTCGCTGTCAGTTTTCTTTTCTTTTTTTACACGGCACGGCAGGTCCGGTCCCTTTTTTTTTTTTTTTCTTGTCAAGAGCGACTTTTTCCAAGTTTCTGGTTTGGAGACGTATCACTGGTGTTTTCAACGATTAGCGGGACCCGTCCCACAGGCTCACCGGCGGCGGTCAGTCTCACAGTGTCACGGAGCAGAGACATGATAGTCCCCGCTGCAGTTAGAGTCGCGCACCGCTCCACGCCGCGGACCCCCCACCCCACCTGCCGCAGCTCAGTCACTCACGCTCATCTACTGTGTTTATTGGTGAAATAACAGGCATAACGGTAAAACCTGACCGACTTTTTGAAACTGATCAAGTTAATAAACTGTGTGCAGAGCGATCTGGCTGTGTGATGTGTGTGTGAGAGTGACTATGAGGAACGTGTCCGACGGGGGGGGGGGGGGGTGTTTAAAAGTAGGCTAAAACATATTAAACTAACTTAAAATTCAACCACACATAAGTGCCACTGGACATATAATTAATTTTAGACATTAAATTACTTTTATTTAATATTTAATCCTTATCTCCTGTATAAGTGCATTGCATTTTTCCATGACGGTATTGAAACTGATACCGTTGCTATTTTTGAATACCTGCATACCGCCCAAGCCTACAAGGCACCGATACTCCAAATCCTTCAACACACTTGACAACACCCACACTGAACAACTGACCTCACTGGTGTCAGGGAGATTATGAAAAGCAGTACTTGCCTGCTTTGGCGACATGGAGTCTCTGTGGCGCAATCGGTTAGCGCGTTCGGCTGTTAACCGAAAGGTTGGTGGTTCGAGTCCACCCAGGGACGACAGTTTTTTTCAACACTTAGATCATTACACGTGGATTGCAAACAAAAGCAGTTATCCTTTGTTGTTTTACAAAGGTTAGACAGCGGGTTTCAGACATCCCCCACCCCCAACAATGTGCTCCAGCTCCTCCTGATACATCCTGAGGCTTTCCCAGGCCAGTAGGGATATATAATCCTCCCAGCGAGCTCTGGGTCTGCCCCGGTGTCTGCTCCCCCTGCACATGGAGGCACATTCGAGGCAGCAACTCACCCCCCAACCTCAAGGGTTAACCCTCCTGTTGTCCTCCTGGGTCAAGGAAGGCAGGAAGAAAGGACAAAGGGAACAGATTGGGTTACATTGGGTCAAAAGGGAAGGAAAAAGTAAGGACGAAGGGAAAGAAGGAAGGGAGGGAGGGAGGGAAAAGGGAAGGAAAGAAAGACGGAGGGAGGGAACAGATTCGTTCAAGGAAGGAAGAAGAAGGAAGGAAGAAGGGAAAGAAGGGAGGGAATACATCAGGTCAATTGGATCAAAAGAGGAAGAAAGTAAAGACAAAGGGAATGAGGGAATGAATGAAGGAAGGGAATAAAGATTGTGGAAGAAAGAAAGATGGAGGGAGGGAACAGATCAATTGGATCAAAAGAGGAAGGAAGGACGAAGGGGAGAAAGGAAGGAAGGAAAGAAAGAAGGAAGGGAGAAAGGAAGGATGATGGAAGGGAACCGATTGATAAGGACAACAGGAGGGTTAAGTCCACTATTTTTTGGCTGAAAACCATTGCCTCAGATTTGGAGGTGCTGGGTGGTGAGAGTGATAACAGATGTGCGTAAAATGCAGAAGATAAGAAGTGGACTAAATGTGCAGATTTTCCTGAACTACCCGTGAATCAAAAATCTAACATAAAAGTAATGCATAGACAACTGAATGAAGAGACAAGAACAAGGACAAAATTGGGAAAAGCTATGCGCCCAACGTGGGGCTCGAACCCACGACCCTGAGATTAAGAGTCTCATGCTCTACCGACTGAGCTAGCCGGGCTGCTGACTCACTGCAGGAAGTTGGATTTATAACCAGTCCCCCAAGTCGTTTTGTTTTTGATATAACGGAACATAAACACTTAAAAAACAACGAACATGTGGTATACAAATATACAATACCCTTCACAAATGGACTGATACCAAACAAACGATACCACAATTTCACACATATGGAATGTGGTCTACTAAATTACATAGAACTAAAAGATGCAGATTCACAATGTATAATTCACAACCACAAATGGTGTTGTTTCTCCACGCAAAAAGCAATGGACTGACAAATACCTCTTCAATAGTTCATATTTCAGCATACCCGCATTGATAAGAAAGAAACAAAAAAAAAATTGTGGTTGGAGGATGCGGGCATCGATCCCGCTACCTCTCGCATGCTAAGCGAGCGCTCTACCATTTGAGCTAATCCCCCTCATGAATGCTACAGGCTACCACTACACTATGTAAACTCCTCCTTCCCCTCGACCTCATGCTCATGCAGTGGTCAGGATAGTTTCTGTGTAACCCTTTCTTGTTAAGGTTATGCAGAATGACAGAAGTTACAGGCGCAGAGATACAAACTCACCAGCTGAGAAACATCGTCACCACCATTAACACCGTCATGTAAAGCAACAATGCAAAATGAAAAGCTATTGGAGGATGCGGGCATCGATCCCGCTACCTCTCGCATGCTAAGCGAGCGCTCTACCATTTGAGCTAATCCCCCGTGTTGTGGCTGATGACTCACTCCAAATACGGACTTCCTGTAATCCGGGGTTTGAGAAACTTTTGTCTAATCACATTTTATATATTATCTATACCAGTGATTCTCAAACTGTGGTACGCGTACCACTAGTGGTACGTGGGCTCCCTCTAGGTGGTACGCAAAAGACTCACCGAATTAAACATAAATAAAATAAAATAAATTTCAGATGCATCAAAAAATCAGGCAACCGCATATTTTCGGCCGAAAATGACCAAAAATCCATTTACAGGATGTTGTGATGATACCATAGAATAGAGACTGTATAAATACAGGCAAAAACCTGCCGACATCATTATCAGCAAACGAGTCCAGGCACCGCTCCGACCACACGTGTATCTGTTTACCTGTTAGCTCCGTAGCTCCGTTAGCTCTGTTAGCTCCGCTAGCTCCGTTAGCTCCGCTAGCTCGGCTACAGTCCAACTGGAGCGGCTCGTTGAGCAGCGCTTCAAATAACCTGCGTACTTGTGTACTGCCTACGTGTGTCTTTGATGTTAAAGTTTAGTGTTACTTCTCAGAGTTTTATTTTTACGATCGGGGGTCATGAGACATTGCTTTTCCGGCCAGTCGTCATGGAAACATGACGCTCTGCCAGTGCTGTGGCTTTTGGACCCGAGTGAAATCAAACGTGTATGAGCTGAAAAATGAAACAACGTATCATTGTATACCGCCATTATAATTAGTAATTAGTAGGCTAATTATTATTATTAGGGAAGACTGGGGATGGTTGTAACAGCATCACTTTCACCAATAAGGGATAAGAGTGTGTAAATGTGCTCAATATCATGTGTAGCCTACCCACTCCCTCCCTGACATTGCATGTGAATTTACATGGCTGTGTCAGTGTGTAGGTTTTACAGCCCAAAAACTTTTTTTTCAAGCCTAAATTTTGACTAGTATTGATACCGTTTAAGTTTAAATTAAGTAACTTGTATAAGATGAAAGAGCATGTTTTTGGGTGAAATATGAGTCATTTCTTACATATGAATATATGAATATGATCTTTAAGACAGCTTTCTAATTCTTTCTAATTCTAACCGCCGACTTGGTGGTACTTGGAGAGGCAAGTATTTTCTGGGGTGGTACTTGGTGTAAAAAGTTTGAGAACCACTGATCTATACAGTCTTTAAAAATGATAATGATAATGATGATGTTCAATAGCATACAATTGCCATTCATTTTTAATTCATATCAAGTCCAAACAAGCTGAACAGAGAATGATCTGGGGCAGAGTCGGCATCAGAGCACATCTAACCGGGGGGCATTCAGTGAATGCAGGACTCACTTTTTGCCACTCAACATCTGAATATACAATGTAAATACGTGATGAGTGACATCAGTTTTCTGTCAACAATCAACACGCTAATCCGTGTGTTATGCCAAAACACCCAAAGGAGCACGTTTTCACATAGGCACCGCATAGTGCACTCGCGCTGTCTAAAAATGACAGCCTCTCTCTCTCTCTCTCGTTATCTCTCTCACACACACGCAGCCATTGCGCATCACTGAAACAACTGAAGCTACTAGACCACACAGCCAGATGCAGCATCAATTCAGACAGGACAAAACCCCACTCAGCTGGTGTTATAAACAATGCCACGGCGGGCAAAATACATTAAAAGAAGACTTACCTTTAGAAGAGTTGTATGCGGCGAGTGTGGCCACTAAACCAAAGTTCAAAGAACAGCGTCTTTCCACTGGGTTGGACATTTTCAAGTCAAGTCTCTCTTACTGTGCGTTCACACCAAAAGCTTCCAAAGCGTCAAAAACGCTCGGGGGTGGGCGTCAGACAAGACAGCTCCCAAAACGGGAAATATTTTCAGCCGCTTTGGCCGCTCGTCACGTGACTGGCGTCAAAGTTCGATCGCGCTGGTCATTGGGGAGCCGAAATACAAAAAAAGAAGAAAAAAAAGGCAGCCGACGGACATCTCTATTCTGACAGGCTGCCGCCGGTTGCCGCTTGACCGCGTCATAGCTAATTACCCTAAAGTTAAACCTGGCTCAACTTCTCATCTGGTGACGCTTTGGACGCTTTGGAAGCTTTGGACGCTCTGGAAGCGCGGCAACGCCTGTTGACGCTTTGGACGCTCGGTGTCGCCGGGCGCTCATTGAAAATGAATTGACTTCCGGCGTTTTTGACGCTTTGGAAGCTTTTGGTGTGAACGCACAGTTACTGTAATGTAAAGGCCAGCTGACGCACCTGGGGTCTCATTTATAACCGTTGCGTACGCACAAAACGGGGCCTGAGAGTGGCGTATGTCACTTTCCACGCCAAGGTTGTGATCTATAAAAAACAAACTTGACGGGAGAATGTGCACTCTGACCCATGCGTACGCATTGGTTTGGAGGAAAAGGGGAATTGGCGACACAGACGGTGTGGTGGTGAACTGAAATCAGTTTGAAGAAATGTAGCAAACATCTTCTAAAACTCAAACTCAAAATTCCTTCTCTACAGTACAGTAATCACCATCTCTCCGTCATATTGTCCACTCCCAGGGCACAGTAGGAGGAGAGAATGGCGCGGCTGCATGGAATAAAGCATCCAGTCCACCTAACATGTTTGCACAATTGTTACATTCTGTTTTCTTGTTATCAGTCCTACTGGCATAAAGAAAAGTGTCATGATCGTTTATTCCTCAGAATGTAACTGATTCTGCTAATTGTTCAAAGTTTTATCAATCAGTCTAATTACCGTAAATGTATAAATACAGCGGTGAGCCCCGTGCGTAAAGGCCCCCACAGAGTCGGGCGTAATGTGCGCGTACTGTGAGCCGTGCGGACTCCACACGCACTGTCCGTGGAAGTTTGAGGTTTCATAGTCAAGCATACAGTGTCACATTACAAACAGGTCGATGTGAAAGTTTCCCATCGAACAGTCTATTGCGTGACACTGAGTGTCACGTATGTGGAGTCCACGCGGTCGTAAAAATTGAGCATTACGCGGACAGGTCCAGCGGAGGACCGCTTTGGGTCCACATTGAGTCCGCCTCCAGTACGCGCGGACGTCCAGGGAGTCATATACGCCCGAGTATGTGGGGGCCTTAATGCTGCACCATGGCACTGTTGGGGGAGAATAAGATATTGGAGGATGCGGGCATCGATCCCGCTACCTCTCACATGCTAAGCGAGCGCTCTACCATTTGAGCTAATCCCCCGTGTAGCATCTGTTGACCCACTCCAAATACGGACTTCGGTATATATTATCTATAAATCTATACAATCTTTAAAAATGATAATGACATGTTTAATAGCATACAATTGTCATTCATTTTTAATTCATATCAAGTCAGTTTTCTGTCAACAATCAACACGCTAATCCATGTGTTATACCAAAACACCCAAAGGAGCATGATTTCACATAGGCACCGCATAGTGCACTCGCGCTGTCTAAAAATGACAGCCTTCTCTCTCTCTCTCTCTCTCTCACACACACACACAGCCTCTCATCTCTCTTTCACGCACGCAGCCATTGCGCATCACTGAAATAACTGAAGCTACTAGACCACACAGCCAGATGCAGCATAAATTCAGACAGGACAAAACCCCACTCAGCTTAAAGTGAAACAATGCCATGGCGGGCAAAATACATTAAAAGAAGGCTTACCTTTAGAAGAGTTGTATGCAGCGAGTGTGGCCACTAAACCTAAGTTCGAAGAACAGCGTCTTTCCACTGGGTTGGACATTTTCAAGCACCTGGGGTCTCATTTATAACCGTTGCGTACGCACAAAACGGGGCCTGAAAGTGGCGTACGTCACTTTCCACGGCAAGGTTGTAATCTATAAAAAACAAACTTGATGGGAGAATGTGCACACCCTTAAAGGGACAGTATGTAGCTTATTTGGCTTTTATATTGGCTTATAAATACGTATTTACCTATGTCTAATCACAACTGCACACAAATGAAAGCTGTCTCGTAGCTCAGAATAAGTTGTTTACAAATACATAGGTGGTAGGTGCACCCACCGGAGGCTGTCGTGTTGCATCGCCATCTTTGAATACGGTACGCGAAAGTGGACAAACCTGGCTCAAATGCACTATTGAGTGTCTGTGCTTGTGCCCCCGGAGGATGATGACGTGTGTTTAAAAAAATAATGATTAAAAACCGAAAGTAATTGGTCAAAGATAGTGTTATAAGTTAGCGGTTAGTTTGCGAACGTGTTTGTCCTCGGCGGCCACCGTCACTTTGCCGACGGGAGGGGTGAGCGAGTGAGCGCTGTGATCTAGAATCTGAATGCTGGATGTCACGGTTTAGCCCCAATACTACATACTGAGGCTTCACGCAAACTCTGACCCATGCACAACAATGCTAAATGAAAAGCTATTGGAGGATGCGGGCATCGATCCCGCTACCTCTCGCATGCTAAGCGAGCGCTCTACCATTTGAGCTAATCCCCCGTGTTGTGGCTGCTGACTAGGGCTGCGTATTGTTGAGAATCTCACGATTCGATTCGATTTCGATTCATTAGGTCACGATTCGATTCGATATCGATTCGATTCGATATTGATTGAAATGCTTCGATATCGATTCAGTATCAAGCAGAAATACACAAATAAGAGTACCAGATTTATTTTTTTTAAAATAATTATTTGTTTAGTTTCATGCCTTATGAACAGCCATAGTATAACTCATAGCATAACAAAATATGACACTGCTTTAACACTGAACTACAGTGCAGCTAAATTTAAATTAGGCTATGTGTTACTTTCCTCTTGGAAAATAACTCATAACATTTTGAGTAATAAAACAATACAAAACAATATTATTAATAATAGCCTACTGCACAACTGAAAATATTGTAGCGACCCCGCAGTAATGTTCTTGTTATGATGTTTAAGTTCTGTGATTTCTGACTGACTGTCAATGTGTATGGTACAGGCAGGTGGGATGAGAAACTGAGGGGCTGGGGTGAGTGTGAGGAAGACAGAGTCCTGTCTGTGTGTAGGTGAGTGAGTGAGGAGGAGCAGAGGAAGAAGTGAGAGCAGCTGTCAGATAAGTTTGTGTTATGTTGTTGACTTGTCATCGGGTCTGACGCTACAATATCAATAACAACGTGTGCTTAACACAAGGGGGCAGTTGTCGGTCTGACTTTAGCTTTTTCGCGGCACGGAGAAATGCGCATCTGGTGGCTCAACCTGGTCAGTGGGTGCTTGAGCACCGGAGCACCCACGGAATCGGCGCCTATAAATACAAAATGAATCCCCACATCTGCTTTCAGGTTTGAAGGCGCTGGCTTAACGCTGCTGCTGCTACTCACTCCCATATTGTTATGGTTTGGTCTAGTGCGCCCCCCGTCCGTACAGCGCGAATCACACGAGGGTGTTGCTCGCAGCGCCCCCACTGGCCAGGGGCTTGAATCGATTCAGAAGATTGCTGAATCGATATTGAATTGCAGAGAAAAGAATTGCAATGCATTGCTGAATCGATATTTTTACCCAGCCCTACTGCTGACTCACTCCAAATACGGACTTCCTGTAATCCGGGGTTCGAGAAACCTTTGTCTAATCACATTTTATATATCTATACAGTCTTTAAAAATGATAATGATAATGATGATGTTCAATAGCATACAATTGCCATTCATTTTTAATTCATATCAAGTCAGTTTTCTGTCAACAATCAACACGCTAATCCATGTGTTATACCAAAACACCCAAAGGAGCACGATTTCACATAGGCACCGCATAGTGCACTCGCGCTGTCTAAAAATGACAGCCTTCTCTCTCTCGTTCTCTCTCTCTCACACACACACACACACACACACACACACACACACACACACACACACACACACACACACACACACACACACACACACACACAGCCTCTCATCTCTCTTTCACGCACGCAGCCATTGCGCATCACTGAAACAACTGAAGCTACTAGACCACACAGCCAGATGCAGCATCAATTCAGACAGGACAAAACCCCACTCAGCTTAAAGTGTTATAAACAATGCCACGGCGGGCAAAATACATTAAAAGAAGGCTTACCTTTAGAAGAGTTGTATGCGGCGAGTGTGGCCACTAATCCTAAATTCGAAGAACAGCGTCTTTCCACTGGGTTGGACATTTTCAAGCACCTGGGGTCTCATTTATAACCGTTGCGTACGCACAAAACGGGGCCTGAAAGTGGCGTACGTCACTTTCCACGCCAAGGTTGTGATCTATAAAAAACAAACTTGATGGGAGAATGTGCACACCCTTAAAGGGACAGTATGTAGCTTATTTGGCTTTTATATTGGCTTATAAATACGTATTTGGGTCAAAGACGTGACGCTTGCTTTTTCTGTCCGACGGAACTTTTTACCTAATAATAAACATTAAAATGAATAAAAATATAACATGTATGTCTAATACCTTCCTTATACATGTGCCCACTCTTATTTTATTTAAACATGTTGGTTATTGGTCATTTTCTGCCATCTGAAGTGTGAAAACATCATGTGGGGCGACCGTCCGGCCTTGACTTCTGTTTGGACAACTGGTTTTAAATCACATTAAAACAATTAAAATATAATCCTTGCCCTATTTGGCATAATTTCAAACTTGTTTTCCATTAATTGACAAAGTTATGAAGCATTTGTACACACATTTCAATCATAATACACAAACAAATCTTGTCCGAATATGTTCATTGTCTGAAATATCATCTGGGGCGACCATCAAGAAAATACAATTATGGGACTTTTATTTTGACAATCATCTGAAGGAGGATGTTACATCTGCCAGCCACACTGTGAGGGTCCCAGAGAGACAACTTGCAGGTCAGTAGACTCTCTCATCTTTACAAATAAATCCTCTTTCTAACTGCTGCAATGTATACGTCACAATTGGATATCATGTGGGGCGACCACCCTAAAACTGTGAATAATTAGTTTTATTTGCAAATCTATATTTTGAAGGTAAATGTGTTAGTGATATGTGGTGAGAAGTAGCTAGCTTGGATTCTATAGCTAAGCATTAGCCTGTTATATTTGATTAAACTTGAAAACATCATCTGGGGCGACTGAGCATCATGTGGGGCGACCACCGCTGACGGTACAAATGATAGAAAATACATATCTTGTATTTGTAGTTTCTGCATGCTTATGTTTTCATTCATGATATGCATTTAGTTATTTGTTTTAACATAACTCTTTCTATATTTCAACATATATTTTTCTAAATTTCAGTCATTTCCATCCTACTTTAGAGATGATCGCTTCTTTTTGATTATTGTGTCTTTATCAGAGAAATGTGTGAATATTAAGCATTCATTCTATTTTTCAGTTCCTTTTCTAGCTCTATGTATGTTTAACTACTGTAGATGGCCCCACTAACAAGTAAACAAAAGACTGCTCGCTACAGGCAGCGGATCAATGCAGATCCTGTAGCAAGAGCTGAGTATCTTGCCAGGAAAAAAGAAAGGTAAAAATATATAAGTAACTTGCAGTATATAAAATGTCATATGACATATGTATGTTATTTAGGCCACCAGAATCAGTGATTATGTTCAAGTGTTAAATTAAATAGTTAGGAAAATGCAAATGTTATGTTGAAGTTTTTAATGAAATAGTAAGGAAAATGCTAATGTTGTTATGTTGAAGTGTTTCATGAAATGAAAAAGGAAAATGCTGTTGTTATGATGTTTGTGTGTCAAATGAAATAGTAAGGAAAATGCTGATGTTAAGTTCAAGTGTTTAATGAAATAGTATGGAAAATGCTAATGTTATGATGTTTATGTGTCAAATGAAATAGTATGGAAAATGTTAAAGGGACAACGAGGAGTTTCTATTTGGTTATAAAAAAGTCTCATATTAATGTGGATGAATCTACGTTACCACTTGTTAATGGCTCCATTTTAGATAAATATATGGTTTTGTCTCTATGGTTATTTTGTTATTATTAGTGGTGGTGGAAATGCTGGGCGAGCCGACCAGCGTTTCTTTACTTTCGGTTTCATGGCGAGTCATAACGCTGCTGAAACGGCGTTTATGGTCTGAACTACGACGGTATGTGATCGTCTTTGCAGTGTTCATTTTGTCGGCTATTTTTCAATTTAGTTTTAGTCTTAGTCTTGTGTCAAATGCCCTTATAAGTTATATAGTCATATTTAGTCAGCTTGTATTCTTTTTTGTTTAGTCACATTTTAGTCGACGAAAAGTCTTGGCATTTTAGTCTAGTTTTAGTCAAAGAAAATCCAAAGTATTTTAGTCTAGTTTTAGTCGACTAAAATCAGTCAATAGTCTTTTTTTAGTCTTTGAAAGCAGATTGACAGTAATGTTAATCACAACTAATCTACTCAAACCAATAGATTCATTTTAGTCTTTTTCTCACTCATCTCACAAGATTTATGTCATTATTGACAGCTGTCAGATGAGCCAACTTTCCAGCTTGTGTGTGCATTTATGTAGGCTATTTGTCATTATTTAAACAGAGATGAACACGCACACACAGTGCAGAAGCGACCGACCAGAAAGAAAAGAGACATTTTATTAAGTTTTTGTTTGATTAAGTGGATTTCGTCTCGTCTTTTTTCGTCAACAAAAAATGTGTGTTAATTTCGTCACAGTCAGTGTTTAAAGGGATAGTTCAACATTTTGGCAAATTGGCCCATTGCCATAATTGCTATAGTCATAGCAGTAGGTTCGTTACCTTTAATTGTAGGTGTAAGCTATTTTTAGTACAGCGGAGCGCAGCAGCAGGCTGCTCAGAGCTACGCTATGGAGGCTAAGGGAATTTCTTGGTTTCCCTCATAAAACTCATCAAATACAAAATCCCAAAACTCCACAGCGCTTTTGTAGACAAGTTGTGAGCTGCACAACCACCACGCTATGAGATAATGACGGAACGATACGAAACGGAGCCGTTTTCGAGGTAAATTCATACAAAACCGCTGATGCGCGTTGCGTTCAGGGACAGTTTTTCAGCAAGCAGTCTCCGTATTTACCCTGTATTTACCTCGAAAACGGCTCCGTTTCGTATCGTTCCGTCATTATCTCATAGCGTGGTGGTTGTGCAGGTCACAACTTGTCTACAAAAGCGCTGTGGAGTTTTGGGATGTTGAATTTGATGAGTTTAATGAGGGAAACCAAGAAATTCCATTAGCCTCCATAGCGTAGCTCTGAGCAGCCAGCTGCTGCGCTCCGCCGTACTGAAAATAGCTTACACCTACAATTAAAGGTAATGAACCTACTGCTATGACTATAGCGATTATGGCAATGGGCCAATTTGCCAAAATGTTGAACTATCCCTTTAAGGGCATTGATTTCGTCTTGTCTGACGAAATTAACACTGCGTCTTTGAACCTCTGACTCCGGTCAAAGAATTTTACGGTGCGCACGGAGGCTCATAAATGTAGTGTGAAAACGCTTCGCTTTTCCAAAACCCCTCGTTGTCCCTTTAATGTTATGAAATAGTGAGGAAAATGTTAATGTTATGATGTTTATGTGTCAAATTAAATAGTTATGCTGATTCTTTAATAAAATTTCTTTAAATTTGTCTCAACTCTGTAAATTATTGATTAGCCTTAACTGCCTGCTGTTTCTCATCATTTGGGGCGACCACCTGTCATGTGGGGTAACCAACGATTGGCAATTCTGTATTACGTAAATTCAAAATTTAATGTCTATCAGTTTTGGTTCAAATATAAATCATTGGTATAGCATGCATAAGTGGATACTATCTGTACACATTTTAAATCAGTTTTATGAATTTTAGAGTAAAAAAATTATATGTAATGGCTTTATGAGGGAGACAGTGCCATTATAGATAAAATGTATTTAAAAATGGTTTACAAAAACTGAAAGGACACTTGAGTCTATCTTTCTTGAACAGTTAATTTAATTACTGATACTTATTAAAATATAAGTTATGTTAAGGAAATCTATTAATTTTGAGATAAATTATGGTCGCCCCAAATGACTTTTTTAAGGTTGTTGCCCTATTAATTTAAGTTTAAAAACACTAAAATATATTTGTTTGAAGTTTCCACATACATGTATGTGTACACTACATTCCAAATGTTTGGAAAATGGCCAAATATATCTTTATTTTAAGTATTTTTAAAATGGGCCACTCAAAGGCCTTATACGTCTTTGACCCATTTACCTAAGTCTAATCACAACCGCACACAAATGAAAGCTGTCTCGTAGCTCAGAATAAGTTGTTTACAAATACATAGGTGGTAGGTGCACCCACCGGAAGCTGTCATGTTTGTCCTCAGCGGCCACCGTCACTTTGCCGACGGGAGGGGTGAACGAGTGAGCGCTGCGATCTAGAATCTGAACGCTGGATGTCACGGTTTAGCCCCAATACTACATACTGAGGCTTCACGCAAACTCTGACCCATGCACAACAATGCAAAATGAAAAGCTATTGGAGGATGCGGGCATCGATCCCGCTACCTCTCGCATGCTAAGCGAGCGCTCTACCATTTGAGCTAATCCCCCGTGTGGTGGCCGCTGACTCACTCCAAATACGGACTTCCTGTAATCCGGGGTTCGAGAAACTTTTGTCTAATCACATTTGATATACTATTTATAAATCCAATGTTTCCTCTACATTCATTAAGGAGTGGCGGGCTGCCATTCCTAAATCCTAGCCGCCGCTCCTTCAAAAAAACATATATTTTTTTAAATTGTCGCAAATATACCACCGCCGCATGTCGTCCGTTCATTCATCTCCGCATAGCGCTGTTTCTTATTGACATTGACACACACACACAGAGAATGCATGACAGCAGTATGTGGTGAAAGCGAAACTTATACGGTCCGGTTGCCGTCGGACAATCCTTTAAAAACCCTTTTGACCCATATTTGATCTCATATTACCTTGCAGCTGCCTCTTTTAACCAGTATATCTGCTTCATGTTTACTGTGAAAAGCTACAAGTCATCGTCTATGTTTAATTGTGTTCTAAAGCTGTGTCTCTGTTGTGCCACAGAAGCTCAGAAAATGGTAACAGTTTCAGTCCAGTTTAATTTAAGGTTGCCAGTGTTTTTTTTAAACAGCATGGTATGTGTTTGGTGAGACTGATATGAAAATTAACCAAAATAAATCTGTGGCTCAGTAATTGATGTGTGGTACAGCATTAAAATCATGACTTTCACTAGAAAAAACATGATTTGACTATTATTTTCAGCAGACTAGGAACCTAGTAACTACTTTACTGATATACAGTTTCTGAATAAAACATAAAGGGCATGAAATAGCAACATTATTACACAGCATTACTTAATGGGTACTGTAGTCATCTGTTCCAAAACCTAGGTTTGTGCCTAGAAAAGCCTTCCTAGCCAAGCCAATATTATCCCTTTGGTTAATTAAAGAGAAATGATACCAAGACCTTTACCAAAACTGGGATGATTAGCAGCACCAACCATATGCAACATCAACTTAAGTTAACTCTTTTTGACTACTCATTCTGCTTCCATCTGCTCTTTTTTCTTTTCTTTTTTTTTTACAAACTTCAGGGTTTCCACTACATGTAATTGATTGTGGCGCACCGCCATGGCAAAATAAAAGCCCCCACACCTTCAGAATGATGATTTTTTTTTTTATGTTGAAACAATGTAAAGCAGGGTTTCCACTACCAGTTACCATTACTTTGCACCCCTTTCCATTACACAGTTATAACTCTACTCGACTTATTGGTGCTTCTTATTGTATATTGCTTGTTTTACCTTGTCATTGTTTTTTATTATATGCTGTTACTGTTTTTATTTGGGTTTTTTTTTAAGGGGTTGAGAGAGAGCCAGGGCAGACTACATTTCACTGCATTGACTGTACACCGTACTTTTTAATGTATATGACAAATAAAACTAACTAACTGACTCGGTTTAGGTGCTTTTCAATAACAGCTGAGTTCTTCATAGTTCCTCCTCACAGTAAAAACGAAACTTATCAACCAGCACATCCAGCGTTTCCCATTAAAAAACGAGTCTGTGGCGCCCCCTCAAACTTATTTTTGTAATGCTAAATATGACTGTTGGCTGTGTAAATATTTAAGGTTATCAAAAGAAAATATAAATAGGTCACTTTAGTCTACGGACAACTTTTATGAATCCATACAACTATGACGTCAGAGTAGTTCTGGAACGCACCATTGTTGCCAAGTGCCATTGACCTTGTTTCGACCTCCATGAAAAACTCCTGCTTCTTCTTTAGTTTACCCCGTTTTTGCCAGTCCATCACATACACGGCACGATAGAAACACACGCAATCATGGTTAAAACCTGTGTTTACCGGTTGATAGTTCTTAAATCAGCAGGATGCCGTGAGGTTACATAAGTTTGGAGCTAAGCTACGTGCGCAGGCGACTGTTAAGTTAGCATGTCCTTACGTAACAGCTAGGGAGCGCGTCCTGCTGTAACGTAATTACACCGATAGTAACTTTACTTTAACATGTCATCCCACAAAAACACATTATTTATCGTCACAATTCACTTTAAACAAATAAAACCGATTCATTTTATGTTAATCATTCTTACCGTGAAGCCGGACTTGCTGTTAGCTGGAAGCTCGCAGTCGGTGCCTCCAGGTGTGTCGCACTTAAACCTCCGCATGCGTGACCTTTACGAGCCGAAACTTATTGGCCGGTCGATACATTTTATCCTTTTTTTGTTAAACTAAAACAACTGCTTGATAAAGGTTAATATGTAGCTGAAGAGGTTAAATATTCCTGCGCGAGTTTTCTCCGTTTCCATCGACGAGCGGCTCATGTCATAGGAGGGGGAGGGAGGGGTGAGCGCTTGGCTTCTGGGTAAAAAAAAAAAAAAAAAAGAGAGAGAGAGAGAGAGAGAGAAGAAAAACAATGACGAAAATGTCTTTTTTTTTCCCCTAAAAGATTTGTATTGATATGTTAATAGCTGTTTCTTAACATGAAATCTGTTTTCTCGCTAATTTTATTTAGCCTATTTATTTTAATTTTGAAATTCCATTTTGCAAAGTATTTTTTTCATTGTAAACAAATGTCCCTCCTTGGGGGATCAATAAAGTTAATTCAATTCAATCTTATGTAACACATTATTAACGTCCCTTATGTAAAATGCTTAAAACTCATGTTCACGTTAGTTACTCTGTGTATTCCTGAGGTCAAACTACCAATAAATTAATTTATAAAAGTGACGAAGTAAAAAACAAGACAGACACACAGAGAGAAATGTTGCACCAGCCACACTGTAAGGTAGCGTATTCTGTGATAATAACAAGAAACAACACTACCCAGTGAGAGTGCACTCAAAAATATTTATTTAGCCTATACAAACATATACAATTTAACGTTTTCGGCTTTGTTAAAGTAAGATGCCTGGTATAGCTGGTATAACTGGTGTGTCCGTTTCAACTACTTCGTGTACAGCTGGGTGGTGTAATGCACAGGACACGATATGAGTCCCATGAATATCTTTTCACCACCCAGAAGAAACAGCCTTATTTAAAGAAAAAAGAAAAAAAAAAGCTTTTCCGGCTTATTCAAGGTAATGTTGATGATTTCTTAATACTTTATTTATCTTAATGTAAATGCATTTTCCCAGCCTATGAAGAAATCAAGAAATATTGTGTAGGTTGAATGACAAAATCGTTGCAGGCTGCAGCCAACTTCTACATCACTGTTACCAGTTACTACCGTCAGGAAAAGGTTTCCCTCAGGCAAATAAGAACATCTACACAAAAATAATTTGTCCCTGTTGTCATAAAGCTCCTCAACATGCAAAGATGAACATTTTGAAGCCGTCGGGCTACATTCAACTAAATCAAACAACTACTACGGCTGCATAATGCACTTATGCTGGATTTTATACTTGACTTGATACTTTTTCATGTGGCTGCTACTGTGACTGATTTATCATATAAACTTTTTATGCTAATAATTTAATGGGTTGCTGCTGATGTTATGAAATGTTTTATTTATTTATTTATTTTATTTTTTATTAATGCGTTTTTATGCAAAAGTAGACAAAGTATTTCTATTCTATTTTCTATTTTCGGTGCAGTAGTCGGATTACACCGCTAGATGGCGCCACTTCGCTACAATAAAGCGCCGGTGGCTGAAGCCGGCGCTCGAGTCGAGGTCAGCTTTTCTTGCCCAGCTTTGATCCTCACTCCTCGGCTGCTCGGAGAGGAGAGAGGGGCGGTTGAAGCTCAGCTGATCCATCATCCGGGTGAAGCGTTTTGTTGGATTTATCCACCTGTGTTGAGAGAAGAGAAGACCGGGCTGTGCGAGCAATCAAGCACGAGAGAAGCTCCGACCAAACCACGTGATCAAATGCGGAACTAGTCGAATAGAGAAAGTGTATCGGAGAGGAGAAGAGGGCAGTGGAGGCTTTGCTGCTGCTGCTCGGTTGTGTTTGGAGCCGCTGGTGCTTTTACTCGCTGCTGTCCCTCTGCCTTCACACAGCACCTGCATACAGCGACCACAGCGGGTTGTTTTCTCTGTCTCCACGCGTCGATGTACGACCTCCTCCTGCCGTGGATGAAGTAAGGTAAGCTTGTCTGGCAAAGAAAACTAAACAAAAGAAATTAGCTGTCTACATTTGCCAACTTTTTTTAGGGAAGAGCAAACATGTTCATTGATTCATGTTGCTGTTAGTGCTGTGCAAACTGTTGGCGCTGTTAATGCTATTAAAGTTACTTTAACGTTATGTTTACATCCCGTTGGTGGAAAGTAACTAAGTAGCTATAATTAGGCCTACTTGACTACTGTATTCAAGTACAGTTTTGAGATACTTTTACTTGAGTAGCCTATTTCCATCGTGGTACTTTGTACTCAACTACATTACAGACAGAAATGTTACTCAAGTAATTCCTTCAGTTACTTTGCAGAATAAGACCCAAAGCAGTTGTTATTGAATATTACAGGTTAAACTATTGAGTTGATTTATTGAATTTCAGCAGCATTTACCAGGTGCAATGATAAAATTATAATCCAAAAGCTCAATATTGTGAAATTTGTGTTTATACCTTTGGTACTTACTCGTCAGGTAGGCCTACACCTTGCTCATCATGAAGGCTATAATGTTCAGTTAGTGCTGAAACTATGTCAGAGATGTTGATTCAATCAACTGTATTATCATTTTGGAGGCTGTAATTGGAGGTGCTGTTGTGTTGATGGGTGTCAAGTATCAGCTTGTCCATCCTGTTGATAATCCCAGTGAGGGTACTAGGTTCAATGACAGAAATGTAATACAACTCCACAACACCACACCTACAGTCAACAAATGACCTTAAATTGTATAAAGAATACACTTAATGAATATTCTGGGGGTGGTCTTAAGACTGCAAAAAGTCCTTCATGCTTCTCGAGCAAAAGTAGAGAGAGCACAGCAATGATACCCAATGATATACTTCTAGTTTATTTGCTGATTATCTTCTTGCTGAAGTGTTTGGTCTATAAAATGCTGGCTATTAGCGATGAATTCCTATAATAAGATGCTAAGAGGCTTGGTAGATTGATTTTGATTGCTTGCTTTGTCCAATAAACTTAAAGATGTTCGATTTACTATCACATGGGATGATGATAACCAGGATATTTTAAACATTTTGAAAATAGGAAGCTGGTGAACCGTTTTTGTTTGAAATTTTTAATTTCTTGCATATGAATGATTAACTTTGAGCCATTAATCAATAAATTGCCTGATTCTTTCAGTAATAGTAACAATAGTCCACAGCTTGTTTACTGGTACAATAAAACACAAAAAGCAAAGGGGATGCATCACATACTGTAGGTTAACACTGTGGTGAGGTACTGTCAGCTTTATAGTGACAGTCATGTTTCCCGTCACTCTCGGCGTGTGCACTGTTTCACACGGAGACTTTCCAGAAATAACGAGCATAAATTCAAAGCAGGAGGGGAGTACCTGTTGCCGCTCTCTGTGGCATCTGCAATTTAAATTTGACAACTGTGGCTCAGAGCGGAGAGGGAGAGCTGTCGGTAACAAAGCCTGACTGGGTCTTCTGGACTTAAATAAGGCGGTCATGCATGCAAATTAAGTTCAGTGCTCACGCCCTCTGAAGGTTACTGTGGTGGGAGCACGTCTGCACAAAGCAGCTGGTACCACAAAGTGAATATGCAACAACCAGAGCTCAATGAGTGATTTAAGCTGTTATATCATCATTACTAATTATATTAGGGATGCACGATAACTATCGATACAGATAATTGTTGGCCTGATATTGGCTGATAATTATCTGCAAATAATTATCGGCAGATAAGTCAGTTAATGACATTAGAGCCAATTATGATGAGACAACATTGCCTTGATTTTGCTCCATTTCCGTCCATTTGTCCTCTGAGTTGATTTGAAACAATAACAAATGTTGATTTTGAAGAGTCATAACTGTTCTTGTTTTTCTTATGATAACTATAATATAATGTTTAATTAATATTTACTCACTACATCCTAGGCTTTCTTAACCTCAGGTGTGTATATAAACTATTAAAAATGTTATCGGTATCTGCATTGGTTATATGAAGCAGGAAGTTATTGGTTATGGGTATCAGTGGAAAAAAAGAGTTATCGTGCATCCCTGATTTATATACATCTTCACCTGTGTCGCAGCTACACAACCAACAGCTCTGTTTTAGAGGGCTCGCCACTGCAGGAGGGACTGTAGGTGATTCTGGTTTATTAAGACTTGAGTCATAGCTATTTCCCATCATTTCTACGTAATTTTATGACTTTGTACCAAAGAATTGCCACAGAGATCTGGCAGCAATATCAAAAACAGGTCGAAACAAGCATATCCAGGTTCTTTTAAAGTCTTTGTTTGGAAGTGAAACTGAAAATGAATGCACACAGGTGTCAGCAATAACCAAAGAACCCTGAAAGCTGTGATGGATTTACAATGAAATTACTGTAATAATATTCATCAGTGGTTTGTCTCCCACACAAGTTGAGGTTGTGTTACAGTGTCCGGCCGCCTTGATTACCCTGTTCGATATCCCAGGTCTCAGCATTTAATTTGCTGCTAAAAGATGTAAGGTCTAACGAACAGGGATTTGATTTAAGCATGTAGTATACAGTGGCAGCCACCACAGAAGATACTACAGCTTTAATTCATATGCTTTATATATCTATAATATCTATTGTAGGTGAGAGAGAAACAACTTTTTGATTCTTCTTGTATGCCCTAGAGACATATAGATAACTGACTATAAAAATCTTTTCTTTTTTGGGGGGGAAAATTCAGTGAAAGAACCCAGATTTATTTTGGCTGTTTGATGGTGATATGTTGAGTTAGTTCTTATTATTGTTGGCGAATAGCCCGTAAGTAAGGAATTCAATTAATTACTCAATCAAAATTGATGTAAGCCTAAGCATGTATAACACTACAAAGTTTTAGCAGGACTTCACATGTCACTCTAGTTCTCCCACAGCTGGGAGGTTTGTACGTCTGAGTCCCACCAGTGGTTTTCTAATCATAGCGACCCATTTAAGAGCTCAAAACAGCAGCACACATTCCTCACACCTCTAAAAGTGGACCATCCTCTGATTTCAGACTATTCTCAGTGGTCGTGACATTGTAGGTTTTCTGTTTCATGACATGACTCACTCGTGTTGTAGCAAGAAAATGCGACGACTCTTGACGGCAAGTGGCAAACTTCACTCGTCGCAGCGTCTCCGTTTCCCCAGCGTCGCCTAAACTGAAAGGAGGAAGTAGAAACCAAATGTGTTTCTGGGGGGTCAGCGACCTCACATATGTGCCTGGTTCTGGGTAGAAAATGTGTAAAAGGAACAATTAAAGAGAAATGCATCTCTCTGGAGGGGAGCGTCAGATTGCTAAGAAGAAGGTCAGACCTGCCTGATGATATTTCTGAAGAGGGAACGTTTCCAAGGCCGTTTTCAGTCTGGCAGCATCTCAGTTTTGATATTATAAGATTGGTTATCAAGCCTGGGCAAACATATAACTGCATGTAGGTGGACGGCTGTTTACATGTTCCTCATCTTTTAAGCTTGGCGAGAGAAAACATCTCCAGGTTTCACACTTGCAGGACGTTGCTCGCAGGTATTGAACATTCACAGTAATCAAAAACAAGTGTGTAGGCAAGCCAGTGTGAAAGTATGGCTGCTGCTCTGTGTCTTTTCTTCTTATTTGTTGAAGAGATTCAGTTGCAGCTTTGATCTCAAAGGAGGAAAAAAGTCCTCCAGGTCCAGTCTTGAATAGTCAATGAATCCCTGTCATGATGTGGAGAGATGTGTGTGTGTGTGAATCTTTATTCTTTCAAACAAAACAGATGTGTAGAGGGAATGAAAACACAAAGAACAGGATTAATGAAGCAGTGTTTTTCAACCTTGGCACTTGGGGGGGCGGGAGGTTTGTGTGATAATGTAATAATACGTTATTTTTGGTCATTTAACACATTCACCTGGTTGTTAATATTATGTAAAGTCGCAGCTTTGGAGGAACCTGTCAGAGCTGCTGCTCCTGTTGTATAACGAGGCTGCTCTCTGGAGTATTATTATTAGTGTGATAATAGATTAAACAGACCTGCCAATAACGTCTTAAAATGCACTATATCTGTTTATTTTCTACATTTCATATTACGTACGTATTTCATATTAATGTTAAGCACATCCCAGAGATGTAATGAACGTTATCCATCTGTGCGGAGCCCACCAGCAGCAGCTTCAGCCCCTTGCTTAATCCTCTTAGACTGTTGTTGTTTTCCTTTAATTGAAGTCTCAGATGGGAGTCTATGGTATTCCTGGCTTTGACTAGTGCAGCACAGCTGTGCTCGCAGCTGAAACATACAGGCGAACCTGGGGTCGTGGATTTAGAGAGAGGAAGGAAAAACACCCTCGGAAGCTCACTTCTCATGTAGTTTCTCTCTCATGTGCAATCTTTTACCTCCTGTCTTATCGCCTCCTGCTCCACCGTTGATCTAATCACTGCAGCCTGTTGTGTTCTCTTCTGTCTCCCCTCTCTTTATCTTTATGTCTCGCTAAATGCATCACTCTCATCGTCCTCTCCATCCTAACTTGTTTTGCAGGGTCCTTCGCGGGTCACGCTGCTGAGATGACAAGGCTGTGACAGTGTGAGTCCAAGTGTGTCTGTGCTGGACCGTTTCCTGTGTCATGGCTGCTGCAAAGAAGAGTGAGTAGAAGACATTATTATACAATTACCCAGGTGTTCACTTACTCTGTTTGTTGTTACTTTGTTCTGCTCCTTTGTGAGAAAGTCAAAGAGTCAAAGTCAAAGAAAGCCCTGGGGAGAAACCATTAGGGGACAAACGGTGGTTAATATTCACAGTGTCGTTTGCGTCCGAGGCTGACCCAGGATCAGTGTGTATGTGTCTATGGATCAAGCTGTCTGTGTATTGTCTTAGTGAATAATTCAGCCCTGTGTCAACACACTGGAAAATTAGTTGCATATATGTATTTTCAAAACCAACAGAAAGTCCTGACCACTGCTCCCAGAAAGGGAAAGGAAGCCAAACCCACTGTTAAACCCACTGCTATTAAACCCACATCTGATTTCCCATAGGCCCCCCTCAGCTTCAGTCCTCTCTTCTTTTAAATCTTCCATCTCTGGCCCCGACGATGATGGGAAAGCTCAGATTCAAGAACACCTTTAACAGTTTTAATTTAATTTTTATAGTAGTCATTTACAAAAATGAATAGAAAGTTTATTGGTGCATATTTCACATGGGCTGGGATGGACCACTTCAATTACACATGAGCCCTTTTACCCTGCTGGGATGGAAGTGATCATAATGTTTGAAGCTCTATCCTATAATCTGCTGTAGGTGAATTAGACTTCCTTAATCTTTATCCTGCATTCAGTGTTTCTTAGAAGGGATTGACTGCTGCAATAAAATGGAGGAGGAAAAAAAGCAGAGAGTGACAGATTCTTTAGTGTAATTCATTGTGATAGAAAAACCCCAAATTAACCTTTTCACCGGCGAGACAGCCCACAGGCGCTCCAGGATGGTTGATCGATCAGATTTAAATTCACAATCAATTTTTTTCTTTTCAGTCGGGTCTCTTAGGGGAATAGGATATATAAATATATAAATGTATAAACGGCGGCGAGTCAATGCCAGCATCGGCATTAGAGGGTTTTGCTGAGGCAAGCAAATGTATTTCCTCGATGTCCTCAATGGATTAAGGTTGGCGAGAGAACAAGTCCTGGTAGAGAGCTGTGAATGATCCATCATGTTTATGTTATGACCATGAAAAGCCCTTCGCTCTTATGACTGTATGGAGCTTGTTGTCTTTAAGGACCACTCTGCAGGCCTTTGTTCCTTTTTTTTTTTTTTTTTTTTGATAAGGTCACTAAGCGATGGCCGGCGCAAAGGGAGCTTTTCTATTGACTTCCTGTTGATGGCATTTTACAAAATGTATTTTTCATGTGTCTCTGAAGAGCTGAAATGTCAAATTAAGAGTGTTTGTTGCCTTTTTTTATGAGACGAGAGAGAGAGAGTTAGGAATGTGTTATTACCACCATGGGGGAAATAAAAAAGGGAGTCAGTGGTAAACTGCATAAACAACATAATTTCATACAAAGTGTTAAAACTGTGAAGCTTTAAAGCTGAATGTGGAAAAATTTTAACACTTTTTTTTGCTTTTTAGAAAAAAAAACAGTATTTTTGTTGCGTGACTGCGTGATAAAACAGGGCTGCAATGCATATTATCACTATTTATGAATCTTCAGATTATTTTTTTGACTTATCTTTAATGTACTATTTATCTAAAGCTTCTTTGGCTCTTCTCTCTGCCTAAAACCCAAAGATATTCAGTCTACGGTGTTGTCATATAGAGAAAAGCAGGTACAAATAGCACGCACATCCCAAAAAATGTAACACTGGTTGCACAGGGTAAATATGAGATGAAGAAGTGAGTCGTGTCTGATGAAGGGCAGGTGCCCGAAACGTCACGTTTATAAAATTTTCAAGCAGCAGCTTCTGGTGTGCGGACTCTATTCTTCATCATCATGTAGAGAAAAGCAGCAATCATCACATTTAAAGGAGGAATTGGTGAATCTTTCGTTTTGATTGAAAAAAATTCCCAAGATTGTGTTGATGAGCTTAACAATTTCTTGACTAATTGTAACAACTTTGTACAGTCACTCTCAGCTCGTCCCAAAATGCAGAAGTTGTCATGGACATGTTTTTGTGTTTCTGTTGCAAAGATGACTCCACCAGTACAAATTACTGACAGATGACTGGCCCTAAAGAAGCAGTTGTTCTGAGGGGAGATGCATAAAGAGAAGAAGGGGAGATGAGGACACAGGAGTATTTGTTTTTGTTTGCCTGTGTGTTTTCTGACAATAGCTGCTATCAAATTTGGCACATGCTGGAGGCCCAGGTGTGTTTTGTTTATTGGTGTCCTCACCAGCCATTGAAGCTTTTGATTCGCAGTTTGTGTGGAGAGAGACGACTGAAAACTCATTCAGCGCTGATTACAACCAAATGTGGTGTGTTTGTTTTCGGTCCTGGACTCGTTCTTGCTGCACAAACACGCAGTTTTTTTTTCTTTTTATTTGAAAGAGTTGAGACAGAAGACGACTGATGGACTGACAATACTGTAATACTCAGGAGAGCAGAGCCTCATTCACCGACAGATAGATTAGTGGAGGGACAGCAGCACATAGAGATTAATCTGAAATAAGCCAGTTCAGTCGGGTGTATGTATGTGTGCGTGTGGGTGCGTATGCATGTTAATTTGCATGTGCACATGCATCTGTCTGGTTGTGGGTCTGCAACTACTGAAGAGGGTAAGTGTGGGTGTGTGGGTGTGTGTGTGTGTGTGTCCCTGTTCTCGCTTTGTCTGGGATTATCCAACCCATCTAAAAGGCCACGAGCTCAGTACGGTGATAATGAGCCTGACACAGAGGCGTGGCCCCGGCGCTGTCGTGTTGTCGTGCAAGGACAGAACTAAACACAAATAGCAACTGCAACATGAAAAGCCAGCGCTGAAAAGAGTGACGAACAACGAGGGAGCAGTTAGTTACTGTATGTGGCAGTGACAGATATGTTGTTCTTGTTTAAACGAGGTAACAGGCAGCAACGCCGTAAATTAATCATCACCGTGACAACAGTGGAGATGGGACATGAAGATGATGTTGAACAGTGTTGCTGTACAAATTAGAGCTGGACCAATATGGGATCTTGCCAAAAAAATGCCAATAACTAATTCTATCTATCTATCTATCTATCTATCTATCTATCTATCTATCTATCTATCTATCTATCTATCTATCTATCTATCTATCTATCTATCTATCTATCTACGGTATCTATCTATCTATCTATCTATCTATCTATCTATCTATCTATCTATCTATCTATCTATCTATCTATCTATCTATCTATCTATCTATCTATCTATCTATCTATCTATCTATCTATCTATCTATCATCCATCCATCCATCCATCCATCCATCCATGGTACATGGTTCAAACACAAGTATCGGAGGCTCAACATTTCACTGTTAAACAATAAAAAACTTGGCGTCAGTGTAGCACTGCAGTAAACTCTTGGAAAATGTCAATAAAATTAACAAAATTTTAAAAGGCGAAACCTTTTAGTGAATACAGTAATATAACACACTCTCTTTTCACAAGCCCCTGTCAGTTGCACGATGCCGTGTGGAGCAAACTGTATATAAAACTGGGTGAACATAAACCAAACATTTTTCTCTAGTGGATCAACCAAAGCCAAGACTTCATCTCTAAATCAAACCCAGTCAGACACCAAAAAATGTTCACATTAGTTCATATTGGCTCATATTTGCTGATACTGATATGTCTGAAGGCTCCAATCAGCTGATTATGTCCCAGTATAAACGCTGTTCAGCTGATTTGTTCGCTTTGTTTGTGGAATGACGGTAATAGCATTTTCAGATACCAGGTAGTCGATCAGCCCAACATTAATCAATTCTTCATTTGTGTAAACAGGAAACATTTTAGTAGCTCTTGTCATAAGGTGACAAATTCAGTTTCTGTTCATGTGAATTAGTGTTGAGGCTGAGCCAAGAGGACTCCTGAGGACAGGACCGGACGAGTAGAGCTGTTCGATGAGCGACAGACCTGAACGCCGCCGCCACTTACTCACTGATTCCTTGGGATTAATTCACGTTCACCAGTGTGAGGCGACTGACAGCTGGAGCAAGACTTCCAGGACTTGAATGAACATGCAGCTTTCCCAGTAAAGTCATAAATACAGATGATGAGTAACTGGGTAAAAGAGAAAAATCTGGTTTTGTAATTCTAAAAGTCAAAGATACAAGTAGAGAAGTTACCTACAACTCCTGAAGTTCATTGTCTACTAATAACTTTTGGTTGAAGCTTCTTGGAAAACTTGACTTTTACAGTTTTGTTTCAGTCTGGTTTGATTTGGCATCTCTGTGACTTTAATTTAGATTTAAGCCTCTGATTGGCTTCATGTCAGCTTCATTGCAGCAGAGGCTCATTATAGTATCATCGACCAAAGTGATGGGAAAAGTTAAGTTGTTATTGTGACGATTGTTGAGGAGCATTGAGGATAGCATTAGAAGAAAACCTTGCAATATGAATTTATATTGGGGTAAAGTCTACTTCAAAACTTTATTATAGAGATAAAGACAAAGAAAATGCAGTCAGAAAGAGAACAGGGATGAAACAGGCTCATTCAATTCTACCAAAACCTGACAAATAAAAAGGAGTGTTGACGCAACCTTTGATGAATTCATTATTTATCCTTTAATAAAGAATTATGTGAAGAAGATTATGATGAAGTGAAAGAACTGCGCAGCTCTAAACGCAAACTGGTTTTGAATTATTTTCTGAAAATGGAAGAAATCAGCCGACCAGCTCCACATAGTACTGTAACACTCTGCTAATAAGGCGGACTGGACTGCATGTGGTCTGACTGTACGTTGTCAGGCCTGTTTGATTGGCCATTCTTACTAAAATAAATACACACATGACATCGGTACACTCGGTTTCGGAGGCGTTTCTCCCTTTTTTAGTAAGACAGAGTAAATTAGCAGAGCTGAGTAATGAGTTTTACATTCATGCCTCTGGTGACTTTGCCTTAATAGGTATCAGATTTCTTGAATGGATAATTTCTCATGTTGGAGATAAAGTTAAAGACTCGTTACAATTAAAGTCTATAGCCGTTCTATATGGTATAAGGTACCGTTTTAATTCCAACTGCTGATTGGCTGCTTCTCAGTATGAAAGCCTTTCATTATTAAGCCTTGTGTGTAATTACAGTCATGGAGCTCCGTTGTTTGAACTTCTCGGCTTCGTGCAGAAAGCTCCTTATAGTGGGAGTAGTAACGTGAAATTACTGGTCCCAACGTGTGATTGGATCATTAACGTAAAGCTTGAAGTCTTCACGATGAGAGTCTCTGTTCTGTAGAAGGAAAAATGAACCCTTATTCTGTATATATATAACTGAATTAGTGCCCACCGGTGTCATGTAACCAGAATATTGGTGGTTTTTGATACCAAATTTGATACCACAACCAGAGATGCTGTAACACACAATGTACAAGTAGCTGAAAAGACAAGAAATATAATGAAAATATCAATATTTTGACATTATTTGAAAAAACAAGTGACCTGTAGCCTACATTATCAATAGCTGCATTTGATCAGTGCCAGTTTAAGGTTGTTAATCTTTCACAGACATCACACTTAACACCGCATTACTGAATGGCTGCAGTTTCTATACTTCACTTATCTTTTATAAGTGTGTATCATTTAATAAAAATGGCTGATAACTTAATTTGGGAAAGATTAAAGCTGCTGCTGCTGTAATATGTTTTAGTGTTAGAATTAAAATGAAGCCACATAATCAGATAAAGAAACTCATTTCAGATATTGACCCATCTCTTGGTGTGCTTTATCTGGGTTTGGGAGCGGAGACATGGGGGGGAAATTGCACTGTCTGGGAGTAATAAATTCTGTTTTGAGTTATGTTGCATCTCGCACATCTATTAAAAAGCATTATATCCATTATGGGATGTTGTGAATACTACGTGGCGTCGTGCACTTATGAAATGGCAAACAGCATTCCTCATTTCCACTCTCCAGGTCTGCGCAGTGATCTTGCACATATGGAACATGATGTAACTCCTGAACTCATTATTGTGACCCACATAGCTGATAGCAAGGGTTTCTAATCTCTAATATGAGTCTGAATAAAAGTTTAATGGAACTGGGCCCAAGTGGGACAGTAATGGCCCGGGCTACATGTAACGCAAGGACGTAAGTCTGTATATGAATTCAGTTACAGGCAGGAGCAATTATGTCTCTGTAATATTGATCACAGTGTATTTATATAACTTAAAAACACTGGGGGGTGATTAGCTTTTATGTTATTAAAGCTATATTGCATCCCTTTATATATCCTTAAGGCGACTCTTCTAGACTACACATGCTGTTGTTTTGGTTCATTGTGTTCTTATTGGTTTGAAAGTTACATTATCACTGGAATAAGTCAACATTTCTTATAGTCTTATACATAGAGGAGTGTTTTCTGGTCTAGATGTGGAGGGGAAGAATGCCTCTGTCAATAAATGTAAAAAAAAAAAAAAAAAAAAAAGATTTTTTGGAAGAAAAACACTTCAAAGAATAAAACCTCCTCAGTTGTCAGGTTGGCAAGAACACCTGATTAAAGTTTAATGTAGACTTTGGGTTTTGGGGCAGTTTGCTCACAGCTACATTCACTCCTTTTTCTGCTGACATTATATCAACTTATTAAGATGTTCTGGTGAATATTGAACACTTTTTTTTGCTATTTATGCATCGGGTAGACACTGCAGCTCCTGAGGAATATATCAGGCTTTTATTGCTGCTAAATGCTCCATTACATTCACCAGTTAGTGTCCAACTTTATCTATTGGCAGTGGACTGCTGCATCCAGGCTGACTAACACTGGATTTAAGTTTGAATGTGATGAAATCAGTGAGAATATATGAAATAAAACTGAAGAACAACTGTTGTTATATAATTAAAGCATATATTTAAAGGGATAGTTCAACATTTTGGCAAACTGGCCCATTGCCATAATCCCTATAGTCATAGCAGTAGGTTTGTTACCTTTAATTGTCGGTGCAAGCTGTTTTTAGAACGGCGGAGCAGAGCCGCGAGCTGCTCAGAGCTACGCTACGGAGGCTAATGGGATTTCTTGGTTTCCCTCATCAAACTCATCAAATACACAATCCAACAACTCAAACGCTCTCATGGACAAGTTGTGACCTGCACATTCACCACGCTACGAGATAATAATGGAACGTTACGAGACAGAGTTGTTTTCGAGGAAAATGCGGAGACTGCTTGCCGAAAAACTGCCTCTAAAACAACACCGTCTCGTAACGTTCTGTTATTATCTCATAGCGTGGTGAATGTGCAGGTCACAACTTCTCCACCAGAGCGTTTTGGAGTTGTTGGATTGTGTATTTGATGAGTTTGATGATGAAGGAAACCAAGAAATCCCATGAGCCTCCGTAGCGTAGCTCTGAGCAGCTCACGGCTCTGCTCCGCCGTTCTAAAAACAGCTTGCACCAACAGTTAAAGGTAATGAACCTACTGCTAAAACTATAGGGATTATGGCAATGGGCCAATTTGTCAAAAATGTTGAACTATCCCTTTAATATAACCATATTTAATGATCTTTGCAGCCATTTTCATGCAGTTTTTTAAGAGAAAATAGTGTTTACTTATGTGTATGAAGTAAACAAACATCTAGTTTACTAAGTTAATGTTTGCTGCTCCTGTGAGACGGCATATAAGCGACAAGAGAAGCTACCTGTGAGGTTAAATGAAGTATTTCAGCCTGTTTTACTTCAGAAGGTGATTAGGTCTTAAAATCAGGCAGACATGCACGTCTGCTCCTCGTGCTAAAGGAGCTGCTTTGAAGTTTTGAATAAATCGAGGATAATTGGAAGGAAGCGTTTGTGTTTGTGAAATAAGACAGTATGATGCCGGATATGGTAATATCAGAGTCATACTTATAAACAAACACACACACGCTGCAGCGCACGAGTTTCTGTGAGAAATGGCATTTCAGTTCAAAAGACGGATACGTCCCAGTGGTGATAACCTTCTATTAATAGGACATTTAATAAACATCTAAAAGGTTGTTTAAATGTAACAGAGGGGGCCGTGCATACTGAGTCCTTTGAGCTGTTTATCTCTATCTGCCTCTTGTTGTTTAACCTCTCTCTGTCTCAGAAACTCCTTTGAGGCTCTGGGAAAATGATGCTTTACACTCAAAACCCAAACCCCAGCGAGACAGAAACTCAGACAACTTGTTTTTGTTGTCTCGGAGAAAGAATGATCATTTTTTTCATTAGGAGGAGGGGGTTTATTTGGAGAACAAGTTTCTATCCTCCCACACTGGTGGGGTGAACGCCTGGGCAGGAGAACAATAAATATCAGCGAGTCTCAGTGTCATAGGAGATCACCACCACCCTGAAGGGAAATAATATGTTTAGCTTGTAAGGACTAGAGCGCTCCAACCTCTGTGTTTTGACACTGAGGTCCTACGGAGGCTGGCATAGAGGGATGTGTAATGTAATATCACTGAGAAGAAAGGTTTGTGGACCGATGTGATGATATAAGAGGGGAGGGGGGAAAAGACAATACAGCACAGTGTTGTGATATTTTGTGTGGCAATATTGTGTTGATTCACAGACGCCAAGTATCAACCTTTTATTTTATTTTTTTCACTAGAGCACTATAGGGCTTTTTCTGAGTCTATTGTGCAAGAATAAAACTGAGATGAACGGACTGAGAACTTTCCTTTGAGAGAAGTTTTTCTTTCTGGACATAATTTACAGTCGCAAAAAAGGCAATACGTTGCAATATATCACAGCATATTAAAGCAGATATCAGCTTCACGGCCGTTTCGGCTAATGCTGCGTTCAAGGCAGGCTTTTGAAACCGTAAGTTACAGCTTCAAGTCACAACTACGACTTGGTAGCGTTCCAGGTAACCCGTAGCTCGTGTTTTTACCATCCTGTTGTCTGTGAAAGTTCCCTATAACGGCCACTCGTAACTTCCGACCCGTGAACTCGTACCAGATCGAACTGGTATGACTTCACAGGAAGGGAAAACACAAAGTACGAGTTTCTTTGAACGCACCATGAGTTAGCAGCCCCCGCCCTTGTCAGGCATCAATTGGTCCTCGTGCTACGTCACCACATTCACGCGCATCCCTTGGCTGCACACACAGCCCTTCATGCCGTTCTCTCTCCTCATTGGATAACACTTGTATCCCACAAGGAAAATTTTCTCCTCGGGTTACAGCAGAGCAGAGTGACGGAGAGACTCGTGTTTAGGCTGAAATACTTCATGTAAGTGATTGCTGACGGAAAATAGGACTATTTAGGACTTATATTAACAAAAACATTCCACTGATATCTGCTTTAATGCCATAAATGTTTAAAATAGTAAAAAATATTGTATCTTGGTGCATGTGATGATTGGCGCCCCTAACAGGAAGCCATCTATGACTGTAATGGTTGTTAATGTGTCTTCACAGCTGCTCAGGGTGTTGGTTAACACCAGGATTTCAGTTTGTTAGTGTTGAGCCATCACATCAGCAGGAACAGATACGATTGATCAATGATCATATCATTGACTCTCACTAATATACCAGTACAAGACGGTCAAATGTGGTGATTTGAGGGGCTGATCAAAGTCCAGGTAGAGATCCTGTTATTATCTGGACTGGATACAAATTATATTGTAAACAGTGTCTAGACAACAGCTTCTGCTTTTTTTTCCTGCTTTTTTACAAACTTCATCTCTTCCTCTTTTATCGTTGGACTTGTCTTCACCTCATTTGACCTCAGTTTGAACATGTACGAGTTGTTCATCTGTTTGAGGAAATCCTGTTTTCTCTCTCTGCATCACATTTTCCCATGATGGAAACACTGAGCACACAACACGACATGATGGGTGTGTGTGTGTGTGTGTGTCGTTGCGTTTGTTCACTTTCAGGTGTGAGTGATTGTGAGGACTTTGTGCCGTCCTCCACTCTGTCATCAACAGGAGTGGAGGAGTGGACAAGTGGACTGCTGCTGTTCAACACATCTTCTTCTCTCCCAGTGTGAGTTCCTTGTGTTCATTTCCTCTCTCTCTCTCTCTCTCAGGTTGTGCGAAGGCCGGAGGCGTGCGCTTCTCAGAGGAACCCCCCGCCGCTGCCGCCGCCGGAGCCCCGTCGCACGTTCACTTCGACGAAAAGCTGCACGACTCTGTTGTCATGGTGACCCCAGAGGACGACGGCAACTTCATGGTCAAGGTGTGTTTAACCTTGTAGGAGTAGCGGCCCCTCAGACACTTGACCACTGCAGCTCATGAGGGAGATCTGCTTGGAGTTCCACCCAGTTTCATATTTTGTGGCAGTGTTTGCGTTTTCCACAAAAGACCTCAATCCAGCTGTTTTCCAGCTGTTTTACACAAAGTCGTTGCAGTAGTTGTCCCATTGTCACATGCTAAGTGGACAGTATGAGAGATGATTCAATTTATATTTATGTATTTATATGATTCTGCTTCTCTGCTTTGGTTTTAAGGCAATCGTATTCACACTAAAACAACTGTAAACAAGCTGTGTCACCGTGTTAGTCATGAATCATGTTTCTAAGTAATGTAGTTAGTTAAACTTCACTGTACCCAGGGGGGAATTCTGCTGCTCATTACATGAAGAAAGAATATAACAACCATTATCACAAGCAGAACAGAACATCATGGTAATTAATGCATATTTGGGGTGATAAGTTTGATTAAGACTCAGTGACAAATCAGATATTGGTCACATTTCATTGACCAGGCCAATTCACAGAGAAATAAGATTTTTTTTTTTAACTCAATATAGGATACAGATTAAATAAGAGAGTAAAGAGAAAAGAAAAGGTCAAATTAAATACTTTATTCCTTAAAATTTAAACAAGAGAAATGCCGACAAGTGGTGCAAAGCATCAGATGTTGAGTTGTTTTAACTCAACAGATGCAAGAGGCAAGATCCCAAATTAAATGTAGACATTCATAACATAACCAACTCTGAATATCAATGTAATCCACTGACATTTTCTTTAATGACACCTATTTAGATAATGAACTTTGTGCTGATTTCATTTACTAATTAAGATGCCGTCAGACTGTCTGTATAGAATAAATAATAGTTTTTTATGTGTCAGGTTCTTAATATGCAGATTGTGTTATGTGGCAGGAAGGAAGTAATTGATTGATTGATTGATTGATTGATTGATTGGTGAGGTCATTTATGACACACAGACATTGTAAACATTTAACAGCAGAGCTTTAAAAGTGTCACCACGATTATTTTTAGCGCTTGCGGACGCTGTGTTTGTAGAAAAGCATCAAACGTTGCGAGCACATAATGATCTGGCATGAATCCATTTAGTTTCAAGGAGCCACACAGGAAATCTCAGGAGGCACGTCTTTATGAGATAATGATGAGTTTTGTTTTTTTTTTCCTCCAAGCTCACTTATCGTCTGGCACCATCACAAACTCCCCTGGCTCCACGGTGATGTGCAGAAAAGGCAAAGCAGGTTTATTTATACAGCACTCACAGTCAAAGTGCTTCACTGAGGCATGGAGATACATTCACAATGAAACATTCAGGTGACAGTATTTATGAGCAATGAAAACACATTTGAATAAATAAAAAAAACATTTAGATAAGACATATTAACTTTGAATAAAATGAGGTCAGGAGCCTTTTTTTTCCCAACGGACACAAATGCACCACAGGTTTTGACAATGGCGGTCAGCCTGTTGTCAGCTGACTCTCTACATTTTCCCTACGGATGCAGTTGCTTTCTCTCTTTCTCTCAGTCTTCACACACACATACACACACACACTGCAGTTTTTCTCAAAAATGAATGAACTAACACTAAGATCAATACTTATAACAGCATTTTAAAAGACATTGAAAACAGTAAAACGAGTATTTAAAGCTGTGAGCTGAGGTAGATGTTGAAGTTGAGTCTCAGCTGACACATTAAAAAGCTGATATGTTTGTAGTTTACTGGAAATCATCATAAAACAGAAATGTTTAAAGCTCTAGTTGTGATAGTTTTAAAGTAAAAGCTACCTCACTTTGTTTGGTTTTAACTCTGGGAACAAGTACGAACACTGTTCAATCTCCTTCTGCATTAGATCCACAGTGAAAATTTGTTCTTTAAGCCAATGGAGGCAAATAAACCAGTCTAGTGTTAGTCAATCTAATAGAAAAACCAACTATAAATATAATCAGAGTAATGCTTTTGAAAAAGTCATCAATTAAGATCAGTTTCCTTTGTAAAAGCTTGTCGACGCTACTTTCTCACGATAGCGTGCAGCTGTGTTGCCCAGTGGCCGTGACAGTCTCGTCCTGTAACTGGCCGTAATTAGGAGCCTGACCTTCTCTCCGTGCCGTGCTCTTCAAGTGGTGGATACGATATTAGAACGTAACCCTTTGATCTAGTGTGTCAGTCGCCTCACGAGCATTGATAGGTTTTATCTGCGAAACATTCAGAAGAAGATTAAAGTCTTCTCTCATCACTGTTAATCTCCTCTGTCGGCTATAAAGGCCCAGAACAATGATATCGGACCTCTTATCTTTTCTCTGCTGTCAGCTCTTAAACCTCTGGAGCCAAGCGACGACAACAGGAGCTGCCCGAGGCTCCAAAACGTAAAAAAAAAAGAGAAAAAATAAAATCATAATTGGAGCTTCTGGAAAAAACATACTCTTGAATAACATTTTATCAGTGACCATTGGCTTGTTTTAGCTGCACAGGCTTCATTAACAGTGAAGCTGCGGTTGATAATGATGTTAAAGGGATAGTTAAACATTTTGGCAAATTGTCCCATTGCCATAATCCCTATAGTCGTAGCAGTAGGTTCATTACCTTTACTTGTCGGTGCAAGATCTTTTTAGAACGGCAGAGCAGAGCCGTGAGCTGCTCAGAGCTACGCTACGGAGGCTAATGGGATTTTTTGGTTTCCCTCATCAAACTCATCAAATACACAATCCAACAACTCCAAAACGCTCTGGTGGACAAATTGTGACCTGCACATTCACCACGCTATGAGATAATAACAGAACGTTACAAGACTGAGTTGTTTTTGAGGTAAATTCATGCGAAACCGCTGAAAACAACTTGGTCCCGTAACGTTCCAACATCAAAATTCTTCATGCTAAATTGTAGTCCTCTTTCCGTGAAAAATTACCTTTAAATATCACCAACAACATATGTGAAATCCATTGCACAATTCAAATGGGACCAGAAAATAAATTTGATCTACTCATTGAATCTCATTGATAATTTTTTGCTTTTGAGGACCCATGTACCGGAAACAGAAGGGCGGGACTTCGCCACTCTATTAACCCGCTGAAACGACGCATATCACCACCTTTGTTGAGGAGGCGGACATCGCCTCGACTCAGCTGTGCATGTAAACGTACTGACTGTTGGTTTACACTGACTTCTGCTGACAGTGGAAATTGGTAGTCAGCATTTACACTGCAGTAACTTTCAGAACGTTGCTATAGAAACACTGTGGTGGCTACACACTTAAGTTGCAGTTGTGTGTGTCCTCAGTCTGAGCAGTGAGAAAAGGGGTCAATCAGCTTTCATTAGTGGGTTTACTACATTTAGAAAACCCATTTATTTCCACTGAGTTTGGTGTAAAACCAAGATTGTGAACTTTATAACAGCACGTCGATGTCGTCACTGCGACCACGTGCTGATGTGAACTTTCGGCTCAAAGCGACGCTGTGGCTCATAAAAAGACTCCTTGTCTTGTTTTTAAAGCGTCAGATCAAGAGTCTCACAATAACAACATTGTCCGCTGTGTAAATATTGTGCAAGCGATGCAAACGGCAGAGGACCGACCGACCGACCTCATGATAGTATATCTGATAAGTCGTGGATTTGTTTCTGTCTGAGTGGCACAGAAAATGAAGTGGCTCTCATGTTGAATAGACGTCCTGCCTGCAGGTAGAGTCTGCCCTACAACCGATTATATCAGCAACACAGACGGACTGAAGCTGCCTCTGCCCTCGTGTCCGTCCCCTTTCAACTGTCCCTGGATCAACTCAACCTTCTCACTTCAGCTGGTCCATTCAAAACACTGTTTTTTCTTTACTACATATTATTTCTCAGTTAAAGTAGATGTCTCTTTGCCTGGTTCAGATTCGTTTTGTATTTTTATGGCATCACAAAAGACCTTCAGGGGCCTTTCAGGTCAACCTTCTCTCAGTCCGACCAAAACCCCCCGAAGGGAAGTTTTGTACACAAGCGTTAAAACTTAATTCACAGACAAATCAGTTTGCTGAAAAGCTGAGTCGTGTCCGTGTCGACGGTCGACCTTCACAGCTTCAGAGCACTACAGTATGTGTGTGTTTGTGTGTGTGCTTCTCAAAGCTCTTTAAGCGTGTTCGAGAGTGGGCACAGAGTACTGTCAGCCCCGCCGTCGTGGCTCTATCGTGGAGCGTGCCGAGGAGAGGAGGGGGTTTGTAAAGGGGGGAGCGGGGGGGGTTGCGTTGCTATGGAAACGACCGGGTGGGTTTGGCGGTCCTCGTGCAGGCGGACCAGAAGATGATGAGGCGGTGGGGAGTGTGTGTGTGGGATGGAAGCGGCATGCGTACAGTACAACACAACAGCTGCATGAATAGCAGTTCTGATGGAGGTTATTTGAATTTGAGAAACAGGCGTGGGGAGAGGGGGGGGGCTGCGGGGTGGGAGGGGGGGTCGGACGGGTCACGTGGAGACAACACATAATTCTTGTTTGATTGTTTTTGTGCACATTTTTGTTTCTGATTAAGACAGTGAAGCAGCGCGATGGAAATGAGATGAGATGCTGAGATCAGATGAGGCTGTGCTGCTGCTGCAGAGGCCACACGCCGTGAGAAAGTTCACATACATACACATACACACCAGATATGATCATATTACTGTAAGTAACTTAGATGTAACCCAGAAGGAAGGATGTGTGGCTGCCTACAGGAAACACCGACATGAATAAGATCTGCCTGTTTCATTTCAAGCCTGATGCTCAAAGTAAATCACTTTGTAAAATGCCCATAAATACACGTTACTATTATTATCATACTGTTAAATGAGGAGACAAAGGAAGTGGCTTCATTCATCCTTGTTGCATTCTGGTTTCGTGATCTGCAACTTTATTTTTCTCGTTCAGTTTCAGTTTCATTATTTGTATCATGTGTTGTTTCCAGATGCAGATGCATTTCCAAATGTGTTGTTGACTCCACCTGCTTAATTGATAGTCAGCAAATAGCTGGTAAACATGGTGGGGCACTGAGCAGATTTAGAGACGACATATATTTCCTCTTTAGCTGGTGGAGACCAAAAACAGAGCTAAAAGCAGAATGATATCTGGACTAATAGTACTGTACATTCATTAGTTTAGTTTAGTTTAATTTAACTTTGTTGTCCACCTAAGTGGAAATTTGTCTCCCCCACATAAAATGACAGTAAACACAGACAAACCAGGTGAACATTAATGAGACGGCAGATTAATGCTAGTGTTGTGGCTACCATGAGAGACAGACACCTTCATCAAGCTGTTTGACATCAATAATCTCATTTCTAAACATCACCAGGGAAGTGACTGACAGTGAATCACTCAGTCTTCCTCCTATGAATATTCAGGTACTCAACATAATCGGGCATAAATGCTGGAAAAAACACACATTTCTTTTTTGCTTATTATATTTTTTATTACATTTTAAATTCATAACAACACACAAGTACAGACAACCACAGCACAGAGATGGGAAACAAACAAAACAAAAACAACCCAGACACAAAACACACATCTTTAATTTTTAACCTTTCTGAGGCGACGAGGCTGTGTGAGCTGCTCCTCCACCGGGCCCGTCCTACAGAGAGCACAGCGTTAGATCTGGGACGACAGCGCTGGTTTGGCAGCTTTACTGTACCAGTGCAGCTGAAACGACGCAGGGTTGTCAGTGTTTCACAAAGGAGCTGTGAAAGTAACAGGGAAGAAAGAGTGTGTGAGCAGGCAGCCATGAAACAAGCTGTAAAACCACCGCAGACCCTCGACGCCCCCTCCTCTCTCAGAGATATATGAGAGAGGAGCTCGT
This sequence comes from Trachurus trachurus, assembly GCF_905171665.1. Lineage (NCBI taxonomy): Eukaryota > Metazoa > Chordata > Actinopteri > Carangiformes > Carangidae > Trachurus > Trachurus trachurus. The sequence goes on along the minus strand of NC_139909.1, from coordinate 16,102,684 downwards.
ATCAAACTGCTGGACTCATGGAGGATTGTGCGGTATACTGGGCACTTTAATTCTTAGTCTTAACAATGATCTAGTATCATGTCAAGTGCTTTTAATGTTTCTTTAATGTGTTTGTGTAAAACAACACTGTGCTGTTAAAGACAAACATGACAAAGCTGAGCAATCCTGCTTTAGACGTAGATGTATGGACCACATACCTAATTACACTACAAACACAAAAACAGAAATGAATAATAAATGAAGGAATGAATAAATAAATACAGAAGTAAATCATAAAATTGTATCAAGACAGAAATAAATACAAAAATAAATGCAAAACTACATGTGTAAATATAAAGAATTTAACATTGATAAATAACTGAATAAATGCAGTAATAAATGATACACTTATAGAAGAGAAATGGCATTTCTCATTACCAAAATGAATTTGTATCTCATTTATTTACTTGTTCTAAATGTATTTTTGTCCTTTCCTTCATACGTTGCTGCTCTGAATGGAGTCAAAACAAAACTAGAGTCGTATCGCCGCCTCGCCAGCAGCTGTAGACCAACGTCTTATTCACAGCTCGTGGAGGATTGACAGGTTTTTGTTTTTCCTCACAGACAAGTGTGTGTATGTGTGTGTAGGTGTGTGTGTTCTCCACTTTATACTTGATAAACAGCTTTTTACTGAATGAACCGTCTCATTCAAACAGGATGACCCAGCTTTTTGAAATGTTCGGCATTTCCCTTCAACTCACATAAGACTTGGAGCATTGTTTTTTTGGATGACCTCCGACACACACACACTCACACACACACACACACACACCACATCTTCAGCAACTGCACAGCTGCCTGCGTCAGACTCACGAACACAAGCGCTGCTTTAAATCAGGGACTAAATGACCAGATGTTTTCATCAGGAATCACTCTCTTCTCTTCTCTTCTCTTCTGTCTCTGTCTCTCGTCTCCGTCAGTGATGCATACTGTACATCCCAGCACCTGAACTCGTTTTGTCCAGAATCCACAGCATGAAATTCACATTAAATCACATTTCAGTGACAGTTCACAGAGTGTGTGTGTGTGTGTGAACATGCGTGGGGAGGACGCTCACAGAATGATTATTGTTTTTCTCTGCAGTGTTCACGCTCTCTCTTCTCTCTCTGTCTCTGTGCTGTTTGCTACCAGGGCTGGAGCTGTAGCTGGAGGGGCTTTGAGCTTATCTCTCTCTTCCTGCACTTCCCTACTGTCTCCCCCTCTCCCTCTTTCGCTCTCCTCTCTCCCTCTTTCTCTCTTTTCATCCTGCCTCCTCTGTGAGACTGAGACTGTCCTCGCTCCTCTCTCTGACAATTCCCTCATGAATTTTTCTCTTTTGCTAAATTTCGGGCAGCGAGCTACCTACCGGCAGATCACTCCTTCTTCACACTCTGCCTCTCTGACGCCGTTTCTCTCACTTGTCCATCTCGCAGCCTCTCGCTGCGTGCGGGTAATGAGAGTCTGATCCACTGTGTTGTTGTTGTTTGCTTGTGAGATGAGACAGAGACGCTTTTATTTGGTTGCATCACCTACTTCCCACCTTTTTAAAAAAAAGAAAGAAATGTATTTATTCATTCTTCTATGCAACCTGCAGTCTGATGGACACTCGTCTTTATGCCTCAGTTTGATTTTGATATATCCTATTGCCATAATCCCTATAGTCATAGCAGTAGGTTTAATACCTTTAATTATCGGTGCATGTTGTTTAGAGATCAGCGGGGCAGAGACGTGAGCTGCTCAGTGAACACAATGGAGGCGAACGGTAAAGGATGACATTTTTCTGGAATTCCCACGGGTCACGTGACTCCCGTGGGAATTCCCGTGGGATGGGAGTCAATTTCACCTCTAATCACGTGATTGGGCAAGAGCGTGAGTAAAAATTAACGGGAGCAGGAGGGAGCGGGGTCTACGACAGCAAAATCAACGGGATTGGACGGGACTGTCTGAAAACCATGATGCATTACATTTTATTTCAAAATAAATCGATATCTGACTCTGAACATTTCTCCAAAGCCTTGCGCTTAAAATCACCGTCGCCATGTTGTAGTTTTCATTCAGCCCTACAACACTGCATCACAAGAGAAAAGAACTACACTGGAAATTTGTAATGACCGTGAAAACTGCAACGCACATCCACTGTAAAATTTTAACTGTGGTAGAAAAGATGAGCAGGATTGGGGTGGGAGTAAAAACGGATGGGAGTGGGATTGTGTTAAAGGTTTGGTTTGGGATTGGGACAGGATGGGATGGGATTATTTTCTGTGGGAGTGGGAGGGAGTGGGATTGATTTTGAAACCTTAACCCTCAGGATTGGGCAAGACTGGGATTTTTTCTGTGGGAGTGGGAAGGAGCGTGAGTCAAAATCCACTCCCGTGTCATCCTCTAGTGAACGGTACAGGTCCCCTGTCCCTCATCAAACTCATCAAATACACAATCCAACAACTCCAAAACGCTCTTGTGGAGAAGTTGTGACCTGCACATTCACCACACTATGAAATAATCATGTGTAAATTATGTAACATTAATAATTAATTATATTAAATACTCTGAACTACTTGTGCTTTTGAAATCACTCCGCCCAGCGTTGTTACATTTTTGTCAACATGTTCTGATTGGATGAACCTGAGGGTCTATAACAGGAAAGGAAGTAAATTATCTTATTATTTAAGATGATAAATGTTTCTGAATATAGGAGACAGGTCATTATTATTACACTTAAAGTTAAGTCACTTAAGAATCTCAACATTGTGGACAGTTGTCTCCATCTTTACCAAACAAACAGCTGGAACATCTCATCTGGCTCCATCTTGGTCTTCCCTGTATCCTTTTTTATTCCATTTACCAAACTCTTCTTAACTCACTTTAGCTCCGGACATCTCATGGTTTTTTTTTGTTGGTTTTTTCAGTCTGTAGATGTGGGAGCGGTAGATTGTTGTCATATGCATTAAGACTCTGCCTCTGCTAATGAATGGTAAAGATCGGAGAGTCTCAACTTTTCCTTTTGTACCATTAAAACTAACCCAACTTCTTATACCAGTGTGATTCAGCTCTGTGTGACCTCTGGAGCCCCTCCCTCCTCCGGGGGGGGCCCACGTTGGCCCCTTCACACTGGTGTAGAAGGTGTAGCCGTGAATAAGATTAAGCTCTTGAATTGCTGAAAAATGCATTCATGGGATTAGTATTACTGGAAGATTTTGCGAGTTGAGTGAAATCCAGAAAGTAATTCAGGTTTATTTCCCGTCAGGCTAAAATTGCAAAGCTGGCAGAGGTGGGGGGATTAAAATCACCGGAGCATTGAGTAATGATTTCAATTAGTCGACTCCTTCAAGGAAAACTCAGCCCGACGCTGTTGCGGTTTATGAGTTACTTATCAGTGTTACTCATAACAATTAATCCTTTATTTATTGAGCTGTAATGGACTTACAGTATGCGATGTGAAGCCAAGCTAAAGCCTGTTTCCCCTTTGTATGAACCCTTCTCCATTATTCTGCTCTCGGCCCACCCCCTCTCTCCTTATGGTGCAGTCGGATTAGTCCAAAGTTTATAGGCAGGGAGAAAGAAGCCATTGTGCTTCTGCCAAATCGCTAAATCTCGACTCTCTTTGCCTTTCAGCCTTATTAATATCTCTCCCTCCCTCCCTCCCTCCCTCTCTGTCTCGCCTGTAGGTTGGCTTCCTGAAGACGCAGCACCGATACGAAATAGTCTTCAACTTGCCCGAGGTCCCCGCTCTGGGGAAAGACGTCTGTCCAGCGCCGGTGCCGAGCCCACACCTGCGGATCACTGATATCACGCCGGCGCCAGAGGGTAAGATCAGATGGAAATGTGGGAAAAAACAGAGCGTGAATAAACACAAAACCTCTCGGCTTCACCATGAGTAAACAACGCCATACTGGGAAATGAAATAGTAAAAACTTTGGAATGTTTTTTGCAATTATCTCCATCTTGGTGCAGTCAGTGTGTTTCTGCATCCTTCCTCATCACGACTCGTCACGCCGCCAACACCAGGAGACCGATTTTCGATCCAAACTAGGTCATCGGCTACGGAGGGAATTTGTCCAGTTCCTCCTACTCAGCCACTCGACCTGCGTGTCCTGTGTTCCTGTAACTTCTGCAAAGAACCAGCTCAGATAGACGATACAGCATAAAAATAGAAAACACCAGTAGTTTCTTTAGAGGAGGCAGGGAGGGATAAAAGCTTTATGTGTGTGTTTGTGTTTCTGTGTGTGAAAACAAGCAAACACCTGACATAGAGACTTATCTTTGTTCTAGTTTCACACTCAGTGTCATGGTTAATTGTGTTATCTCTCATTATCTGTTAAAGCCCAACACACATCGGCTGTGGCTGAGAAAGATAAACGCGTTAATGAAGGCAGGTGCTTCCTGAGAATGAGGCGAGTCTCGTCAATAACGACGGTAATATAGAGACTATTTGTGATGCTGTAAGGCAGCTCAATAGATTTAGATTAGATTGCCTCCTCTTTTCTTACTTATCTTTTGCTAATTCTTGCCTGTAGATGTCGAGGTAGTTGAATGATGCACACATACAGACTGCAGATAAAGGTGGATTTCATAGATTTCTGCAGAGTGGTCTTGCAGCGCGGAGCGGGCTGTTTCACTGTCGCCATCTTGGCAGTGCCTCACTCCGCTGAAGACTTCAATAATCTGAAAATGGGCAAAGAGGAGGAGTTTGTGTGTTGCTGTCACTCAAAGGAGGTTCGGTTTATTATACAGAACTTTAAAGCCCCTACAAAGAACTTTTAACTGGATATGCAAAAGTCTCAGGTCATCGGATGAAACGAAACGAGACGGCACACCGAGCCAGATAAGCATCTTTACAACAATACGTCAAATTCCGGCAAAACACTACCGCTTTTGTCCACAGGGGTCTCCAAAATCAACACAAGATGAAAATTCTTTGTAGCAGCTTTAAGCCTGAATGAAATTTAAAGGGATACTTCACCTAATATCGATAATTCACCAATTAAGGAAGGGTTTGGAGAACTTTCAGAGTCGTCAAAACACTTTTGGAGTTCCAGGGGGGGTCCGGCTGGCAACAGATTTTTATATAATGGTGGCGGATAGAGTTCACTTTTGAATCGTCCAAAACACACACTATGAAACATCCAGATACCTCCATACTGCTCGTCAGTACTGACCCAAGTGTCCTGAAGCCGCCACATGAAAAAGTTGTTCGGAAAAAAATTATTTGGTCTCTGTTTTTAGCCTTGTTGTAGTAGTATGAAGGTCTGTGGGGGTTTAACTCACTCTTCGAGACGCCCTCAAGTGGCGATTTGAAGAAGTGCCTGCATATTGTCATTGTTTTATTTACATAGCACCAGTTGACAACAGAAGTAGTCCCAAGGAAATTAACAAATAGAGCAGATCTAGACCTTCTCTTCATCACAGTATTTACAGAGACCCGACAGCTCGGTGCTTGTGTGCTACAGTAAGTCCGGATGGTGCAATGATTTACAGAAAGTTAATGAGAATCTCGTCAGTAGCACAACCTCATCTAAACTGTCAGTAATGAGTCAAACCACGGCCTAATCGCTGCAGGATGGATGAAAACAGGCACAAAGCCTGAGCTGTGGAAACTAAGGACCAATTGAAGGTTAAGGCATAAAATAATGTTTGAAGTTTGGATTTGAAAACCTGGATGGAGTCGGCTGTGTGTCCTCCACTCACCTGCTGCAGCACAGGGAAGGTTTCCTGTCATGTAAAGAGTTTCCAGCGCTGCACCTCCAGCTGTAGCAGCCTTGTTCACTTGAAAAGGCTCAGGTATTTTAACCAGAGTAAGTCAGAGGCGCTTCATGTTTTGCAGCATCATCTTTGCTAATGAGAGGTTTTAGCCCCGAGTGATGTCTGCAGGCAGCGGACGGAGCACAGGGCTGAGTGTAGAAATGACTCCGCTGCTGCTGCTGCTTTAAAGCTTAATTGCTGCGAGTGCGCGGTAATAACATCGTCGACACACAGGAACATTTTGATCATCTCAGGGCTTCTCCCATCTGGGCTTCACAGTCGAACACGGTTAAAGATTTTTCTTTAAATAAATACATGAATCAAACTGAAACTGTGACAGTCAGAGGGTTTAAAAAAGGGATTTAGTTTGATTCCCACTGGAACAAGTTACAGCTGTCAAAGCAAAAAACAGCGCAAGTGTTGTAAAATACTGTTTTTAGATTAAGATGGGACTAAATTACCGTGACATTTCCACACAGGCAGAACAAGTAGATACACGAAAGCACAATATTACATAAGCTTAATAATATTTGGTGTTGCTGAGCTCTAAAAGCATTTAGGCCTTTAACGCCTCCCACACTTTGCTCACTTTGAGCAAAAACATTATTTTCCTGTCTGCTGCTTTTTGATCTTTCTCCTCTTCCTGTCGTCATTTGTTTTTTCAGATTTCAGCTCTTAATGTGTTTCAGTTTCTTAATATTAGGCCTTTTCTCGCCGTCGCACATCACAGGTTACATCTCCAAGCCGCATCCGGAGCAACGACGTGTGATATGAAAATATATATAAATAAATAAATGAATAAAACAAAGTTTGGGTACGTGGTTATTTCTGTTGCAGCCAGATCTGAGGGAAATACTTGGAAGTAATTCTCAGCTGCAGTGTTTGAGGCTGCGCACACACACACACACACACACAGGAGCAGATGGCTGAGGATTACAGCAGCAGACAGTTCAGACAGAGCTCACTCTGCAATCCATCTCTGAGGAATCATGAAAAATAAAACCGACTTTCATATGTTTTCCCTCTTACTTTGTCCTGGATTCATGTCAGTCCTTGTGCTGCCATAGGTAAAAACAAAAACACACACACACACACCTGGCACCTGGCTAAGAAAAAAAAAAAAAAAAGGTTCTGCAGTGGAGGTGTAAAAGTTGAATGAGTCTCACAAACCTGCTCATTTAGGCTAAAGGTGGTCCTGAATGTTTCTGGGAGTTGTGCCTGTAACTAAAGCAGGTTACTGACCTTTCCACACCCTTTATATTACCCTCTGCTCTCTATGTGTGTGTGTGTGTGTTAATATTAAAAGTGGCAGATTTACAGTGTGTCTATATGTTTATCGGTGCTGGTCAGTCGGTCAGCTGTGTTTTATTTATTTATAATCATGATGCCATTTTGATCTTCTGTCTGAGACAAAGAAAACGTGTGTTTATGTCTAGTAAACTCTCTCTCTCTGTCTGTTTTCCAGGAGGTCTGAAGGTAACGTGTGAGTACATGGCGCAGCAGGAGGGAGTTCTGTGTGAGGAGGTGCTGCTGCTGAGCGAGACCAACGAGGACGTGTGCGTCAAAGTCAAAGTTCACGCCCGAGTCATGGGTGAGGAAACTTCAGCCCTTTATAATAATAATAATAATAATAATAATAATAATGTAATAATACATGATGATCTCATTTCTCTGTGTGTCTGTGTGTGTGTGTGTGTGGTTAATGTTGCACCACCACACCCTGGTCCATCGTTATTCTGGCTCTTATCTCAGTCCCTGGGCAGAGACATGAAGAGACAAGACCATGTGGACATATAGATATAGACAGACTGACAATAACACAAAGAGAATAAAAACAAAAGTGGCACTTTTCATTACCAAAATGAAATTATTTTGCACCAATCTAGATATTTGATAATTTATTCAGTAATGTAATTGTTTATTGATGTATTTCTGTTTTTATTTATGTAGTACTTAACATCATTTCCCTTCCATAGCATCTTGTTGTGGTCATTCAGTCTCTCTTAGTGGTTGGTTTGCGTTGTCTTATTTACTGTACAAATATATTTTCAGTTGAAACATAACATTTTGTTTTTTGTTTCTTTATACTAGTAGTGATGAATTATTCATTTATTTAACTATTATTTTACCATCCTGTGGTCCATCTATGTCGCAAATCTCTTCAAACTGCTTGTAATGTCAATTAAGCCCTAACATGCTGACTTACTATGCACTCAGTGTTGGTGCACCTCTTTATACAGTCTCCCTGCTCTTACTGAAGCATTAGTTGTAGATAAAAAAAACTTCATTCACTACATGTAATTCAAAAAAGAAAAACAGCAAACATTCACGAATCAGAGGACTAAGCTTCAACATTTCATTCATTATGAAAACAGCTGATGTGTTGCAGCAATCACAGGCCCATTATGTTTAGTGCAACATCTGGGAGTCTCTGATTTCTGCTGTTTCAAAGTTAAAACTGTCAGATGTTCATCCCTGGTGCACTGCTGCCTCCTGCTGGTGAGTCTCCAGAGAGGCTCAGCATCAACTTCAACAACACTGAACAGCAAATTACAAGTTAATCATTGTTAAACATCTTTTTTTTTTAATGAGAAACTGGATTCAAACACAGTCATTATAGTGAAAACTCACCATGAAACTGCAGAAGAATCATAGGAGCTCATTTTGTGTTGGACACGAAAACAGCTGAAAGTCATTTCTTGGTTTAATGCTTTTACAAAAACTACTAAAACAGAAAGTTTATCTGCAGCTGTATAAGACAAAAACAAAAGTGGCCTCCCACACTGCCGTTCCTGCCTCAGAGCCGAGGCTGCGATGAATTTACATTTTCTGCTCTTAAATCGGTGTCAGTGAGGCGGCGGCATGAGCTGCTGTCATTTGTGCCGGCAGATGGAGAATTAGGTGAAGTGGGCGTATGTGTGTTTCCATCTGTGCCTGCGTAAATATAGTAGAAGTCCTGTATGTGTGTGTGTGTGTGTATCTGTAGGCATGCATTTGTGTGTGTTTGAGGATGAATGGTGATTGCGTTGGTGGGTGTTTATTTTTACTCACCAAGCGTGGCCTGAACATCTGCCCAGATGTCTGTGTGTAATTGAGGCCTGGGCGGCATCCAGATCAATGGATTAAGCCGTGGCCTGCTCTGCACTCTGGCTTTATTAGATCACTGACTGAGTGGGCACAGTGGACCGGCATTGTATTGGCTCAGCGGCGGCTAATCTGGTTTGAACACACTGAAACGTTCAAGTTGTTGGATATTCTGCAAGTTCTGCTTCTCAAATGTGAAGATTTACAGTTCATTTTACTGTAAATTAAACATATTGGGCTTTTTTTTCTTGAGTTTCCCAGCTTGGGATCAATAAAGTCTGTCGATCTATCGATCTATCGATCTATCTATCTATCTATCTATCTATCTATCTATCTATCTATCTATCTATCTATCTATCTATTTATTTTTCCTCTAACATCGCACTGTGGGGAATTACAGTTTTCCCACAGTGCAGGTTTTTCCTGATAAAGTGAAGATAAAATAATAATGTAAATATATGTATTAATCTGTAAAAAATGATAATAACGCTGTTATTACACTTTTATTATATTATAACAGAAAAAAAATGAAAAGGATGTTGCATTGGCCGGGAATCGAACCCGGGCCTCCCGCGTGGCAGGCGAGAATTCTACCACTGAACCACCAATGCAATGATACAGAACAGCTGTGCTTAACCGGAAATGTATCTATTACACCGGTATTACACAGGAAGTGGAGGAAAAGCGGAAAAACTGTGCGGTTTAACAGGTTTACAAGCCTTTTGACGTCGGATTACGAAGTTAAAATGTTTATTTAACGAATTAACGCGGAGTTTGTTGGTTTTTCTTTGTCTTGTGTGGGTTTTTATTGTTGTAAAGCTGCTCTGCTCTGCTCCGCCCGCGTGTGCTATGACCGGAGACGTCCACGTGAGGGCGTTGTTATGGGAACACACCGTCAGTACCTCGTGTTACTAATGTGCAGTTTTATTTTTATATTTACAGGATCTGAGCTGGTTTTCGTCTTTGTTAATGTTTATTTTCTTCTTGCTTTGTTTATTTTCATGCACATTTTTTTTAATCCTTCTCTGTAACAAACTCTGACTCATGTTTTAATCAACTTCTGAATCTGAGCCCAAATAAAATCACTTTCAACCTCAAACACTTTAAATCCAAACCTTCAACCAGATAATCAACCCTTAAATGTCTTTATTTTTTTCTTTTGTGCAGATATTTACACTTTCTTTTTCTTTTTTCATTCATTCAGACATTGATAATCATCACTAATTATTTCTGCAATTATCTTGATTGTACTGTGAGCCTGGGGGTGGGGGGTATTTTGATTCACATTTCTGGCCTCTGAACTGTGTAAAAAAAAAAAAAAAAAATCCAGATGAGCCTCCTGTGGAGTGTTTACATGTCTGAGCTTGAGATGTGCCATAACACACGGTGGGAGATCATAGAAAGTTTCTGCTGCTACTTGATCCTGAGGTAGATGGATCATAATGGAGGTCTGTAGCTAAGTGTGTGTATGTGTTGAGTCTTTAGCCCACTGTGCGTGTGTGTGTGTGTATGTGTGTGTTATGAGAGAGTGTTTATTGTGACGTCTCACATCAAATCTCCGTCTCTGCCTGCAGACCGCCACCACGGCACGCCCATGCTGCTGGAGGGAGTCCGCTGCATCGGGGTGGAGCTGGAGTACGACTCGGAGCAGAGCGACTGGCAAGGATTTGACTAAACCTCAAGCCTCAGCCGAAGTACACACATACACAGACACACACAGATACCTGCCATCACAAAACACACACACAGAGACACACATACGTCATTTTCATAAATAGAAAATTAAATAAATAAGAAAAAAACTCCACTGTTTCCCACTGATACATGATTCTGTGCCATGTGTGGTTCATCCTGACTAACGGGCGCCAGAGGAGAAGGACAACGACTTTCATCACACATCTGAACGGACATTTAGACACTTTGTTTTATTTTATTTTATTTTTTTCCTCCTCTGTTCACTCTGACCTGCTGTTTTCTGTTGGTTAATGTTTGTGTGTATTTTCCTGTCTGAACCTCTGGAGGGCAACAGTGCTCTTCATAACCTCCTCTCACCAGGGTTATTATAGGCTAGTTAACTAAAACTAGCACTAAAACTAAAACTAGCAGTGAAAAAATCTTTAAAAAAAACGAGAACTAAATAAAAACTACAATGAACAATGAAAAACTAACTAAAACTAAAGTTCAGTCAGATAACATCAGCTTAGTTTTAGTTTTCTTAGAGATGTACGACCCAGAGGTAGATAAGAGTGAAGTGACGTGATGGGAACATTTATGGGATGCAACTAAAAGGGAAAAAATCTCAAGAATGTGAAAGTTCATCTTCAGCGGTCTCACAGAGGCTTTCTCCTAAAACCTGAAAAACTAAAACTAAGACTAAAACAAAATTAAAACTAGTCAATTCCTCAAAAATAAAACTGAACTAAAACTGCTTAGTAAGTTGTTGAAATAAGTTGTTGAACTAACTAAAACTAAACAGAAAAACAAAATAAAAATAAAAACTAATGAAAATTGTCGAACTATAATAACCTTGCCTGTCACTCACCACCTCTGGTTCTCTATTCTCCTCCAGATGTGCAAACGAACAAACTTTTATCCAACGTTAATCAATCTACTGAGACAGACGGTGTAAATAAGGGCTCATGGATTAATTAATCAATTAATTTAAAAAAAGAAATCCATAGTGAAGGAACAAATCTGTCCAACCCAGGCTGTAATGTCCCTGTTTGACCACGAGGGGGCGCTGCAGACCACCGCATATGGCGCTCAGGACTCTGAAGGCTTTGTGTGCTCTGCTCTGCTGCTCACACATCCATCCATGTAAAGGAAAAATCCAACTCTGACACTTTTAACCGTTCACGTAATTAAAGTCTGACAAGCTCCAACATTGTTAAGGACATTTATGTTTCTACTTCACCTCAAACCTGCTCCGACTACTTCTGCTTAGGTTTAATGTTTGTTTTATTCTTTTTCTTTTTCTCTTTCCACACTGCCTTTGTAGTCAATCTGTTGGAGAGGTTGTGAAGATCAGTAGGTGTATGTGATTATATCAATTCAGAGAGGTGTTGTGAAGAAAAACAGAAAATTATTTCCTTTTTTCCTTTCCTTTCCTTTCCTTTCTTTTCTTTTTTTTTTAATTCCTGCATAAAGCTCAAAAAATAGTGCATCAGTCTGTTATTGTGTGAAGAAGTGACACCAAAATCTGAGGTCGACTCTTGATGCTTTCACTCTGCATATCTTGACTCGCTGTTACAGGCCTATTCAGTCACTTTCTACAGAAACCTGCACAACAAAATGACAAAAATCGGCTCAGAAATGAAAAGACGACGCGATTGGTCAATGAGCAGGAAAATTAAACCAGATAAATTGATTGATTAATAATAATTTATGACAAAACTCTCTTTATGTGAGGATTTTCTCCAATTCTCCTCTAAAGTTTGACGGACCAATTGAAAATAAGAAAACAACCTGTAGCTGGGTTTGATCATAATATTTCCAGAGAGGGTTTAGGAGGCGTTAACATTTAGTTTCTTTTTTGTTTTAATGGTGTAAAGCCTTCAGAAAGACACACGTGATGTAAGTGCCTTTCATTACTACTCTGTCCTGTCTCCCACTTTACCATGAGGTGATCCAACGAGAGGAAATGATACAAGAGGAAGAAGAAGAAGGGGTGTGGGTTCAGGAAGAGTCCAGTGTTTCAGCGTTTTAATCCCACCGAACTGTCAACTCTGACAAACCTACATTTTTAAAGAGCGAGTGCCATGATCCATCTTCACTCTTCTCTATTTGTTCCCTCCTTCTTCTTCAGTTCAAATGCATTCAGCCTTAATGGAAACAACTCTTCTCTTCTGTGTGTGTGTGTGTGTGTGTATGTGTGTGTGTAATCTCTCTATACGTTAGACCACAGGCTGTTGGTTTAGTGCAGATTAAATAGATCTATTTGATGTTTGCTTGCACAGTAATAGGTCAGAAAATATCTGGTTTTGTTCCCTCTTAGTGCTCAGTAGCTTTTTACCGTCGGAGGAGTGTCACGGTTTATTTGTTCCCCACGTCTGAGTGTGTGTGTGTATGAGTGTGTGTATGAGTGTGTGTGATTTGTATTTTTAATGTCAAACAAGAATAAAAAACGTGTGTATGTTTGAGTTTTGTGGCCTCTGTCAGTTCATTGCAGGAACAGCTGGTGGCAGTCTACACCAGCACTCAGACTCTGTGTATAACACTTCACCTGTTTTATTTATGTGTTTATATAGGCTACATATATATATAAACATTTTACACATTCAAATTTCACAACAAAAACATTCAAAGACTCAATTGAAGTTAAAAACTAATGAGACCAGTACAGTATTGTGGGAGTCGTGTCACTTGATGTCCAGTCTGGTTCAAACACAGATCAGTTATTGGAAACAAATGATAATGGTGTTTTAAACTCCACACAGATGCGTTCAATAGTGTTAAATACTCAACATGTAAGACTCTGTAACATCTCTGTTGTAAATTAACAAAAATATATTTTCTAGTTGTGTTTATTTTTCCTTATAAAGATATAAATCCACAAGGATTTCACCACAAATACTGAAAACCACAGTCAGGTTTTTTTTTTTATCTTTCTAATTTCAGTTTTTAAAGCAGCATGAGTTCTTCTGCTGCTCTATAATTTAAAAACATATAATATTTGCATTAGAAGCATCAGCTCCATCATTTCCCCTCTTATTTACAGATTAACCCTTACATTTCCAAGGCTGAAACTAAAATAGCATTTTATGATTATTATTATTGTGCTACATCTGCATGAATCTAATTCCTCACTTTTTCCTTTTTTTGTGGGAAATGAAACAATATTTAATGTCAAATAATCACTCGAGATTTGTTTGAAATTTTCATTTTTCAAAATACTCTCATTAGGATTCAGAAGGAATCAATGTGCAAGTTTATTATTTATTTTACAGCACATAAGGCTTTATAACAGACTCAGACTTTTACTTCCATTTAACTTGACAGTGGATTTACATCACGTGTTAAACTTTCATATAAACGCATGAAGACGTGTCAGGTAGCAGCAGTGTGTCCTCTCCATGGCCTGACTGACTGACTGACTGTGGTGTTGTGTTCACTGCTTCCACAAAAGTTTAGTGCAGAAAAAAAAAATGAAATAAAAAATCATCATCGCTTCTGGAAGTAAAGAAAAGAGGGAGCGAGAGAAAACAAAAGTTTGTAGAAACTCTGCCGCAGTGAAAACAAAGACAGATCCGGTTCGTGTTGCTGAGCTAAACCCGGACCTGCGGAGCACCGAGACGGGAATCGAGCCGTGAGGAGGCACCGAGCAGCTGTGGACCGGAGCCAGATGTGCGTCTGACCAGAACCGCCTCCTCTGTCACATGGACGTGGTGTTTTATTAACTTTTTTTCCTCTTAATGATAGAAATATAAACACACATTAGACAGTTTCTATTAACATTATTATTCTTATTGTTGTGATCATTAACAGCAGCAGCAGGCCCACGGTCACGCGGCTCCACGGTGGAGCAGGTTTCACTAACATACGGAAAGCGTGTCCTACAAAAAAGGAAAAAACACATTTAATTATTTTGGTGACGTATTTGTAATGTGGTGATGATGTGGATGTAAATTGTTGAACTCCGTGTTGCAGATTATCAAAAAAACAACCCCACACACATAGCCTATAAATATTTTATTTTATAAGCCTATTTAACATAAATTTCAAAACTGAGAAGTGTAAAATATTGTGAGTTAACTTCGTTTTTTTGTGTTTCAACCTTTATTTGGTTTGTTTAGCCAACATCGTCAGAGGTGATTGTGAATTTTACAAATGTAAAATAAAACGACTTGATCAGTATTGTGTGTGTGTGAGGTTAGGTTATTATAGAAACACATTCAAACGCTCAGGCTCGTTTTCAAAGGCCACTGAAGCAGGCAAACAAACAAATAAACAAACAAAACATCAAACAAACGGACTTACAGAGCATTCATCTTCTATAATATCTGCTTTAAAAAACAACACAGTGTGTTTTGTTATGATCATTTTGAGTCAGTGTCCAGAACGAACTCAGAAAATATCTGAACTGCACCTTTTCTGTCTGACGAGTTTCCGTCAGTTATTATTCACCTGTTATTGTTTATTATTTCACCTCTGGCAAAGAAACGACAAGAAAGTGTAAATATCTTTACGTAGAAAACAATAAATGCTGAGCTTCCATTATTATTTTTGTTCATAATAATGATCACTATCATATTTCCTTTTCTTATGGTTGATAAATGTTTCTTATTCTCTTTTTAAATTTAGCCCTATATGTCATTGAACGCACCTATAACTGACTATTTCTCTTCCCATCACATACAAAAGCAGCTCCACGGCTTCCGTACTTAGATCAAGGGCTATTTCTATGGCCGATTTAAATAAACCATCTTAAATCCGTTTGCACCACTCAATGACGAACAGACACATTTCCAAAAACAACACAAAACACAGAAATCTGTTTTTCATGAACGCAGCGCTATAGGAGTTGTCTGTTTCAGGGTTTTTTTCTTTCTTTCTTTCTTTCTTTCTTTTTTTTTTTAAGTTGAAATGAAATGAAGAAATATGAAATCTGTTCTTGGATCACATCACACTACAGTTTCATCATCACGGGCTCCTTCATTCGCGCTCATTCCTGCACAGATTTGTCTGGAGCTCGTCGTGCGTGATGCGTGAACTCTGCGTGGCCCGGTGGCCTCTCCCTGACCTCCGGGACTACAGTAATCTCTGTTGATTGATCTGATTGATCAGATTTAAATCCACGAGGCCGCAATCCGAGCGCACGCGGGAGACGGAGAGCAGCCAGTGCAGTGTATGGTGCAAACAAACATTTTTTTCCTCCTTTTTTTTTTGCCTGTGGGCTTAAACACAGGCTCATGGAGTAGATGTAGTATGTGTGTGTTTTTTATACTGTGGCTACAGGCATCAGTGTCACAGAGCAACAGATCTATGCTCCTTCCTCTGCTGTGATTTCATGTAATTGGGATTTTGAGAAGAGATAATGTGCGTGTGAGATGAGAATAAAATGGGTTTTGAAGTCAAATATCTTTAGATTTGATCATTACCCTGAGAAATAATCATAATAAAAAAAAGGGGCAAATCAACAATCCAGTTTTCTCTTTTCTCATCTGTTCACATCATCTGAACTTGCTGAAACATTAATGAAATTATTTCACAAACAAACAAGGAAGCTCTGCCACAACTTGTCTAACATAGGAAAAAAGTTGGATGCAAGTATCCGTCTGATGAGGTGAATACAGCTGCTGTGTGTCTCAGGTTGCATCGGTGCATTTGGACTTTTTAAAAAGAAATAATAATCAGGAGGAAGAGGAGAAGAAAATACAAAAATATACAATTACAGGTTTCACAGATGCGACTTCTGCCACATTTTAACAGTCGATAACAACGCAGAGTTTGTCTGGAGTCCACTCCTCCGTCAGTGACATGAGAGCTCAGGCCTGCTGATTATCCACACGGGTGGAACAAGTCGTCACAAGTGCTGCGAGCACGAAGTCCTATACGGCCACATTAACACGATATAAAGTATTAGTTTCTATTCTAATAATATTAGTTTGGTATTATTTTCATAGTGTGCTGCATGAAACTGCATGATTACTGATGCATTGTCATGTAAACAGCATTGTAATGTTGCGAAATGAGGCAAATATGAGGTGATGAACTTGAGAATAAAGTGGTTTAATCCACAGAATGTGCAATTTTCAATATAAAATGACGATTATGACCCTTTTGGGTTATTTTGTCTCATTTGAAACTCGTTGTGTATTTATTTATTTTAATTTTCTATCACTTTTCTGTTGTCATTTTATAATCTATCATCATTTTTCTTCTTTGACGGCTGTTCGGAGCTTTTATTTAGAAGATTTCGGTGTATTTGTGAATCCTAATGGAGCCAAGGCCGACAGGGAACTGCATCAAATACTAATGTACATTAAATAACAGGGTAAAAAAAAAAAAAAGTAGTAATCTTCCCCCAGTGGTGATAAAGGAACAGGTTGGAATACTTAAATATAGGTTTGTCTCCATTGTACAGTGCTTATCCACCTGTCTGTCTTATAATGAGCCATTTCCTCTTATTTTCATTCTGTTTAATTTTTGCACCAGGCAACTGAGAGCAAACCGAGGTGTGAGCTGCTGCAGCGAACGTCCTCCACACACACAAACGCTGTCTGGCAGCAGAAAGCAGCAGCCACACACACACACATACACACACAAAGAGACAGATGAGACGTCCCTACAGTTGTTAGTATTAATACTATACACAGTTTGACAGTGTGACACAAAAATGTGTCCTAATATGCCTAAAAGACTGAAATCAAAATATGAGCAGTCTTCAGAAAAGTTAAATGTGGTGAAAAAAAAAAAAAAATCATCTGCTTTTTGGAGGGTTTTAGTTGTGCATCAGTGAAGGCAGAGAGGGTGGAAACACTGGAGAGAAAGAGGAAGGAGGAAAGTGTGCATCAGTGTGTGTGTGTGTGTGTGTGTGTGTGTGTGTGTGTGTGTGTGTGTGTGTGTGTGTCGCAGCACAGCAGCAGCAATCAGTCCCCTCTTGTCTCGCTGCTGAGTGCAGCCTCTGATTGACAGTTTCTATTCATCCTGTGTGAGATTAGGCCAGCTGAAAGGAGTAACGACCCATGGCTGTGTGCAGTAATTACGGCCTCGGATAAGAAAAATAAGAAAAAACACACACAGCAAAACTATAATTATATAATCCTGTTCAAAATGCTCCCTCTTTTTTTTTTTTTTACCCCCACCCCCTCCCACACCCCCCTGCAGTGTTTTCAAAGATGTTTCACCTGTAAAGAGGAAATTCCTGCCAGTGTTTCACAGTCATTCCTGCAACTGAAATTATCTCACAATCACAACAAACTACGAGCTGCACCATCAACATCAAGCTGGTCGAAACCAAATGGACTGCTGGCGCCGGGTAAAGAGTCGGCTCTGCATACGTACTGTAAATGACTGTGAATGAGATGTTTGATCTGCAATGGAAAACAAATAGTAACCCCACTTTATGCTCTTTTCCATCACGCCGCGCCTCTAACAGCTCGTGTGTTAACAGCTTATTTAGCAGACGAGGTGCTGTGTGTGAGACATCTCCATTTAAGACTTTAAAGGCCACTGTGTGTGTGTGTGTGTGTGTGTGTGTGTGTGTGTGTGTGTGTGTGTGTGTGTGTGTGTGTGTGTGTGTGTGTGTGTGTGTGTGTGTGTGTGTGTGTGTGTGTGTGTACGGGAAGAGAGGAGGGGACAAAATAACACAGCAACAACGCCTGTGAAATCTCTAATAACTTTTTGTCTGGACTGTTGATTGAACTCTTTGATGGTCGTTTTCAGCCTTTTAAAGCTGCTGCTTTACATTGTTATGGTGCATTTGTGTGCAGCTAGATGTACAATATACAGTATGGGCAATGTGCTTTATTTTGAAGACCAATATCATGTCTTCAACATGGGCCATATTCTGTGCCCAAAAAAACTGATATATGGCTTTTTTTTTGTCAGTGTAGTAGCAATCTAACTACAAAAAGGCCACTTGAGGGAATCTGAAGTCGTTTCCAACTCATGATGGTGTATCAAAAATGAGGTCCTCCATTGGGAATGAGTTTGACACTTTATTAACTTTAAATCTTTGAAAAAAAAAAAAAACACCTACAAAAGGCCGGGTGCCAACAGACTTAAAATGAGCTCATACAAAAATACTAAGGCCATGATACAAGTCAGGTGTTGTGCTTTTAAAATGAAAAATAATCAATGTGCACTTCAAATTAAAAGTAATAATTCAAGGTTACACCTATTTATGGAAGAAAAACCTAGTTTAGTGACAGTAAAGTCAGTTTAGATTTATTTTTAGAGTCGAAAACGTAATTTAATCAAATAAAAAAAGGACCTCCACTTTGATTGGACTAATTTGAAAATCTAAAAGTAAACAAAGCGTTATAGGACGTGCAAATAAATACAAATCTAACACAATTGGATATGGATGTTTATTATAGGCTATTACCTAGCTACTTCATTATATGAGACTGAAATATGCATATAAAGTCTATCCAAGTTTATGTTTTCACATGTATATCCACATTAAACTAGTGATCTACTGGCTGTTACCTGACCGGGGGCTCTGGGGGCCGGTCAGCCGGTGGGTGGGTGGGTTGGTAGGGAGAGAGACCCGGGCCACCGCCGCCGTTTGGCCGTTTCCAGACCCGCGGAGTGCAGCAGCATCTCGGTGCACAACCATCGTCTCATGTCTCGGTGCCGGGGCTCTCGGTCCGCGGCTGCGCTCATCCCCCCTCCCCCTCATCCCCCCTCCCTCCTGCCTTCTCTCCCCCTCTCTCTCCTCTCCTTTTCCACAGCCAATCAGGCGGCGAGCCCCCTGCGTGGACAGGAAGTGACGTCACGGGTTCCTGCCTCTCTTAAAAAAAAAAAAAAAAAAAGTGCACCGTGTCGCCACAAATATTATCCACACGCCAACATCTCTCATCTGTCAGTGCGCGGGCAGCAGCAGCGTGACGTTTCAGCTGCAAAGCAAAAAATATATATATAAAGAGCCGGTGAAAGAGCTGTGACTGTGGCCGTTTCCCCCCCAACCTCTCTCCTCCACTTCCTTAGCTACAGTTCCCCCCTCCTGAAGGAAGGGTCTCTCTCCTGCACACAGACAGCAGACCACCGACCCTAACCCTTATGTGGCCAGCTCACCTCCACCTCCACCGACAACATGCAGCCACGGATCCGCAGAGGCAGTCGATGTGAGCGGGGCTGAAGTAACAACAGGCTGCAGCGCTGGACCAAACCTGAAGAAACTTTGCTGCTACCTGTGTGTGCAAGGGAGAGGGAGAGTGTGTGTGTGTGTGTTTTCCTCTGAGCAGCAGCAGCAGCAGTAGTGTGTGTGTGAGTGTGTATTTGTGTGTGGCACCTCCCCGCTCCTCCTTAGATCCAGTTGCCCCTCTTCTCGTGCCTTGCAGGCTGCACCATGCATTTCTGCTCCTCCTGCTGCTCCTCCTGGCCGCTGCACTGAGCACCGAGCACCGAGCACCGCAGCAGCAGCAGCCCGAGGTCGAGCCTCCGACTCCCCGCTGCCTCGGCTTGGACTCGGACTGCGGACCAGCGTCATGCCGCCACACCTGAAGAAGCACAACCCGGTGCCGGTGCTGCAGCTGGACCGTGTGGCTCCTCTGTAACTGGATCTACTCTTTTTTCTTTTCTTTTTTTGGCTTTGCTTTCCTGTTTTTATTTTATTTTTTATTTTATTATCATTTGGAGTGAGATGAGGGCATGATCTCCTCCTCGTCTCAGGAGAACACAGTCGCAAAGAGGAGAAGAAAGTAAAGAGAGAAAGAAGTGTGAGCAGCAGAGACAGAAGGAGCAGAAGAAGGAAGAGGAGGAGGAGGAGGCACAGATCTTCTCACTTGACTCTGACTTCACTTGTAGATGTTCGACCAGGCCACGACCATGGGCGATGGGAGCCACCGCTGTGGACCCAACCCGCTGTGTCCGGACCGGATGGACTCCAAGTGCCGCGCCGAGATCGGGAGCCGGTCCCCGGTGCAGAGCTCCACCGACACCCCGGGGACCTCCGCCTCCACGCCGACGTCCTCCAGCGAAGACGGACACGACAAACTTTTGGGAGTGGACCCTGACTACTGCAGGAGGATATTAGTGAGGGGTAAGTGGATCAAAAACAAAACAAAAACACGG
This sequence comes from Trachurus trachurus, assembly GCF_905171665.1. Taxonomy (NCBI): domain Eukaryota; kingdom Metazoa; phylum Chordata; class Actinopteri; order Carangiformes; family Carangidae; genus Trachurus; species Trachurus trachurus. The sequence goes on along the minus strand of NC_139909.1, from coordinate 16,082,104 downwards.
ATTTATTCTATTTATAAGTCTATCTGTCAGACTGAGAGTCCTCCAGGAAACTAAGGAATAATAAAAAAAAGAAACACTAAAGACACTGCTGCTGTCTGTCAGTCAGAGAATAAACATTAATGATCATGTGTAATAGGCTACACACAGGAAAAAAAAGTCTAACTCTGATATTATTTGTTGCTTCTCCCATTGAAAAAACAAATTATTAAATACAAACAAGTCTATAAAAATATAAAAATGTGACCAAACCTGAGACTGAAGCTGCAGGACATAAGACTATAGCTGTGGTGCAGGGAGGACTCTGCTGTGGTAACAATAGGCTACTTTCACTTCCGTGATACCTCCAGTGACTGTAACACAACATCACATGTAAATAATGATAATTCAGAATCAAATTATTGTTATAATAAAAAAATATATATATATTGATGCATAAACTTAACTCACTCGGCCTTTGTGTGGTGGTATAAACCTTTTGTTCATGGGAAAATATATAAGAAACACACGAGTCAGATTAGTATTCAGATGAATTTAAAAGAAGCCTCTTAATGTTTTACTTCCGTGTCTTTGTGTATTCCTCTGTGACACATCTGTTTTTATACAATCAGACTAGAGAAAGTGAAGAAAACAAAGGAAACTGCTGTGATCAGGTGAAACTCAGCCCTGTGGCCTTTAACAACAATAGAAGCACATACATAGAAACACTTCAGCTCCTGTGGACGCATGTGTGTGTGTATGTTTATGGATGTATAGGTGTGTGTTTATGTGTGTATGTTACAGTTTACACGTCAGAAGCTGATTGCCTTTGTGTGCTAACGTTATGCTAATGAGTCTGCCTGGAATAATATTTAATTCAGCGTTAGAGCTACACTGAGTGTCCACGCCCTCCTGCAGGAGGTCAGCAGCCTCCACAGGACACAGACTTTAAATACATTAAAATAAAATATAATAAAATAAAGAACATTCTGATAAACTCTTTTCGGTCTGCAAACGGTCTAATAATAAAATGACAACAATCTGTTGTCATTTAGTTTTGATTTATATTCTGGAGTCCTGTTGTATTTGTTGAAAAGGCCTGAGGCTGTTGTTAGTTTTTATTTATATTTGCAGGGTAAATTATAGAAAACTAAACTGCACAGCAAATAATTGTATTTATATGTTAAAGGGAAATCAAAATCATGTATACAGGGCTTTATATCTGCATTCAGGGCATTTATATTTATTGTTTCAGAGTGTAAACTCTTTCCAAAAAATCTAGAAAATACACTTAAAATAGAGGATTGTTTTGTTTTGGACATTGAGTAGTTTTATTATTTACTATTTTACAGTGTCTATATAGCCTATATATAGATGTTTAGATATTTATATCCAGTGGTTAAAATTAACCTCCATTTAAAACTCTAATTAAGAGAAGAGACAAAACTTAAATTACAGCTTGTGTTTCCGTGCAGGTTTTTTGTATTATTTTGTTTTGCAGTGGTGTGTAATAGTGTGGTGTGATCACTATCAATACATCGGCCGATCAGTTCTCGGTTATAGGCGGATTGCTGCTGCTGCTGCTGCTGCTGCTGCTGTGGATATTATGGCTGTTTCCTTGGTTGCTGTTGTTGTTGTTTTCTTCTAATCTGCTACTAAACATTTAGCTGAGCTCTGGCCCGCGTAACAGGAGCAGCACGATAAGTTTAAGAGAAGTTTTCTTTTTCTTTTTCTTTTCTAATATAGTGACGAGTCGTTTTGAATAGAGCAGCTTGAGCCAACGAGGGAAAGTGAAACAAGTGCAACCTAGAGGAAATATAGACGAGGATGATGTTTGAAAAATAAAATAAATCGAGTAATAAAAATCTAAAAGAAGCTGCTCAGTGAGTTTTTATCTGTGGTTTTAGCAGCTGCAGGAATGCGAATAAAAACGTATTTATTGTTTAGCCAGTTATCGAATATACAGTATATCCTTTATTAGATTCAGCCACAGTTCGGTTTGTCGTTGTGGTGGTGACACTGGTTCGTGGTGTCCGGTCTGAGGAGGGGGCGGCCTGCAGGAGGACAGGGAAGAGCGGGACCGGGGGTTTCTCTGGTCCAGACCGCACCACGGTGCTCCTGCTTCAGGCCCTGCAGTGTGAGCCGAGTGTGTGTGGATGCTGCTCGGGTTTTTCCGCAGAGAGAGAGAGGCAGAGGCCGGGGTCACGGAGAGGTCAGCAGGTCTGCGTGCACATGCAGCCTCCGGCTCCCTCATCTCTCTGTGCAAATGTTCTCATCGCGATTTGAGCTGCACGTTGTTGTTGTTTCTATACTTATTTATTTATTTTCTCTCTTCACAACCACAGTGTGCGCGTATTGTTTGCATTTTACGCACACGCAGCCACGAAGCTGTGCGTAAAAGAAAGATGGAGATCTGTGTCTCTCTCTCAGCCATGTTTCATGTGGGCGAAACTAAACGCTGTGATCGAAATATGTGTTTAGTAAAGAAGAGGAGGGCGCGCAGGAAGAAGAGCTGACGAATCACTACCTCCAATTAATTCCTCCGCGGTTTAATTTAGTCCCTTATCCGCTCTTTATAGTAAATCTGTAATTCAGCGTTTCAATACGACGCCTTTAAAATAACAGTTAAACCAACACTTTCTCGACTTTACTACAATATAAATAACAGTAATAATAGGCTATTTATTCCCTCTGTCGTTGCAGATAGCCGGTGGCTCCTCTATAGAAACTCTGTGGATGATTGGTTCAATCACTATTGTGTCATATTTAATTCAGGTCTCTCCATATTTTATTTCATTGCATATTTTATGACTGTAAAACCCCCGGACAAAGAGGAGATCTTGTCTGACCGCGGATGTGATAAATAGGAACAAATATTCTCAGCTGCAGTGATATAACGATTTTATTATGCGAAGTAAAAAATAATAAGTCGAAATATGTCGTTTGTAGCGAAATTTGAGTGAAAATAAATGTATTCATGTGTGTAGCATGTGTATTTATTTTAATAGCCTGGGTCGTATATCCTCAGGGTTTATTGCCTTACAAATATTTTAATATGCTGTAGGCCTATAGTTACAACTTTTTGATATGTTGTTCTTTTTCCTCTATTATATGAATTAGTTTATATTTTTCGGACAGTCTTTGAATGCAGCACCGGGGGAAAATATAATGGAAGCAGCCAGTTTTGGACAGATATACTTAGATTAACTTCAACAAACACCTGAAATAGAAAATAAAGAAAGAAAATAAATTCACAACAATAGTAAACATGACATGAATAGCTAACCCGAATAAAAACAATAAAGGAACAATAAGTGCACACACTGGACCAGTAAAAGAAACCCGTCAGAGTTTCAGATAAAGTCCTCCAGTGTGTTTTTTACTATCTATCTATTTTCATCCATCAGGAAAACAAGACGTTTCCTACCCGTCACCTCACCTGTGTGTGTGTTTTAAACGCACGTAACTCGGGCCTGCGTGTGTCTGAGCTGCAAACACAAACACAAGTAGTTCGTAGTAATTTTCATTTAGCCCAATATCACTGAATGGATTAAAGAGCATGAATGAGCAGCCACACCGCTACTAATTCAACCACATTAGAGGGAAGTGGCTGCAGTTTCCACCACAGTCGTTGTGTGTGTGCAGCCTGGATCTGAGAGGAAGTAGCTCAGGGCCTGTGTCACAGAGAGAGCACAGGCTGCAATTAACAACCATTGTGTTAAAAATACACCACATGTATGTATGCAGTTTGTTTACCTCCATTTTCACCCCTAAGAGCATTATCCTATAGCGCTGCTCATGAATATTCATCAGCCTCATAGAGAGGTGTGTTATAGTAAACTGGGCCTCATGCACAAGTGTTTCCATTAGATGCCTCTTTATTCTCCTATATATCGCAGGATACGTGTCTAATGTGAGTGACGCACTGACGTCGTAAACGTAAACTGACGCTTCCGTGTTTCTTCTTTGTTTTTATTTTTTATTTTTTTCGGTTTTCCGGACAGACGCTAAAGGCACCATCCGGGAGATCGTCCTGCCCAAAGGCCTCGACTTGGACCGGCCCAAGCGCACGCGGACCTCCTTCACGGCCGAGCAGCTGTACCGGCTCGAGCTCGAGTTCCAGCGGTGCCAGTACGTCGTGGGCCGCGAGCGCACGGAGCTCGCGCGGCAGCTGAATCTCTCAGAAACACAGGTAAGAGCTGGGAGAAAGGGGGGAAATTGGTGGGCATGGGCAGAATACAAAATAAAAAAACGTAAATAAACCAAGAGGAAACAAAAATATCATTTAAATACAATACTAACAGTCGTGCACGGTTTTAGCCAGCTTGTGCCGTTAGGTCTGTCTCAGCTGAGCTGGATCTGTTTGTAAACAAGTGTTTAAAATCAACTTTAGCCTCATGCTCTTGACTGACTTGGTCGCAGGTGTCTCTGATTGGCCGCCTCAGCCAATCAGAGAGGAGGAGGCCGCCCCGCCCAAACAGGAACCACCCTGGGCTAAATACAGGGGAGCTAACAAATGTTTACAGCCCAACAACACAAGCTCGTTTGGTTTTAATAAGATGGAGAAATAGTAGCCTAAAATAAACCCCGGGGGTTTGTGGGAACTCGTCGATATGGGCCTGAAGTCAGAGCTGGCCCAAGGCATAAGCGAACTAAGCACCTGCTTGGGGCCCATGACCATGGGGCCCCCCCAAAGGGCAGTAACTTTTTAAAATTGTAGTGCGTAACTTCTGTCGACCCTTGGAGAAACTTTGCGTAATTAATTACAAAAAGCTTTAATTGTTGTTACATTTCAAATTGTTGACACACTGCTGTTGCAAAACCAAAAATTTTAAAGAGCAGATTATGTGTTTACAGTAAATGCTGTTGGTTTATTTTGTTACTTTTAGTCGACCTTTAGGTGACATTCAGTATCTCAGTACTATATCAATTTAAATACTAAATGTAAATCAACGGCAGGCTGCACTTTTAGTTGAATTTGGTGCCATTTCAGAATAAAAACCATAGATGGGTAAAAACCTGCCAGGATATGATGATTCATAACGACAGATTAATAGAGGGCACCAAAATAAAGATTTTGCTTAGGGCCCCATGGAGGCTTGGGCCGGCCCTGCCTGAAGTGAACATAAAGCTGCTGCTGGGCCAGCTGAGGTTCAGTATGGCGGAGGCCGTAGCTACATGTGCACAATTATTCTGGGCGTGTAGCCTATACGTCAGATTGATTGACCACGTGACGTTGGTGCGTCTTTTTGATATAAAAACAAGTTCTGCCCACGTCCGTGTAACATCGCTGCATTATTAAAACACAAAGCATGAACTACAATCCACCATAACTCTCTTCAACGGAGTCTTCATATGTGCACAAGCTAGGCTACTCAGTGCGTCCACAACTTTTTTTAGTCGTCAAATAATATTATTATTAGTAATTATAATAATATTAATCTCGTTCTTTTATCGCAGCAGGTTGTTTTTGTAATGCAAAAAAAGAAAAGGAGGCCCATGCAGTTCCGCGTGCTGCTCTCTCGCTCCTCGACCCCGCGCGCTTCATTCAAATCGTGCAGTGGCGCCACGAGCCCACCCCTCTGAGTTTGTCATGGGCGTCACCATCACTTCCACTTACTGTCGCGTTTAAAGGCCTTCTATAGGTTAGAGTCGCCTATAGCCTGTCTCGACTGAAAGTTATGTAGCAATAAAACAATAATATAATGGTAATAATCAAAAAGAAAACATTTATATAACAGCCAAATATCAGGGAAACACTTTTTGAAAGCTATTTGTGTATAAATATAATGTATTTATTACAGAACTGTTGTGTGTGTGGTTTTAGAGACTTTCAAAGCAAAGTTTTATCACATTGTATTGAGCTCAGGCCTCTGGAGGAGCGAGAGTGTCCTCGTGTGTTACGTCAGTGTGTGTTGTCAAGAGTTACCACTTACTTGCACCGTGTAACGGCAGCTATCAGGAGTTTTTACACCCCCCAAAGTATAAAAACCCATATAAAAATTGAAATAATGATGCTTTAACGTATTTAAATGTGAAGAGTAAGTCTGTGTAAATAAGCAGCAGGAGGTTTGTGTCCGGGCCTTTTGTGCGCTGCAGAGTTTGTGTTAAAACACTTGTTGCAGGAAGTAAAAGACACACAGGCAGGAATTTACGCAGCAGCATCAGTGTGAAACCAGCAGACACACACACACACACACACACACACACACACACACACACACACACACACACACACACACACACACACACACACACACACACACACACACACACACACACACACGAACCTACTCAAACATAAAGGTGATGGGATAGTGTGTGTGAGTGTGTTTGAGGAGCACAGAGCAGCCACTGTGTCCCTCATTAGTGCTGACACTAGGGGTGTTAATGGGGAGGGTCCCAGCTTCCTGCTGCTGCTGAGGGGCCGCTGGGCAGCCGAGGACTGGCTGAATAATAAAGAATTAAAAAAAAAAAAAAAAAACGAAAAACGTCGGACCTTAAAGTGAGGACAAAATGTAAATAATAAAAGTCTCCTCGTTGGTAATGGCGTCAAATATTAACGCCTAATGCACAGGAATTTCATTTACGGCCGCGTCGCAGCTTTTAAGCGAAATCGAAAGGCTTTTAGTTCACATTAGTGTTTTTTTTTCTTTCATTACTTTTATTTTCTTCTCCTATCTATCTATCTATCTATCTATCTATCTATCTATCTATCTATCTATCTATCTATCTATCTATCTATAATGTTTTTTTTTATTTCTGATTTCCCTCCTTCAGGCCCTTTTGAGGCTGTTTTCCAGGTTGTTTCTCCTCGTTTTTATTTTTTATTTTTATATAGGCCTGTAGCTATAACCTATAGGCCTATAATAGCCCCCCCTTTTTTTTCCTCAAAGCACTAAAACAACAAAAACAAGAAGCCTCAACTTACATCTACCTTTTTCTTAGTATTTGTGTCTTAGTGGAATTCAGATATGTCGACTGGAATAAAACTGTTTAATTGTGAAAATGTATTTCGCTAAATCAGAGTTTTAGTTTTTTCTCCACGTTGAAGTTTAATAAAAACGATAAAGGAACTTTTCGTCAAACCAACTTTTGATTTCAGGAAAAAATCTTTAAGGTCAAAGAAATTGTGTCGAAATAAAAATATTTTTTAAAAGCCTTTACCTTTTACATGAAGGTGACAGTGACTAATTACATGGGAGGTTCGATCGTTAAGTGTTTTTTAACCATGTTTGGGGATTTGGTCATTGACCCATAGTGTAACTCCAATTAGTTTGGTCAGGTATTCAAACGGATCACGCAATGAGCCCGCACACACTGGAAACACACACTCACATTCATACACACAGGTGCGCCCGCACGCGTAAAAATACCTATAGAAACTACCTATAGAAACTGCAAAGAAATAATGTTAAAATAAAATAAAAATCAAATTGTCTGTAATTAATACGATTCTTAACGACATTGTTGCTATGTTCGATTGGACTCGTACTGGATCAGACATAAAACAGGAGTAAATCGTGGCCTCTAACACGAATTTCTGGTGGTTTTGCTGCATGTTTTTGGTTGAGTTTTGGTTTTGACCTGTGCAAAAACTAAACTGAAGCCGGCGACAGTGAATAAAGGACAGATGGAAGTTAATATGAGAGAAGTAGATAATATATCCAGATGAAAAAGCGTGTAAACATGTTTATTTTTAATTAGGCTACGTGAACCTAAATTCGCGCAATGTGTCTTAATTCTTCTGTTTCGTCCTCAAATTCTTTATAAACTCTTGACTCTGTTCAGAAATAACATAAGCCAAACGAAAATATGTAAAATCCTGTTTAGGTACCTATTGTGCTCTTTGTGTGATACAACCCAAAACAACTCCCATTCTGATGCTTGAGAGGATAAAACGCGTCCGCACACACTTTCTTTTCCCGTCTCCCTGCAGCCGTAGTATCGCGAGATTTGACTATAGATCGATACCCCCGTAGTCACGCCGCTGTAACGCGTTACCGAGTAATCAGTTACCAGCTCGGAGCTCTCGCTTCATCCCGGCAGGTGGCTCCCCGCTACAGGCTGAAGGCACAGCAACACACACACACACACACACACACACACACACACACACACACACACACACACACACACACACACACACACACACACACACACACACACACACACACACACACACACACACACACACACACACACACACGGAGCTGCAACATGAAAGCCTGTGTTTCATTCACCTTTATGGTCAGTGTGTGGTCAGACTGGAGGAGTGATAGAGGCTGCAGCTCTTATTGTGAAGGTATGTTGTGGTTGTTGCTGTTGTGGTTGTTGCTGTTGTTGTGCATGTGGAGGAGGAGGTGTGGTGCGTTTACTGCTCAGTGGAAACGTAGTTTTTTACATTCACACATGTGGAAGTCTGTTGTGCAGCTGCTTTTTAATGGAAATACATTTGTGTTTTTTCTCAGACTTTACAACTCTCTAGTTTTGGAGGCTGTTTCTTGTATTTTCTTAAGCATGAACTTCAAAATGTTCAGTTTCAAGTTATTTTTGGCAACTTTCCCCCGCCAACATCTCTTCCCATTGCTCCCAGTGTGGTGCTGCTGGCTCTGCAGTGGGTGCAGGAGTCAGGAGATCCCAGTCCTCCTGAGTTCAGTGCAGCTACGTGACGCTACGTTACTCAGTCGCCACAATTGTATCAGTCCATTGTTGTTTGCAGCCCTTCCATGGAGAAGCTATGGATTTAATGGTCTCTGCGCTGCGTTAAACTGGTTTAATCCTGCAGCAAATGGAGGAGGCAGCTCAGTGATGGAGTCATGTTTAATCTTTAATGTAAAGCTGCGGCTGAACAACGCACACATGTGGCACAAAGTGTTTGCATCTTGTTTAGTTTTTTTCCTTTTGCTGTCACACTTGTTCCTGTGACACAGAGAAACAGGATTTCTCGGTCAGACATGCTGCTGCACCTGAGCAGAGATGTGATTCATGACATTTCTTCTATAATGTCACAAACGTCCGTGCCCTTTCAAAAGAAAACCCCCCCAAAATAATCACAGTCAGTCGACCAGGACAGGTGTTAAAGTTCTTAGACAAAAGGAGAGAAAACCCTTGAGACAAAGAGTGGGATTGGATGACAGGTTTTTATTTATTTTTTTTATTTTTTTATTTACCTGCTGGTGAAGAGGCTTAAATGTACATTTCTTTACCCACAGAGTGAGTGCAGAGGTCATTTATCTTATAGAGGCTTTTATTGTGAAAGAGACAAGAGGACTAGTTTGGAAAAAGTGACTTAAACGACTTCAAATGTTAATAAAATATGAGCTGCAGGTTTTTCCTACTAGATGGAGCGTGGTTAAGTCTACACACACACACACACACACACACACACACACACACACACACACACACACACACACACACACACACACACACACTAAGACTAACAGTGTGTATTAACCTGTGTGTGTGTGTGTGTGTGTTACTCTCACTGACCTCCAGTTTTAACATGCATGATCACAGGTTTGTTCTCCCAACGCTGATGCATGTGTGTGTGTGTGTGTGTGTGTGTGTGTGCACTTGTACAGAGCTGAAGTCCAGCAGTGAAAGCATTCAACAGGCACACACGCACACACAACACACACACATACACACACACAGACACAGACACAGTTCAGCAGCTCCATCTCGTCTTTGAAGGCGTCGTCCGGTCCGGTTTGTTGTTGCAACATGAGCTCAGGTTCAAATCAGTGAATGAATGAAATCGTCGTTCTGACTCTCCCGTGTCTCTAACGTGCAACAGAAGCGCCTCGGATGTGAAGTGTAACAGCCAGTTGCTGTTTTAGCCTGCGGAGACTTTCTTTTTTTTTTTGGGTTAATGTACTCACACACTTGATGCGATCTGAAACCACCTCCCCTCCATAACGTGAACCAGCCGACCTCCGACAGGTCTCCGAGTCGCCTGAGATCAGCGTCAGCCTCCCTCTCATCTCCTGCCTGCTGTCTTTTCTCTCCGTCCGACCGTTGCTTGATAGCAAACGGCCTCGGGCGGGGTTTTTTTAGCAGAAGCTGTGAAAACCTTCACGTGATGCTTCTCACTGCTGTCTTGGATTTTCTTAACTTTATTTTTTTTTTACATATATATTTTTCTGCTCGTGGCTTTCTCCTGGTTTTCAGGCAGTGTATTGTGGGTGGAGGTGGAGGTGGAGGTGGAGGTCAGGTGTTGCCCTACACACACCTGCACCTCCACCCTGACAATAAATAAATAAAACAACAAGAGACCAGCTCTGTAAACGCTCTGACCTTTACCTGACCTCTTGTGAAACTAGGTAAATCTAAATTCCCTGTTAAGAAGCGACTTGTGCAACTGCTTCTCAACGACATCTATGAGTATTTGTGCACGAACACGACGCGAGGCCAGTGTGGTCGTTTAACCATCATCGTTGATGTGTTGGTGGATTTTGGTTCGTTGATACGAGGAGAAAAGAGAAAGTTTGTTTCCCCGTCAGGCGACCAGTTGTGTTCATGTGCGGTGGCGTTGCTGCTGCTGCTGCTGCTGCTGCTGCTGCTGCTGCTGCACAGTGAACGTCCTTGTTGTGTGCATTGTTCTCCATGATGGCCCAGACAGACGGTGTCTGGCCACTTGTCTGGGGCGTAGAGGACCCGGCCATGACGTGTAGCCGTGCAGATGTAGCGGAGAGGCGGCCGCACAGAGCGCCGATTGTCTGGACGCTCTGAATGGAGACGGAGATAGGAAGAGGACAGACGGACGGACGGAGGGAGGGAGGGAGGGAGGGAGGGAGGGAGGGAGGGAGGGAGGACACTCTGTGGTTTGTGCTTTTCACTTTAAAAGTTTGTGCACTTCTTTTGGGGGCTGCTGCAGAGAAACCAACTCCCTCCTCGTCGCTCTGCGGTGACCTACAGCCAGAGCATCGTCTCCACACGACGGCCATGACAACGACGCTGACGACCGACGCTCTGGTCGGAGCTGCAACCCGCCAGGCGCTGATTATCTAATCAACTGATTAGATAATCAAAAGAACATAATAGCAATTAAGTCTCTGTTGCCGTTGGCCTTAATCACTTTCTCAGATTGAATTGACTTGTTTCATCAGCTCCTGGCAGAGTCAAGTGTGTGTGTATGTGTGTGTATGTGTGTGTGTGTGTGTGTGTGTGTGTGTGTGTGTGTGTGTGTGTGTGTGCGCATGTGTGTGTGTGTAGTGATGTGAAGCCAAGGATGGTGTAATTTTCCAAACATATGGAGGAGCATGTAATCCTCCAACTGATGTGGAGGCAGGAAAATCAGTCAAATTGGACACAAGAGGTTTTTACTTTTCCTCACCATCTCTCTCTCTCTCTCTCTCTGGCGAGGCGTCAGAACGGTCTCCAGAGGTCAAAGGTCGTCTCTGCTGCAGCCACTTTGTGTCATTTGCCAGGGAAATGTGTAATGCAATTAAAGTGGTGGATTACCTGTGCGGGAGCTTAATACACACACCTGCCAGTGGAGCGGCGGCGCTGAGTCGTCACCGTGTGTCCTCACACCGACACCGACACTGACGACGACTCTGGTTTTCATTTAGAGAGAAGATCCACAGGTGGAGAAAACAGACGTAATGATGCGTTCACTGCTGCAGCTGGAGGTCGGGCTTCTTGGCTTCAGCTTTGATTCCCTTTCTCTCCCAAAACTTTCTGTGAATTAGGTTTTGAGTTTGTTTGGCACCTTCTTTCTTTCTTTTTCTTTTTTACCCAACATGCATCTGTCATCACAAACAAAACCCAGCTCCAAGTTTGACTTCTCTTTTCTTCATAATCGCTCACAGTGTTATTATTGTACAAAAACATGGCTGTTTCCCACAAAATATTGTTTAACTCTTCACACACACACACACACACACACACACACACACACACACTAGAACTATAATGAAGTCTATTTAGATGTAAATTGATTTTATTATAATAGTTTTTTTTTTTCTAAAAAAGCTTGTTGCGTTTTCATTGAAAATCTGAAAACATCAATAATTTACTCTTTAAAAAGAAATTCTTTAAAAATAATAATCATAATAATTTATAATTTATGGCTGACGGACAGAAAAGAAAGAAAGAGAGAGAGAGTGAATACCTCCAATCAAAATGAATCAAAACATCAACAGATCTATTTTATTTGCTGCTGCATGGCGGAGAAGCTATTCATATTTTATCAGTTATTCGAGGGCTTTTGTTTGTGGTATTTTATTTTTGTAAATATCTTCTTTTTTTCAATTTGAGGAAAAAAAAAAGAAAAGTTTGCCAGTGTATGATTAGATCCTTTAGTTTAGGTCATCTCAAGTTGTTTTTGCAGTTTAACCTGTTAACTCTCATATAGTATATCACAACATATATTATAAACTCATTATATAAAAAGACATGATGGTGTTAAAGGAAGCAGGAAATAAAAGTAGTCAGTTCTGCAATACAGTAGAAAATATTTTCAGCTTCCATCACTGTTGAAAATGTAAATCAAAATATTTTACACACAGCTTTCTGTTTTTTTTTATGAACAGATGCTTGTATTGCAGCATGTTTGTGGCCTAGCAAACATTTACAGTTTGTGACAGTGACACAAGTCATCTATTAGAAAAGGGACATACATAGCCTAAGTGTATGAACTCACAGACACACATAAGGAGGATTTTTGAACATCATTTTCTGCTTCCTGCGTTTTTTTCCAGCCACGACAGCGAAATGAAAAAATGATTCTTCTCTGTTGGTTGGCTCAGAGTTTTGAGCGTCATGTGTCCGTGGTAACGAGCCCACACCCCAGATGTTTTATGCCGCAGGTGATCAGAGAGACTGCGGGGTGACATGCAAGAAAAGTCATGGACCACATTCAAACCCCTGCTGCTGCTTTTCTCTTCTTTTTCTTTCTTTCGTTTTTCTTTTTGACGATTGGGTGCAGCTCATCTCTGACGTTACAGTGTGTGTGAAGGGAGGTGGGGGCTCCGACCTGAACCTGGAGGGGTTCCCCTGAGTGGATGGATGGATGGATGGATGGAGAGGGAGGGGCAGAGGAGGAGAGTGATGGAGAAAGAGGTGGGCCTCACCACCACCACAGACCCAAGTGCTTTTGCACTAAGGAGGATTAGGCCGCCATATCTACCAGCGATTCTATAAGATGGAGTTAACCCGTAGCTGAACCTGCTGGACATGTGCTGCAGCGATCGACGACCAGATCAGGTTTATTCAGGAGGGACGGGGACGGGGACGGGGGCGGGGCATGGGAGGTGGAGGATGTGGTTTCCAGGTTTAGGGGTCAGGTGGTGGCGGCGATGCTGAGCTACGCACTTTGAAGCAGGGGTGTCAAATGTGTGGCCTGCGGGGGTGAAAACCGGCCCGCCAGAGGTGCAGTCCGGCCCATGGGAGTGTGAAAATTACACATGAGACAGAAGTTGTTGAAATATTGTTGAAATGCTCATATTTTTCTCAATAAATTCCAAGTTGTTCCTTATGTTTTGTAAACGGAAAGTTCATTAACTGTAAACATCTTAGGCTACTTGCACTTCTTAACACAAAAAACAAAGGGAAGAATTTAGAGTTCTTGTTTTTTTTTATCGGTTATTGTGTTATTATTTTATTGGCCCGGCCCACTTTATATCAAATTGTGCAGTTTGTGGCCCCTGAACTAAAATAAGTTTGACACCCCTGCTTTAAAGTGTGTGAGGAGGAAGAGGAGGATGTGACTGAGCTGAAGGAGGAGGGTGAGATGGGTACAGACAGGAAGTTCACCATGTCCTTTCACATTAAGAGTCTGATTCAGCAGATTTTCAACTTTTATGTTGTTAAATAGCTGAAGAAATCTCATATTTATATCCATATAGACATTTAGTTGCATGTCTAAATATCCTTGAGTAGTGCAGAGAGTTATAATCAGACGTGGCGTTGCTTCGTCAAAGTGCCGTTCGTCGTTTTAATTGATGCTGGTATCGTTACTCCAACGTGCAGCAGCTGTAATAAAAGCCTGATGTGTTGATCCATCACACACAGTTGAATAAGTCATTGATTCAGCTTGTTTCTCTTTGCTTTCTTTAATAATGGAGTCTCCACTGGTGCGTCACAGCCCCCCACCCCTACTTGCTTGCATCATATAGTTGAGTATCCACTGGGCCGTTGCGTACAGTTTTAACGGTCGCTGGTCCGCCTGGTACACCATATCCACCGCGGGGGGAAAAAAGAGTTTTTTTTTTCCGCTGTGCGTATCACATGCCTGGGATCAGGGGGTCTGAGCGGGGTCACGGCGGGATCACGGCGCTGCAGGAGGGGTCATGGAAAGTGTGAAAGACAGTCACCAAGCGTCCTTCTTAAAGACTTTAGAGTCACAATCCTGCATTTCACTTTGCATTATGGGAATTATACAGGAGAGAGTTCAGATGTGTGTGTTAATGCTTTCCATTTAGTTCAGCTTTAAGGTGATTAAAACACAGAGATAAAGACGCAACCGAGGAGAAACACTGAAGTGTAAAAGAGAGAATTAGAGAGAAAAACAACAAAATGAACTGAAAACGTCTTTTGTTTACGTTTCCTCCTGTTTCAGAGGACGGAGTTTGACCTATTGATCACACATCTATGTATGTATGTATGTATGGATGGATGTATGGCCCAGTGGATCTGTACATTGTGGGTCTTGATCTGGCTTAACCTTTCTACCTCTAGCCCAGTTCGCCAAACCGCTCCGCTCGCAGCTGTGGTGTGTGTGTGTGTGTGTGTGTGTGTGTGTGTGTGTGTGTGTGTGTGTGTGTGTGTGTGTGTGTGTGTGTGTGTGTGTGTGTGTGTGTGGATTCGCAGCGCCGGCCTCTGATTGGCTGACCTCTGCCCGACTGGCCTGTGCATTCATGCATGTCGGCCCGATCATCTCTCCCTGACCTTGAATTTACCCCACCCTGCCTATATTTACCCTCCATCCTGTCATTTTCATCCACAACTACCTTGTGTTTTCGTCTGGTGCAGCGACGTCACACCTCTGTCTGTTTGTCTGGGTGGGTGAGTGGGAGGGAGGTGGGGGTCTTTAACATGTAAACCAATGAGAGAGAGAAGTTAATTCAGTTTTCATAGTAGTTATAGATTTAGTTTCCATTTTTAATCATAATTACATAATATATTCTATATATTCTATATACTCAATTTATTTTTTGTGTATAGCCTATGCATATACTTTAAGTTTAAAGTTATGTTGAATATATGTTTAAATATATGTAGCTTACATGTATAAATCTATTTTTGCCATTTAGCACGAGAAGACAATTCCTCGACAGTATATTTTCTACTAATATTTCTCTTCTTCGGACCTGTGAGATGATAGATGAAGAGAAAGAGAAAGAAATATTAAAAATATAAAAACATAATATTTAAGACACTGTTTACATGTAGGATTTAACTAAATCTGCCGAAAATGATAAATCTGGTTATGTTCACTTTTTTTTTTTTGTGTGCTGTTCATGTATCTAAACCCTGAGCTCTAATTTAGTCAAGTTCAACCAGTTGTGTATCCATCCACAGCTGAAAATAGAAATGTACTATTTAGTTCTGTTACATCTGATGAATGTTTTTTTAAAAGTAAAAAGTAAAACACTTTCCACTTTTTAAACCTGCACTTTTTTAACATTTACACTCTCAGTTAAAGCCGAGTGGTTCGAGGCTACAGGACTTTTATAGAGACATAACGAACACATTGATCGTTTAAATGACTGTGACGACACTCTAAGATTCACTGTTTATATCGACCCGATGGACTTTTAACCTGAAAAACACACTACGGATATTCATTTACTTCCTGTTTCCTCCCTCCCTCCCTCCCTTGCTGGCTTTGCCCTCCTCACCTCCGTCCTAACCTCCTCACCCGGGTTCAAACTCACGCCACGTCCTTGCTGCCCCATGAGTTCAGTGCAGTGCAGTGCAGCGGGACGGGACGGGACAGGACGGGGCGGGCGGGGTCCGGAGGGCGCGGCCCGGGGGGAAATGCAGGTCACGGCGGATCTAGATCTCCGTTGGTAATCTCTGCCCCAGCTCTGAACCCTGGATCCCATTAAAAAGGATTTACATCCAATAGTGTAGATGTACCAAAGGCAGCTTTGCTTTCTTCTCTTCCCATCATTTTCCCCCCTCTAATAAAATCCCTGTAAAACACCGGCCAAAACCTCCCCCCACCCTCACCCTCTCACCCTCTCACCCTCTCACCCCTCCTCACTCAACGATTGATAGGACGACTGGGATGTGAACACGAGACCGGGCCACACCCTCGCTGTGGAGGACGGAGGCAGCCGATTGGTCGGGAGCCGGGACTTGTAGTGAAAGCCTTTTATGGGATGTGGCTGTTTGGCAGGTGGTGGCACATGAGTAAAACACGGCGGAGCGGCCGTGTGTGAGCTAACGAGGAGGAAATATAGAGGGAGAGAGGGAGGGATAGAGGAGGAGGAGCGTCTCCATCCCTCCTCCTCCTCCTCCTCCTCTCATCTCCATCTCCACTATCCCTCCCTGTGTGCCTCCTCTGGGTCTTTGCAGTAAGACTTGCTGGCGTCACTATTCCTCTCTGAGCTGTGGGATCCTCTCCGATCCCATTATTCGTGTCATGGTCAGTAGCTGAAACTATGATCTCACTCGCCCTAGCTGCCCGTTGAGCCCGCCTTTACGCCGCGGTGATACTGTGGTTAACACCGCTCACTCGCTCACTCACTCGCTCCCTCGGCCTGCGATTACTTCCACACAATCGAGCTGCATGGTTGCGTTCGGCCTGTAACCTGTGCCACCCAATTAGGAGAGCCACCTGTCACGCTGACTCAGGTGTTTTTTGGAAGATGAAAGCAGAGCGGTGCCGGCTGCAGGAAGGCCCGCGACCTGCCGTATGAAGGCAGAATAAGACAGGACGCCCTTCATACGGTGGCCCTGAAGGCTCAACTCACTGCAACTTTTAGAAAAACACATGTAAAAACACAAACATGATGCAACCAAACAGAAGAGAGTCCCTGGGAAACAAAACAGTGACGGACCCGGCTGATGTGTGATAAGAAAACATCTGTACAATGTTTCACAGTTACAGAAGATATCGTCAATAATATCTGACTGGTATTGATGTCAGGTCCATCACTTGTCAAATTGATGAAGTTGTTTTCTGAATTCACAGTGTGTCTTTGCATGTGTTTTCTTAAATCGCAGTGCTTTGAGCGGCCACCGTACTTTCAACCCTAAACCTTATTACTTTGAGTTTATGCCGTCACTTAACCAAACTTTATCCGTCCTACTCAGAAACTTTGTAGAATTGTCCTATAGTCTATCAATATAGAAATATAAAACTACTTATTAACAATCCAAAGTTAAAAACCCTTAAACTCGCTTTAACTTAAATGATGATGAAATCAAGAAAAGTTTCACAGTCCTGATATAAACAGATGTGGCCAGAATTTTCAAAAACTGACACACCGCATTAAATAAAAGATGAGAAAACAAAACAAAGTTGCCGTCTTCAGCAACTTGACTCATATTACTGTTTGTAGCTGGTGCCAGACTTCAAGCTTTGTTACCAGGATCATTAATGAGTTTCGTTATGGCTGTGATACAAATCAAGGCCCAGCATGTTTTTAATTTGAAATACAGGAGGACTGTTACTGTATTTTTATCTAATTATGCCTGAATCCAGTTTATCTTTCTAGTTAAGTCTAGTGCTAAATATATTTACTATATACTATCATAATGTAATTGACAAAGTCGGTGTTTTCTTTTGAAACTATACAAACTGCTTGTAATGCTGCGGGTGGATGTGATGGAGATGACAGTATGAAGTAAAAACTCTCCTCACTGTATCCAGTTTTAATAATGATAAGATCAACCAATCAGAAATAAATAACTTTGATTATATAAAGGCGTCATAATTATGATACTTATACTTTATACTGAACACCACTGATGCCCATTGACGGTCATGGGTCTCACTGATGAATGTGGTCGTTTTTGTGTCGTCTTGTTGTGCAACAAACGAATGATTATGAAAGTTTCTAATGAACCTTCAGCGGCTCTCGGCCTCGGCCTCGGCCTCTCCGCTGTTACAGGAGTTTCCCTTTAAGTCTCCGGCTGCCAATCCCCACTTATCAGGGATTAGATCAGTGGATTTCTGCGAAAACTGTGATGGAACAAGTCTCTCGTGTGTAAATAACTTTCAGCGCTGAGGAGAAACTTTACGAAACAGGATGAGTGGAAAAAATTTGGAGATAAACCAGCTGATGGTGCAACACCTCCACCTGTCTACTTTGTGCTTTATGAGATTTTATTTTTTGTTTTATGAGATGGAATTTATTAATATAAAGTCTGGATGTGTTTATTATTACCACGCTTTCATCAAAACAACAATACATCTCCTTTTATCTCTATCTTTAACTTTATCTTTGAGAAGCTGAACGACAAGAACGAAGGAATCCTGTGAGGAATCACAGAAATGTCAAACAATTAGTCAATCAACAGGAAAATCAATCAGCAGTGACTTTGTTCTCTCTCTTTCTGTGTTGCATCGTTATATAAATTGAACACATTCAAACTGTTTTTCAATTGCAATGATTATTTTTTTTCTCTATTTGCCGACCGGTTTTGTCCAAAGGAATTGTCAGTTAATTGAAAACAGAATTGTTGGATGAATCGATCATAGAAAACTGTAAATAGTTAATTCGATTACATGAATCTGTTGATTATATCTTAACGACGCTTAAAAGAAACGCTGCTCCACATGTATCTGCAGATAAATGGCAACTAAATACTGTAAAATTTAAAATAAGAGTATAAAAGAGCCTTAAAAACCAGCCTTGTTTGGTCTAGATCAGTGTTTCTCAACCAGTAATTTCAAGGGGTCCTACTTAAAACGATAAAATACAATTTTCCTGAGTTACAGACATTTATCATTTTACTAAACTAGTGAGTGGAGCCATCGTTACTGCCTTAAAGGGACAACGAGGAGTTTTGGAAAAGCGAAGCGTTTTCACACTACATTTATGAGCCTCCGCGCACCGTAAAATTCTTTGACCGGCGCAAGACGGACTCATGTTTTCATTCATCAAGAATTAAAGTCAGAGGTTCAAAGAGGTTCACATACCACCGTAGTTCCGACCATAAACAGCGATTCGGCTGCGTTATTCTCATGACTCGCCACGAAGGAAACGCTGGTCGGCTCGACCAGCATCTCCGCCACTACTAATAATAACAAAATAACGATAGAGACAGAACGATATATTTATCGAAAATGGGCCCATTAACAAGTGTGGGTAGCGGAGATTCATCCACATTAACGTGAGACTTTTTTATAACCAAATAGAAACTCCTCGTTGTCCCTTTAAACTGCAGAAGCTAAGCTAATTGGCATTTTTCACAATCCAATATGTTTTCATGGGAAATTTGTCTCATAATAAGAAACCACATTTTGATGGTTTTGATTCACTCTGGGTTGTCTTTTTAAATTTACTGCATTATGCCATTACTTCAAACTCGACACTTCCTTGTGTGTGTGTCAGTGGACAGTTTATCTTAATCAGGCTTTTATTGTGAAATGTTGCACAGGAAGACGGTGTAAAACTCACTAACGTGCAATGTTCAGTGTGCAGCGACTTTTTAAATTGCATGTTTTGTTTGCCTTCAGAACCGTTGATAAATATGCAGTGATACGAATAAAAACGCTATTTCTAGTTCTGCCGAATTGGTTTGGGCCCTCAGTGGTTGCTAAAAAAAAAAACAGATTGAGAACCACTGGTGTAGATGATGAGTGGCTCCTCACCTGACGGCTCCTGGCCACTGTGGAGAAACTCTTAACTGCAACAAAACAGAGAGTGTTATATTTTTTTTTACCGCTCGCTGTAACTCGGTCGGGATCCGATACATTTTTCATGTGTGTGATTCCAACAGGAGGAGGCATCTCTCTCTCTCTCTTTCTCTCTCTGTTTCTCCGTGCAGCGATCTGCCGTGACCTCGCCGTGCCCTCCAATCAACACCGCGCGCAGCCCCAACTCATCCACACGCTATACATTAAAGCCACGCTGAGCCCCCATCAATTAAACATGGCGGACAAGGACAGGCAGAGTTCACCGCGCTTTCCTCAATCTGCTGCTGCTGCTGTTGTTGTGAGGTGGCGTGATGTGCTCCCGCGGCGAAACTCTGAAGATCGCTGCCGTGAGAGAGGACGAGGCCGATTACCAGCTGTTTTATTAGTGATAAACTTTCACTTCCTGTTTCGAAATCGGTGCAAACGAGCTCCTTTTTCCCACTTCTGCAGCCGCCTTGTTCTTCTTTTTCTTCTGTTTCCTGTGTGTAACCGAGCTGATGCTCCCCCTCTGCTCTATAAGCTCCAGTATCGCCGCCCGCAAACTCTCCCATATGTGCAATTGTGGCCTGTTAGAGCTGTGAAGTGTGAGAGAAGAGAGTGCACACCGAGTGCGACTGTGATCAAATGTGCAGAGAGAGAGAGAAAAAAACAGCAGAGTTGATCCAATGGCTGGTGCCGGGTGGTGGGGGGTTGGGTGGGGGGGATTACAGCATCTCCACTTGTTCTGCACGGATTTATGCGTGTATGACCGGTTTATTGCGATGAAGATGTTGCGTGCTCCTCCGCCGCTCGCAAACCAGTCAGCGCGCAGAACATGCTCGGTGGTGGATGTGCATCAGGAAGCAGCAACACACGGCTCAGCCTGCAGCGCTCGATCGGCTTCGTGAGGTCGCAGGAGGTTGAACCAACAGATCTTTGGGGCGTTGATCGTGAGTTAGGTTGAAGTTTTATCTGCACAACTCATGACTTCAAAACCAACAAATCTGACTCGGATTCAGAGGCTAAAATGATTCAGTTGTTGCATTTTTCTTTTGGGACATTTGTGTTCACATGGCGGTCCAAAGTTGCGTGAACCAACTGTTCTGTCTGATGAAGGGCCTTGGCCTGGAACGCCACATGTTGTGACACTCACATTAAAACATTCAGGAGCAGAAGCTATAGTGTGCTAACTCTATTTCTCAATTTTATTCATTCTCCTTGGTTGTCCAGCACCTAATTTTAATTGATTTGAGAACGTGCGTTCCCTCATGAACCACCTGTTCTCTCACTGGTCGGAAATCTTTCCCGCAAAGAGGAGGAGGTTACCTGCGAAAGAACAAGAAAACACTAAACGGAGGTCTCATGATTGGGCCTTAAAATAAAAACCCGTCCCAGTACCTGAACCGTGGTTGAAGTCTGTATATGAGCCCGATCAGAGTCAGTTGTATATATTGTCGACCTGAAACCAGCGCGTCCCGTCGATCGAATCCTTGGAACAGCAGCAGCGTGTTGTGTGTTGTGTTGGTTGTTGAGTCGATTACATTCTTACTGCAAACAAACCGCTCCAGGGCTCGAATGGAGGCGAGCCGAGGCCGCCCCTTCTTGGCCCGCTTGTTTTATCTTGCATCCGAGTATGATTGCTGTGTTCACATCTGGGCAAACGAACTAATGTTTGGGATTGAACGCTCTCTAGAATTAAGAATTAAACTCTGATCAGCCTCCTCGTGGGTCGTTGTCCCCGACGATGCGCCGTGTTTCTGTCGGGTGGTAACGTGTCTCTTCCTGGTTGTGTCGTTGCAGGTGAAGGTCTGGTTCCAGAACCGCCGGACCAAGCAGAAGAAGGACACCACCAAAGATTCGGACAAACGCTCCTCCTCCACATCCGAGTCTTTGGCCACCTGCAACATCCTGCGTCTCCTGGAGCAGGGCCGCCTCCTCGCCGGCCCCGCCCCGCCGCCCAACCCCCTCCTCGGCCCCCCGCCTCACAACGGCTCCCTGCTGAGCAGCCCGGGCGGCGGCTCCTCCAACTCGCCCGGCGTCAGCAGCAGCACGCCGCCCGGCTCCCTGACGGGGGCGGCGTTCGGGCTGTCGCTGCCGTCGCTGGGGCCGACCCCGCCCTCACCGCGGCTCGGCGTGCCCCCGCCCCACTCCCTGTGCTTCTCCATGCCGCTGCTGGGGGGCGCTCACCACGAACTGACGTCCGCCTACGGCTGCGGCTCCTCGGCCTTCGAGCCGTACATGCGACTGGACAGGAAAGAGGCCGACATGGGAGGAAAGAAGACAGTTTCTTAAGTCAGGTGTCCGTCTCTGAGGACGCTACGGGGGGACGTGGGGGGGCGGCGGCGGCGGCGGGAGGGGGGGCTTGTCTTTGTAAGAGCTTTCCTCCCCCGGACGCTCACCCTGCCGCCTGTTTGACACTCGAGCGGCCGCGGACGGACGGGGGCGAAAAAAGAAGAAGCAATCACCCCGGATCATGAGAAATGTGAAAAAGGAAGAGACCCGGTTGCTTTCTCTCCTCGCGGCACCATTTTGTGCCACAGCACTGTTTGGCACGCTGCCACAAAATGGTGAAAAGGACACGATGTGACGGAGACACTCCCACATTAAAAAAAAAAAAACTAAACAAAAAACAAAATAAGAAAAGAAAAGAAAAAAAAACACTTGTGAATTTTTTTTTTTTTTTTTTTGCAAAGCTGCCGTGTGTGTGTGTATGTGACAGACAGATGTTTTTATCACCACTCTCTTCGCAGTGGTTTTTAAGTGACTCTTGATTTTTTTTGTCCAGTGAGTTTGTACGTGTGGTTTTTTCTTCTCTCTATACAGGCCTTCATCTACTGTTCAGGAAAAACAACAAAAAAAAAACAAAAGAAAAACAAAAAACTTGACATGGCGAGTTCAGACTGAATCAGGGTCTGGTTGAGGAGGAGAGTGGTATTTCACAGAGAGCAGTTTGTACACATTTCTATTCAAGGGGCCATGTTGGATTTTAGTTGATGTGCTATCACAATATGGAAGAAACACTGAAGAAAAAAAAAAGAAAAAGAAGAATCGTAGCATTTTAATATCAGTCTGTTTGGTGTCCTGCAGTAGTTCTTTTTGTAAATTCTTTATTTGATGTGTTTGTTTATTGAAATAATTCTGTGGTAGGATCTGG
This sequence comes from Trachurus trachurus, assembly GCF_905171665.1. NCBI lineage: Eukaryota > Metazoa > Chordata > Actinopteri > Carangiformes > Carangidae > Trachurus > Trachurus trachurus. Next base: position 16,059,170 of record NC_139909.1, on the reverse strand, counting down.
AGAGGAAATCACATATCTAGATCCAATAGTTTAATATAAAAAGAAGAAGAAGAGAAGTGTTGTTGTTGTGTGTGCGGCCGCTCAGACTCTGCCAAAGCATTTAAGGTTCGGAGGGTGAAACATCAGCGAATGACTTTTGATCCCCTTTAGATTCACAGATGTCACCGTTTCCTTTTGGAGTAAAAGTCTTTTTCTTTTTTTTTTTTCTTCCACCGTGTAGTAGATGAAAGTTTCCAGACACAAGTTTTTTATTTTCACTGGATCAAATCTGTGTCGACAGGAGACGAGGGAGAGCTGCCATCATTAGTCGATCAATCGATCAGTTGATCTAATTGAAGCAAACGTACAAAAACACTCAGATACACTGCAAAAACTCAATCTTTCCAAGAATATTTGTCTTATTTCTTGTCGAAATGTCTAATTTCTAGTCAAACCAAATCTTTCTCCACTTAAAATAAGACTCATCGCCTAAAAATGAATTTGTTTTTAGATAATTTTCACTTATTTGAAACACATTTTCACTTTGTGCTCGTAATAAGAAAGAAAAACTTGCTCCACTATCAGATTTTTCTACTTATTTCAAGTGAAAATATACTTGAAAGAAGTAAAAAGTGTCTAAAAACAAGCTACTTTTTAATGTGGTGAGTCTTATTTTAAGTATAATGAGATTTGTTTTGACTAGAAATGACATTTTGACTAGAAATAAGACAAATATTCTTGGTAAGATTTTGAGTTTTTGCAGTGAAATGCTGTTTTTCCATTCATCACAACACACAACAGCAGCTATCACACACACACACACACTCACACCTATACATTTATATTTTATATATTAGGTCATATCCATAATTCAAATAAACCTCAGTGTCTCTTCCAGAGGAGGCGTCTTCTTCTGTAGGATGCAATAAGCTGCAGCGTCGTGTGAGATGTTGAGATTTAATGCTCGTTTATTTTATTTTTCTTTCCGTTGATATTTCGTGTTTCATGTTTAAATTTTTTTTTTTTTTCATTGGCTTTTGCCCCCCCCCCCCCCCCCCCCCCCCCACTCCCCTCACCTCTCCCACCCCCTCTCGCCCCTACTGTTGCTCTTCACCTTGGCCCACCTATAACAGACAGATTCCTCTGCTTGCCTCCTCCCTCATTGAAAAGCACTTTATGTTTACAGGTTTTTATACATCTTCCTTTCACTCCTCTTTTTGTGTGCTTTTGAAGCCATTTCATTTATACCACACGGAAAGACCTCCATAATTTAGAAAATCATCCGTTTATCGTTTTTATTCGGAGAGAAAACTCAACTTGTTTCCTCACGAACTGCAGTTTCTCCTTTAGCTGCATTTTTTTTTCATAACTGATGGATTTGACCTCGCCCTGACCTCTGGCTCTGATTCTGTAAACGTATGTTAATGCAGAGCTGCAGCCGCGAGGAAGAGGACGACGAGGACGTCTGCAGTGTTTTTTTCCCTCTCGGGGCCCATACGTCCAGAACTCACCTGTGTGTTTCCTCGCCGTTTGCCCTCAATCTGCGGGAGTCAGACGAGTTATCGCCCTCTCTCTTCACAACTTCCCTCTGTCGTTTCTTCGCTGCGTCTCATTTCCTATGTATCTATTCATCTCCAAGCTCCATTGTGAGCTCTGATGTGTTTCCCCTCCTCCCCCTCCAACCGCCTTGATCCTTTTTCTCTCACGTTCTCTGAAGGTGACTTGACATCCAGTGAAAAAGAAAGAAAAAAAAAACACAGACATCAATCTTGTGACATCAATTTAAAAAGCATTTTTTTTCATTAAATCTTTATACAAGCAAAAGGCCGGGCTCCGTTTGCTGCAGATGCAGGTTCTGACCTCGGCCAATGAAAACCCTCCCGCCCGCCCGCCCGCCCGGCGTGTCTCTGACTGGCTCTCCCGGCCTTTTTGCGCCCGTGTATCCTCCTCGGCTGGTTTTGCTGGTGGTTTGTTGTTGTTGTGTTCCCCTGTTATCTGCTCGCGGCTCTTTGCAGCGCTGCACCTGTGCTGTTGTTGAACACTGGATTATTTTCTATAAGCACCATCTATAATTCACACGCTGTCGCATCAAATATTGAGCAGAGAGATGGAGCTGAGAGGTCAGGAGGCTCGCTTCCCATGTAAGGCTCGTGTACCCTTTTCACAAACCCGCTTTTTTTTTTATCTTCTTCCTCTTCTTTACTCACAACAGGGTCGTCCCAGTCCTTCGCTTAACCGCTCTCCTGTTGTGTTGTAAGCAAAACCAGCCCCCCCCACCCCCCAAAGCGCTTCTTTTTTCCAATTTTCTTCTTATTCACATTTATTCTCACAGACTTAGTGTTGAGTTCAAGCCTTTATTTAATATGTGGATAAAACAGCTCAGAGTTAGAGGGCAAGCAGCTTTTTTTGTGGTTCAGTGGCTACAGGAAAAAGGAAAAAAAAAAAAAAAAAAGGAAATCAAACAGCAACAACAACAAAAACAACAACAAAAAAAGGTCTCACACTGTTTCTTTCCCTCATAACCCATCACTGGCTCCATGTTGGGTCACTGTACGGTGGTGTTTTGTAATGTAACTCTGCAGTTTCCTGTGTTGTTCGCTCTGTCGCGACGAAGCGACTGTAAAAGCAGCTACGAGATGAACGAAGACGAAGAAGAAGACGACGACGGCGCTTCTCCAAGCAACAGAAAGACACTTTGTAAAGCCTTGCATCAGTTTAAAAAAAGCAAAGAAAAGAAAGAAGCCTTTTATTTTTTTGTTTTGGTTTTCCGTTTTTTTTTTTTTTCTGCTTTCTTTTAGCTCCTTCTCGCCCCAGCGGTAGCAGCAGCAGCAGCAGCTTGAGTGGAGGTGTTGCTTTTGTTGTGTGCAATCTGTGACATCTTGCACTTGTTTGGGTTAAAACCACCACCATGGTTCTCACTACTGCACCATGGTTTTTTTTTTTTTTTTCTCAATGGATTGTGTGAAATGTTCCTTTTTATTTTGACTCTGCTGTAGGTTTTTACTTTGTCTTTATGCACAGTCGAGGCCCTGCATCGGCCATAACTTCTTTTCTTTGAGCAGTAAAACGTTACTAAATGTCAAGCTAATGGCACCAGCTACTACTTATGATGAACAAACTCTATGTACATAGATAAAAATTTATATATAAATATATATAAATGGGTCTTTGCACAAGTTATCTCCATGTTCCGCTCCATGTGATTTTAACAGGAAAAACAAAATGCGAAGGAAAGTTCAGAAAAAAAAAGACTTTATATATGCTTTACAATTCTTTGTCTCATTAACATTTTGCACTTATTTAAAGAGGCTTACTTCTGTTTCTGGGCTGACAGAGCTGTTTTCACGCTCGGCCAAGATATTGTACAATATGTATATGTATTTTTATTCATATGCATATAAATATATGTCTATGTACTTTGCCTCCTGTGCTCTGTGTCTCTTCCTTTCATTCACTCACAGGCCTCAAGGCCACAAAAGCTCAAAATCAAGGATTCACGCGTGGGTTCAACGTTTTTTTTTTTGTTGTTGTAGAAACTAAATCACAAAATGTTATTTCACCGCCGCCGGCTGTACATTAACCGCCACACAAAGACGAGAGCGATATGAATCAGAAAACTATTTAAGAAGAGCCGTTCGACTATTAAGTGAAAATATGTGATCCTCTTTGTGTGCGTGAGTGACATGTGCATGTTCGGAGCTGCGTCTATTCACACTTTGATTTTGGGGGCGTGCTCACAGCTTTATTAAAAACCTTGGCTTCTTTGTTCCTCGCCATCAGCGTGGCATAAACATCAGGCCAGTGGACGTGTCACCTTTTCAGTCTCTGTAAAGGTTCTGTCTTTAAACACTTTGCACTTTTCCCTCAGTCTGACTCTGGTTCAGGTGGTGGCGCACAAAGACTGAGCTGACGTGCCCTTGGGGACGCTGATTGGATGAATATGAGAGAAAATATACTTCACATTAAAGGGCTGTTTTCTATTATTTATCAGAAAGACAAATGAGTGAGGGCGCAGCAGGTTATCGTGAAGGACTGCTGGTGAAACTTAGTTTAATTTGCTCCTTGTAAAGTTGAACAGAGCAGATTCCCCCTCCGCAGGGTGTCGGCCAGTCACCTGAGGCCTTGACAGAGTTTGTTCCCGCTTTTTTTTTTTTTTTTAAGGAAATCTGAAAGACAAGTAAAAAGCAATCCTGTTATTCTAGAAACACAGGACATCAAATCTATGACTCTAGTCTTTGTAAATCATTGTGAAGCGATGAAATGTTTTGGAGCAAAGAGCAGAGAGAAGACACCGACCTCCAAAACGACTGAAGCACTTGGCTCGTGCAGCTACACAGAAACAGTTCCTGTTGCTCACACTGACTTGATTGCATTTTGTAAAAAACAGATTAGAGACAAATAACATATCAGCCAGAGATCAAATCATACGGTTGTGAGCTGTGATGACTGTTACCCATCAGGCCACTGGACGCCTCTCCTGCACACAGCCGCTGCTTGAAGGCCTCTGAACAAAGACATCGTCTCACCCACCCTGTCCTCACTCTGACCAGCGTTTACCTCTCAATGCTGTACTTCCTGGTTCCAGCAGCTTGTGCTGGAGCCGTCGGCCTCACGCGGAGCGCTGCCTGCGAGCTCCTGAGCGCTGTCACGAGGAGAAACTGTCTGAGGCTGTAGCGGCTTCGGTCGAGGAAACAAACCTGGACACACAAGAGTCCTGCAGAGGAAACTCAGTGACGGCTCCTCCTGAGCTCCCAGAGCCACAGAGCCTCAGCTGTCATTGATTGTTGCACTGGAAATGCACAGTGTTCAATATTAAAAGTCTGAATCTAAATGATTATATCAATAAACAATAGGAATAGTTGAATATCTTTGTCAGAGCTTGGATCATTGTTCATTTGTCATTCCAACACTTCTTGTATCAAAATGTTCTTTTCTTGTTTCACTTCACTCAAGGACTCATTTATTTTCATGCTGCCACTTGTTCTTATTATTATCACATATTTTTATCATTACTATAATAATTATAATTGTTGTGCATTCCAGGAAGTTCAATATGACAATAATAAACCCTGTGTCTCCACAGGCCTGCAGGATGCAGCAACAAGTATCACAAGGTAACCAGTGGGCTGTTTGATGCTCTGAGTCATTGTTGAGAAGACAAAGGACAGTTCAGCTCACTGATCACAGATCTGCATCTCTGCCTCGAATCACATTGTGATCTTTTCCGAACAAAACTGTACAGGCGACATGTTAAAAATGTAGAATAATCAGCAGAGAGAGAAAGAGAGAGAGAGTCATGTGAGTTTTCTGAGGCTGTATAGGCAGTAACACACTTCATATATCCTCCTGTTAGCCCAGACTTCAGCACAGGGCACTTCTCCAAGCCGGGACAATTGATCCGCAGGGTGCCAATTATAGTGATTGGCACCTTTATTTGAGCAAGGAAGAGGCGAGAGGGCCGGCAGAAAGGAGACCAGATGGGTGGCCTGCTGTAGAGGAGGGGAGCGGGGCGGGGAGGGGACGGGCAGGAGGAACTGCCCTGCTGCAAACTGTGCTGGTAAACAGCCTCCAGTGAGCTGCACCACGACTCGACTAATTGTGTTTTTATTGCTGCTCTTAATTGGTGATCTCTCATCAGCAGCCGCATTAACCTGAGAAACACCAGTGGGTGAGTGTTAGAGGGAAATCGTAAGCAGTTGCTGCATTTACTTCCTTCAGCCATGTGATAAAAAGTATAAATAATAATAAAGATGATAATGATAAACACAAATAGAAGTGAAGCCATCGTTTCCTATAGACTTTCTGGAGACTAATTGCTCCACATTGCAATAAATATAACTGTAAATCAAATAGCCAGTAAACAATGAATCTACTATACAAAAATGAGATGAAGCTAAACACACAGTTCAAAATAAAAAGAATAAACTCGATAATGTTCCAGCAAATAGGTTCATCTGTTTTTTTCTAAAGAAACATTAGAAATATTAGATAAGTAATGAAATTCGGCTACAAAACAAATAATTACAGTACAATAATATACACTGTTGCTCGTGAAGTTGGAATAATTTAGTTTTCAGACACATTCCTCTTTTTATTCCTATTCATACACATCGGTGTGTACATACTGAGTCCCAGTTACCAGTTTTGAGAAGATACACGCTTTATCTATCAAGAATAAATCACATTGTCATAATCATTTCACGAGGTAAAAACAAAAAATATATATATATTCCTACTTTATGGGCAACAACAGTGTATAATCAACAGTTATTTAGATTGACTTGGAGCAAATGCTTTAACGTTTTTCATGTTTTGATGAGAAATTCGAGTTTTTGTTCCTCCAACCTGCCGTTAACTTTCACTTTCACTCTTGACTCCCAGCGTCGACTACAAGGTACAGTAGATTTTTCTGACTTAAATTCAAATAGAGATAATGAAAGTGTCTAAATTATACTCATTTTGTCCTAAACACACACACACACACACAAAAAAAAGACTTTCATTTTGCTGATTGATTTTCTGTTCCTCGGCTGCTCGACTCATTGTCTTGGGCCTAATTCATACGCACCATAACTGAGTGACGCTGCACCAGAGTGAGCGGAGCAGGGTCCAACACCGCAACAATCTTTACTTCTTATTACATATTATATCACAGTTTATAATTTTTTCTGTTTTTTTTATTGTAAAAAAGGTGTTTATATGCAGACAATACTGTGATTTGTGTTTAACACCAGTGACTTTGGTCAAAATCCAAATGTTGTGACTGTTGTATGACTTTTTTTTCCTGAAATTGTTACTTTAAAGTTTATAGAAAACCGATGTTACATTTGATCTTATCTCATAAAAACCATAAAACCTTCACTCCCAAACCTGTGGAGTGAGTTTGTTTTATAAAATCTTGATCTGTGTGATCTATTTGTTTCTAAAAGTATTAATAACCGTGTGTCCACCTGTTGCTTCCCAGCACGCTGCTGCGTTAACGTCTTTAAAAGTGTGTGAAGTGAGCACCGGATCAATTCCCACATCAAAAGCTGTTTGTTGTGCGTCGACAAACGAGCCTCTCAGCTCCATGTTGCTTCCTGCTTTCGCTCTAACAGCCTCCGTATGTGTTTGTGTGTGTTTCGCGAGGGTCCACAGACCTTTAGGAATGCATCACTGTCCTGCCAGCCCCCCCCCCACACCTCCTCCTCCCTCCTCTCTCTCCTTCCTCCCCTCCCTCCCTCCTCCCATAAAGCAGCTCAGCGGCCCATCAGGGGGGCCCCCGCCACTAATTAGGGTCACTAATTGGGGGTCGGCCGGGGCAGAGACCCCTCCACACCTGCACGGTCATGTGACATTCAAAGAGGTGCGCGGGGTCAAGGGTCACGGGGAGGAGGGGTGGTAGAGGGGCGGTTTGGATTAGTTTGAGCAGGAGGAAGACGGAAGAAAGAGAGAAATGGACTTTTTCTGAGCATTTTTTTTTTTTTTTTGTGATAAAGTTTGTCAGTGAGTGAAGATGAGATCTGTACCGTTTAGATTTTATTGATTTTACTACACAGAAGCTAAAAAGAAAAGCATGAATGAACGGGTCTGTCACCTCCACTACGTAGCAACAATGATGATAAATAAAAACGTTACAACATCACATGAGCGTGTACGGCGCTCTAACTCGGAAGAAGACACAAAATCTAAGGGAAGTTTAAGAAGAAGGCGCAAAGAAATTAGGGCGAGGACCTGCTGCCCGGTCAGAGGTTAATTGCCAGGTGACCTTAAGGGCCGGACAGCTCAGTGGAGACCCCCACCACCCCACCACCGCCACCCTGAGCCCACCTGCCTCTCCCAGCTCCTCTCAGCTCTCGTGGACTAAGTGATGTCTGCTTGTTTTGACACGATTCGCACAAGAGTCGGCTTAAGCCTCGGCTAAAAAGATTCACAGCTGCATTCCTGAGAACCAAAACCGAGCCGAAAAGAAAACCGGGGCGGGATGTGAGACGATGAGAGAGAGAGAGAGAGAGAGAGAGGATGTAGTTTATTCATTTGGAAGAACAAGATGTGGCGTATTAAAGGAGTCAGACGGAGATGTGTGTTTTTAAAAAAAACTGAGCTTTATTGTGATGTTACAGTGTGAGAACAGCACAGGTATGAAAGTTAAAGATGAAAAGGCTGCTTCAGTGTCAGGGTCACGGTTTTCATGCATGACTCAACCGTTGTCACGACTCACTGGGACGCTTGAATAGAAAGGAGGCGAGTTATTAGTTACACCTGTGCTTCTCCAAGTCAAAATGGCCGCTGTGACAAAGGCCTGCTGTTGTTCGCTGAAAAAAAAAAGTGTTTGATTTGTTTTCAGCTCATGCTTCATAGAAACTACGGTAAGATGTTACAGCGGCTGAATGTGTTTAAAGAGAGGTTGAAAAGGTTTTAGACTGAAAGAGATTACAACATGTACCAGATCCAAGCAACAAGTGTTGATGAAACAGCTTTGTAACTGTTGATATTCTAGTTTCAGTTTATCTTACTAAGATTTCAGTTTTTACAGTGCATTTCTAGGAGCTGTGATATGAAATGTATTTTTTAATGTATCTTTCTCTATTTTTCTTATATATTTAAATTAATGTCAGTTTAATTTAGCATGTTCTGATGTGTTTTGTGTGTTAATTTGTGGGCTGCATGTTTCATTTAAGTACTGTGTTTAAAGGATAAATACACATAAGTTGATAACCTTGGAAACAGCAGACGAGAAAAGAGTCGTACCATGATTTGCTTAACGTCCTGATGAAGATCATGTGATAGGATCATAAGCAATTAAATGGACCGGAACAGACTTGGTTTTAAATGTATTTATTTTCACTTAAGTAGCTAAAAGTAATTGATTAAAAGTGTATTTTATCATTTTCTAGTATTAATTTAGTGAATATTGTGTAGTAAAGTGAATCTACCTGTTCACCGCTGACTGAATGTTTCATGACACTGAAATAAAACAAACCAGTACTTGCAGCACGTTTATATAAAGACAGAAATGTGTCAGTTATTTCAGAGCCTTTTTCTCGGGGCACACTTTGAAGGTTTGCGGATTGCAACGTGGAGCAGTCGTTCGCGTTTACTAAGCATGAAAATATTTCAGCAGCATGCCGACAAACACTAGAGTCAAGGCCCGACGCAGGTCAAATATGCGGACAAACAACCATTTAGAAGAAGAAGAATTGTAGGTGACCCATCAATGTTGTATTGTGTGGTGGTGCGACACTGTGCTCATGCACGCAAACACACACACTCACATGACAACACATCACTGCACAGTGACTGTTGCCGTTTTCAATCTTTCCACCTTTCACAGAGCTGAATGAATCTTCCCTCTGCATACAAAGCCGCGCAGCTGAACACATAAAAAGTCGAGATTACACATTGTCATTTTGCCATTTCTGCACAATAAATTTGAAACGTTGGTGTAACAGGAGGAGAGGCCACAGTCTCCCTCTCTCTCTTTCCACTGACAGCTATGGCGCTGCTATCTGAATCTCTTTTTCAAGACCCAAAGCCAATTTACACTTTTACTGCTGTTGCAGGAATCAAGGACGCCCCCCTCCTCCTCTCGTTTTTTGTCTGTGCGCCCAAACGCCCGAGAAGCCACATTTTTCCATCACCTCTTCATCTCTGCTGCTACTTTTACCACCATTAGGCCTGTATTCATATAGGCTGGCTGTGATATTATGTGAAACAAGCATCAAGCACATTCCTGTGTTGTTTCCTATTGTGCTGTGAATCAATGGCCGGAGCTGCAGATTGACTTGGCGGATTTGGCCTTGGCTGCTAAAGCTGCCTTTGTGGTGCAGCCATTCCTGTGCTTATCTCCTTTGATTAGGTCAGTGGGTTTTCAGAAAGTGATCACACCTCAAGGACACAAGATGGTGCCTTCATTTGTCTTGTGGTTGCACAATGCACCCGGCCTTTAAAGCATTGATCCTTCACAAACCACCACCACCACCACCACCACAGTGGAAAACAGTCTTCTTGAAACCTTGGACTCCTCCCGAGTTGGAGCAAACTTGATAAACTCTGCTTTTAAATTCACCGTAATGTCTTTCATTTTCTTCCTCTCCATTCGCGCCGCGTCCGACAAGAGTAATGCATAGCGCTAATGCACAGCAGAGTGCTTCCTCGACTAATGAAAGCAAGGTTTCGCGCAGAAAGCTTCTTATATTTTATTGTCATCGCAGCTTTTCTTCTTTTTTTTTTCAAAGTCTTGCGGAACTGGCGAAGCGTTCAAAGCGAAACCGACAATAGGTAGCCTAATTACGTATTCAGTGACACTGAGGAATATATAACTCGGAGCTCAGCGGCACAAGAGAGTGCTTTTGGAAATTACAGGTGAGGTAATGAGGAGCAGAATGCTGTCGATGTGGAAAAACTCAGCATTCAGTCTGAGAGCAAAGAAAGTACTTAAGGTTTTCCATAAAACAATCTTCATAGAGTGTGTGTAGCCTACGTCCTTGTGCGTCTAAATGCCAGTCACTTGTTGCTATATTGGGGTCTTAAGTATCTCATTGAATTCTTAAGGGCCCTCGTCTCATATGAATGAAGTTTTCTGACAATATTTGTGTCAATCTACTCAGATATTGATTGTGACTTCCATCATCTCTGAGGGTTTTTTTCTGAGGGTTTATCTGCTCCCGTCATTGTACTGCGTCATGAGTGGTTTTAACTAAAGTCTTTGTCCGTGAGTGCTGAGTGTTCACTAATCTTAGCCTCTAGACAGGTGTTTCTTTCAGCTGTAATTGATCATACGCTGCTCAGATATCCAGCACATCGTAACAATGAATATTAAGCTGTGGCTAGCAGATTAGCAAAGAGGCTCTGTTGCTATACAACTCATGTTAGCATTAAAAGTTGTTTACTTAACAGGTGAGTATCAAATTTCAGTCCTTTACTCACCAAGAGCTCCACAGATAAACACAACACCAATACGGTACAGATAATCCTAAACATGGAGGAGGTCCCAGGTGGAAATTAACAACCTTAAAAGTTAATGGTCGGTGTAGAAGAGGCTTGTTAGCCACAGTATTTTTATAAAGTCACCAAAGTGAATATGAAATTAAGCTTGTTATATTTCCAATGGAGAAAATGCATTATTTCATCTTGCGCTTTATGTTTGCTTGTGGAGTGAAATGTGATCCTGTGTTTACAGGGAGGCCGCCATTTTGTAGCCAGAAAGCTAATGAAAAACATGCTAGAAAAAAAAAACTGAACGGAAAAGGAGAAAGAGCTGGTTTTGATAACAATAAAAATGTTCATAACTTTGAATACTTAGTCGAAAAAGTCTTGATTTTTTAAAATCTTTTGACCCTTACAGCCTAAAGGAGTATAAATAGGCCTAAAGGAGGGGCAGAGAGTCCAACTCCTAGAGACCGTCTCAAAGGTAAGATCAACATCCCTGTCCTGGTTCTGATGGCGCCTGATACTTGTAGATATTGATAAGTCTAAATAAATGTGCTTGTGATTGGTGCAAAATGACCTGAATATTTAAAATCTAGAGACACTGACTGATCAAACTATGTAGGCTACAGGTTTTAAGCCTTTACAGAACACGCTCAGTACCTTAAATGGGCCGTGCACTGGTCAGAAAGCACTATGAAGATAAACCTGAGTGTGTGCATAGAGCCTTTCAAGCTAGTTGCAGTGGTTGTTTTGTAAGACCTCTCCTCATAACGACCATGTCTCACTGCCTGAAGCTTATTTTGCTGGTTTTTCCCCCCAAAAAAGATAGCGGCACACAGATAGATGACACCAGTCGATGACATGTCCCTGCTTGTATAACTTTGTTTTTTCCCCCCGTTTTCATCATTTTATTACAATTCAGACATTCATTCATTCACATTCATCATTCACAAACTGGCATGACATCTTACAGTGTGAATAAGATTTATTAAACCCATCTCGCACAGTTTGAACTCTAATCAACCTGCAAGATAACTGCTAAGGCACAGTGGGAAAGGCTTTCCAAATCAACCGTATCTTGCTTAAAGCACTGTAATGCCCATCCAAGCTGAACAACTCTCTCCACTGAATAAACTCAGTTAAAAGTGGCCACAGTTACCCACACATCATGCTATTTTCAGTTTATTGTTATATATTGGAAAAGTATAATTCAGAGCAATCGTTTCATAATTTCTGAAACATATGATGTCATGATTTGACAAATTATGGCATCACACTATCAAGTTTTTTTAGTGTTGGTTTTTATTTACAACCAATGGACTGACAAGATATTTTGTTTGTGTTGTATTTATGATTATATACACAACAATGCTTTTTATAGTTGCTGTATGATCTCGTATGTTTGTGGATTCATTTTAATAGAAAAATTTGATGTCACACATAAACTCTGACATCATAAAAGGGCCTAAGTGCCATCATGACAAGATAGATAATCACCTTTTCTTTCTCTTGGTTAGATTAAATTAACACGTCTCGAGGGAACACTTTGTCCTGGTTTACGTGCAGTTAATACCTGCTGCATTATGATTCAAATGAGAGTAAAAAAAGAACGATTATGTGACATTTATTACTCAATATTTCAAAATAAAAGCCCATTTACTGCTTTAAATACAAATGGGTACATTGTGTAAGATGTAAATAGAGAATATAGATTTTCATTGACATTGAGAGGGAAGAACGCAGCTACTTAAACACTATTAGTATCTAACCAGACATACAAACGATGTTTATTACTAATTGCACCGAGAAATGTCTGTTACATAATCATGTGCTGTTAAGTTAAGTACAGTATGATATGTGTAAGGCGAGGTAAAGTACATGCAAGGTGCAGGAATGTGTGCTTCAATTAATTGAATATAATTAATTCATGGTTCATGCAATATCATCCTCTTTATAATTTTATTTATTAAATATTTAATTAAGCGTGAATTTCAGACCGAAATAGTTTTTTTTCTTCCATTTTGTTTGGAGCAACTGGTGTCACTTATTAAAATGGTCCATGTCTCATTTTTAAATCATCAGGGCTTGACCCTCTGCACCCAGGGGGTCACTGCAGGTTGCCCTCATTAGTAACAGGGGGTCTCCACGTCGACCCAGTCCGTCACCCTATTTGTGTCCTCCTTAATAGAGCCAAAACGACCACACATGCACCGAGGTTCCTACCCAGACTGTAACCTATAACCTCGTTCTTTGCCTCCATTCACACATTCACTCGGACTCCAGCAATCCGTTTAGTCAGTGAAAGGGGAAAAGACACACATGCACACGAGAGATCATTTCCTTGTCCTGCCCTCAGCTCAAGCCCAGGATGCCCACACACACACACACACACACACACAGACACACATGCATAGACACACATGCACAGACACACACATCCTCCAGTGCTCACGCAGCGCTCTTTTCCGGGCTGGACCAAAAACAGAGGGAGCTAGAGAGAAAGAGAAAGAGAAAGAGAGGGAGAGGGAGCAGGGACTCAGAACAGGACTGTTGGGGAAGAGGAAGGCAGGAGGAGGAGGGGGCCGAGGCAGAAGAGGGGGCCCCTTTCTGCTTTTCAACGGACGTGTGAACAAAAGCCTGGTCAAACTGTTGGGCCCGCAGCCTAAGGTGTTTACTGCTCTTGTATCTATAACCAACAAATCAAGGATCCCCAACCCCCCCCGCCCCCCTCGCTACCACCTCCGCAGCCCGACTCCCCCTGCTGCCCCTTTTTCCCTTGAGCTGCCTGGCTTTATTGGGAACAGCAAATTAAGGAACCATCCATCTGGGTGTGATCACCAATTACGGAGGGAAGCTGTCAGCATGCATTAAGGCCTGCAGGGAAGGCGGGCGTGTTAGGGTGGCTTTTATGAAGAGGGAGGCAAAGGAGGGAGTTAAGGAGTGAGAAAGTGACGGGATACGATTAAAAAAACTTTTAGAAAATTAAATAAAATAAACTTTTTGACGCCAAATGTATAGACGGGAATCATTCAGGGCCTTCCTGTGTGACCCATTTGTCTTGTGTTGTATTTGTGTTTGGGGAAAGAACCCAAGTCCTCTCATTAATTGCCGCTCCAAACAAATTTTCGCCGTTTCGTTAGCAGAAGCGAGGATGACGAGTGAGTGCACTTTTTCAGCGCTACATAAAGCGGCCATGTAAGCGATATAAATATGGTAAAAACTCAATGCAGCTTATGGCCGGCCCCCTTTTGTCGCTGCTCACTGGTACAGGCGGTGATTCCCTGTAACACTTCTCCTCCGGCCAGCTTTCTCACAACACAATAGGGCCGTCATTAACTTTTTGCTCCATTGGAATTCTGAAAGACCCCGTCGACCAAACACCCGCTTCCCCCTCCCCTCCCCTCTCCTCCCCTCTCCCCTCCGCTCACCCCACCATGCATCCCGCTTTTCTCTTCGCTCGCTGGTTTTCCAGGGCCCTAATTTACGAAGGCCAGGTGTGCGCGGACCCACTGTAAGCAGGGGGTGAGGACGGGTGAGGGAAAGGGTGAGCGATGGGGGAAGAACGGGCGGCACACAAAGGGCTTCCACAAACCAGAGAGAGCATCGGTGCAGATTATTTTCTATATTCGCTCCAGAATTTTAATTATTTGGCTTGTGTTTTTTCTTTTCTTGTGTGAATTTTATTCGCCGAACTTGTGGTTCCCAACGTTCGGGGTCGTTCGTTGCTGCCTCAACAGGTCAGAAAATAAATCTGAGGGTCATGAGATGATTAACAGGAGCAGCAGAAAGGGACCTAGCAAAGATAACTTTATCTTAAAATAGCCACAAACTCAAACAGTGGAGAAGAAAATGCACTTGACTGTACATGAGTGACTTAAATGTGAAATAATTTTATGAAAACAACCTTTAAACACTCTCTGTATTAGCAACGTTTAAGAGGATAATTGTTAGCATAGCTACAGCAGACCTAGGCTTAGCGATTATAGCATTATTTGGACAGCCACCTGATGACTGTCATTCAATGTTCAGATGTTTTTTTACTGGATAAATAAATTACTGGAATTATTCAGCTGCTAACTTTGTCAGTCCGCCATTAGAACAATTAGCATCCAGTAGCTTTTCAGTGCATTTTAGTTTAAAGCAGCAATGTTAGTTATGTTAACAGCCACCTGATGAATGTAAATACAATGTTTAGATTTTTTTTTTTTTTACTGGATAAATGAATGAAATGTCTTAATAGTCTAATTGCACAATTTGCACCAGCTGCTAAGTATGTCAGTACGCCAAATTAGCATACAGTAGCTTTTAAGTGCTTTTTAGTTTAAAATAGCAATGTTAAATGTTAAGAGCCACATGGTGAGTGTAAATACAAGCTGTACTCTCCTTTTAGCTCATTTTTGGTTTCTGTGAATGAAATATTTTACTCTTTAGCGGCTAAACACCTCACTATGTTCACCAGCTAGCTGCTAATTTTGTCTATCTTGCATCCACTGACTTTTTAGTTATTTTGCTAAAAGCAGTTGCCTGCTAGTGATTATTAACTCTGGGTGTGTCACCACAGGCAATACTGAGCAGTTTGTATTATAAGATATTGATTATAGCTATGTTGTGTAGGCCTAAGTGTGTTTTTCTTCACTTGTACAGGTGCAGATTGCCTTGCGTTCAAGTGCATGCCTGTGTGTTAGCCCTGAATTGGATCTGTGGGAGTTTATGTGCAGAAAGCTGTGCTTTCTATGTGATGTGTCACTTTGAATATGTGCTCTGGCGGTGCATATGAGTATGAATGTGTGAATGAGTCATTGTGTGTGTGTGTGAGGGTAACTGGAGGACGAAGGGAGGAGGAGAGGGGGGGCAGCTACAAGTCGCTCCAAAGTTGTTCACCAGCCAGCCTGCCAAGTTGAGCGAGTTGCTCAAAGCTCGGCAGCTTTGCTTTTTTGGAAAGACACAGCGGGCTGGTGAGGAGGGGGGAGGAGGAGGAAGAGTGGGGGGGAGGACCAGGACTAATTGCCACTAATTGAATTGGATGTGCTGATCAGATGGGAGGCTGTGGAAGTAATCTGAGTTGTCACAGCAGATAACGCGGGGCCGTCCCAGAGTGTCCGCCTCATGTGACAGCCTGTAACATAGCCTGCGAGAGGGCACCGGCCCCCTTTGTCACCGCCACAATAGGGGAGAGAAGCAAAGTTGCCAGTTACAGTGAGCGGCGATGGCCTCGGGGTGAGAGGAGGGCGGTAGAGGGGAGAGAAAATGGGGGAAGCAGGGGAGAGAAAAAAGGGCGGAAGAGGAGAAAACAAGGAGGGGAGAGATGACCGAGATGAAAGAGGAAAGCAGAGGAAGGGGATGTTCAGTGGAGGAAAACAGTGGTAAAATGAGATGAAGACATACACTGGGAGGAAAAAAGGGGGGTGGGGGGTGAGGGGGGAGAGACTGTGGAGGGAAATTTGATTTCAGGAAATCTGCAGAGTCGGCAGGTTTCATTCACAAACAGCAGGAGCTTTATGTGTCAGGGACGTTACAGCTAAATGTTTTTCATTAGATAAACCACTGTGCACACATGTAAAAAACTAAACTAAAACAAAACAGAGGTTCCCTCATCTCTGAGACTTAATGTAGAAAAGGAAATCAGTATGTGAGTGTCAGTAAAAATTCAGGTGATACAAGGCCAGGAAAGGTCAGAGGTTTATTTTTAAAAGGTCGATGTCACACTGAGCATCAGGTTTGGAGCCGAGTCCAGTCTCAGTAACAACAGATACAGATACTGCAAATAGTAAAATGACCACTGGGCAGGGCAAGCTAATGAAATGAAAATGGAATAAAAGTGAAATTTTGAGAATAAAACAAAATAAATTAAATGAAATAAAATATTAACTTAATTATGAACCAGTATTAGTTGTTAAAACACATAAAACGTGGAACAGCATTGCAGCAGTAGCACATGAAGTAGTATGAAAAAAAGAAACTGTGCATATGTTGCATAAGTGTGTTTTTCAACATAAAATCAGATATGAACACACTGATGCTTTAAAAAAAACTTGATTTTTAGTTTTTAAATAATGGACACAGAATTGATTATGATAAATAACATCATCATTAGGGACAAAATATAACCCTATGGTAATGTAATGATAGATTTAATGTTTTTATAGCATTGTGATGTAGTTTTTATTCATCGTGTGTCCAGTAGAAGTTTATTTAGATTTATAGAGATTTTATTTTCATTAAATACCAGTTTTCAGATATGACTTCAGCTTTTAAAGGCCCATGATGCACTAGTGTAGAAACTTTGTGTTTGTTCAAACGTCGTGTGTTGGTGAAGGACACGTCTCCCAGCAGCAGCAGCACTTCATAAGGAGCTTAGACATGAACGCCTGTTTGCTGATGTTGTAAACACTGGATGATGATGATCAGTAATTTGCCTCTGAGCTTCTTCTTCTTCTTCTTTGTAACGTTTGAGCGCATTCCCAAAGCACACACACCTGCACTCTGCAGCTACGACTGATCACAGACACACACATGATAATGCGAGGACAGGTGGACGACAGCGACTGACAAAAAGAGAAAGAGAAGGAGAGAGAGAGAGAGAAGTAGAGAGTGGCTGTGGGTCTTTCCCAAGCCTGCAGCAGTCCAATTAAGCAGGATTTCTCCCACTGCACATCTGACTCACACACACACACACACACACACACACACACATGCACGCACACGCACAGATGCACGCACACACTACAGCAGCTGTGGAGTCAGTTGGTGCTATTCAGGGAGGGGTTAAGTCAGCATGATGAAAGCAGGCTGGAGTTGTCTTGTGTGTGAACCTGAGCGTGCGTGCATGTGTGTGTGTGTACATCCACATACGTGCATTTTTATGTGTCACTTTTGTATATGAACCCCATCAGTGTGTGTGTTTGTGTGTGTGTGTGTGAGTGTGTACTCGCGTTGTGTTAAGGGTGAGTTATGCACGCAGTGGGCATCCTGGGGCAGGCAGATGTGTGAGTGTGTAGGACTAAGCCCTGGCGAAGCCCGCTGCGAGGGGTCACGACCTTTACAGAATCAGTGCCTCTGCA
Organism: Trachurus trachurus; assembly: GCF_905171665.1. Lineage (NCBI taxonomy): Eukaryota > Metazoa > Chordata > Actinopteri > Carangiformes > Carangidae > Trachurus > Trachurus trachurus. The sequence continues at coordinate 16,041,219 of NC_139909.1, read as the reverse complement.
TGTCAGGACTAATGGAAGGGCCCCACCAGCTGCACAGAGGAGGAGGAGGAGGAGGAACAGAGGTAGGGGGAAAAAAAGATGAAGAGTGAATAAAGAGCGAGGTGGGAAAAAAGGAAAGGATGAGGAATAGTTTGGAGTTTGGAGAGAGAGAGAGACAGTGGGAGGAGAAATGGTGAGGAAGAGGAGAAGAAGGAGAAGTCTGAGTGAGGAGGAGGGGCTGCAGGAAGGAAATATTGGGGGAGATGTTTTAAGAAGGTGAGTTTGGAGTAGAACAATCTGTAAAATAGTCATATTTGAGGAGAGAGATTTTGGAAATATGGAAAAGAAGAGGAAAACAAAGGAGAAACTGGTGTGAAAAGGGGAAAACAAAGAACAGAAAGTAACAGGAAATTCAAGGTAAGGATGAAAAAATGAAAAAACAGCAAGTGTGACATACGCAGGGATGATGGAGGGGTAAGAAAGTGAGCAAAGAGGGAGGGGTGATGGTATGATGGCAGGATGGAGAGATAGTGAAGAGAAATAGAGGAGGAGGGATGGGTGTGGCTTTGACGATGAATAGATTTTTTTTTTTTTAACCCAGGTTTGATTCAGTGTCTGTCTGGTGTCGTCCCACCTCCCTCTACCCGTGTACTTCCAGATTTATTTCAAGGATTTTCATAATAAGAGCTTTATTCCAAAGCTTTATTTGCTCCGAGTCTCTGACAGCCCACGACCTTTGAGGAAAATCACTCACTGCAGATAAAATGTGTCGGATGAACGGAGGCTGATTGGTCGAGGCTTTTATTTTAAATCAATATGGTTTTTGAATTGTTTTGGTGCCACTGTGGGAATATATATAATATAGGACTTCAATTATACCATTTTTTATATATATATATACTGTATATATTCTGCTGCCGTGTGGAGGGAAATATTCATTTTACGGCTTCACTATTACTCTAATGTTTAAAAAAAACATACATGACTTTATAAATTGTGTATTCTATAGATAAAGCTGCCAATATATTGACATTTTGAAGCATTAGTAATAATTAGACTAATAATACATAATAATACTTAATAACAGATATTCCATTATTGGACATTTTGATGAACCATAGCAAGAACTCATGTGAGGAACAATTTTTATTTGATTATTTTTGCAATTTTTAAAAAATGTATTAATTAATTCCACCTTTATTTACCCAGGATGATTCAGTAGGCAGCTCGCTCTTTGTTACACCGGTGACCTGTAATATAAGATAATAGATAAGATAATTAAAGTAAAAAAAACAAAAAACATTAATGTGTAATTTACAAGACTGAAAATAAATGATAAGGATATGTCACATAAAAAGAAAAAAAAAAGAAGGACATGAAACCAGAATTAAAATAAAACCTGAAAACACAACAATTATGAGACAAAACCAGGTTAACATGGACAAAGCTCCGTCATCACTGTAGGTGGAGGAACAGTCGACGGTGGACTGAGTTAAAAATATCTTTCAGGGAAAGAGCTGAACACGTGAATTCTTCCTCCACCGGTGTGTGGAGAGAATAAAACTAAACTGCTGAGCTGAACTATAGACCACATGCAATCGGATTAAATCTCAGTGTTAAAACAAGCACTTTTAAAAATGTATTTTTCCTTTAATTTCAATTTCAACCCAAAAAAAACAAATGTGGCTCTAATTTTGTCCTCTTTGTAGAAATGTGTTCTTACACACTGGTTGGACTTAGGCTTCGTTTATGCCTCTGTTTTTATACTTGTTAGAATTAAATGTTTATACAAGGACCTAAAAATAATCGATTCCAAATTTAAGTAGATGCAAACTTTTTTAATAGGTTTGATGAAATATTTAACATCTTGTGCCTCATTCAGATGTTTGTTTTTGTTGTCAAAATGATTGAACAGAAATGAGTGTAAACAGTAAACCAATGTTTAACAGGAATAAATGAGTGTTAAAACAATCAGTTCATTGTTGCACTGACATGGGACACGTTTTTCTTTTTTAAAAAAAAGAGGAAATAAGCAGCAAAAAGAATGAGAGAATCAGAGAGAATCAGAGTTATGATTGAAGAGGAAGTGGGAGGTAATAAAATCATTTTTCATAGAAGAAAACGATGCTAATTTCTGCTGTTCATCACTTTCAGAAATAATTCCTGTCCAGACAGACAGATGGACGCCTCTATCAGTATCAGCCAGGCCAGAGTCTGTTGACTGTGTGTGCGTGTGAATGCATGTATCTGTATGAACCTCACTCTCCCCTCTCTCTGTGTGTGTGTGTGTCCAGTGTTGTGCTGCAGACAGTGCCACTGTGTGCCCACCATGACTAGACACCCTGCTTCCTCTCCCTGTCATGACCCGGAGACGGTGATCGACCGTCTGTGCCACTTTGTGCCGGGTGCAGCGGGCGGCTTCCCCTCTGACATCATCACTGTGAGATGGTGATGTAGCTGCCGCCGCCGCTGCTGCAGGAGACGGGGCAAAGAGCCGACCATGGAGGACACTGACAGTGTGTCTGGGATTTTTTTTTTTTTGTTGCTGTTGTTGTTGTTGGCTGCACAGAGGATGAAGTGTTTTCTTTTTTTCTTCCAGACTTTGCCTGCAGTCCTGCACGAGGAGAGAAATGACACAAGAGGTGAATGAACATGAGAAACTCCTCCTCAGCAGGTGTGTGGGACAAAACAGGAAACACCTAGAAAAATATTGTTTTAGCATCCACAGATTATTTCTAGACTCCCAGAATAATAATAAATTATGATTAAAAGTAGCAAAGTAGCAAACACACTGTTTAGATTTCACAGTCCCAAAGATGTGAGCACATTTCTGGCATTAATTCTCCTCTTTTTTGGAGACACAACATCATCGCAATAATAAGTAGATTTTTTTTGCTTTTCATTTCATTTATTTGCATCGTATCTAATTTAGTTTTCTATTCAAAGTCCAAGTTCAATTTTTCCTCCCCTGCAGTCGGAGGGTGTTAGAGGCAGAGAGGAGGAGGAAGGAACATGTAGACTAGAGGGAAAGTGGCAGAGCAACAGGTGTCAGAAGAGCAGAGTTAGAGCGACACCTACAGAGCTCAGAGGGGAACGACACCCAGCTGAGGGGAGGGGAGGGAACACACACACACACACACACACACACACACACACACACACACACACACACACACACACACACACACACACACACACACACACACACACACACTGATACACACACACACACACACACACAGACACTGACACACACACACAGTGACACAAAACGCCTCCACATACTGTATTATTCACAGAGAGACACCCACAGTTACTATGTCATGGTATGTAAAGTATATCGTCTTGGCTCATGTGTTATATATATTTATATTTTGTGCAGTAAGAGCTGCTTTCTGTTTTTACAGAAGACTGACCTGATGCTACGGCAAATGAAAAGTGAAAATATAAATAATTTATTAAAATACTGAGCAGGAATTTAGCAGTCATGTTTCAAATGTGGTTAAACTTTTTTTTTTGTAATTTATTCCCTATATTTACATCAAAGATATCAAGCAGGACTGGGTATTTTTACCAAGTGATATGAGTTTTTTTTAAAATTTATTTTGGAAACCGTGTCGCACTTGAGCAATCTGTTTTTAATTTTTTTAATTTTATTTGTTTGTTTTTTTTTTACAATTTTTTTTCCTTCTTAACAAAATAAGAGAAACTTACTTATTGTATATATACACATAAGATTAAAAGACAAAGTGATGCATTGCAATATGTCAGAGTGTGAAAGGTTGTTTTTTTTTGCTGTTTGAAACCAAACAAGACGGAAAATCTCACCAGGTTTTTATTGCCAGTACAGTAATCAATATTTTTCTGATAATATAAATGTAAATAAAATCACATTTTGACCAAAAAATACTGTAGTTCTTATAGATAATACATGATACATTTTCTTTAAACTTGCTCTTTTAGAGAATCGTTCAGGAAGAGAATGGACACTAAATAAAATCCTATATAAACCTGTGTTTACATGTTTTATGTCTATGCTCTGTGGTGATTGAATTAAATGTTTATGATCCATTCTGATTAACTGGACTCTTATTGGCCTTCCTGTAAAAGTTTGCAGCCTGATCAATAGCAGCAGCAGCAGCAGCAGCAGCAGCAGCAGCAGCAGCAGCAGCAGCAGCCGGGACACGTCTGTGTTGGTCCTCTCCCTCTGCTCGGTGTGTCCAGTGTGTGTAATGTGTGTTGAAACTAATCACAGGAGAATATTGTCATTTACTCACTCCAATAGACTCGGTCATCATCCTCTGGTCTAAACTAATGCAGAGACAAATCCCCCGCAGGGAATTGACTCACCGGCTGCTATTCTCAGCGAGCGACACACACACACAGTCAGATATTCATTTACACCTGCAGCCTCCGCAGCCTCCGCACGCGTCTCCTCCTGCAACACAACGTAGTAGTGCTGAATCATAAAACACCGATGCACTTTAAAGCTGCGGCAGTAAAATATCAAGTGGTAAACATGGCCCACATTTTAAATATCCCATTAAGTGCTTATAAATAAATTCCTGCTGGCTGCTCCCAGATGGTTAAAGGATAGTTCTGGGGGTCGTGGAAAATGATCTCCTTCTGTTTTGGAGGCACAAAAAAAAAAAAAAAAAAAAAAAAAGTGCTGGTGTTTGTGTTTGGACAAAATGTAATGGCTTGAATGAGAGAGAGAGTGGGGGGAATAGTGTGAGGGAGAAAAAGGAGAGTCTCACATTAAAGATGATGGAGCCGCCGGCGGCAGCAGCAGCAGCAGCGGCGGCCGTAGCAGCAGCAGCAGCAGCAGCAGCAGCGGCGGGCGGGCGGCCCTGTTTGTTTGTGTTTCTAGTGTACAGTGGAGTCACCAGGAGGCCAGCAGTGTCTGCGAGGCTCTTCTGTCACAACGCATCCCGTCTCCCTCCTCCCAACACACACACTAGCCTACATCTTCTCTTCCCCTCCTCTCCTCTCCTCTCTCTCTCTCTCTCGCCGTTTGCAGCATCCCCTTCTCTGAATTCCCAGAAATCGAACGTGTCTGTCACCATCCTGCTAAAAACACCCCCCACTCCCACTCCCACTCCCACTCCTCCTCCTCCTGTCTTAAAGTGTCTTTCATTCGCTGCCTCGTCTTATCTTGTGCCCGAGGCCTCGTCTTCTGCAAAGTTCACGGCCCCGCTGACCTCCTGTTGACCCGGGCTTGACCTTTGCAGGTTAGCGTCTCTGTCAGCTGCAGCTGTGGTTGCTGCTAAAAGCCCAGATAATCCAATCACACAGTCATTAGTGCTGAGTAGGCCAGAGCCGGAGCAGGTGAGTGTGTGTTTGTGTGTGTGTGTGTGTTTCTGCCTCTCTCTCTCTCTCTCTCTCTCTCTCTCTCTCTCTCTCATAATCTTCCTCTGTTACTCAGATTTTTGCTCGTTGTTACACACAAACACTGTAGGTTTACCCCACGGCAGATAATCACAACCTTCCCCCTCTTTGTCATGTGCTCAAAAACACATCAGATCAGTGGCGGTAAAACCCAATGATCTGTCACCTCGGTGCAATTCTGCTCCGAGTATTAAACAGCTGCTGTAATGTCACATCTCAAATCGAGTCCATTCAGCTTCATTAAACCTCTGCTTTAAAAAAAAAAAAAAAAACAGAGGAGAGGACCAACGACACGTGTGTGTGGATGCAAATGAACAAACCAGGGGGTTGCCAGGATTGAGATTTTCAGGATGAAAGGCATCTGCGGTGTCTCAGCCAGTCATGACGGACACGAGGGACGGAGGCCAAAGACTGAAATTTATGATATAAACCACAATGACGAAAACTGACTCAGTCTGTGAGGGAGAAAACTTGGTAGCAAGATGGTGAAAATATTGTTTAAATGTGTCATTACTGTGCTCTCCTGTCTGTCTGTTGAACGTAGCTGATTAATTACAATTCAAAACAATATAATATACCTGCATATAATAATAAAACATTAAAAACGTGGCTTTATTTTTTAAATCATATGCTAGCCCACACTGTTTCTTTTTTCAATTCTTATTTGACGACTACTGTATATTTGACTTTTTCATCTTGCCTTTGAATCTTGTATGTTATGTTTACATGTTTTTATGGCTGTATTGCATTTCTTTGCAAATATTTAGCCTGATATAGTTGGTAGTTTCTTTAAAACCGTGGCAATCATTATTAGAAATCCAGGATGGATGATGAAATGTTTTTAAAATCGGTTTTTAAAAAAAGGCTAAACTTGTTGCTCCTTTTTCTTATTTTATTTTCAACGTTTTTTTTTTTTTAATAAATTTTTTAACCTCTGGTGTTATACAAATGTGACGCAAAAGCGTAACACGGACTTCACGCAGAGATATTCACCTGTTGAAACCGTCAGCACCAGTGGACACTGACTGTTACCTCTTTTCCACCAAACTGGTTCCGGTGCTGGTTCGGCGTGTGAGGTAAGAATATTTTAACAGACGTAGTTAAATAAAAAACCGTAAATGAAACCGGATATGGCCGTTTAGTGAAGCTTGCACGTGTTTTCATATGAAGTTTTTTGGCTGTAAAGTTAAAGTTTCAGTAGTTTACGGTGCGTGGCGTTGTAAGAAGCTCAACAAGCTGCTAACACTGTCAGTAACTCATGGCAACAGGAACGTGTTGCCTTCCAGAATGTTTATGTTTTTACAGAATGACGTGTTACACTGTGACGCAGCCAAGATGCGTTCAGGGTACTCTCTCATTAAACCAAACCGGGAAAAAAAAACAGACTTAAACTTTAGCATAGCTCCATGGCGCTATTGTTTATATAGCATCATGACGTCCATGCGGTATCACGTCAGGATGGCCGAGCGGTCTAAGGCGCTGCGTTCAGGTCGCAGTCTCCCCTGGAGGCGTGGGTTCGAATCCCACTTCTGACATTAACTTTTTTATTCACCACCACCACGGAATAACAATGTAATAGCAACGCTTCTGCCGAGTTTTCTCTCGATAAAGCGCCTTGGCTCACACTCTTATTTTGAAGAGACCTGGATAATCAATGGCTCCGCTGTCAGCACACAGCAGCAGTTGTTTCTTGTGTCAGCTGTAACTGCTCAGCCCTGCCGTCTACACGCTACAGCACACATACAGACACTCTGAGGTGCATGTGAATAATACGTCTATTATGGGAAACTATGGTGACCGTGCTCAGATACTGTATGTGCAGTGACGTCAGCGAGACCGGATGTCACTGGGTCCTAACGTCAGGATGGCCGAGCGGTCTAAGGCGCTGCGTTCAGGTCGCAGTCTCCCCTGGAGGCGTGGGTTCGAATCCCACTTCTGACAGCAACCTTTTGTTTTTTATTCCCCGTGTATAATAACTACCTTACCTCTGCTTTAAAGTTACAATCAAAGTTGTTTTCCCCCCCCGATAACTTTAGCGGAGACTTTTATTTTGAAGAGACCCAGGTAACTTCAGGCTGCCACTTCTCCATCTCAGGGGCGCCCTCTACATGCTACATCATGCTAGCCTAGCATGTAAAGATTATCCCCACTGTATGAATGATGCCGACCGTAGCATAATATGTCACTACAGTGAAATGCAATACGTTTTAATAGCATTAATCGCAGCTCACAGTGATATCAAACCAGGTAAAATATCAGGATGGCCGAGCGATGTACGGACACCGGAGCGCGTTTGTGACGTAGGCTAATTAATTAGCCGAATAAACAAACATGACGATGACAACACGAACCAACAGGTGAAATTGATTTTACCCTTCATCTTTTGTCATGTAGCACTGTAATAGTTGTGTAAATGTACTCACCACATCGATTTTCAAACTGTTTTCCCAGCTTGTGGATGAGTAGCTAGCAAGCCTCACTCGGTAGAGGGGAAAAAAACCGACGATATTTCTCCTCCAACATTTCTGAGCTGTGATTGGTCAAATGTTGGAGCTCCACGGAAGAATCCGCGGCGCTGATTGGCTTCCGAATGTTGGAGCTGCCAACGTGATTGGCTTCCGAATGTTGGACCTTCGAACGTGATTGGCTTCCGAATGTTGGAGCTGCGAACGTGATTGGCTTCCGAATGTTGGAGCTGCGAACGTGATTGGCTCTCGCCTCCAACATTTCTCCAACATTTCCAAAATTAAGCTGGACATCACCTCGAGGTGCGAGATCAAATCCCACCTATTACTTTCTCTCTCTCGACAACAACTGCTTTTGAAAAGATATATTTAAAGGTTAATAATACAGTGACGCAGAAGTAGGCTATCCTCAAAGTAAAATACCGTAGCCTACATAAATAAATTATCGAAGTTTGTAATTAACACAATATTTATGGCTATACTACCAGACATTTAGATATTTATATTTCAGGCTCAGTCTGTTATTTATTTATTTATTTATTGTGGCATAAAAGTTACTGTTTAAATTCAATAATGAGGCTACAAAAATAGTTTAATTTTCATGCATTATCTCCACCAACCAGATTACTTTATTTGATCATTTATAATGTTTTATAATGCATTATAATATTCATGTCATAAACAGGTAAAACATCTTTATTACTAATTACTACAGCTGTATTTTACTGTGTCAGCATCATCTGCCCATGCATCAGCCTCCAATGATGGAGGATCTGAGGAACAGTTAAAGCTGTTAATACATAAAAAATTATAATAAAAAAAAACCTAGTATGTATTGTTGATAAATGCTAAATAGGACAATCTATGGCTCTATTAAAGAAAATGTTGTGGTGACATTGATGTAGAAACCTGTGGGTGGGTGTTTGATTTTGACAAAAGAGGTGTCAAAATACAAGCTCACTGAGACCAAAGGCCAGCCATGTTTGTGATTTTCAAAAAAAATTAAAAGTACTGCTGCCTTTCTAATCTGTCTCCATTTAGCCAGAATTTAAAGACACAGTTTTAATGAGGAGCGAGTTTTCTGACAATGTCGCCCGCTGCAAGAAACACCAGACAACGGCTAATGTTAAGTGACAATTTCACCTTTATTAACATGGTGAAGAATCATTAGTAAAGGTCAGGGTGACAGGCTGGAGGAGGCTTTGGTGCTCAGGTGGTGCCTGTAAAGAGAGCAACACACTGAGAGAGAAAAGACTCATTAAATCACAAGGACGTCACCGCCAAGACTCACAGCAGCTTCTTTATCGTTCAGCTACACGGGCCATCCACTTTGTGCGTCAGTTGGTGAATTAACAGAATAAAAACATTTCTATGAGGCCTTTTGATTATTCCTTCAGGAATCATTAGACATGTTTATTGTTCCACGTCGTTTTACAAGTAAAGAAATCGTGCAGCCAATTTGTTTTGGAATTTAAAATGTACCTGTTCAAGGCCGCCATTAAAGACTGGCGTGCTTCAGCACAAGGCATTGATGTTAAAAAAAAATCATTTGTGAGCTTTATAGATAACCAGTTGTTGTTTCTGTGATGTCTGTGGGCATGAAAGTAACTCATGAATGTGTGAAATTACAGTGATCGCTGTAGCACTCTTTATTTTCGCCTGTATTTGCTGTGTTTAATACTGAAAGACTCTGCTTAAAACAGACTGTGGTCGAATACAATAAACTATCTCTGGTTGCAGATTGAGTCTGGCAATATTCAATATAGATCTCATAAAAACTCCCCCCAAAATACTGTATTGGTCCCACAAGTAATAGCCAAAGCTTTACTAATGAGGGTAATTTGTTAATTTATGCATTTGTGCATAAATTAAACACTGCATGTTCAAAAAGATGTTTGTTTTCTGCCAAAAAATATCCACTCAGTTCAACAGGCACTTGTGGTGAATCCAGCTGTTTTATTGTTGAGTTGGGGAAAGGCCTACCTCAATATAACTGAAACTGTATAAACTGATGGTAACTAATATAGACACTGTTTATTTGGTTCTGATAGTACATATTGGCTGGTTGATAGCTTTCTAATGTAAATACTTACAGGGCACAAGTGCATGTTAATCTACAGTGGAAAGCTTTCCCCCAGTAAATGCGCTATTTGTTCCTGTTGTATAATGTTTGATAGAAAATTCAGTGTCCAGCTGTTTTAGCAAAAGGAGTGATGCATTGTTAGTTTTGGTTTCTCAATGGGACTGTCAGAAAAATATTATTTAATACCAATGTAATCCCTTCTTATCTCATTTTGTTACCATGACAGGCCAAAATCCCTCAGGTCCGGAGCTTCTACCAGGCTACATGAAACGCTCACAGTTTAATGGAAGATGCACTTAACCCTCGGGCTTCGCTCTGCTCCTAGAAATCACCCTGGATGTGGTTCCCATGGCAGGTGTGTGATGTTTCAGAGGTCGTGAACTCCGAGCACACATGCTAATGGAGGAGTAAAACCCAGCTTTGCCGGGGCCCTGGCTGCTTGAGTGACACTGATCTTGCGGCAGGAAGACAGTGTCGTCCCTCAGAGACCACATGAATGGACAGAGGCTACATTTCCTCCTCTTTCACTGTATATGCAAAGGAGCGAAAGGAAGTTCACACACATCCTTATTTAATATACTTGTAAAACTGAGAGCAAACTGACACATTTGAATAGTGCTTGCATAGGGATAATATGTCTTTAGGCCGCAAAAATACACTGAAACTGACTGTGGTGTAGCTATAAATCCTCCTGTTGGATTTATTTTGATGAATAAGACGCTCCTTTGTGGAACTAAAGTTCCTTTTTTCGTAATCCTGGCAGCGGGGGAGGGATCGAGCAGAAATTCTCTCTCGCTTCTTCATAATAAGGGCGAGTGCTGCTCAAGGAGAAAGCAGGTTTTTTTTTGTTTGTGCTGGAATGTGCAGCTTAATTTAGTTTATTTACCAAAGAGCTAAAAACTTCTTAAGCAAGCAGACGACAGGATGTGGGCCCAAGACGACGACAGTGCAGCGGCAGGTAAGATATGATAATGTTGTGGTGTGGATATAAACTGCTGCTGAGATTCTTGTTTTAGTCACAGGATGACTAATGCAGTTTCAAAAAGGCGTCTCAGTGTCTAAATAAGTTGTGATACTTATCATGGCTGGAGCAACACTGCAAGAGGACCTGTTTTGTCTAGTTTGTCATTTTCAAATGCAGATTTACAAATTTATAGCCTATATGATGTCTGTTTCAGTCTGTTTAAAGGGGAAATCCATGCATTATAGTGGATATATACGCTTAAGTCTTTGGAGAGTTGTACTAAATATGCAAAAGACTTTGTAGGTGTGGCGGGAGCTGCAAAGTCTGATTAACGTCGTCAGATGACGTCACTTGAGTCAGCTCTAGTCTATAAACTGAAATATGGAAGAAAAAAAAAAAAAAGAAGAGAAAAAGAAAGAGATGTTGACAGCTTACTCTTCGTTCCAGGTTGAGGCTTGAGACTAGAGGTTATATTGTATATTTACTATAGGCTGAATCTTAAACCAAACTGGCTGTGCTTGAGTTGCATTGTGGGTAGTATAGATATGGATATTGGTAGAGAATAATTTCACTTCCCTATAGATAGTTTGTGTAGGTAATAGTCAATCCCTCTGTGTCATAATGACTTTCTGTTAGATTACTGTTGGGGTCAGTTATCTGCCCTATTTTCTCTCTGAGGAACATGCCAAGGCCATGGTCCCTCTTTGGCGTCCTCAATCTCACTCACAGACACAGCTGTAGAGTTAGAGGATAACGCCCTCCGTCACTGGATGACACTTTGTATTTCCTAGCTGGTGTGAATCCTTATCTTTATGTTTATGCACTCTAGCCAATTGGATGTTGACACATCTCCCCTTTGCCATCTCGTTCCGTTTCTAGTATAAGAATCTGAGCTTTACTGTTTGACCCTTAGAATTGAGGTGGACTCGTGCACTTATGTTGTGATGACGAATCTTCTGTTCTCCTCGGCCGAGCCTAAATAAACTCCTACAGCATAAGACATACAGGACTCTGGTACTTCTTCTTCTTCATCGGCATCACCACAAATTCCTCCCTAACAGATATCTCTAGTCTGGTTTTGTTTTGATCTTTTTGTTCAGTGAGAGTTGGACAAAGTTGTTTGAAGTGCAGCAAGAATAATCGAACCTATACACAGGGATAACCAGTTATAGTTGAGCGCTGAAGGTCATTAGTAAGTTGTGTTACATCTGGTTTGTTCTGGTCATCCAAACAAAAATCCCAACTTTCAATCTCTAACTTTTTTCAGAGAAAGCAATTTTGTGTATTTTCCAAAAATGCGAACCAGTCGCTTTAAAAACTGCGAAGCTCTCGGTTTGTTGCACACAAAGGGAAGTGCACTCTGGAAACTATTATGAGCGCAACTGCTGAAAGTGAAATAGGTTCATTTGTGATTTCACTTCCTGTATGTCTCTGGCTGACCTCCTTCAGACGGCCTCGAAGTTCCTCTTGCAGTCACGATGTGAGGATCCTTGTTTATCTCGCCTCCCACTGAGATTGTTCTCTGTTTTGTGTCGCCATGGTTCTGTTTGTTTGTTTTGTGTGTATAAAATGATTTTCTGTTTCCCACAGAGTCCGATGGAGAGAGCGGTCTGTCCTCTGAAGATGAGGGGGACATTCAGGTAGTGAAGCAGCGAATTACTTCTTAATTACAGAGCAACTTCAGGACAGGAAACTGTAGTATCACTTCCCTCAGGTCACAATTTAACGTAAAAACAGTGATGTTAAGATTTTAAAAGAAAGAAAAGATGTGCACAAAGTTATGTTTTGCTACTTTAGCTGTGAAAACATATTGGTTTGTTGGCTTTGATTGGTCTTCTTGTTCTTCCATCTTCTAATGGTTGAATGTCAGTATGAGTTCCTGGAGAGGCAGAGGGACGAAGCCAATCAGAGACTGTCTGAGCTGGAGGAAGGTGAGCAATCAGATCAGATCTTCACTTTATTTAGCCGGACCACCTATCAGATACATTTTCACACCTATATAGAAGCTTCAAAGCCAACGTGACTAACAACCTTTCTCCTCCAGTCTCCAGTCAGCTCCTCAAGGAGATCAGTGTGTTGGAGATGCAGTTCCAGATTGAAAGATCTTGTAGGGAGAGCGCCGAGGCCTTGGCTGTCACGGTAACTTTACCTCACCCTTTCCTTATCTTTTTTTTTTTGAACATTCATTATTTAAAGTTGTGCATATGAAAAAAAAACAATACACTAAAGACAAAACACAACAACCAAGGAACGGTTAGTCTCTATGCAAACATACAAACCCAATTTACAGGTCCAGTGTGTAATATTTGTCAAGGTTTATTGGCAAAATCTGAATATACTACCAATGAATATATTTGTATAAGTGTATAACTGCTATAAAATAAAATCTGTTCGGTTTTCATAGCCTTATAATTCTTCTTTTATATATACAGTACATATAGCGAGGGTGTTGCTTAGAGATTGTCGTCATCTTGCGCCGCCATGTTTGTACAGAATGGAAAATCCAGCCAACCAGAGAGCACGTTTCAAGAGTTTCACGTTCATAAAATAAACAATAGAATTATTTAATAGATAAATAATAGAGTCTAAATGCTATATGTCACTGTTTTCCCCTCATTTTACACACTGGACCTTTACTGTAAGATCTACTTCACATACTGTATGGACATCCCACTAAACAAAGACCCAAATAGGGCAGAGAAAAAACACCATACGACAGGCGACCTCCACACAACAACAACAAAAACAGACACAACTTCTCACGACAAGCTGTCACAAATTCATCAGTCTGGCCAGCCAAAATGGGGGATGACAGGGGCCCACAAAACCAAAAACAAGTCTATTTTTACATGAAGTTTTGCAGTTTTCTTTTCCATTGAACAAACTTTCTTTAATCTCTTTCGCCATTATCATTGTCCTCACCACCAGTAGGAGAATCTGTAAAAGCTGGACTTTCCTCTTCCCTGTATCGTCCCCTGGAGTCATCTTCATCATTTTTAAAAATATGAATTAGATAACACATCACCGGGAGCATCCACCTCCTCCACGCTCACCGCCGCCTCTTCTGTTGCCTAGGTGACCAAGGAGAACAAAGTGCTGAAGAGGAGGAGTCAGATGCTGATGATGCCGCTCATCCCCGAGCTGCCGGAGAACCTGGCTGCTGTGACCTTTGAACCAGAGGTTTGCGCCGCGGTTAACGGTGATGAGGTCGATCTGGGTGAGGACAGAGGTGATGGTGGCGGTGGCGGTGGCGGGGAGGAGACGCTGCTGCTGCTGGAGAACCAGGCCAAGATCGCAGGTCGGAATTCACCTAATTGAAAAGAAAAGGCACAATCTGAACCGTAGAAACTATATATTTTTTTTTAATCTTCCTGGTGAACCAAACTAAAAAGAAATGAATAAATGACTACAGAGTCACTGTAGCTGGTGTTCCCATAATAACCATCATAATATATTAAACGTTACCAGTTCTGCCAATTAGCTCAAGAATTACATTCATGTATTTATAATCAGGCTGCCACACTGAAGTGTTACTCTGAGCTCTACCTGTACTCGAGGATCTCATCACTGTGTTTTCTAAGCAGACCTTAGGGTTAATTAAAAATCTTAGTTTATTATGTTGCTAATTAATATTACTTGAATGGGTTCATTATATAATTCAGTTGCAGTGTTTTACTATTTTGTATATATATAATTTGTAAGTGTCACATTGAAGTGGGTTATTTAAGCCCTTTTTTAATACTCAAGGCCAGTGAAGAGAATTCTGGGTAAAATGTCACTCAGCACCTGAGATGCACCTTAGTCCGTGTTAACATGATGCGAAACAGCAGTTATCAGATCATCAGGGAACCTGGAACAAGGGTCACTTCAGTTTTGACTGGTCAGGATCTTTATTTTCACTATGGAAATAGAAATCTTACGTACAAAGGGTAGGCAGTAGGCACAATAAGCTGTTGCTTCAGCCTACACCTTTTGGTTGTATGTATTACTGACCAATCTATGCATTTTGTCAGTCTCTTCTTTTTTTTAATTGACCAAATGAAATAATAAATTAACTAATAAAGGATCTGGTAAACTCAGATTTAGACGTTTGTCCTCTGTGTGTGTGTGTGTGTGTGTGTGTGTCAGAGCTGCAGGTGTCTGTGGACGGTCTGTTGGCTGAGAAGCTGCAGCTGGAGCAGGAGGTGGAGGATCTGACCAAACAGCTGGACCAACTGAGAGAGCAGGTAGGTACATCCCTCTCTATGTGTGTGTGTGTGTGTGTGTGTGTTTGTGTTTAGACTCATCATAGATCTTTTATCGCAGCTCGCTCTGGAGGTTGAGGAGAAAGAGGCCATACTGAAGAAAATGAACAAACAGAACAAGACCATGAATAAACTCAAACGAGGTGAGTCCTCATCAAGCTGCTGCTGAAACAAAGTTCACGTTCTTAATGATGAATGTATCAGTCATTTTCCACTCATAATTGATTATTTAATCGGCCTTCACCAGTTCCCTAACTCAAGGTGGCATCTTTTCTTATTATTTTACCCAATCATTCAAATGCTGAAATCTATTTAAAGGCTCAGTTCAACCAAATTACAAAAAAAAATCAACATTTATGGATATCTATTCATACAAAAAAATATTAAGTTTTATTTTCTAAGGTTTCATCATGTCTGTCATAAAGATTTCTGCCGCCACCCCAATACAGTGGAGGGTAATTGTTGTAATTGCTGGTGTAATTTGGGTGAGAACAGAGAAAAAGGACAAATTCTCATAATATAAAGCAAATAAATCTAATTTTTATTCCATAAATGACAGAACATGATTCATTAGTTTTCAAATCTGTTCAGCAATTGATCATTTCAGTCCTAAAAACTTCTTGAATGCTGCAAATAACGTTAAAAATTTAAAACTTTGTGTGTTTTTATTTGTCTGTGTGTGTCCGTGTGTGTGTGTGTCTGCACAGTCTCCCAGCTTGTCACCGAGGAGTTCAGCGAGATGTCTCAGAGACTGGAGTTGGAGGAGGGTCTCCGTCAGCACGCTGAAGTCTTTGCCCACCAGGTCTGAGCTCTTGGCATGTGCATGTGTGTGTGTGTGTGTGTGTATTTTCAGCATGGCACGAAACATTTTGTCATACATTCACACCTATCGATACTGAAGGTGACAGGTCGTGCCACAGGAGGTGGAGCAGGAGTGTTAGCCGGCGCTGACCTTCGGGCGGCTACGGCGGACGGACGGACACTTGGCAGCGAGTGGGTGGAGACGGTGGTGATGGTGGCGGGTGGGGGGAGGGGGGCACACTTCCTCTGTCAGAGAGCAGCTGATGTGGCGGGACAGGAGAAGGGGTCTCCATTCTTTGTTTTCACACCGATGACACTCTGGTCAAATCTGGGCTCTCTGTGTGTGTGTTTGTGTGTGTGTAGCGAAGTATTCACACACACGGGACAAAAGAAGAAACACACTCGTACACATGCAGGAAAAAAAAACACCAATTCGCTTAACATCCACATACCCAAACACACACACAAACACACACACACACACACAGCTCAGTTTTTGGCTGCCCCACCTGCTCCTATAATGAAGCCCCCTTTTCTTTCAAAAACCGTCTCTCTGTTCCCGTCCCTTCCCATTTAGCCCCTCCCCTTCCCCGTAATTAGTGGTCATCACTGCCGCTGAAGGAGAATAGTGGTCTTTAAGCACAACCTGTCTTTGCCTGACACCTTTATGTTTTTTTTTTTTTTTTCCCCGAGCATATAGCAATTGTCGCCTTTGTGCGCAGTGTCCTCCATTTACCGGACAGGCGCACAATGGGGCTGCCTCGCAGGGGTCCTTACCTGTGAAAAGGACCCCCAACTGTTCACACAATTCAGCCCCTTTACTCTCAATTCATGGTAAAAGACCCCCCCTCCCCAGGCTGAATGCCTCTTGTATGCACTACTATTTGTCTGTTTTCATGTGTTTTGAAAACACCAACCATTCACACCTCTCCTCTGTGATGCATGGTGGTATAATGATGCAGGGCCTCAAACAGGAAACAATTTGGACTTTTGTGTGTGCGTGTGTGTGTGTGTATCTTTGTCTCTTTGTGTTGCTGTTTGTGTGTGTGTGTGTGTGTGTGTGGATGGGCCCGTGTGTTTGTATGTATGAAATAATTGTGCTAATTGCTGTGTGAAAATTGGTGTCTGCTGAAGGGACACCAGAGATAGATTAGAGCGGCCGGTGTAATTTGCAGCGTGGAGCCTCGTGCTGCATCGCTCTGATAGAGAGCTCAGCAAAAACCCGCTGCTTCAGAAAACACAGAAATGAAAACCATTTGTTTCACACTTCCTGTTCTCTGATGATGAACCTGTTCCCCAGAAAGAAAGAGAAAAAAAAACCTTTATAGGCTACAACCTGTTGGAGACGGTTAATGAGCCACACACGGCCAGAGTGCACAGAGGTCATATCCTTTCTGGGAGTTAGAGTATTTTAAAGATGAGTCAGTGTTCCCATGAGTCAACTTACTTTAGTTTAACATTACTGTACATTTTAAAATGTTACATGAAGTTAGAAAAAACATAAAAATATATTATAAATAATTATAATATTGGGAACATTAAACAACCTTCAAGTGATAAGATACAATTCACAGGACACACAGGTGAGTGGTTATATGGATAATTAAATGTGCATCTCAAATGTGCATCAACTTTTTGAGGAGCAAATAATGAAAATAAAAAAACACTTTAATCTTTACTTTACTTTACTTTTGTTTATTTGAATGAGACAGTGCACATTAATGGACATAACATGTAAATGTGCCTGATTATAGCAAGATGCTAATTTCCATCCAGAGTCCAAAAACAGTTCAATAACTGTACAAATTACACATTATAATATAGACAACACAAAAATCTCACATTAGCTTTACTTTTGGGTTTGGACTATTTAGCTACTTTTATCTCTTATAATAACTACGGGAAGTAGGTAAACCATATACTTGACTTTCTTAAGGTGTTTCATATTAATTCCTTGTTTTATTGGTCACACTTTAAAGTGCAAATAGCCAGCATTTTATTTCTGGCTGCATTTAACACCTTTGTCTTTACATTTTTCTATTTGACCCCTTAGATTAATCTTTATATTTGCATTTCATCATCTTGCAGCTTCAGAGTGTCTTTGTTATTGTTGTCTCCTCCTTGTCTTACTTTAGTCTGCTTTGTTATTTGCCACAGTGCATGAGCAGGCAAACTAGTTCTCCCTCTTGTTAATGGATTAATTAAGTTATCAACTGGTCAATACCCACATTTCAACAACATACAATATAAAAAGTTTGTTTATAGTGCTCTGATCATTTATCAGCCCCAAACCACAGTAATTAACGACGACTGGTGCCGACATTTGACACAACACAGAAGAAAGAATCTCATTTCCTCCAGTGCATCAAGGCAAAGTCTGACATTTTTTTTTTTACTTTTTCCTTTACGAGCCACTTATCATAATGTAGGAGAGATGAGGCTTTGTCTCGCAGCTAAATCGTCCTGTTTGCATTGTTAGTACCTTTCAATGAAGCAGATGAGTAATTGTAACAAGGCTTCCAAGGCATTGTTCAGTCCAACAGTTTGAAAACATCTCCCCTGCTTGGTGACAACCTCCTGGGGGGAGGAAATGAACAACGAGTCATTCAGATCTCTCTTTATTTCCCCCTCTAATTGTAGTTCACTGTCACTGATGTATTTCTCGGCCCATTTCAGTCGAGAGCGGATGATCGTGAAGATGTGTTCAAGAAGATGTCAAAAGGTGAAGCTGGAATTGTTTTTTTTTGTCTCGTCGTCATCAGATGTTGGCGCAGCAGGCGGCGGCGGCCCGCGGCTCAGAGACCGTCCTGCAGCTGCAGCAGGCGCTCCGACAGATAGGCGACATCGGCACAGCCCTGACTGACATCCAGCAGTACTACCAGGACCAGGTGTGTGTGTGTGTGCATGTGATGAAGGAGAGAGGGTTGTAAATGTCAGAGAGAGAGAGAAAAGATTGATTCTCTCCATAGTGACCTGTGTTTGTCTCAGGTGAAGCAGAGCCGGGGCGTTAAAGAGGAGGAGGAGGAGGAGAGCGGCGTCCTGTCTGAGCTGCAGAGCCTGAGAGAGCAGCTGGAGAGGAGCGAGGAGGAGAGGAAGAACTTGGAAACTCGGCTGTCTGAGGCGAACAGCACCGTCACACAGCTGCAGGAGGAAGGTAGCTGCACAGAGGTCAAACACTGAGGCCAACGTTTGATTTGGTTTCATCTGACTGATCAGTGATTGATTGATTTACTGACTTGAAATTTATTCAACCTTTTTTTTTCAGCCTTTATTTAATCTTGAGAGCAAGCCTTTGATGATGTTGAGAGAGCAAGACAGATATATAGATAGTAACAACACAGCACAAGTTAAAGGGATACTTCACCCAAAATCTATAATTCACCAATCGTCTACTCACCGTCATCATGCCAAGAAAGGGTTTGGAGAACTTTCAGAGTCATCAAAACGCTTTTGGAGCTCCAGGGGGGGTCCGGCTGGCAACAGATTTTCATATAATGGCGGCGGATGGAGCGCAGTTTTGAATCATCCAAAACACACACTATGAAACATCCAAATACCTCCATACTGCTCGTCCGTACTGACCCAAGTGTCCTGAAGCCGCCACATGAAAAAGTTGTTTGGAAAAAATGTATTTGATCTCTGTTTTTAGCCTTGATGTAGCAGTAGCTCCCAGTGGCTCTGTTGATGTTTGTGCACATGCACAAACATGCGCAATTGTGCATTTGTGCGCAGATTTGCTGCGAGATGTTCATTCATCGTTGTAAACCATTGGATGTATGATGTAAACACAAAAGAACATCTTGCCACTGGGAGCTACTACTACAACAAGGATAAAAACAGAGATCACATAAAATTTTTCCAAACAACTTTTTCATGTGGCGGCTTCAGGACACTTGGGTCAGTAGTGACGAGCAGTATGGAGGTATCTGGATGTTTCATAGTGTGTGTTTTGGACAATTCAAAACTGAGCTCTATCCGCCGCCATTATATGAAAATCCGTTGCCAACCGGACCTGGAACTCCAAAAGTGTTTTGATGACTCTGAAAGTTCTCTAAACCCTTCCTTGGCATGACGATGAGTAGTAAATTGGTGAATTATTGATTTTGGGTGAAGTATCCCTTTAAAGAAAGAACACAGAAGACAGTTACATCCATTAAAAACAGTTACATTCATAGACAGAGGAGTTTGTTGTCATAGTTTTAAACTGACACAGGTGTCTGTAGTTTTAAGTTGTAAATGATTCCAGGTGGATGCTGCAGAAAAACTAAAAGCTTCTTCCAAATGAGGTGTTTGTCTGTGAAATACTTTTACTGCTACTGCAACTAAAAACTGTCTAAGTTATCCAGATGTTTCCAACTCTTCCTCTTTCACATCTGACATATTTTGATTCGGTGCTTCTCTTCCGGGTTGAGTTTCCTCATAGTTTCTCACAGTTTGTCTTATCTTCCTGTGTAGTGAAACAGCTACAAGAAACACTGAACAAGGAGGATGCGACTGATGAACCAGTGAAGGAATCCACTCCTGCTCCACCTCCACCTCCTCCTCCTCCTCCTCCTCCTCCTCCTCCCTCTACCTCTGCCGACACCAAGTATGTTCAGATAAGAGCTTCCTCCATCATTTAACCAGTACTGGAAATGACTTGACTTGACTTGATGCATCATTTTCGATAACTTCTCTTTGCGTCTAGTTTTCAAGATTTCCTGAGGAGCAGGAGGAAAGATGGAGCCAGTAAAAGTGACCCAGACAGTGAGTCTTGAAAACAGAGAGTCTTTAAGGAATATAACGTAAAAACAACACTTATGAGAAATATCTTTTCACATCTCTTTTTTTTTTTTTTTTTAATCTTTAAGAACCAGTAGCCCCGTTGGATGTGAAGGCGAAAGCAGTGGATGAAATGATGAACAGAATAAAGCAAGGCATCATCCTGAGGCCCATCAAGAGAGTACAGGTAGAAAAACTGTATTTACTGTTAGTGTCATTGGTCAGATGTTGATTCTTGTCCTGAAGGGCTTGCCGTACATATAGGAAAAACAAAACAGTTATTAATAAATGCTTTTGTCTTTCTCTGATCACAGGAGGATGACAGCTCATGGAAGGTCAGTCACATTTGTTCTTTTTAATTTACAAAAAAAAAAAGCTGAGAAACTGGTCCAATGATTGTTTTTCTGTATGTTGCAAATCTTCTTGTAGGACCAAAGGAGTGAAAACAGGAAGTCAGCTGTGCTGGAGTTGAAAGGGATGCTGGTAATCATTTAAAAAACTAAATCTCTCTATGTTTTTAATCAGCAACAAAGGCCAAACTTCTATGAAACAGTGAACTGACACTGACGGTTCACACAAATGCATTTTTAAATATCTTTAACCAGGACAACATTAAACGTCAGCACCACCGCAGAGTGCCGTCCAGGAGGGGGCTCGGCCGGAACGTCGGGGAGGCGGAGCTGCTGCAGGTGCTGCAGAGGAGGAGGAGGGCGATGGGGGAGAACCAGGACCTGCACTCCTCACCGCAAACACAAGGTAGACCTGTCCTGTCACTCGTCTGTGTTCATCATGATGCTGCAGACTTTTTCAAACCTAGATTAGGCTTATTAAAATGTATGATTATGTGTAAATCTACCTCACAAATAGCTGTAATTTAGGGACTGTGGGCCTAAAACAGCTGCGTGCATTAGCTGCAATATTTATGATCAACACTTTATAATATCACTGTGATCAGCCAGCTGTTATTGCTCCCCATTAAGTCGTCATTTCAGTGGATTTGTGCCTGAGATGTGTTGATCTCTTGGTTGGTCAGACTCCCAGCCCGGCGCAGCACAGTGCACCTCAGCTGCAGGAGCTGCTCCCTGGGCCGGCGAGAGCGGCACTGCCCCGGTGCTCCGGAGACTGAAACAGAACAGGGAGAAGAGAGACTCTCGCATCCGGGCGTCAGCTCTGATCGTGGACCAAGAGAACTGAGAGCAGCGAGAGGAGGAAGTACATCTCTTTTCACTTTTGAACACTGCTGCATTTGTCATTGCTGTTTTAATCAATGATGACCTGCAGAAGTGTTTGTTGCCCTGCGAGGATGTTTTTGATTTGGACCTAAAAGCAACCCATCATATCTATGCACTGAGTTGCTCCATGAAAGCGCTGCCTCTGTGTTCCCTTACAATAAAGCAATGGGCAACCAAATAGTCGGTGTGGATTTCTGTTGAGAAGGTTAACTAAAGATTTGAGCTTGTAATCGCCTCTGTATCAAATACTGCCAGAAAACAGCTTTTAATGTTTATTTTAACCTCCTGGGAGAGCCAGACGGGAGGGGTTTTATTGCAGACAAACATCAAATCTCACATTCATGGCCAAACAAAAACAAAGAAAAGCATTTTTCAAATGCCATTTTAACCTTAGTCTGCTCCAAAAGGGGCCGGGACTTGTTGCGTGCCAGAGGAAATGGAGCTCCCCTCAGCCGTGTTTAACGCCGTCCAGTATTATTCTTTTTGGGTTGTTGGGTTTGAGCTGATCTAAGTGCAGGAATTGAATCGTCGCAGGTTTTTTTTATGCTACGGAATATAAATGAAAAATAGCCTGAGCCATTAAAAACAACACCCTTGAATATGAATACCTTTCTTCTCTCCTGAGGTGTCGGTCTCTTAAAGCTCGATCCAGCGGATGGATGGAGATTGCAGGCGCATTAAAGCTCTCACACCCGGAGCCCAGAGGTGTCGCTGAGATAAGAGCCTCAGGTGATCTGCGTGCTCCCCCCATGAAAGTATCTCAAAATGCAGCAGGTTGCCTTTTGTTTTCTCACCTCGGCAGAGATACTGTATATGTGCACGCATGCATGAATGAATACACACACCCTCACACCATGCTACCTATCTATGTGCCTATCTGCCTTTGTTAAAAGCATTTGAAAAGGGGATGAAATTACCCTCACCTTTGACTCCGACACCATTTTAGTGTCTTCACACTGTTTCACATTATATATTTACTTTATTTAGCTCTTCTTACTAGAAGGTCTGCCTTTTCACTCTCATGCATACATTTTTAATCTCTTTCAGTCTCAGAGGTGTTGGCTTTTGCTTATGTAGGCTGCCCTCTCTATGTTATTGAATTCAGACACATTAAAGCAAGTATGTGTGTGCGTGTGAGAGAGAGAGAAAGAAATAAAGACAGAGAGACAAAGAGGAGGAAATTCTGCTTGGATGTATTTATTTATTATGATAATAGAGAAGTGTTTATGACTCACACTGCAAGGACTGCATACAAATGATGTTAAATTAACATCTTTTCTTAACTTGACCTCTGTAGATCTGAGAGAAATCAGTGCAAATATAATTTAAGGTCTGAGTCAACGACATCAAAGCACCAAAAGCACCAAATGTTAAACTTTTTTTTTTTTTTTTAACTGCTGGAGTAAAGCAGAAGCAGAAAGTGGTATCATCTTTCCTTGTAGAAAATCAGGTCTTATGTTTCACAGATGAGTGAGTTTCCCCAGAAAATTCAACCACCTCTAATCAGAGCTGTTACCTGCTAGATAGCTCACATCTGTGTAATTTCTTTCTGTCGGGAATCCACCCTAACCACCCGTATCCACCCATGGTTTACTAAAGGTTCAATTCCTGAAACAAATGTAACCGAGTCAAAGGCCCAGAGGCAGCAGATATGTTTGTAAATGAAGAAAGAGATGAGGACCTTTCTATGTTTAGAAGAAGACACAAGTAGGCTAACCCACTTTGCCCTTCGTGTTGTTTCCACTGGACGTATAATTACAATTCAAAGGTCTGTATGCAGTGCAAGGTGATGCAAAAATAAAATAGATGTTTGCTTCCATCAAAATTGTAAGCATCTGCCTGGAAAATATGAAGTAGCAGTGTCACAGAGTTGCATGTTAACAAAGGCACAACATAAGCGAATGCCAGTATATTAAAGAGGATCTATGCAAGATTTTTTTTTAAACCTTTATTAAGTTTAAATTATTAATTTATTAAGCAGCTTTGGAGTAATTGTGATGTTTAAATTACTTGTTATGGAGAGAATGGAGGTCTTCCACCTAGCGACTCTTGGCCGAAAAACCAACTTTGCAAGATCAGCACCTCCGACCCGATGTCCCAGATCGTCTCGGTGGCACTACACATTTTTCATATATTTTCTTTCTCAGACTCAGACTACTTTATTGTCCATTAAACTTAAATAAAATGGAAAATTATATTTGTCACTGGCATGGGTTACAAAACATTCATACAGCACACAAACACATTACAATACGTGAAGAAAATCAGTGCATCATGTTATGGACATAATAAAAAAAATGTGTCTCTGTGTGTGCTGGGTGGTAGATCTTGCAGGACCTATTTGGGCAGCCCCTTATTGAGAAAAATCACTGCTGATTGAATTAAGGACTTCTTATAGCTGTTTTTTTTTTTTTTTGGGCCATTGGGGCCTTAAAGGGATAGTTCAACATTTTGGCAATTCGCCTATTGCCATAATCCCTATAGTCATAGCAGTAGGTTCGTTACCTTTAATTATTGGTGCATGTTGTTTTGAGATCCACAGGGCAGAGAAGCAAGCTGCTCAGTGAACACAGAAAAAAGTTCTGAATATTTACTTCATGTGTCGTAATGTTAAATAAATATACATGATTATTTCATCGTGTGGTGAATGTGCAGGTCACAGCTTCTTCACGAGAACGTTTTGGCGTTGTTTGATTGTGTATTTGATGAGTTTGATGAGGGACAGGGGACCCCTACCATTCAGCTCGCGTCTCTGCCCCACGGATCTCAAAGCAACATGCACTGATAATTAAAAGTAATGAACCTACTGCTATGACTATAGGGATTGTGGCAATAGGTGAATTTACCAAAATGTTGAACTATCCCTTTAAGTCTGCGGCCTGAAGGGCAATACTTAAAAAAAAAAAGTATTTCATTACATTTCTGATCCCCATACCCATAAACCATTTGATTATGTTGTCTTCGTGTATCTCTAGGCATTAATAGTCAGGCTGCTGCAGTTCCCCCTCCGGCCGCCGGCGGCGCTGCACCGCTCCTCCTCCCCGGCGCTGACACCTTCTTCTCCGCCCTGCACTGAAAACACAGGGGGAGGAACTTTGACCAGTGCTAGTTAGCAGTCGGCTAGCTGCCTTTTCTTTCATTTTCCTGTATCGTTCTCATATTTTTGTGTGTTGTTGTTTCATATGCAGAGAGATGTGGTTTATTTATTTACTCAGCTGGCTGTCGTTGGTTGTCCAGATATCCTTCGTCACCCTAGCGATAGGTAAGTGCATCATGCTAACAGTGCTAATGCTAGCGAAGCCAAAACCAGCCGGCGAAAGTTGCACCAGTGAAACGTTACTGGGACTCGGGTTGTAACAAAGCCACGGCCTCTTTAGCACAGATAAATGTGTAAATAAAACATGCAAATGCAAAATAACAACTCTGTTGTACAAAAAATAACTTGTGTTTGTTATTTCACGGAGGTATGTGCACCTGCTTGCTTAGCTTAGACTACTGTAATAGCTAGCTTTCCATCACAGTAGGACAAACATGACAACGTTACATATTTTCAAACTACAAACTATTTTATTGTCAGTATATCGGTTTCTTATTGTTACATTGTGCCATTTCCATTTTAAATTGTTCATTTGGGACGATGTAAACACTTTTGCTGCATGTAATTTGTAAAATATACCGTTATTTCTCTCTTTCTTCTGGCTCTCCAGAGTTTATTTATACAAACTAATCAATCTGTAGATATCAAACCGATCGTTCATAATAATATGTGACGGAGAAAAAAACAACTAAAATAAAGTGACATCTTTGCGGGGTGTGCAGTGGGAGGGTTAGCATGGAGGGTTTAAGTTTCAGTAACCTCAATTTGGGGACGTTTTCATCTGTTGACATGAGGTATTAAGGTAACACAAGGTGTTTAGTTAACACTGAGCTCATAAAGGGAATCTTGGCGCCGAGCCTGTCCACGTAGCACCTGCTGCAGCTGTCAGGTGTGAGCCACACCTGACAGCTCCTGACTGCTGCACTCCACCGGTGTAACAGAAAGTGAATCTATAAGGTAAAACGCTATAACGGTCTATTATTATGTATCAAATGAGGACAGGTTTTGGGTTGCCAGGTTGAGGGGAAATCCCCATTTACCGGTGAACGATAATATTGTCTTCTTCCCTCCATTAAGGACCTCGCCCATGGCTGTCAAATGATGTAACATATGGAAACTGGCTGCTAAGCATCTGCGTTATTATTGACATATTACTGCACACGTGGCATCTCTCTAATATAGTGAAGGGATTGCCTTTTTTATTTATTTATTTTTACTTGTATAGCTGCTGAACTGAAGTTTTTACTACCATTGTGAGCTGATGAAGTTTCCTGTTTTCATTCCTCAAGCATCAAAACTGTTAAATAGTCAAATTAAGCCTCAGATGTCTGGCCAGACTCTCCCTTTCCTTCATTTGAACAAGTCTTGCAAAAAATTAACATTTGTGAACCTTTGTACACTATTTAGACATTTGTGACAGCCATGTAAACATTATTTAAAGTAAGACTAGAGGTTTCTCACAGTATAACTATGGTGGTGCTGAAAAAAACTATTGTATTGTCAAACTAGTCCAAGCATTTTTTATTAATGCTATATTACTGTTATGAAAATAGACTGATCCTGGTGAAGTGTTAGTGTGTAGTGTTTCTGTTTCCTCCACAAAACAATGCCATCTTTATTCTTAAACACTCTGATTACATTCATCAAATTTAATCACTTAATCTGCAACAAAAGTGGTGACTTGAGGAAATACATTCACCAGCCTTAGTGTGTGTGTTTTAACTGTGGTTTGTGTTTATATCTTATCACCGCAGTGACAAAGCATTCTTCTTATCTGTGTTTTTGTGTTGTTTTCCTGTTCCCTTCCTCTTTCACCCAGCTGCTGGCCTGTACTACTTGGCAGAACTAATAGAAGAATACACAGTAGCCACAAGTCGAATAATAAGATACATGATACTGGTGAGTAAATTACCTTTTTTACTATAGAAATGAGATATTCAGGGATAATAACAAGCTGCTGTTTAACTATTATTACTGATCTGTGTGTGTGTGTGTCCAGTTCTCAACAGGTGTGCTGGCAGGTCTCTATCTCTTTGAAGGCTTCCCAATGTTGATGGTGGGAGTCGGTCTCTTCACCAACCTGGTGTACTTCGGCCTCTTGCAGACCTTCCCCTACATCCTGCTCAGCTCCCCCAACTTCATCCTCTCCTGTGGTCAGTACCACAGAAACTGGCTTTACACTTATAGTTTAAAAACAGAGAGTGTTGAGTCTCGTATACCAGTGACTGTACATGTGTGTTTTTCTTGTGTCTTTCTTGTCTGCAGTGTTGGTGGTGGTGAACCACTACATGGCCTTTCAGTACTTTGCACAAGAGTATTATCCATTCTCAGAGGTAAGTGGGTGACGGCTCAGATTTATGACGCATGTGCAGCGTTATATAATATATACGATCAAGCACAGGCATGTATGCTGCTCTATCATGTTTCCATTCATGTTAATAATCATATTTTTCCATGTATTCCTGGTTGGCCTCAGGTGCTGGCCTACTTCACCATCTGCCTGTGGGTGATCCCCTTCGCCTTCTTTGTGTCGCTGTCAGCAGGAGAGAATGTGCTGCCGTCCACTATACAACAAGGAGGTGAGAAATGTTATCACCTTTAAAGTTGTTTTTATTAGAGAGCCGGCACCAGTTAAACCTCTGATTTATCTGTGGTTAAAGGGATAGTTCAACATTTAGGCAAATTCTCCTATTGCCATAATCCCTATAGTCATAGCAGTAGGTTCATTACCTTTAATTATCGGTGCATGATGTTGTGAGATCAGCGGGGCAGAGACGTGAGCTGCTCAGTGAACACAATGGAGGTGAACGGTACAGGTCCCCTGTCCCTCATCAAATACACAATCCAACAACTCCAAAACACTCACGTGGACAAGTTGTGACCTGCACATTCACCACGCTATGAAATAATCATGTATAATTATGCAACATTACAACAAATGAAGCAAATACTCTGAACTACTTGCGCTTTTGAAATCACTCTGCCCAGCAGCCGTGTCTGGGATGTAGTTCCGGCTACATTTGCCTCTGAAACAACTCCGTCTTGTAATGTTGCATGATTATTTCATAGCGTGGTGAATGTGCAGGTCACAACTTGTCCACCAGAGCGTTTTGGAGTTGTTGGATTGTGTATTTGATGAGTTTGATGAGAGACAGGGGACCTGTACCGTTCACCTCCATTGTGTTCACTGAGCAGCTCTCTCACGCTGATTTCTAAACAACATGCACCGATGATTAAAGCAGAAGTAAGCGATCCGGTCGTTTTGGCTAATGCTGCGTTCCAGGCAGGCTTTTGAAACCGTAAATTACAGCTTCAAGTCACAACTTACGACTTTGTAGCGTTCCAGGCAACCCACTCGTGTTTTTCCGACCTGTTTTACCTGTGAAAGTCACTATAACGGCCACTCGTAACTTCCGACCCGTGAACTCGCACCAGATCGAACTGGTATGACTTCACAGGTCGGAAAAACACGAGTTACGAGTTGCCTTGAACGCACCATAACAGTCCTCGTCCCTACGTCACCGCATTCACGGCGTCCCTTGGCTGCACACACAGCCCTGCATGCCGTTCTCTCTCCTCATTGGATAAAAACTGTAGGATACGATAAATGTTTTCTCCTCGGCTCAGAGCAGAGCAGAGGGACTGACAGACCCGTGTTTCGGTCCAAACACTCTATGTAAGTGATTGCTGTCGGGAGATATAACTATTTAAGATTTATATTAACACAAATATATCGCTTACTTCTGCTTTAAAGGTAATGAACCTACTGCTATGACTATAGGGGTTATGGTGAGAGGAGAATTTGCCAAAATGCTGAACTATCCCTTTAAGTCCATTGTTTTACGCTGCAGTGGTGTCGCATAGTGTGCACACTCTCTGATTTCTTGTCACACTGTATATCAAACATTGGTCAACCTGTTGCTTACACTGTTTTGTTTGCCTTGCCATGCCAATGAAAAACCGGTCATATTATAACGTCTCTGTCATAACTGTGTTGCATGACTACTATCAGTCGGCTGAACATCTGTGTCTATGCTGGAGTTAGCATTAGCCCGGCTAGCTCAGTCGGTAGAGCATGAGACTCTTAATCTCAGGGTCGTGGGTTCGAGCCCCACGTTGGGCGCATAACTTTTATCAAAGTCTGTCTAATAGCAGTTGACTGATTGAATGTAGGAAACAAATTATATGGATTTCATATTGATACAAACAACTTTTCAGGTCATTTTGTAAACTTTTTTTGTCATTTATTGTCACTTTTCCTACTTTCTAGGTGTCGGTAGAGTGTAAAAATCCACTCACAGGGGCTTCAGCCGAATCAGCCCCCTGCGGTTCTGCACACAATAAGTGTGTAGGGATGATTGATGGATTGTGTAATTAATCACAATTGCCCCTTTTTTCTGCTTTTTAGACGACGTGGTGTCCAATTACTTCACCAAGGGCAAGAGGGGCAAGAGGTCGGGGATCCTCCTCATCTTCTCTTTCCTCAAGGAGGCAGTGCTGCCCAGCCGACAGAAAATGTACTGAGGAGCTCGGACTCGGGGCGCAGGTTCAGGAGTTGGGGTGTGTGTGTGTGTGTCTGTCTGTGTGTGTGTGTGTATGTGTGCGTGTGCTGGAGATGAAGAGGAAGCAGGAAAGACTGTGGAAATTTGTTTTCTGGATGGGACTAAAACGAAGCAGCGGCCAAAAGGGGACGGAGTAGAGCACACAAAGAAGGACGGACCAATGAGCGGAGCAGAGCCGAGCTTCCTGCTGGACGAGTTGACGAGTTTACACAGGCCGTGTTTGTCCATCGTTGTCCGTCTTGTCTTGTCTTGTCTTGTCTGTCTGTCTGTACTGACTGCCAAGAACACCTACTAGAGACCTCACCGAGGGGATCTTCTCTGTAGCGCAATGCTTTCTTATTGTCACATTGGACTCCTCCATTTTTTAAAGCTTTGGTATTAAAACATGTTTGTGCGGGGTTTTGAAAATTAACAGCCACCAGACACCTGTAACTTTTGACTTTGGCAGATAAATCATGATCAGTTTTTCCTTCTCGACATGACATCCTGCTGTGATTTCAGTGTGTGTGTGTGTGTAGGTCTCACACTCCATCATCAGAGTCAATACACAAAGTAGCACTGAAGAGAGTTTAGGAGAATAAACACGATGAAGAAGGAGGGTTGGAGATGAAAGACACATCTTGAAGGTACTTTCTGGCTTAATCCAGGTTTGTTTTTGTTTTTGGTTTGAAATAATCGTAGAATCCACCAGCAGGAGCTCTTATAAAAGTTATTTAAAATGAGAAGGGGGCAGTCTACTCTGTAGTCTTAAATTATAAAAAATCAGCTTGTGATCTCTGGAGACGTTACTAGGTGTGTCCTGATGTAAAAGCTCTGCCCTGTCGCATCACATTGATGAAAAGGGGTTTAAATAAAAGCACCTAAAACAGGAAACCCACTCTGGATGATCAACATGTGGCAGGAGAAACAATGCACTTGGTGAGATTGTTTTTTTGTTTTGTTTCTGTGCATCTTACACACTCGTTTATCATCACCAGTGCAGCAGTCGGTCTGCAACCTGGGGGCGTTTTTAAGAATTCACCGTAACAAACTGACTTTTGTACATTTCATCATCGAAGACAAATGAAAACACTTGTGAAGATCGAACCTGTGAATGACTCTTGTAATCTTACAGGTGTTTGGGTGGGGGGGGAGAAAAAAAAAACAAAAGCTGCTCAAAATGGTTTTGATCAAAGTTTTACCCATGAAAGAGAGAAATTCTTTCTACCAATTACAGAGTGCGATTCATTGTAGGCTGGTATGCACACAGCTGTGTAATAAAACATTTTGTTGAAGTAACTTGCAGATTAAATGCTTCTTTTCAAGGTTAGCGTTCAAGGAAATAAAGACGAAATTAGAGGAACGGATTCATCATTTCAAATCAAACCACATCAAGTCTGGTTTAGAAGATTTATTTGGAGTTAAATGGATTTTCTAAACGTTGTCACACCCTGAACTTCACTCTGTCGTGTGTTTGTGTGTGTGTGTGTGTGCGCCAGACTGTCTGGGTGAATGGCACTATGTTACTCTAGTCCCATGTGGTCCAGTCACAGCGGGTGCTCCAGGTCGAGGCCAGTGTGTGCACTTTGACCCCCGCTGAGGTGTGAAGTGCTTCATCAAGTAAAGGGACACGACAAAACCCCACACACACACACACACCTACCTTTAGTTGACAGGCCACAGCTTGCAGTTACACACACTCAGGCTGTTGACAGGCCCTCACCTGGATCCCCAGTCAGTTCCCTGGGGGGGATCAGTGAAAGTGCAGAGCTACATCTGTGGCAGGTGACACTGAGGTTTTCTCACCTTTCTCTCACCCCTCGCTTCACCCTGCTTCTGGAGCTGCAGCGTGTGTGTATGTGTGTCTTGTGTGTGTGACATTTTTAATTTTTGTCACTTTAAGATGACGTTATAAAGGTGGTTATTTTATGCTTCTGTGCCTGTTAATAGCTACGATGTGAGATTTCACAGAGGTCGCTGCCAGACCTCTGTGTGACACGTTTCCCTAAAAGTAAATAATCCTCTAATTCTTAAAATGCAAATGTTAATTTCTATGTTAATCATTCTGTGCACACCAAAACGGTCTTAAACAGGTGCGTAGGTGGAGCTCAGCAGACGGCATCAAAAAAAGGAGGAAAAACACCTGCACACTGTCTATACTTGCACACAACAGTTAAATGTATTAAACAACATTTCAGTCTTGGACCTTCCTCAGGTAGATGTAGACAGAGAGCAAACAACTCATTTAAAGTGAGAAAGTAAACAAGTGTGGTTGTGTTTTTCCTCCTTTTTATGTAAATCGTTCTAAAATCTGTAACTTTTTTCATGTGCTATCCACAAACTACGTAAGAATATATCAAAATTTCTCATAACAGACGAGACGACGATGTTTTAATCAACAGCTGTCGACTAGTTTCACGTCTGGTTCGACCTCCTCCTCCTCCTCCCAGTAGTGTCCAGGCTCCAGCACCTCCACCAGGTGCATGGCCACCTCCGTCCAGGGGGAGGTGCTCCGGTCCTGGGGGCACCGGAGCTGCTGGACCTCCGCGATGTCCTGCGGCTCGAAGTGGCGAGGGGACGGGATCCTGGAGGGGAAGGCTCTGGGGAACAGCGCCCTCTCAAGGACGTCCATCGGCAGGTCGGGGGCGGCTCGGGGCCTGCTCTCCCACTTGGTGCTGTACTGAGGCTGCCGGCTGCGGCCGTCCCTCCACAGCCGGACCGTCTCTCTGAGGTCCGGCACCGCGGGGGGCTTCTCCGGCGGGAGGCCCGTGTAGATGGTCCAGGGCCTGGGGGCCGGGGCTGTAGGCGGCCTCCCATGATCCTCCAGGGGACATCTCGGCTGGTGTTTACACAGACCCTTGGCGTGTTTGTTGGCCTGATTGGACGAGAGGCAGTGGGTGTGGTACTGGCTCGCCAAGACCGTGGGGGTGAAATCCTTGATGTGAGGAAGACCTTTCTTCTCCTCCCACTCCTCGATCCTCTCGTCTATCAGTGGCTGGAATCACACGTCAGGAAAAGTGAGTTACATGTGCTGCAAAAACGTCCTCACTGTGTTTTGAATAATACTGAACACACTGACCCTTCTTCTGAGTTTATACAGCCGGAACATGTCCACAAGATCAGTGTGTAGAGCTTGGGCCTGCTTCCTCTCCTCCATTTCTTTCTTCTTCTCTGCCTTCCACATGCAGCTTTTCAGATACCTACACACACACACAGGAAGTCTGTTCAAATAGAGAGCCTAATCGATGTGGAAGAGAAGCTCGCCATGGGACCTCAATTCGGAAAAAGTCTCCATGCAAATGAATGGGAGTCAAAATTTTATTTTGTGATCCGATTGAATTGTGTCATGAGAAAAATACATGACCTCTACCTGTTTAAAACATTGTGTTTCACACCAAAAAATCAGTTTGTAGTAAAACGGCAACGGAAGATTTTATTTTGTGTGAAGACCGCTCTACGGACTACAGTACAAGGTCTGTGTCCCACAAAAAATACGGTGTGTGACGCCACCTGTAGTCTTTCTGGTTACGACAAGCTGCTGATTTCCCGGCATGAAGTGCAATGTTTTAAACAGGGAGATGTCATATTTTTTCTCATGACACAATTCAATCGATTTTCTCCAAATTGAGTTCCCATGGCGAGCGTTACTTCCTGCTTCTGCTTAGGCTCTCTATATAAACCATGGCAAGTTCCCTGAAACTGATTTTTGTTTTTTCTGTGAATTGTTCCTTCAGCTTGTTACCTTGCCACCTTGCGGCGGCACCAGATGCGGGTCATATCCAGAGGTGTGTGCCCCATGCCGTCCTTGGCCAACACATCGGCACCGGCCTGCACGAGGATTTGTGAGCAGTCCATGAAGCCCTCGGAGGCGGCCAGGTGCAGCGGCGTCTGCCCTGAGTCTGTGGTTCTGGTAAAAATGATAACAAAAGAACAAAAATATCATGAGGAAACAAAAAGAGGAACCTGGAGCACACGAGTCACTGGTGATGCAAATAATTTACTTAGTGCAGAAACAAGACCAACGTTTCGACGTACAACGTCTTCATCAGGGTCAAATGGTTCTGGTGCGGACTACAAGGCATTTAAATATCCTCCCGACTGTGATTGGTTAAGGAGGGTGGGAGTGCCAGCACCTATCACATGGCCGCATACATCAATTCCGAACCAATCAAAAGTGCTCATTTGTTACAAAATATACAACTATACAAACATCAATATAAACAATATTTACACTTTCATTAAAGGGACAACGAGGAGTTTCTATTCG
Organism: Trachurus trachurus; assembly: GCF_905171665.1. NCBI lineage: Eukaryota > Metazoa > Chordata > Actinopteri > Carangiformes > Carangidae > Trachurus > Trachurus trachurus. The sequence goes on along the minus strand of NC_139909.1, from coordinate 16,007,397 downwards.
GTTATAAAAAAGTCTCACGTTAATGTGGATGAATCTCCGCTACCCACACTTGTTAATGGGCCCATTTTCGATAAATATATCGTTCTGTCTCTATCGTTATTTTGTTATTATTAGTGGTGGCGGAAATGCTGGTCGAGCCGACCAGCGTTTCCTTCGTGGCGAGTTATGAGAATAACGCCGCCGAACCGCCGTTTATGGTCGGAACTACGGTGGTATGTGAACCTCTTTGAACCTCTGACTTTAATTATTGATGAATGAAAACACGAGTCCGTCTTGCGCCCGGTCAAAGAAATGTACGGTGCGCGCGGAGGCTCATAAATGTAGTGTGAAAACGCTTCGCTTTTCCAAAACTCCTCGTTGTCCCTTTAAGCAATAGATCGGTATGGGCAAATGGCACATAGCAAGATCAAAACGAAAAAGCAACACAGAACACACAGTAACCTGATACAAAACACATAGGCTATTAGAGACAATTAAAGAAAACATGAGAGACTGAGTTCTTCATTCAGTCCGAGTGGTTCCACTGTGTTGAGGGTGAGGGAGGCGTTTTGGATTTACACCCTCAACACAGTGGAACCACTCGGACTGAATGAAGAACTCAGTCTCTCATGTTTTCTTTAATTGTCTCTAATAGCCTATGTGTTTTGTATCAGGTTACTGTGTGTTCTGTGTTGCTTTTTCGTTTTGATCTTGCTATGTGCCATTTGCCCATACCGATCTATTGCTTAATGAAAGTGTAAATATTGTTTATATTGATGTTTGTATAGTTGTATATTTTGTAACAAATGAGCACTTTTGATTGGTTCGGAATTGATGTATGCGGCCATGTGATAGGTGCTGGCACTCCCACCCTCCTTAACCAATCACAGTCGGGAGGATATTTAAATGCCTTGTAGTCCGCACCAGAACCATTTGACCCTGATGAAGACGTTGTACGTCGAAACGTTGGTCTTGTTTCTGCACTAAGTAAATTATTTGCATCACCAGTGACTCGTGTGCTCCAGGTTCCTCTTTTTGTTTCCTCAAGTTTTTGGTCCTTCCTGAGAGCACCGACCTCCACCTGTGGAGTGGCTGCAGCGCACAGATACTCCTTCCTTATTTAACAAAAATATCATGTTTATCTGTATTCATTATCATCACTGTCGTCATTATACTCGTTATCGTCATTATCTCTCCCACAAACTACAAACTTCCACCAGCATCTCATTGTAATCATCATAGTGACTAAAATGATTTAATCGTTCTATTCTCACTTTAGGTTGAGATGCAGTTTTCTAAAGTGACAGCTGAAGAACATGAGGCTCCTACACATTAACGTCGGCTCCGTTCTCCAGCAGGTATCTGAGGCAGGCCGAGGTGTTGGGTGAGCTCTGGGAGGACATGACCATGTGGATGGGCCGGCGCCCCTCGGGGTCCGCGCTGTCCATGCACTCTGGCGTGGACTCCACCAGGAGCCGGATGGTATCAAGCTGTCCGATGAGACAGGCCATGTGGAGCGCTGTCAGAGTCTGGAGGATGAAACACGCAGAGAAGCACAACATGTAAGTCTCTAAAACTGTTTACTGCTTAAATTCAGCTACAGCGTCACTCACCCTACATGACCTGATGTCTTACTGAGTCAAACTGGCCTTGAGGAAAAAAAGGTGGGCGAGTGCGAGGGCGGTAATGCCACTGCCAGTGTTTTGACCCGTCATAGCAGGAGAACACAGGTGTAACTAATGGCATTAACGATGACTGCGTTTCATTTAGGTTGATTGATAGTCATTACTTGCACCTGTGCACAATCAACCGCACTAGCTGCACCTGGAGATTTAAACACACCTGCTGATCGGGTGCTAATCTAATATGTGGTGTTTGAAAAGAAGATGTTAAACTAAATACCATTGTGCACATTAAAAAAAGGTATTGGCAATCGACTTGATCACTTCTGTTTGATAAGACATTAGTATTCATTTAATGGGAAGTCAAAGTGTGTGCTGTGATAAAGGTCTGTTCCATTTTAGTGTTTTGTTGTGTTGCCATTCAAGCCTACAGGATAACACAGCAGTAATTTAACAAAACAATTTTTCTTTTAAGCTTTTTGAATGTTGTTGTTTATTAATGCATGACATCTAAATTTGTGCAGTGTGCAGTTTTGTAATCCCCCCCCCCCCCCCCCCCTTTTTTTTTTAAAGCTTCTCTCTGTTCTTTATCACCAGGGAGGCATAGAGAGCTTATCTTCAGAGACAAGAAGACTAAAGAGTCCTGCAGAGATCCAAAATGGTCAGGTTTTTTTTTTTGCCTCCAAATGCTTTGAAAAAACTTACCTAATTGTTAACTATTTGTAGTGATAAATGTGAATAAACCACTAATGGCCTTATTTCTGCAGTAAGTATCTTAACCTAGTGGATAAACACCTGCACACTTGAGCTGTTAGTGTTAGTTACCTTTGGTCTGTTCGTGCAGACACCCATCTCCTCCCTGCTCCCTCCTCCAGCCACAGCGGGGAACATCACCCCGTCTGCCTGAGCTCCGCCGGACTCTGTCCTGCCAGATCACACAACAGCACAACCAAAGATACTCTATTTATTTCATAAACCGTCTTTGGTGCAACGATGTAGAGACACAGGTTGTAATTAAAACGTCATTACGTCACGATTAAGAACGTCGCAACTTTTGCAGGTTGTGATTTTCTTTCACGGTCGTGTCGTGTGGCGTTCAAAAAACTACTATACAAATAAAGCGTACATAGCAGTTAGCTTGGTTTAATGTGTAAAAAGTTTACACATAAACTATAAACAAATAAATAAATAAAAAATCTTAAACATTATGAACGTTATTTTACCTGTTTTTGAGTCTTCCGCGTCTCCGTTTTCTGGCTTTGTTGACGGGCTCCATGGTTGCTATGGAAACGTCACTCTCGTTAGCTTTGATACCGGAAGTAATGAAACAAAAGGGAAATAAATATCAGTAAAAATGCGAATAAGTAAAGAAATAGACATAGAAAATACTCCTTTCAAAATCGCGCTACATCAAAAACACAAGAGTATGGGAAGGTAAATGTTTTTTTCCACTATATTATTCTTAAATGTTTTCAACTAAACTAATGCAACCATCAACAGCTAAAAAAAGAAAAATGAATCACCATTTCAACATACAACAAACTCAAAATAATCATGAAGCAACACTTGTTAATTTATGTAATCCTCACGTTTATTAGATTATAAATACAATTGTGATTTACATATTGATTCTGTAGTTTAATTTCTGAATATTTTTGAGTGCTATGTTAATCTTTTTCTGTAGGCTACTGTAGCCTATCATATAGCACGCCCCACTCTATTTATTTGGTGTTCACTTTGTCTTCAAAGATTTATTTTTTATTCAGTGATGTTAGAGTGTTTAAGGAAGGTCAACTTTCTCTTTTTCCCAATTTTTTTTTCTCAAGGTAACAGAATAAAAAAAAGAAGGGGGCTGCAGATGTTCCAGTCAGAAAAGCTCAGTAAATGCAGGGGCAGCCACCTGATAAAGAATATTTTTATTCAACAGTCGCACCCAACATCTTTCATAGATTCAGCCTTCATCCACATGTAATTGCCAGTTCTTCTTCCATCTCTGGAATAACACTGAAAATAAAAAGCTGCTTCCTTATGCAGCGTGTTCAATAACACATGTTTATGTCTGAGCCAGTGAAATAGCTTGTGACAGATACAGGCAGATGAGTGGCTGCAGGCATGGCAGAAATGGATACCTCCACCCTCCTATGTGGAGTCCATAGCTCTCTCACACATCTCTGGTGAAGCTGTATTGATGGGGCATCGGGATTGGCCCCTGAGTAAAGCGGATTGATCGGACCAGCGCTGCGGAGGCCTCATAGGACCCGTTTATTCCAACGCACCCCGGGTCGGCCGCTGCACGTGAGGCCGATATGAAGTGGAGCAGTAATATTCTCTATATCCCTGAGGAATCGATGCGCTCAGCGAGGATCAGGCCTCTCTGTCCAGTCAGGGGTCAAGTGGTCAATAGCTGTGACCATAATGTAATTCACTGCATTTACTGTACATACTGAGTCATGGCAGAAATACTGTACTGAATACAGAGCAGAGGTTTAAGTAAATTAGTGAGGGGGTTATAAATTAGGGAAATCAACTTCATCAGAGTTGTTCAGTTTCTATTTTTTACCACTCATCTTGAAGTCTCTCCCTCCTGTGAAAACAAATCTTCCATTAATAGATTATTTTATGGTAAATTGTGACCCAATGAATTTAATCTTGCTTTCAACACAAGTGTACATCAATGCAATATTAATTCCCAACCCAAAATAATACCTTCAATTGATTCCTTCAGGGTTGCTTTATGAATAAAGAGGAAAAAGAAATATGAAATGTAACTTTTGCAACTTATTAAATTATCTTTTGATTTTGTGCAATTCTGAGTAGTTATCTTTTCTAGTTTATGTTATAGTTATTTACATGCATCTGTATTTTTTATTCTCTTCTTTAATTTGTGCTTACTTTTTTATTCTCTTCTTCTCTGCCCAGCGACTTGATCAGTGTCCAGTGGAAGGTCAAGGTCAGGTCACAGACTCCAACCGACCCCCCTCCCCTCCCCGAGCCTTTGCTGTTATCACAACATGGCCGTGCAGCGACACACAGAAAGGGTAAGCAAGTCAACTCTGTGTGTGTGTGCATATTAAAGCGTATACAGTGTTTGTGAGTGCGTAAGGGGTTAATAGTAAAAGAACATCGTGCCCCCGCCGTGGCCTCTGTGGCTTCTTTTGACCTCTGTCACATGTCACATGGAGGTTGTACGGAGCCTTCGGTGTAGAGCTCTTTCATGTTTGATTTTTCAGCACAAGTCCCTGGACAACGACCCTCGACACGACCTCTTTCTTCTGACAGCTGTGTGTGTGTGTGTGTGTGTGTGTTTGGTTGCCCGTGTACTGTCAAATGTAGTCTGTATGTGAGTGTGTACTCCTTAAAAGCTCTAAAATCTTAAAAGCTTTCTGACGTGTGACGGTCGTAGATTACGGCTGCTGTTTATGTGAGGGGTTTTAACTCAGAGATGTGCACTCTGAATTTCTTTTTCTTTCACCGAAATGCGCATTACATTCAAAAAACTACAATGGAACGTGGTTTTGTGTGTGTGTGTGTATGCGCATTCAGTGTGCGTGCGTGTATTAGGTACAGCACACCCAGTTGGTGCAGGGCAGATTAGCAACTGGCCGATCAGAGCTGTCTAAACCTGCTTAGGGCAAGGATGAAAATGAGATCATGTCCCAGCATCCTCCCGGCAGGCTCTCCCATTGGTCGATTACATCATCCAATCGCACCCCATCTGTTTTTAATTGGTGGTGCAATACAAGCTTCTGCTCGACTAGCTGCACCTGACCAATGGCTCTGAGGTTTGCGGGGAGGGATGGAGACGCAAAAGTATTATCATCCGTTTTATAACTTTATTTATAAAATCTAATCCTGTCATTGTTGTTACTATTATTAATTTGTTCCCCCTCTGGATAGCGCAGATGGACGGGAATCATGGGAGATATTAGGCACGATTACATCTACGGGGCATAAAGCTGTTCTCTTTAACAGCTCTATAGAATTGAAATGGATCGTAATATATTGACTTTATTGTAAAATGAAGCTTAAAATGCTTAAAATATTAATGTTTTGGCATGAAACCTTTTTTTTAGAAGCAGGAATCTGTTGAAAAACAAGTTTTTATTATTAGATCTCTTGTTTATCAGTATGAAACAGTGAATTAGAGGAAGTAGAAGTAGAAAAGAAGTAAGAAAGGAATAAAAGTGAGTGAGATAAGACAGAGAAGAAGAAGATGAGGAGTGGAGACCAGAGCGAACTCACAGCCTCGATGTGCCTTTATATTTGATGAGCCACCTTACAAGGACCCTGTGCCCCTGGGGCTCCTGAGCTCAGCTTGTGTAAGTGCGCTGATGCCCTCACTTTACTTCCTCTCGCTCTCCTCTTTCTTCCTCTGCTGCTCTTCCCTCTTTCGCTTCTCAGTCTCTCTGCCTTTTACGCCATCCCTTAGCTCCTCCTATCCTTCTTCCTCTTCTCCTCCTCTCCTCTCCTCTCCTCTCTTCTCTTCTCCTCTCCTCTCCTCTCCGTGCCTCATGCTCAGCCAGGCGGCAGTGCGCTAATGCACCATGGCACATTCTGCAGCTCCGAGTCACAATGCGACCAGGCTTTGCGCAGTGACCGCACGGCGACCTCCCTCAGCAGCGCTACCGCACAGGCGCTCTGCTGTAAGCGGGGCCGGTTCAGGGCGGAGGAGGATGGAGGTGATGGGTGGGTGGGTGGGGCATCTGAGGTGGCGGAGGTGGGGTGTGGCCGAGCAGAGCAGAGCAGAGCAAAGGGAGCGGTTCTGCCTCTGACAGGTGCAATCAGGTCAAATGACAGTGAGGTAGATGGATAGCGAGTGGAAAAAAAGGGGCTGAAGGAGTTTGAGATCGACATCTGGGCGACGTTTTTGTGCCACATGTGAGTGATCAAAGTGTCCAACCGGAGGAGGCATGAGCTCATGTGTGCTGCTGTAGCCCGTGGAGCCGTGCAACTTGACGGATGCTCCTGTGACCGGATTTACCTCCCGGTCATGTATGTGGTGTCTTATACGGCAGAGAGCAAATACATTGCACCTGTTGACAACAGCTGAGCCTCCGCCTGTAACCTTCACCCTCGGACAGTTAGGTTCTTTCAGCCGTCAATAAAGGTGTTACTCCTCCACACATGTGCCGAAGAGGAGGAGGAAGGAGGAGGTTGGTGTTCCTGTCGCTGCTGCAGGGGGTTCATTTCCTTCTCCCTTCCCCTGCTCCTTCATCCCCGAGGTCCCGCCTTCGCACCTTCCCACAAATCCCGAGCTTTTTCTCCACGACCCTCGGACACGTTCTCCACGATTCTCACAGCTGACCAGAGGGAAGGAAAAAGAGAGAGAGATGGGGGGGTGAAAGGAGTGAGATAGTGAGAAAAGGAGCGGGCAGGCCGTGAAGGTCAATGTCACAACGGTGGAGAGATGAGGAGAAGGAAGTGAAATAGGAAAGGAGACGTGCATCATTCACTTCTGGATTTTTACGGAGTGAGTGAAGCTCAAACTAACTCATGACAGGCCCTGTCCCATCTGATTCATCTGTAGGTCGTGATTCTTCTCAAAACCTGAGGGCGATACCGTCCATCTGTCGGGTGTCTCCTCTCCTGAGCTGGTCCGCCATAGGCTGCACTCTGATAACATCAAGATCCACCCACTAATGTACAGAAGTCGTCAGAATAAAACAGATGCTTTGGATTCAAAGCGGCAGAGTTACTCTGATCACAAGTGAAAGCTAGTTTATGTGCAAGTTACACGATGAACACTGATGAACACCCTGAGGGGAAGAAAGGACATTATTAACTTGTCAGTGAACATGATATCGTCCTAATCACAAAGGATTCATTTTATAAACGTGTCCAAACAACAAACTTATATTATTATGGTCATCAGAGAGATTTTTAATCAAGGTTATTCTTATCAATGTCTTGTAACTCATCTATAAAGCATTAGTTAATGGTTTATTAACAGTCCTCTGCTGTTTAGCACAATGAACAGTTTAAGAATATGATAAAAAACTGATGCACAACCAGACATTGCTGGTTTATATTGTGTCTTTTCAATGCGTTTGTCACTGTAGAGCTCACGTTTCCCATAATGCAACTTGACTGGTGACAGTTAAGGCTGTCTTTAAAAAGAAAAAAAATGAAAAAAATTCTGGCAGTTAGGCAGGTTATGCTAATAGTGGCTAATGTAGCCTGGAGCGGAGGTCTGAAATGTTCATGTCTTTCTAGCTGAACGTGTCCAGATGACGTCGTCCATTTTCAAGCTCTTCTCAGTTTTTCTGAGCTTTGTCATGAGCATCAAAGACCAGTGAACGCACCTTGTTGTGCACATTTACCAACTTCTACTTTTCAAGTCCTGGGATGCAGTTTCCCAGTTTGTCCCTGAAACTCTCATTTGAAACCACTTATTGTTCTGTTATTTTTATGGATTTAGGGGCAGTATCCTTAAAAGGCAGAAGAAAGCACAAACCAGCTACTGTGATAAACTACTCTGAGGACTTTTTTGAGCATTTTTGGGCATCAGTGGGCAGTAGGAATCAAACGGAGGATGATGAGACCACAGTGAGCTTAAAGAAACTCTGTATTAGAACCATTTAAAGAACCTTTTTTTATTTATTTATAGAAAACAGTTTGATCTTTGCAAACATTCAACAGACTCAGAGCACAGGCTGAATATATCCTACTTTTTTTTTTCTTTTCCCTCCAAATGAACCTCCTGGACTTTGCCGTGACCTCGGACTTTACTGGTTCAGCTGCTGTGTGAACTCACACTCTGGTTGTGTGTAAAGCTGCAAAGATCAACTGATCTCAGCAGCAAGGTCGAAACTACATGCTCCCTTCACCCGCTCCCTTTCAGTCAGCAGATTACACTTTAACGCCGCCTTCGCACAGTTAACCTGCACATGAACACGAAGCTTTGCGAGATGAACCGAAAACGCCATCCCCACCACCACCACCACCACCACCACCGGCACACGCATACCGCCACTTTGTCCTGTGTGTGCGAGCGCTTACATGTGCGTGCCGTTAAATATATGTTGTATGTACGCGTTGCATGTGTGTGCGATTGCTTCTTCTTACACGAACGTGCGCTGCCACTGACACCGTGACCCTTTCTAATATGGCGGCCCTCTCCTCTCGTATCCAGGTCACGGAGCATCGGCTCATCCTGGTTCATCAGCGGGGCAACGCTTGACAAAAGCCATTGTTGTCGTGACACGCATCCTGATTATATTCATAAAATCTAGTGTTGGTAGAGATAACACGACATAGAGATGCAAATGCCGCTGGGACAACGATACCACAACAGCTTCAGGACAGTCAGCCACTTTCTAATGTGTACACACTCTGCCCAGACAAACGATGTGATACAACAGGAAGTGAAAGGCACACACACACACACACACACACACATGCATACACACATACACATGCGAGCTCTCTCACAGGCCTGCACACAGTGTAAATGGTGTTTTTTGCCCCAGGTTTTTTATCTGTTCAATTAAAGTGCTTGTATTTTGCTCATTTCACGAAGCTGGAATTAGGCCAAAATAAACACAATGAGTGGAGACGAGGGTGGAGGGATATTTGCCTTTCAGACAGATGGATGGATAGGAAGCTGATCTGATGACCTACAACTAAAAAAAAAAAAAAACCCAACAATGCTCTGCAGCGACTTTGGCCTCCAGAGACGTACAGTACAGTGCAGCAGCCACAATCACCTAATTACCCCCTTAAATAATGCAGCAGCGTGGCAGCTACATGCAGAAACTTTGAAATCCATTTGGACCGACACGACTAAAAGGGTGTAGCCTCATACGCTGTGTACGACATGTTGATCTGTGTATTATTGATGCTGGATATACACAGTGTTTCATCAGGCTCAGCTGCAAAACCCAGAGGACTTAAAACTTTGTAATGCACTGGAAATCAGAAAGATGACTGCTGTAATTAATTAATATCTATTGTTTGAGCCCTGAGGACAGCTGAATATGTTTTATTATTATATTACTTTTCAATATGCATATACATGGAATATGTCTTGATTGAATATTGAAAGAAAATCACACCAGGTGTATTTCTAACATAAAAAACGAGGAGTTTTAGTCTGAATATCGTTGATGTCTGGTGAAGACTTCGAATGTTAACTTCTCCGGAAGAAATAAAACGTCCTGACAGCGGGTTGTTTTGACATTATCAGGTTGATTATGAAAAGGGCTCATAAGTTCAAGAGGTTGCGGAGGAATCGGCCTTTCAGCAGATGTAAGAATCAGCAGCGTTGAGGTTAAGCTGCTGTTACAGGGTCAGGCCGCAGCGCAACAAGGACGCAAGTTCAGGCAAAGTTTATCCGCTAGAAAAAAGAAAAATCTCTGCTTTAAAAAAAAAAAGAAAAAAGAAAAAGCGACATCAAATCACCCGGCGAATGTGAAGAGACCACTTCTGTCTGGGTTATTATTCCTCAGGCTGAAGCTTAACATGAGTTCACAATATAAACAGATATCAGAGTTTGTCTAAACTGATAAAGTTGTGGACGAGTTTTCTGAGAAATGCACTCAAAGCTGCACCGACTGACTGAATCCTGAGGGAAACATGTGGCTCTTCAGCTGCTAAATGTTTCGCTCTGTTCACAAACTTTTCGCTGACTTTCTCTGCTGTTTAAGACGCGTTGGTGAAAGGCGTTTTGTTTTTTTGCTCTTCCTGCATCTTTAAGCAGTGAAGGTTCATACTAGAAACCAAAACAATGAGCTGAAAGACTCTAAAACTACTCTTAAACTGAGGAAAACTCCAGAGTTGGATGTTATCACCATGAATGACGTATTTAACATGTGACCCATGGTGTCTAACATTTTTATATTTATTAGAGCAGCTTTAAAGGGGAACTATCATGCAAGTCCAGTCACTTTTTCACTGTTTTGCTAACCTTCCTCCCTCCCCCTCGGCCATGTGCATTTGTTTTCAACAAAGCTGTCTAGAAGGCAATCTGTGGAGCGATGGATAACGTTATATATCGTATATACGTTTTACGATATTTGTGTAGTCTTATCATAAACAAGAGATTACGGGTTACAGGGCGTCTGATCTTACAATGTTGGTTTTCAGCCAAGAGACACTAATGAAAGGCAGGGAGCCTCCGTTCTCCCTGTAACAAGTCATTTAACCATCACAATTTCTCCAAAGCTGCTTATTAAATTTAAATTATTCATTTATTAAAGGTAAATCTTGCATAGATCCTCTTTAAGTTAAAGTAAAATTGCTGACTGGGACATAAAAGGACAAAAAGGACATGATCAGATACTGTTACAGGAGCCGACTTCATATGTCACTTCCACCCTCGTGCATGCTATAGGTGTGTGTGTGTGTGTGTCTGTCAGCCCAGTGTGTGTGTGTGTGATCCTCACCTCCCCTGGCATCCCCCACAGTGCCAACACTAAGGTCTGCCACCCTTCCCGTCCAGCTCCTCTTTACTCGGGGTCACGGCGGTGGCGGCGGCGGCCCGGCGCAGAGAGGTGGATTTTGATGCCGTCTGGCATGTTTGGGCTCTTCCTGCATTTTCAGCCAAGTCTGCATGGATACACCCGCTGTGTTGGGTGTATTATGTGCTCTTACAGTTAATGCTTGTGTGAATGTTTGTGTCTGTTGTTATACGCCACTCGTTTCTTTAACACGTCCACGCAGCTGCACGGTCCTCTGTAGTCACACATATACATTGACATCAGTTGCAACATGTGGCGCGAGGCCATATGGCTGTGATACTGTCAGATGTGCTGTTGATCTATGTGGATTATATCATGCGCTGCCTTATATGATCTCGTTTAATCTCATTTGTAAATGTTTGGATGCGGAACATGTGCGCCTTCATGCGTTCACATCTGTCCGTCTTCATTGAGTGCGTAGGCCTCCTTCATGTGTTTTTGTTTGCGTTCAAACGCCCTCGGGGGGGGAGGAGGAAGACGTGACCCGTAAACTAGGCCGTGAGCATGCTCAGTGGTTTCCCCCCTCCTCCTCCTCCTCCTCCCCCCTGCGTGTGCGTAGCTGGGTGAGGTATACCTCCCAGATGCTTGACCCGGGGTCGCCCTCGCAATTGCGATCAAAGTGTGAAAAGAAGCCTGGGCATGAGTTAAATCACACCCCACACCAGAGTCTGGCTCCTGTGGTTCACAGGTGTCCTCTCACCTCAGATGATGCTAATGTGCAGAGATCTGAGAGCGGATCCTCAGAGGGCTGTTTCCGTAAAAGCAAAGGACAAAGAGAGGGCGGCTGAAGGCGCCATTGTTGTCTTACTTCTCCTCCATCGTCTCAAACACCAGCAGTTCAGAGTTTTGAAAGCGGTGTTAAATCCCCCTGCAGACGTGCAGAGGTGCAGTATGTACGGTGCAACATCTGTATGAACGTGTGGGACAAACATATCACAACACGTACATGGAAATGACATCAGTGTGAATACGCACACATTACAAGGTCATAGTCAGAGTCATGGAGGATATTCACAGACTGATGTTGTTGAAGTTGATTTTGCTGTTTGTTTTGGTAATTCTTTAATTTACAGGCTGCTAATTACGTGACAGTGTCAAGAAATAGCCTAGAAATAACAAGTAATTGCATGATAATGTCTAGAAATAGCCAAGAAATAACAAGTAATTGCATCATAATGTCTAGAAATAACGGTCAGTTTCATAGTAATGTTGAGAAATATAGCCAAGAAATAATTGCGTAGAAGTAGCCCAGAAATATTGGAAAGACTCAGTGGAGAAAAATTCTGGCCTTTCCCAAAAAATTCAAAGCATGAAAAGCATGTGTAATCTTTTGCCTTAATGAAAACATTAAGGCACTATCACGTAATTAGCGGTCTGTAAATTAAAGGGTTACCTTAGTTTCCAGCTGATCATTTTCATTCACCTAAAAAGTGACTGGATGATATTTGGATGTTTTTGCAAGGACAAAAAATGTATTGTTGCAATTACAACAACACTTTTAACACCCACACTTCTCAAGACTCCACCTCTTTTAATGTGTAGTCCGTTGTGTGCGCTGACCTGATTAGTTACTTTCTTCTTGTTCAAAATGACCTGAGCGCCTCAAACGCAACATCACTGACCTCCAGTGAGCTGTGTAGGACTCAGCAGAGCGAAGGGGGGGAGTGTACTTAGTCATGTTGTGTTGTTGTTGAGCTGTTTTAGCATCATCTTGTTTGAGTGTAAACAAACGGATCGTCACTTTTTAAAGCTGAGCACAAACATTTGCTTTGAGGCTAAAGGAAAGAAAGTTAATACAGTTACAGAAGCAGCGTAAGAGGCCTAATCTCTGATGTTTTTCATTATATGGTCGGAGGAAAAAGGCGGGAAAACACTTCTCTCAGGTGTTAAAGCTGTTTCTGTTTCTGAACTTTACTTTAAATTCCTTCAGATTTTCTATATTGAGTATTTTTACTGTTTTAAAGCTGGTTGTGTGTCTATAAGTTGCTGAGTTGAGCACATCTGGGTGATGTTGCAGATGTTGCAGACCTTCGCCCTCCTGACTGTGTGTATGTGTGTGTATGTGTGTGTGTGCGTGTGCGTGCTCCGCCCTTCAGCAGCAGCTGCTGAGGGGCTGCATGCTTTTATATCAGTGCGGTGATGCTCCGAGGCAGCGAGAGGACATGTCATGTCACCTCCCCCACACGGCCGACAACGCAGGCTTTTAAAAACCTCCACGGTCCTTCCCCTCGCCGCGTCCTCTCCGACATTACACCGCCAGGCTAAGAACCGAGCTCCCTGCTCCGCTTTGACCTAATGGGCTGTGAAGCAGCGAGGGGGAGGAGAGCAGCCGACACCTTTATCACCCCCCCTTCTTTTCTTTTTTTTTCTTCCTCTGCATGTCCCTTTCACTGTTTTCAGTTTATTTCCACAAAAAAAAACGTTTATTCCTCTTTGGTGTGATTTAACTCTTCGCCTGTGGTATTTTTGGCACTGAACCCGCCAGACTAAAAACAGAACGAATGCTGCAGAGCCACTGAAACCGAATCGTCCACGGCAGAGTGGATGCAAGCGTGGGTGGGTGGGTGGGTGGGTGGGTGAGGGGGAGAAAGGCTTAGAAATACCAGGATTTAAATTCAGAGTTGTTGCACAGCAGCGAGTGTGAAACCCAAAACACAGTCACTGGAGTGGAGGTAAATGTTTGCAGCTCAGATATCCAGCTGTTTGCACACTTGGAAGTGCTCAGTCAAAATCAGACCGGGGTCAAGCTGGAAGGGAGGGAAGAGAGAGCAGCAGAGAGGAAAGGGATGGAAAAGAACAGATGGTGAAGAAAGAAAAATGGAAATATTATAAAGATAGGGGAATAAAAGAGAAAAAGAGACAGAGAGGGAATCTCTTGCACTTCCTCTTGAGTCAGGAGGCTGTAATAAAATAAATCAATGACAACCAAAACTTTATTTAGACTGTTAAATGGCTGACGTACAACACCAGCACCTCTCCAGGGTGCAGACTTTGTGTGGAAACTGTCATTGTGACCATCATGTGTGTGTGTGTGTGTGTGTGTGTGTAACGTCAACGTATGACACTCATGACTCTGAAAGGAAACAGCAGGAACAAGAGGAGCCCAGGTGTGACACAGACCTCGATCCTGTCAAGAGCTTTTCTATTCTCTTTTTGTTTTCTTTTCTGTTTTGGAGCAGCCTTGCCCTCGGCTGGAGGCTGGTCGTGTATTTTTATTTTTATTTTTTTTTTTAATTTCTGCGTAAGATTAACTGTGGAGTCGTGTTGGTTTTTGGCAGCTTTTTGAGTCCTATAATTTTCAATGTTGTGTTTGGGTGCAGAGTGGAGAACAGGTTTTTGCAGCAGCACATCTCAGCTCACACTTGATGTAATTCTGCAATATTCAAGGGCGTCATCTCATCTGCCTCGACGCTCAGCGAGCTTCAGCTGAATTTAAAACCACATTAAACATCCTCAACCTGTCGTCGGAATCTATTTTAAATCAGTTAAGATGCAGATCTGTCAGTTTGCTACAGCTGTCATCTGACCTAGACCAGTCCAGTCCAGTCCAGTCCAGTCCAGTCCAGTGCGGGGCAGTGCACTGCTCTCTGCTGGACTGGCTGTCAGTCAGAAACAGCAGCTCAGAGTTGACAGCTGTACATCACTGTCACGGGGGGGTTGCAACTAGTTGACCTTGCACGACCAGCGTCCATAAATGAGTGTATGTGTGTGTGTGTGTGTGTGTGTGTGTGTATGGTAGAGCAGGAATGCAGCGAGGAGCCCTTTACTGGCCTGAAAACCAAACCCCCTGCTCCCCTCTGTGCTTTCAGCTGGCTGGGCAGAGTGGCAAAAAGAAGATAGCATCATTAGAGCGACTCTGCTCAGCCAAAGACTTCAGGAAAGAGATCTCATGATGGACTGTAGTGGGGACGGAGACAGCTCAGCTCAGGCCCTGGGGACGCTCTGCCCGCAGGACACGAAGCAGCAGCAGCAGCAGCAGCAGCAGCAGCAGCAGCATCAGCACCTCAGGAGCTGGTCCAGCTCGGTGGTCAGAGTTCGAGGACGGTGCCCCGGCCTAAGGAAGAGTAGGACCCCCCCTCCCCCCCCCCCCCCCCCCCCCCCACTTCAACCTCAACATTGGCCGGTTCTGTTAAACATCTGCGAGCTGAAACGACCTGACAGCGCTTGATGCATTTGCTGCCTGGCACATAAGCGATCTGAAAAACGCGGAGCTATTTTTTGCTGATGTTAATTTGCTCCGTGTTAGGGCCCCAGTTCACAGCTCGGTCAGCCTTCCCTGATACTATATTCCCGTTTGTTGCAGTAAAGGTTCTCCCGTCACATCGCATTTAGGTCGAGATGCCTGTGAACTGTGAATGCACCGCGCGCTGGGACCCAGCCACGCTGAGGCTTCTGGGTCCTGGGCTCCGCCGCTTTCAGGGAAGATCCTCCCCCCCACCCACCCCACCTCATGTGGAGGGAGTTGTCAACAGTTTCTGTGTTTCCCTATGTCTATAATCAGGACGGTGAATGATAGAGGCAAAATAATACATTGAAGTCATTTAAAAACATCTTTAACTTTAACCCTTTTCATGAAGCATCCATCGGTCAAATCCCTCTCGACTAAATAGGCTCTAAAACGCTCTGAATATTTCAGTAATTAATAAAATATTAACAAAGTGTAGCATGCGATGAAATATATGAATTGGAATTGAATTGAATTTTACAATTTAACAAGTACTTCTTTTAAATAATGGGATTAAGGTAAAAAATTGTAAACATAAGGCACTTTTAAATTGTAATTTTCTAAAATTAAAGTTGTGTATGTATTAAAAAACACTTCAATTCTGACAAAACACATCTCTAAAAGTGTGATATTCAATAAATAATGAATAAAAAATAGATAAAATTGTTATACTAGCAGTATACAGTATACAATATACTAGTAAATAGAGTAAATTTTACCTTATTTGCGCAGTAGTATCCAGTCAGTGTATGAGCAGCAGACGGCTTGTGTGTGTGTGTGTCCTCTAAGAAAAGGCTGCAGTGTGTCCTGTCTTTAAACCAATCCCTCCTCAGTGGGCAAGCTGATCCCTTCATTCTCCTTCTTGTTAACTCTGATTTCATGAATAATTCATCACGCAGTCAGAAGCACAAACGAGTACGCTTTAATTGCCGCCTTTTTTATTATCATCATCATCTTTATTATTGTTATTATTCCCAGCTTCAGCGCGTGTGATTAAAAAAAAGTGAAATTAAATTAATGTGATGGCAAAAAAAAAAAGGAAGAAATTTTTCTAATAGTCCCACATTAACCCTCTTGTTAATTTGAAAACAGACTCGGGGAAATTAATTTCAGATGTGATCTCCGTTTGTTTCGCAAACAGCTCATTTAAGTATTAATTTGTGTAATAGCTCAATTTATTTGCCAGTGGAGATATGCTAATGTTTCTTTTCAAACTAGTCCACAGGAGAGGTGTTTGAACACAGGCTGAAATAATAATAATTATTATTATGATAATAGAACTCAGATATTAAACTAATTCTGATCAACTTATTGATTTTATGTCTAATTTTCTATTAAAGAAACAATATTTTTCTCGCAATAGTCACATCAGGGCCACAGCTGAGTGGTTATTAAATCCCCTTTATTGTACTTTTTCAAATTTCATGACCATTGGATATTTCTTTAATTAAACAGTCATCCCAGTGGCTGCATTAGTGTGTGTGTATGTGTGTGTGTGTCTTTAAAACAGCCACGAGGTGAGTGTGTGCCTCACAGTGAAGCGGTTAAACGAAGGTTAATACGCGTTGAGGCAGAATACAAACATAATTAGGTCACATTAAGTTCATGACTGAGTAAATATTTTCCCTAAATGTTTTTTTCCCCCCTTCTTTTTTTTTTTAAATATTATTTTTATTTCTCAGACGTCATCGGGGTGCGAGGTTTGAATGGAGGTCAAGGTTGTCGAAACAAAAAACACACTTTGAAGTTCCATTTAAAATTGATGCAACATCTTCTCTCTCGCCGCTTCGTGCTCAGGGCCCCTGGTTTACTACGTCCTCCTGCATGCACAGTTAAACAACTCACTCACCAGTTGCATGAATCTCTTAGTGTTTTAACATCTGAACCCAGAGTTTCTTATTCTTCATTAATGCTGCCTCTTTGTTACAATACATAAATAACACGCATGTGGATGATATCAGAAGCCAAACAAGCTTCAATTACATCATTATATGGTATTGTGTAGGTAGTGTATAATACTGTATACTGTGCAGTATTTTTATGTAAAGTAGAATCATTTGTTTTGTATTGTTTAAAAGATTAGTATTTAACTCGGTAACTAATAAATCACAAATACATGTTCATGATTTAGAGGTTAAACTGGTCCAGGTGTATTTGTTTACATTTTAGATATTATTCTCAGGCACAAATCATTCAACATCCCATAATAGCAGTGGTCAGAACTCAACAGTATCCATGGATACAGCTGTATGAAGTATTTTCACAGTAAAAATGTTCAGGAGGAGGCGGTAAATGTTCAGATTTCACAACATTACAAAACTCTGTTCTTTTCTATTGCAGAGCAGTTTTAATGCACCGGCTGTGATTTTATTCATGATAATAATAACAATAATAATAACAACAATAATAGTGATAATGAACACTTGCTCTTCTTGCGTCCCTTTCCATCTGTCAGGCAGCAGCAGTGGCAGCAGCAGGCTGTTGCCATGACAACAGAAGCAGATGTTGAAGGGGCTTCTCCTGTGTGATGGGATGTGAACTATTGACCTCTGCCTTAAAAAAAAAAAAAAAAAAAAACGTAGAAGAAGAGAAACAGCAGTAATGGATATGGATTTATGAGTGTATGGGCTGCAGATATATCGCCGCTAACGAAGCCTGGCACACCATATGCCACCGTGTGCATTTTTTATGACGCGGGCCGACTTACTCGCAGTGGTTGGGCAATTTGACTTGGCTCACGAGCTCTGGGGGATTTGCAGCAGCAGTGGCAGCACACACACACACACACACACACACACACACACACACACACACACACACACACATAGTATATTGAAGCTATATGGTCCAAACTGTATGTATGTTTGGAGTGTAGTGACCGTTCAACAGTTGTCTGCATCTTTAACAAGCAACAGGTGAGAAACGACTCTCAGCCCACACAGGAACTGACCTGAGATCTGTTTGTGTGTATTGAATTAAACAGAGGACACTGCAGCTCTTGTGTAGTTTACATATGAATAAAATGTCCCAACCTGCTCAGTGTGACTCACACACACACACAAACACACACACGGCTGAACCAGCTGCAGATCGGATTTGACAGACAGGGATGCATGTATGCATTAGTGGCTCCGGGCGCGACCTGAGTCACAGCGGCGCTACGCTCACCGCAAGGGCGCACTTGTGCATGCTCTCCATGGGCGACGACATGCAGGCTGCAGGCTCTGACTCTGTACATACACACACATGCAGCTGTTTGAGCTGTGTGCGCACAGCAACTTCCTTTTTGTTGTGTCACTTGTGACACTGTTTTTGTGGCTGACAAACACTTTTTTTTGTCGTTGTCATGTACCACTTTTACCCTTTGGTACCGAGCACTCACCTGTTGTGGTGTGGTGACTTAAACAACGACCTCAGGCTGCACTGTGGCTATAAACAGCTGATCAGCTATTTTTAAGTTGTTTTTTTGTTTTTTTCTGACTTTGGGTCTTTGAGAAAGTCCTGGCAAAATTGAGACTGTTATTCTATAAATGACAAAATTACCCCAAAATTACCCAAACAGCACAAATGGCTCCTTCAAAGCAAAACAATATGCACATGAAGTAATAAAACACATGATTTCTCATCTAGAACCAACATTTTAAAATTAAAATAAAGTTGGTTTTTCTTAGGGAGTATTTTTTTTGTCTATATTTGCAGTGTTTTGTGAGGTCACTGTGACTTTGACCTTTTGACCTTTGATCAGCAAAATATAATCAGTTCACCTTTGAGTTCAAGTGAATGTTTAATCCAAATTTGAAGAAGTCCCATCATGGTATTATTGAGATATACAGTAATACACCATACATACGTACATACGCATGTCTAGTACACTGCGATACAATGAGCTCAAAAGTATTAAAATACATTATTTCTAATCGAGAACTAGAACTAGAACTTTTTTTTTTTCATCACTGCATCTAAAATAGCTGTTTTTTGTCTCTGCTTTTTTGTGGCTGAACAAAATTCAGCTGAACTCTGAAAACGTTCTTCATTCAAAATGCTGAGCTCATGTGGTTAGCGGTGGGATAACGGAGCGTGTACCCTGAGCGTGTCCTGTCCTGTCCTGTCAGGCCGGCCCCCGCTCCGTCAGCTCTGACTGCAACGAGCGCACACGAGGAGACAAAACAACCATCGTCTCTGCTACTGAGCCAATTACATCCTCCCACCCGTCAGCCTGCGAGAGAAGCCTCAAAATACAGGACGGGCCACATGTGCCTTTCAATTTAAACTCTGTGGGTCAGGGATTTGTTTTTATTTCCTTTGAGCTCATGTTGGGGAGCAACATCTTGAAGCGAGGACCTGCGCCGCTGCAAAGATTAAAGCAGTAATCTGACATTACATGATCCTTTCATTAACCATGAGGTCGCTCCACTAGATGAGCTAAACATTACTTTTTTTTTTTTTACCTTCCTGACCGTGGCCGTGACCCGGACACACACACACACACACACCACAAACCAAACTCCACTGCATCTTTTCAAAAGTAGAAAATAGTCTTAAATCCTCGTTTGTCCATATTTGTGTAGGTCGCGTTAAGTCAGAGTTGCCGTTGGAATATTTGAATATCATTTACATTAAATCTCAGGGTGAAGAGAGTAATTGAAACATCCAAACAATATATGAATACTAAGCAGCTCATGAGTATTAAGGTCACTGATTTGCCTGCAGAACAGCTTCAGTCCTAATTGGAAAAGTGTAACGCACAAGTCATGAACTGTGTACAGTTAGATATTGTAGGAAAAAAGCCTCTCGGTGTTTGAGAAGTTAAAGTTACTTTCTATTAATAAAGTAAAAGTCTTGCGCAAATGAAAAGCTCCATAATCTTACAGCAGCAACAACGCACCTGAACGCATCCTTTACTTCTCTGCAGATACAACCGGTTCTCCATGTTTAGGAGAAATGTTAAACAGCTCATCATCAGGTCTTGTTTCTGCATTGTTATCAAATAGTCTGCAGTGTTTTGGCCTCACGGTGGAGGTTGTGTGTGTCGGGGTTGTTGGATCTTTGCGGTGTTGGATTCAGGTTCAGCTCAGTGCGATGAGACTCAGAGCTGCGGTTCAGTTCGTTCACCATCTGTGCCTGTCAACTTGTGATTGTTGAATAATGCAGTCGGTGTTTGCGCTGGTCAAGCACAGCAGAACATCCTCAACTTATGAAGTCGTTTGTTTTTTTTTAAGTTTAGTCCAGCTGGGAAGATTTTTTTTTTTTAAGAAGTGAGGAGATTGGCCTGGTCATCAAGATTATTTCATGTTTTACAATAGATTCATTATATTTTATACTCACACTGCCTCCAACACTCAGACTAGTTCCAGGTTAAATCCCTGTTTTTATGCAGAGTGGTATCTATGAACCATTTGTGTGAAACTGTTATGGCTAAAAAGTAGCACTGTGACCTTTGACTACCAAAGAGTAAGCAGCTCATCTTTCAGGTCATTCATGCCAAAGTTAAAAGGTTTCTCTAGAAGGATTTTTGAAATATTGTGTTTGCATTAAAGGGTAAGACGTGGTGCTTTGTGACGTCACGTTGTTCTTGACCTTTGACAATCTTGACAATGTGAACATTTGATCCAAATTTAAAGAAGTCTGTTTGGGAAAAATAGCATCTGCTAAGCTTCGGTGTGACCTTAACCTTTGACGATTTGAGCGCCAAACTCTCATCAGATGATCGTTCAGTCCAAGTGAAAGTTTGTGCCAAAGTTAAAGAAGCTCGATGTCGATGAGAATGGGACGTACGAACATACGTACACACATCTTGTACATATCTACAGTGTGTCTCCGGTGAGGAGCTCATGAGTTTTTGGTCCAGTAGTTTATTATGACTGATAGTTGCATCTTCCATCAGCTGTATTTATTGTAACAGCAGCAGAGGAACAGATCTGATGACGTAGTTTAAAGAGACACTACTGTATGTAAGTCCAGTCGCCTTTCCTCTCTTTTACTAACCCTCCTCATGGCCATGTGCATTTGTTTACAATGAAGCCGGCGAGAACGTTATATATCATATGATGCTACGATATTTGTGTTCAATCAAGGTAAAAATGTAGCAAAGTTAAGCTGCAAATCCTGCATAGTTCCTCTTTAAAGGCGACACCATCCACATCAGGATGAGGATGTGTTGGAGGGATCTGTCAACAAAATGGGAGATGTATGGGACAGAAGAGCAGCGTTTGATTCCCAGCAGTTAGTGTCGTTTATTTTATCCAGTGCAGTTCAACAACAAAGTGAACAGCGTTATGATTATTGTAACAGACAAGAAACATCTTAATATTGTCCTAAACCTCTTACTACAGCAACCGCAGCAATAATCCGCTGTAGATACAACCTTTCAACTGGTACACACACACACACCCTCGTGCACGTACACACAAAATGCACATTTGACCCTAAGCAGGAGAAAACCAGTTCCCCGGACCGACTTCATTATACATACACAATTAATCTTTCATCTCATCCTCACCTCCACCAGGAGCCGCGGCTCCCGCTCCCGCTCTCTGCCAGCACATCAAACTTTCATGGGGGTAATTGAGATAAAGCCGAAATGGAACAACTGCTCCTTCCGTATACGATCCCGCAGGAAAGGTGAAGGAAACCGTTTTCAAGGTGTTACGAGGTGTCAGACGGCGCTCTGATGAGTGGTGTCGATGTGTTTTCAACTAGAATATTAACTAGTGTTTCCCAATAAGATATTCTACAGTGGCCTGAGGGAGCGCTTGGCGTGCATGTGTGTGTGTGTGTGTGTTTCCGTGTGTGTGTGTGTGTTTGCGTGTGTACCTCAGGATGTATGGAGCTAAGTCCATCCTGCAATAAACGAAGACACGTTGTACTGTGGACGTTTTATTTTCCAGAGAGATTAAGGAGTAAAGAGTTCAGATCAGGTCAGAAATTTGTTGTTGTTCCATCGCAGCAGTTGACATAAAACTGTGCGTGCGTGCAAGTGTGTGTGTGTGCGTGCGAGTGTGTGTGTGTGTGTGCATGTGTGTAATAAGTTTGTACGGCCATGTAATTCCCTGTTAGTCTGTCATACAAATCTTTTTCTCTTTTTTTCCCCTCCCCTCCCTCTCCTCTCAGTCTTATATAATGCAGCTCACATAAGGTGAACGGGTCGTCCAAGGATCTGCAAGGATTAGGCGTATGCGGCGTATAGAGCAGGGAAGAACAAGAAGAGGAAGAATACATGGACAAAAACCGAGAGGCGTGATGCAAACACACCAAAATAAACATTGCCCGCGGGGCTCGCCTTCATGCATCTGTGCCTCCTCTCTGTATACATCCGTATGCATTGAGTAATGAGCGGAGTAAAGCGAGGACACGGTGCACAGAGGCCGCGTCCGCCACTAGAGGGAGCCCGTCCTCGGTGAACTTTTGACCTCCCGCCGCTGCTGGGCATTCAGACGATGGACACATCTGTTACTACTACGTGATCCAACATCGATTAATTAGACAAATCCCACGGCACGCGGTGACTCCTACGGACGTCCGCCTGGACGAGGGCACAATTAAAGGAGCAAAAGAGGGAACGGAGCGCGTGAAGTGATGCAGATTGACAAACTATGAAACAGAGTAGAAAGAGAGGGAGAGGGAGAGAGAGGGGGAGGGCGTGGGAGGAGAAGGGCGAGAGGAGCTGACAGGAGTTGTAATAGATGTGAGCGAGTGATGCACTCAATGACTGTGCGGATTAAATACGCAGCAGCTCTCTGTCTCTCAGAGATCTGTACGTACATCTCACCCTCCGCTGCATCAGTGTTTTTCATCTTCCACCCCCTTTTTATTTTATCTTTTCTACCATGGATGGATGAGTGAGGGGTCTCGTGGGGCCACAGAGAGCTCCTGGGCCTGAGCCTATTTTGTAAACATTTCTCGTTTTTAAAGTGGATTAAATGACCAAAAAATGACGCAAAACAAACTCATGATGCAAAATGTTTGCATAGAAATCCAACCGACTCTTTTATACGATTAGTGTGTGGCCTTTTCTCCGTCCCTCATTCTTCCCCTCCCAGGCCCAAAGTCATGGCTTCGATTTTCCCTTTTATTTCCCTCTCGGTTACCCTCCTCCTCCTCCTCCTCCTCCTCTTCTTCTTCCTCCTCCTCCTGCTCTCTTTTCCCTCAGCCTTTAGGCATCTGCCACCATGAGCTGATCAGAGGGGGCCCTCGCTCTGCGATCAGATAATGTTCGTCATCCGCTCTTCCCCGCGTCCTGACCTCCAGCTGAACTCGGTCCCTCGCAGCTCCGAGGACACGGAGACGGGGGAGAGGGAAGATGTCAAAGATGGTGGAGAAGAAGCAGCAGGTTTGACGCGTCCTTTGTTGGACCACAGTGGACAGTGCAGACTTTAACTCGTCTTGTGCTCTTGGCGATGAAATACTTAAAAAAAAAAAAGTGTATTGAAGCTAAACTCCACATAATGCAGAAGAGTTTCAAAAATGGGTCATCGAGGCTGGAGATGGCGTTCGGAGCGTCCACATCATGTTTAGGACGAGTCATCCGAGTCAAAGTGCAACTAAAAATATTTGTAGGACGTTCCAGATGAGTGGACCTGCCATTTTTCACATAGTAAAAAATACAATATTTTATTCATGCTGCAACATTCACAGCGTGTAGTCTTTATTGTCAAGGCCCCGGCTCTGATATCTCACTGAATACATAAAATCTTTATGTATATATACTTTTTTTTTTTTTTTTTTTTTTTTTACAGCGAATAGAAGTTAGCAATCATATCTGGATGATGTGATGTCTTGATGCGTCTCTCTTCAATGGGACCTTGACAAAAGAGTGAATTACAGCCCTGAAAGATGAGTCTTTATGTGGAGGCATCACGACTCATTCCGTCGTACGAAAGAGGGAAAGCTAAACGCACAGAAAAGATCAAATACAATAAGCTAGAGAGTTAAAGGCGCTGTATGAAACGTTTTATATACAGGATGAATAAAAATGTAAATGTTTAAGATGTGTTAAAGGAAAATACAGGTTCAGCCTGAGGCGCATCCCCCCTGTCGCGTGACGATCCATCATCTATTGGGTCAAATATATGTTTAACGTAAATAAGACACGACTGCAGCAGCGACGGCATCGACCTGTAGCTTTTTTTTTTTGTAATTTTAGCAAAATGTTAGTTTGAGTATAGATTTCACTCTGCTCATTTAGCTTCTTCGCTGCGTGCCATGCTGGATATGAATACTGTGACTTTGATTTGCAACACGCTCAGACAGCTGCTCGCTCAGGACCCGATCGGCCAATCGTCTCAGCTGCCGCCAGCCTCTCGGCCAATAGGACGCCGCCGAGCCCCTCCGGGGGGACGCGTCTCATTAGCTAGATTCCAGGACCTGGCTCTGGCCCACTGGACGCACTCAGCCGGAAAGGATGCAGTCCAGAGGGGGATTCATCATCTACTGCATCGTCTCCTCTTCCTCTCCCTCCCACTCTCTCCCTTTATCCCTCCTCCTCCCTCTTCAGGAGACGACATAAAACACACAGATGCACCAAACTGCCACAATCTGGTATTAAATCCTGATCGAAATAAATCCTAATGTTTGTTTTCATTTTCTAATTTTACATATAAACAGTTTATGTTTTTTTTATCTTGTGTTTGTGTTTTCCAAGATCATAGCTCTTCCAGTTCCTGGAACATTTTTGCGACTCACCACAGTTATTTCAGCCACAGACCAAATAACTGTTTTTAAAGATTAAAGATAAAAATCATTTTTGTTTCTCCCCCCAAACACTACTCTGCAGATATTTGTCCTCAGAGTTGATGTGTATTTTTTTTTTCACTTGAACAACTATTTTTGGGTAGCGACTCCAGAGGGCATGCGTGGGGACCATGGGTGGTTTTACGTAACTGGTCGAAGTGAGCTATCCAGATTCTGAAAGGCTAATGTTATCTAAACGTAGCCCCCCGGGACGCTGTTGGAGGAAAGGAGGGGGGGTGTATTTGGGAACAGATCTCAAACTTCTTATGGTCCATCAGGTCCAATATGAATCCACGTCCTCGAGGGACTGTTGTTGACTGCGGTTGTCACGATCATGGAGGAATGATGAGATTTTATTGACACCGGTGCTTTTTTATCAGTTCAGTGTGATTCTTTGCTGAGTCCCAGAACTATTCCTCAGCTTTTCAGTGTATTTGAGAGAAGTAGGCATCAATATAACTTAGCCTCATGATAACTTAGCAACTGAGCATGTTTAACCTTGGTGGGGCCCAGTGTTGGACTGTACTCTGGGAATTGAGCCCATGTTGCGTAAAAAGATGTTCCAGGACATGTTGTTGTTGTTGTGCCACGCGTTGGATCGTGTCCTTTTGACGTCAGAGAAAAACAGAGAGTTCTTGATTAAAGGACTTGATAGGGTTAGAAACATCTGAGTCCAACGATATGGACACTTTGGATTCGACTCTTACCTGGAATTGGTTCTCGATCTACCTCCGTCAACACCTCAACACCAGCTGCTCCCTGATCAGTTACATCTCCAACGCCAGGAGATAGATTGCAAAGCCAGAACAATGTGCCAGTTTTGCTACTCTATTAGGTCGAGCTAATGACCTTCATTTCTCCTCATTTCTCTTGCCTTTAATTTGCATCTGGTGCTTTATTCATTAACAAGTCCTACTTTTCTTTCTGGAACCAAAACTCAAAACGGAAACAATCCACTCAAGAGGACTTAAAGAAATTGAATAAAGCTCCTATCAGCAGCAGATGGACGTAGCTGAAGGTTAAATTGACCACTGACTTGGAGCCAAAGCAGATTTTTTTGCGTTACGGTGAATCGACCTCAAACGACACAACGATTAAAAATAATTGCGTATTTAACAAAATTGGGTTTTGTTATGTTTTTTTAAATACGATCTGTCAGGTATAGTCTCTGCACACAATGGCCATGCATTTTATTTTGTAATGAAAATTTTCCACCAGCACCCAAATGCACAATCAGAACATGATTTATCATAAACTAGCGCCAGACTGCTGTGCTAATTATGGTGTGTCAGAAATAAACCTGGAGTATTAAAGCCACTTGAATATTAATGGAGGTGTTAAAGCGGAATCACATTTATTTCCTTCCTGGGTCAAGTACTGAAAAGAAAAAACATTGTTGGAAAGACCATTATTCAAATGAGAGTGCACAGTCCTTAATAAAAATCAGCCCAACCATTAACTTCTGTTTTAACACAGCCCAGTAATTTTGTTTCCAACATTTGTAGACATGATTGACTGTGATGTTCCTGTCTATTGTGGTGCATGTAAATGTGGCCCCATCCATATTTCCCAAAAAGCCTAATTCAGGACCTTAAAAGGCTTCAAATAAAGATAAATTAGGGTTACCTTGTTGCCTTAATCTGAACTAATGCCAGCTAAAACCGAAATGAGTGCCCAAGAGTGGTTTTTATCATTCACTGTTTGCACCATTCAGCGCGACAATGCTGCTATGGAGCAAGGACTTACCTGTGAACTCGCTCATATAGTGGTAAAATTGTGTTTCCTGAACGTCCTTGAATGAAGAGAAGAAAGTGTGGGATGGATTGTAGGATCATAGTTCACTGTTTCTTTTTTTAACACACGTTTTTACATGCCTGTACCTTTTAAATGCTTTTCTGACCGTGGTTTTAATGAACTTTAGGATCATCTCACTGAGGCTAAGGAAGGTGTCTCTGAAAAAAACTTCTTAAAATGTTGTGGACTTTTTATTTCAGATAAAAAAAAGATATTTCAATACCTAATGCATCATCTTAAGAAGTACTTTGACATTTTTCTTAGATAAGGACACAAACAGCAGTCTGTGCATTAGCTAATTATGATGCTAAACCCACAAAACTCACTATGCTAAGCTAAGCTAGCCAGATCTAGCTGTCATTTTCATATTTACAGTACATGCATGAGAATTATATTGATCTTGTCATATTATTGTCAGCACGCAGCCAATATCTTTCTGCCTGCTGGTCCTCATCAATGCACCCACTTATCAATCCTAGCTTGTAATCAATAAATCAAGTGTTGTGATGCTATAAATGAGCTACGCACTGATGATAAATCAAAGGATTTAAACAGGAAAAAGGCCGATATGCTTATGACACATTACGCCTGAGTTTGTGTTGGATACCTGATATCTTTTAAACATTATGTCTATAATGTATGAAAATTATGTCTGCGTCAACTGCAATTTGACAACTTTTTGTTTTCTCCCTTTAATTTCTCCCCCCAGAGCGAGG
Organism: Trachurus trachurus; assembly: GCF_905171665.1. Lineage (NCBI taxonomy): Eukaryota > Metazoa > Chordata > Actinopteri > Carangiformes > Carangidae > Trachurus > Trachurus trachurus. The sequence continues at coordinate 15,979,874 of NC_139909.1, read as the reverse complement.
CGCTTTTGAAAGAAGAGATGATCAAAGAAGCAGGGCTCCATCTTGACACAACACCCTCTCATCTCGCCTCTAAAGGCAGCTCACACTGAATGGACAGATTAAAAAAACATTGCTGCCATGTTAGATACAGACCAGCACTCACAGTCCATAATTATTAGGCTGATGATTGCACACGAGTGTTTTTGGATGTTGCATCTGGCTCCGCGGATGATGGAAGTTGTTGTATGTATCCACCCGCATTTTCCCGGCTGTCAGAAATTGCATTCTGAGAAAGCCGTACTCCTCTCATCAAGAGTCATAATTTACTTGTCAAAGCAGGAGTCCTCTCAGCATGCGGGAGGCTCCCTGGGGTTATAATTGCGAGATGGTTTGGTTCTCCTGAAATACCTCCAGTCAAGACGGAGCACGGGCCCTGCTAGTCAGGCTTTGTGTTGCTCTTCCTCTTAAAAGTAGCCATTTACGCAGAAAATTGTAAAACATGGTTAAAAAAATATGTTTGACTAGCTTCACTACACTTTTGCCATCAACTCCTTGTCATCAGTGACTTTCAACACTGATTGCGGTGGAGCGGCGGCCCGGCTCCACGCTGGCACAAGGTCCCCATCTGGTGGAGGAAGAGTGAACGTCACGCTTTAAAAGAGGGAGCAGGTCAGTCGAGGTCTGTCTGAAAAACCATGTTGGGTTTACAGTTCATTCAGGAGGTTATACCACTGTTGGAGTGATGAATGATTAATGAGTGTTTACATGAATCATTCAGGGAGCAGGATGTTAAATTCAATACTCAGGAGTTAGAATATGAGGTAGTTGAACTTGTGTTTCTATGTTAAACTACTTTATCTGTCCTGCTGAATTTCAAAATAAAACGTTTGCTTAATTACATTTATTTGAGAGCTGTAGTTGCTGCTTACTTAACCTTAAAGATATAACATTAAAACAAGTGACTGGTTTTATTGTTGTGGCCCGTTTCTGAACCAGAAGTAATTTTATTTTGCGTTTAATTTGTAGTTTCAGTTATGTTCCACAGCTTCATTGCTTCACTCAGTTACAACATTAAAACCAATCACCCGGAGAGTACATTCCTCATTTAATTAAACCATTTGCATTTGTTAGTTTTGGCTTGTGGTTTTGTGGCCTCAGTTGTCCCACAAAAACGTGATTTTCCCCTTTTTTAACTTCTCACATGGTTTTATTTTTAATAAATGTTAATTTAATGGGTAATATATCAACAAATAACCTAAAATTGTTCCGCAACTCTACTGTTAGTGCGGCTCCATCTATTTCCTGCAAATGCCCCGAGAATATGTAGGGCTGACGCGTGCTTCAAAAATAAAACTGCACAGTTCGATATGTTTCTTTCTGTCACAAAAACAAAAACTGTGCAGGAAACTTGACAAAAATAATAATCCCGTCAAAAACTGGTGTGCTCCATAGCTTCACTTAATTAACCAAAAAGAGAACTGCAGTCATTATTAGTCTTAAATAAGCACTCTGCAATAATAAACTATGAAACTGCTTATTATACCACAAAGTCTTATCCACTTTGTTAATGTGTAAATAGCTCTAACATCTGCTTTAAATTCAGCATTTATGTGGTGTGAATAATTTTGCGTGAAGAACAGCTCTGAGTTTTCTTCTTTAAATTTATTACAAGATATTCACAACAAACATGCACAAAACAACGTCAGAAAGAGTCTAATGTTTGATTTTACAGCTCAGTTCCCCAAACCCACAATGTCCTCCATCTTTTCAATCAGTCCTTCGATCGCTCCGTTGGTTTTCTTGCTGCTCAGCACGTGATACCGGCCGCCGCACCGCTCCACCAGGCCCCCCAGTTCCCCGTTCCTCAGGATGTGCTGCTCGGCGCTCACCCCTAACGTTTCCCCCCACGTGAACAGCACCATGGCGCGCCGCCAAACGTCTTCCCCGATCAAGCCGACGTGCTCCTCCACGGCGCTCCGGTACTTCCGCGTGCAGGTGAGGAAGGCCGGCACGAGCAGGAGGACGACGTCGGGACCCGGGCGGCACCAGGAGGCGCCGTCCAGGAGGCTTTTCCTCAGAGTCGTGTTCGTCGGGTCGGGGCCATCTCGCCACCTCAGACCTAGAGGCTCCGCGATGGCGAGGGGTCTCCCGGCCGTTTGACCTCTCCAGGACCTGAAGGTGGACTCGTCGTTGACCTCAGGCGGTTCTCCGCCCAGGATGGAGACGCCGGCGGGGGAGCGGGACGACCAACACTCCCCCAACACCATCACCCTTAAATCTGCTTTGTTGTTTGAGCGTCCGTGACCTCGAGCGTTTGAAAACGACCTCAGCTCCTCGATGACCAGGTCGTCTCTGCCGTTTGCCCTTCCCGTCGTCCCTTCCTGTTGTCCGTCAGCCGCGTCGATCTCCTTTAGTGTTTCAAGGTGACAGTTGTTGTTCTTTGTGGCTGACGGAGCAGTTTTCCTCGTCTGATCCTCCCTGTTCTTTGTGTTTTCTGACGCTCTTCCTCTTCCCTCTTCCCCGCTCCCTCTGACCTCTTGGTACATCACAACATCATCATCGTCGTTGTCGTCGTCCAGATCGAAATGAAACGCCTCGTTGACTCTGGTGTTGCCTTCGAACTCGTGTTGTCCGTTCTCCGAATCCTTTTCTCGCAGCTCCGCCTCCCGCGCTTCAAGGCTCTGCTCCCACTCGTTCAGCTTCTTCAGCGAGATCTTTAACTTCTTCTCCTTCTGGTGCAGTTCCTCCTTCAGCAGAGCCAGGTCTCGGCCCATCTCGTCCAGCTGCTGGGTCGTGGAGGCCACGTGCTCGTTCCGCATCTGCAGCTGCGACTTCCAGTTGAGCAGCTCCCGCTCTTCGGTTATCAAGTAGTGCTCTCTGTCCTTCAGCTCTTTGCCCTGGTCCTTCAGACCTTTGACTTTCTTCTGAAGGTCTTGACCGTGTGAACTGAGCTCCTTCTGTTTTCCTTCCAGAGCTCGAAGCAAACTCTCCAGCTCCCGCTCCTTCTTCTCGATGCTCTGCGCTCTCATTTTCGCTTCCTGCTCGTACTGATGCGTCACCTCTTGCTCTTTTTGTTGTGTTTCCAGATTAGCTTCCAGTTTTCTAAGTTCCTCTTCTTTATTTTGAAGCTTCACCTCCTTTTCAACGAGTTCTACCTCTTTCGCGTCCAATTCACATCCTCTTTCTTTCAGCTGTTTTTCATTTCTACTTAGCTCCTCTTCCCTTTCGACTACTTCCTTTTCTCTTTTCAAGAACTTCTGTTCGATCTCTTCATCCTCGTTTTGTTTCTCTCCCAGCTTTCTCTCAAAATCCTCTCTCAGCTCATTCATCTGCAGTTTCACCTCATCGTTGATCCTCTCCATCTCTTCTTTCAGTTTGTTATTTTCCTCTTTTAATCCTCTGACCTCCAGATCTCTCTCTTCATGGACACTTTGGATTTCAGACTCTTTGCTCTTCACCTGCTCCTCCGATCCACTGAGGTGTTTCCTAACTTCTTCCTCACGCTCCTTCAGCTCATCGTATTTTATCTGGAGGTTCTCCATCTCCTTTCTCATCTTCTCGTTCTGCTCCTGCAGCTCCTCGACTCTCTTTCGACTCTCCTCTTGTTTCTCTGAGGCATCCACAGCGTTTTGTTGCCTCTCCTCCTCCAAACATCTCAGAGCGTCCTCCTTCTCCTTGGCGATCGACTCGATGTCCTCCTCTCTTCTCGCAATCTCCTTCTCGTACTCCTGAATCATGTTCGTCATCTCCTTCTCCATCTTCTTGGTCAGATTCTTCAGCTCGGACTTCGTCTGCTCGATGGTCAGCGTCAGATGGACGATCTCTTTCTCGTTCTCTCTCTCTCTGCTCCTCAGCTGCTCCAGCTCCTCGTCTTTCTCCTGCAGCTTCTCCGTCATCTCCTTGTCTTTCCTCTTCTCCTCCTCCGCGTGGCGTCGCTGTATCTCGGCGTTCCTTTCTTTCAGTTCTTCTATTTCTTTCGAGTAGTCCGCGCACATCTTTTTCGCCTCGTCCACCTCTCCGTCTCTTTCTGCGAGACGACGCCGGACTTGTGTCATCTCTTTGTTCTTCTCGTCGATGACTCCTATCAGCTTGTTCATCTCCTTCTCTCCCTTCTCGTCCTTCTTCCTCTGCTCCTCCCTCCATCTCGTCTCCCTGGAGTCGGCCTGCTGTTTGACGCTGTCCGTCTCGCTCTCCTTCTCCTTCACCTTTCTCTCCATTTCGTTCAGGAGCTGCTCCTCCATCTCCTGCATCTCTCTCTCTCTGTCCTGCAGTCGCTGCTCTGCCTCTTTCTTCTGGTTCAGTATAATTTCTCCTCTCTCTTCATCTTTCTTCTGCAGGATTTCTTCGATATCCTTCAAAAGGACGTTCAGTCTTTCTATCATTCGTTCTTTTTCCTCCAGTTTTTGCTCCATCTGTCTCTTGTGACTTTTCATCTCCTGCATCTCTCTCTCTCTGTCCTGCAGTCGCTGCTCTTCCTCCTTCTTCTGGTTCAGTATAATTTCTCCTCTCTCTTCCTCTTTCTTCTGCAGGATTTCTTCGATATCCTTCAAAAGGACGTTCAGTCTTTCTACCATTCGTTCTTTTTCCTCCAGTTTTTGCTCCGTTTCTTTCTTGTCATTTAAGTTCAGTATTTCTTCCTCTTCCTTTTGTTGTAGTTTCTCTTTCATTTCTCTAACATTCAGCTCCATCTCGTCAAGTTTTCTTTCTTTTTCCTCCAGGCTTCGCTCTGTTTCTTTTTTGTAATTCACATGATCTCTTTCTTTCTCCTCCTTCTGTTGCAGAGTTTTCTCCAGCCCTTTGACTTTCTCTTTAACCTCCTCCACCTCCTTCTCCTTTTGTTCCATCATATTCTCCATCTCTTTCTTGTGTCTTTCTTTTTCCTTCTCACTTTCTTTAATTTTTTCTTCAATGTCATGAACGTGTTGTAGTTTTAACTCCTCTGTTAGTCGTTCTTGCTCTTGCGATTTTTCCAAAATGTATTTTTCATTGGCTTGATGGATCATTTCTTTCTCTTTCTCGCTCTCCAGCACTTTTTCTTCCATCTGAGCAGAAAACTTTTGTTCCAACTCTCTTATCTCTCTTTGTCTTTCCTGCAATTGTTTCTCTGTGTCTTTTGCAAACTGCTCTTTCAGCTCCTCGGTCTGTCTTTTTCTTTCCTCCTCCAAGTCCATCAGTTTTTCCTGGTGCTCCTGTTGCACTCTTTTTAAATCTTCCTTGTTTTCTTTCACTTTTCGCTCCATCTCGTCCTGCTGTTCAGCGCTGCTTGCCTCCATCAGTTTCTCCATTTCATTGATTTTTCTCATCATTTCCTGCTGATGTTGCAGCTTCAAAGCTTCTATTTCTTTTTCTTTCTCCTGCATCTTTTGTGCGACGTCATTTTTGTGGTTTTCATGAATCACTTCCTTGTCTTTTTCATTTTCTTGCATTTTTTCCTTAATTTGGGTGGTACACTTTTGTTCTAGCTCCACCATCTCTTTCTTTTTTGCTTTTTCATGTTCCTCTTTTTCTTTTGCAAACTGCTCTTTCAGATCTTTAAGCTCCCTCTGGTTTGCTTGCTGTAAGTCTTTTATTTCATTTTCATGCCGTCGTTTGATGCTTTCCATATCGTGAGCTTTTTCTTTCAAATTCTGATCTATTTCCTCCCTGTGTTGAACTTTTGCTCTTGCCAGTATTTGTTCTACTTCACTGATTTTTCTGGCCATCTCCTCCTTCATGTCTTGTACTGCCTTTTCTTTCTCTTGGGTTTTTCTCTCCATCTCTTTCTCATGCTGTGTTTTCATATCCTCGGCCTTCCTTTCCATTTCTTTTTCATGTTGTTTTGCGTTATCAAGATTTCTCTGATTTTCCTCCGAGGCTTTCCTCCTCAGCTCTTCCTGCTCTTTATCTTTTTCCAGCAGTTTTATTTCCATCTCTTTTCTTAGTTTTTCTTCCAGCTTTGTCATCTCTCTGTTACTTTCCTCTTCTTTCCTCTGCAGAACATCGTCATAGTGTCTTTTGGTCTCGTCCATTTCTGCTTTTAAAGAATCAACTCTCTCCATCCACTCTGCTCTTTCTCTCTCATGCAGCTTCACTGATTCCTCCAATTTCTCCACTTCTCTCCTCCACTCTTGTTTCTCTTCTTTAATGGCCTCCTCCCTCTGTTTTCTCGCGTGTTCATTTTCCAGACCAGCACATTCAAGGTCGAGCAGCTTTAGCTGTTGCTCATCAATTCTCTCTTTCAGCTCCTCGATCTCTCTCTCCTTTAGCTCCAGTTTAAGCATCACCTCGTCCCTCTCTTGGTTACTTTGCTCCAGTGCCATGCGCCTTCTCTCATTCTCTATTCCCAGATCCTGGATTTCTCTCTCTTTATCCTCTGTCAGGAATCGTATCCTCTCCTCCAAGTCGCCATCGCTCTTCCTCTCGTCAAGGCTCCTCCTGTCCTCGTCGTCCTCCTCTTCCCTCTGAATGTCAGCTTTTCCAGGTGATTTCACCTTCTTCTTCCGATCAAAGAACCGCCTGCTCTTCTCTCTGTCTCTCATGATATTCAAGTCGGCCTCCAGGCGACGGATCTTATCCTCCATCTCCTTCTGCCGCTGGTCGAACTTTTCCTTCCTCTGTCGGCTCAGGTCTCTGACCTCCTGAACCAGAGAGCAGAAGGCCTCGCATCTGTTTGTAGTCGCCATCTTTTCCACTTTTTTCAGGAGCTCCGTCACCTCCGTGGATCCTGCGCCTCCTCCTCCTCTTCCTCCTCCTCCGTCGACGCTGCTGATGACGTGGTACCTCTTCCTGCATTTCTCCAGCAGCCACTGCAGGTCTCGGCCTCCGCCCTGGATGTGCTGCTCGATGTCCACGCCCTCTCGCAGCTGATCGCCGTGGGTGAAGAGCAGGATGGTGTGTCTCCATACGCCCTCACCCAGCAGCTCCAGATGTTCCCTCACGTGTCCGGCGCTCACCACCGTGTCCACCCTCAGCGTCAGCAGCAGAGCGTGGGGCCCCGGCGGACACAGGGCCACGCTTCCCGCTATTTCCCTCTTCACCCTCTCAGGTGTAGCGCCCGCCACTCCGAGCTCCCAGCCCGGCGTGTCCACCACCGTCACCAGCCGCATGGACACCTCCGCCTGTTGACGGACGCACTCCTCGGTCACCGCTCCGCCTTGGAAGAGGCCGACCTTCCCGAGGATGGTGTTGGCGGCGGAGCTCTTCCCGGTTTCACGCTCGCCCAGGAGAACCAGCCTGACCTCGGGCAGACGCCTGGAGGCCTTGGAGAAAGACTGGTGAGCATCGAGCACCGAGCCCCGAGGATCGTCATCTGGCAGGGACAGAGGTACAGAGTTACAATCATCTGTTTTGTATTTTTGCACAAAAGCATCATTACTACGTTCATGTCCAACTTCTGAAACATCTGGTCTTTCTTTAAGCTTTCTTTTTGCTGTGCTGGAAAACACAACCACACAAAAGAATATTTGAGCCACAACGATAAGAAAGCTGCTGATGTGTGTGTAATTCTGATATCACACTTGCTAACTGCACCACTGACTATATATTCAGCTGTTAGTTAGTTACAGTAGTTAGATAGTTCAACATTTTGGCAAATTGCCCCATTGCCATAATCCCTATAGTTTTAGGAGTAGGTTCATTACCTTTAATTGTCGGTGCAAGCTATTTTTAGAACGGCGGAGCAGAGCCGCGAACTGCTCAGAGCTACGCTACGGAGGCTAATGGGATTTCTTGGTTTCCCTCATCAAACTCATCAAATACACAATCCAACAACTCCAAAACGCTCTGGTGGACAAGTTGTGACCTGCATATTCACCACGCTATGAGATATTTCATTTTATTTATTTTATTTTACCTTTACTTTACCAGGCAGATTGCTTGAGATAAAAAAAGAATTTATTTTCCAAGCAAGGCCTGGCCAAGAAAGCAGCAACAAGATATACACACAAAGAAGAAGGGACAGACATGAGAGAGAGAGAGAAAAACAGATAAATGACGTCCAGAGCCCTATCTTCTCTAGATAGTGATGGGACTTTACGAGACTGAGTTGTTTTAGAGGCAAATTCATGCAAAACCGCTGATGCACGTTGCCTTCAGGAGCAGTTTTTCAACAAACAGTCTCTTCATTTACCTCTAAAACAACTCGTCTTGTAACGTTCTGTTATTATCTCATAGCGTGGTGAATGTGCAGGTCACAACTTGTCCACCAGAGCGTTTTGCATCATATGGAGCTGATGAATACAGGTCTTGTTATAACTCTGTTTTGGTCTCCACCATCTTCAGAGTACAGTACAGTAACAAACATGTTTCCCTGCATATTGTTTTATTTATTTTAAATATAGCCATACAAGAAATATGAATATGTAAGGTTAAAGTAATTAAATTAAATGAGGCTAAATAAGCTCCATTTCATTCATATTTGCATAATATTATAACAATTTTTCCAATAAAGATGTTTTCTGAATATGTTTTGTAAAGTTGTATGAAGCCTTTCTGTGCCGTATTATGAAATGAAATGATTGCATGCACTTGAGAGGAGTGTTTAGTGTTTTCTAAATCAACTGACTGATGAACTCACTTGTGAGAGTCTCCTTGATGGCTCCTCTCTGCATCTGTGCCTCCATCTGCCTCTGTTTCTTCCTCCTCTCCCTGGCCCTCCTCTTGGCGTCCGCCTCCAGACCCGACATGACGGAGCTGTCCATCTCCAAGTGGCTGTTCCCGCCTTTCTTGGCCGCCACCATCTGCTCCAGCTTCCTGATCAGCTCTTTCACCTGCGTCCTGTCGCCTTTGCGCTGGTTGTTCACCACGTGGTATCTGCTCCCGCACTTCTGGAGGAGTCTCTGGAGCGGCGGTCCGCTGGTGGCGATGCGTTGCTCCATGGTGGCGAGGCCCAGTTCGTCTCCTCTGGTGAACAGCAGCATGGTGTGATCCCAGACCCCTCCCCCCAGCGGCTCCAGATGCTCCTCTATCTCCTGGATGTAGGCGTCGTTCACCGAGGCGCAGGAGCGGACCACCAGGAGCACGGCGTGGGGGCCGGGGGGACACAGCGACACGCTCCGGGAAGTCTCTCTCCTCACCCAGTTGGGGGTGCTGTTGAGCGGGTAGTACCACTCCCACCCGGGCGTGTCCACCACCGTGACCTTCCTCGCCTCCACATCGGCCCGTCTCTTCACGCACTCCTCCGTGGGCTTCCCGCTCTCAAAGCCGCCCACTCCCCCGAGGATGGTGTTCCCCGCCGCGCTCTTCCCCGTCCCTTTCCGGCCCAGTAGGACCAGTCTGAGTTCTGGGAGAGCTGGTGGGACGCTGCTTGTACGAGGAGAAGGAGGAGAAGGAGAAGGAGAAGGAGAAGAAGGAGAAGGAAGGCGGCGTTGTGTTTCCATTGCAGCCTGCAGACTCTCATCTGTGAAGAAAGGGAGAAGTACTTCCTCAGTGCACCGCACCGGATAAGCTGAATGACACAAAACACAGAAGTGTGACAACAGTCAGTCGTTGAGTCGCTTAATTCAAACATAAATTTAAACTTTTTTATCGTTATTTTAATTGATTTATCTTTAAACCTGCTACTACAGGGTTATACTTTTCATAGCAATAGTTATTATATTCACATAAATACTTGAACATACAGTTAAATCACAATTTGCCAACAAAAACGACAAACTTGCATCATCCTCTGCTGCAGCCCTAAGTAAGCTGCGTCTTTACAAGCTTATTTCACATTTACAGAGCTTAAATGTTTAAAAGAAGAAACAATGGAGGAGCTCAGCAACAGACTCACCTCCGTTGGCGGTGACGCTGCTGACCGGGCTGCCGCCGTTCTCATCTGTCGTGTCCATCGCCCTATCTGTCCACTTTTGTTCCTCTTGTCCTTCCTCTTCCTCTTTTTCGGTTCCTGCGTGCGACTTTTTCACAGGAAGAGTTTCGTCAGCCTCATTGTGACAGAGAACTGAAACACTCTGATAGTTATTCGATCCAAGATGACGAATGGCGGCGCTGCTCAAGACAGAAAGTGATATGTAGGCTTCACCGTGGTCATGTGACCCACCTGTGGTTTTTTTTTTTTTTCCTTTTTCTAACGTACGCTCATTGAAGAACACAGGAAGTGAAGAGGAGGAACCTTGAAGCTTTAATGGCACACTTCAGTTTTACACACACACACACACACACTTGCAAAAACACATGCTAAAAACACACTAACACAGGTGCATCCATGTTGCACACAGCTGCAAGGATTCATTCATTTATGCACATGACATGTTGTACATTCACAATACAAGTGTGTGCATGCAGACACACACACACACATGCAGGCTTCATGCTAAGAGCTGCAGAGCCTCTTACAGACACTGTCCTGTGGTAAATGTGTGGCAGATCTGTTTCCTTTCCTCTCAGGCAAACTCACACGCAGAGCAGACTCAGCCCTGTGGTGAACACTTCCTGTGCACTTTTGTCTTTTCTGCCTTTGCTCAATCGGACAACGTGATCAAACGGCAGGTAGACGCTGCTGCTGCTCCCGCTGCTTTTTATACAAAGTGCACATCTATTACCTGCAGTATCTTTGATTGAAATCAGTATAGAAACTGAAATAAAACAAATGCAAATGAATGAGGAAGAATCATCAGTCGTCATGTTTATCGGAGCGTCAAAGCACAGAGTGTATGTGTTTATTTATGCACTGTTACACTTCGTCATGGTTCTCAGAAACAGCCGCTGACTAAACAAACCCAAACCCCCAAATCACATGATCACATGATCACACCAACGACTAAAACCTACTTGTCAACTGTCAATCTGATTAGTTTATTATTATTTGTACATTGTAGATAAATACGTGTATTATATAAATTATTTTTTAGTTTTAAGTGCTTTTTTTTCTCTAAGTTGTCTCTCTGTTTCTAGACAGATCTATTAACGTTACCTGATGTGAGTTTAAGATTTCTTTGGTACAAAATCTTAAATATGATACTGATACTGATATTACGATTTGTTAAACTATTTATTTATTTATTTATTTTATTTAAAGGGACAGTGCAAGTTAATGGACATCACCATATACGATAATGTAAACATGCCAGATTGTAGCCATTGGCTAATTTCTAGCACACGTTCCCTGGGTAAAGTAGAGACACAAATAAAAACAGATAATAACATTCTTAAAACAAAGTGGTAAAGTGCGTACATGCCTCAAGTGCAATTAATAACAAAGTGCAATCAGTCTTAATAAAGTGCATCTAGCAGTACATTGTAAAGTGCAATAGTCTGGATAACAGTAAAGTGCAGTAGTCATTAAATAAACATGTTTCAATCAGTCAAATATACATTCAGTAATGTAATTCTAAAGTGTACAGTTGTTCTATGCATTATTTACATGTATTGCATTATTGCACAATCATTATCCCATTCATCTGATTTGTCTCAAATGTAAATTGTCTCTTAATTCTCTCTGAGAATACACCGACCCCTGATCGCCGCTGCTCTGGACAAACGCCATCAGCTGATGGAGATCATGGTATTCAATAGAAAGACCCAGAACAGCCACTAAAAGGACCTCGACCTTGGTGAGATTATTTTTTGCTAATTAAACAAGTTTCATTTCAAAACATGTTGACCTGTTTTAAAATGATTCAGTGCAGGAATCAGGTCCAATATTTTGTACTTTACTCCTTCGGCTCTGGTTTGTGGTGTCGGTGTCGTACAGGAAATACTAAATCAACACCAAAGAGAACAAAACAGAGCAGCTAATGATAGATGAAGCCTGTGGCCGTAACTCATCGCGATCGAAAATAGAGATACATGTGTTTCTCTAAACAGTCGTCGTATTGTGTGACGAGCCAGCGTCCTTTCATCGGGCCTGTGGTCGGAGCTGCTTGCTGTCACTGCCACACCTTGGCTGTGTGGCGTCCCTGGCTGCATACATGGTACAACACGTTCCCATGTGCAGCACCACGAAAACACATACACACACATTAGATCACGTCCTTTATGATTCATCCCTTCCCTCAGCACCAGTCAGGGTTAATAAAAACAAACCCTGTTTATGGAAAGGACTAAATCAGCTGCACTGATTTGGCGCCATTAACCCAAGCAGAGTTGTTTTGAGGCCTGTTAAGTGTTTGGTGAATATTACCATGATGGATGCCTTTTCACATGTATGAGGCTTTTTTTTTTAAATGTCAAATGAATTACTTTTTATTGGACCGCCTGCAGCAGCAGCAGCACTTCCCTCCAAATATGAGGCAGCCTGGCATTTAAAAGTCTCCATATCATGAATAGAAAACAGCCACACCCCCTCGAAATAAAAATAATAATCAGCCCTGAGGCTCTCACTGGTTCTCTTTAATGCAAAATGTACATCTGACTTTGCATTTGTTGATTATTTTGTCCTTGAAATTAATGGTTAATCAAGAGTATAAGAGCTAGTGGTGGAAATTGGAGCCATAGAAACCTACAATGAAGTGTGTGTGTTTTTAGATTGTTTCCACATGTGTTTCAGACTCAGAATCAATTCAGTGAATCAATGCTTGTGCACACACACCTCCCTGCTTCAGAGAGAGAGAAATGAAACAGTGTTTTATGTTCTGGTGCAGCACTGATGGAAACTCTTGGCGGGAGCCGCAGATGATTGAAGGAAATCTTTTGCACTGGCTCTTCAGCAGAGGGACTTTTTGTTATGGTGTTTGGACTCGTTTCTCGCTTTTCACTTCCCTGCAGCAACATGTCAGTGCCAATATGGAAAACTACATGCTAGAGTGGTTGTCGTAGCGTCATGGTTAATAGTAGGTGACGCATCAGCATTAGGAAAGGTAGAAGCTGTGGAGACTGACCTCCTTTAAAAAAAAGAAAACAGGCCCATAAGTTGATCCCGCAGAAGGTCATGATGACCAGTGACATTTTGTTGCCAAGTGACATCTAATGGTCACAGCAGTTATGACAGGAGCCGGAGACACAGTTGGTGTGTTTACAGTTGTAACCATAACAACTACTGTCCAACACGCCAGTCAGAGAGTTGTAGTAGCACTAGTAGTAGGGAGGTTAAGCGACATTTGACTTCAAGTCATGATGCAAAGATCCCCTTTGGCATGGAAGTTGTTTTTAAAACACGTCTTAAAACGCACTTCTACTCCCTGGCTTTTAACACAGTTTGAAATCCTAATATTTTAGCAACTATGGTCTTATTATTTATTGGTTTTGCTGTTTTTTATCTGTTGTGCTTTCTTACTGAATGTTGATTTGTTCACTGTTTTTTGTGTAAAGCACTTTGGTCAACTTGGTTGTTTTTAAATGTGCTCTATAAATAAATTGGATTGGATTGGATTGGATTGGATGGAAGTACCTTAGGGTCATACAAATAAATCTATCCTAAGACACAAGTGAGATCACACGTTGTATCCGGAATAAACATGTTTTTAAAATGCCTTTTTTTAATTGAGAAAACGCATGTTAAAAGCACATTCCATTTAGAATGTCCATATAAACTACAATGTTTTCAGCTCCTGGATGTTATCTACAGCTTATTTGTAACATGATTGCAATATTTCAGGATTGTTTCTCAGTTTGAATGATCAACAGGGATCTAATGCCTTTCAATCTGTAGGGTGGACTGACATAGGAAGCCTAAAGTCCAGTCAAGACATTCCATTATGGCTAATTTGAAATAAGAAATAAAGATACTGTAACATCATGAGATTGATAAGATGAGCATTAATAAGCATTCACAAAAGTAAAAATCTACCAAAAATAATGAAGCTTACCAGTTTCTCAGCATTACTCTGAGAGAGGATCTTAGCCAGCTACTGTGCTGGTGAAATAAGTCAGTCCTAATCATGTGCTTTATGTGGGAGCTGCGAACCCAAACTTCCTTATATGTAGGCTACATAAAAGCAGTAGTAGTAGTGGAAGTAGTGTAGTAGTGATAGTGTAGAAGTGGAGTAGTGGTGTTGTAATAGTAGTGTAGTATGGTAGTGAAGTAATAGTAGTGATAGTAGCATCGAAGTAGAAGTGCAGCAGTGATAGTAGTGTAGCAGTAGAGTAGTGTTATAGTAGTGATTAGAGTGTAGTGATAGTGGCAGTAGTAGTAGTAGTGTAGCAGTGCAGTAGTGTTATAATTGTGATAGTAGTGTAGTGATAATAGTAGTAGTAGTGTTATGGTAGTGATAATAGTAGTAGTAGTGATAGAAGTGTAGTCATGATAGTAGTAGTAGTGCAGGGTATCCGCGGGGTCTTGAAAAGTATTAAAAGGTGATAAATCAATTTTGGGAAAATTAAGACCCTTAAAAAGTATTAAAAAGTCTTTTCACAGCTTTATAAGGTCTTAAATTTTGAAGGTATTTTTTCTGAATCAGCTGAATTAGCTAGAGTCCTAAAAAACATTGTGAAAGTGTGTGAATTTATTAGTTTTATTAAAAAACAAAGATGAACCGGTACATAGAAAACTAGGCTATTGTGGGTGCGTAAATTGTTTGTAAATTGATCAAATTTGCCTTTGATTTATTCTCCCAGCCTATTTTGAATTATGTTGTATCATAGTGGTTAGTCTTTATCACAAACTAAAACTGTTAAGTTAAAAGTGTCATTGATGTAAATGGTTACAGCTTGAAGTGGTGGTGAGGTATTAAAAAATATTGATAAGGTCTTGAAAAAGTCTTAAAAAGGTATTAAAATTAACTTCAAGATTCCTGTATATACCCTGTAGTGTAGCAGTGCAGTAGTGTTATAGTAGTGATAGTAGTACTAGTATCACTAATAGTAAAGTAGTAGAAGTGTGTATAGTTGTGTAACTCAGACCCTGATCGTCCTCTGAACCGGTTCATGAGCCTGAATCAAACGTCTCGCTCCAGTCTTCAGTCTTCAGTCTTCAGTCCGTCACAGTGGACGAGGAGGACGACAGTGATTTGTGACACCATGACCTCATGGTGCTGGTGGTGGTGGATGACTAAATACTTCTGTGTGTGTTGCTCTGGAGTGGAGTTGTTAAATCTGGAGGACTTGTTGCACAATTGGTTATTTATTAAGAACAAAAAAAAACCCAAAAAACCACGACCAGAACCCACTGGTGCAGCACCGGGAGTGTCCTCGCCATGGAGACAATAACACAAACCAATAAAAAAAACAACAACCCTTAAAATTAAAACACTGGTAAACCATCAGAAGTGCACTGCAAAAACTCAAAATTTTACCAAGAATATTTGTCTTATTTCTAGTCAAAATGTCATTTCTAGTCAAAACAAATCTAATTCTACTTAAAATAAGACTCGTCACATTAAAAAGTAGCTTGTTTTTAGACACTTTTTACTTCTTTCAAGCATATTTTCACTTGAAATAAGTAGAAAAATCTGACAGTGGATCAAGTTTTTCTCTCTTATTACAAGCACAAAAAACTTGCTTTCACTGGCAGATTTTTCTACTTATTTCAAGTGAAAAAAATCTAAAAACAAGTTAATTTTTAGGTGATGAGTCTTATTTTAAGTGGAAAGAGTTTAGTTTAGACTAGAAATGAGACATTTTGACAAGAAATAAGACAAATATTCTTGGAAAGATGTAGAGTTTTTGCAGTGTGAGCACACCACATACACACATCACACACCTGTGGCCATAGAGACGGGATTAAATCACTACAAAGAGCGTAGATATAAATAACATAGATCAACAATACTAGAAACAAACACTGGACGGAAATAGAGATCAGTCAGCGCCACCGCCGCCGGTGAGCAAAAACCATGTTGTTACAAAACTGGGCAGAAGATCAACATGAATCACTTGTGATACTAAATTAATACATGATATGCACATGTTGCACAAGATGGCAGACAGGTTTTCTTTTCAGCTTCGCAGCCAAGAATAAACTCCCAGTGGCGACTTCAGACATCTGGTCGGACTTAGAATAATAATGGTTTTAACTAGAATAGCGATTCAGTGAGGCTGTACTTAAACACACGGGTGTTAATTTGCTAACATGGTGATGTTTATCAGTTATGAACCTGACGGCCGGCCGCCTCACCAGGGCCTTTGTCTGTCTGTTGATGAGCCCCCTCCCCACATCACCCATCCCCCCACCTCCTCCTCCACCCTGTGTGGGTTTCCTCCTGCTTCTCCAGCTTCCTCCCACCGTCCAAACACAGGCAGCAGCAGCAGCAGCAGCAGCAGCAGCACAGGTTAAATCTGAATGAATTGTATGTCAGCTCTGTGGCAGACTGGCAGCTGGTACATGCTGTACCCAGACTCTCAACCCAGACCCCCCTCCCCCTAAACCCACCCCCAATTACACTAAAGGACATACAGTAAGCAGAAAAGCTGATGAATACATGTATAGATCATCTAAGATCAATGTTTCATGACCGTTCATCCATCAATAGTGATACTCTATGAAACAAAACAAAGATGCAAGAAAAGAATATGAGTAAGATGTAAGATGATTATTTTGTGTGCGTGCGTGCGTGTGCGTGCGTGTGTGTGTTTGTGTGTGTCATCTTGAATGAGACTCGATCAGTCTGTGACTTTATCTGTCTGAGCCTCGTCCAGCTGTGGTTTGTGCAGAGATGGTAGATTCCACATCCTGCTCCCAACTTGGACTGACCAGCTACACCCACGACAACACTGTTTCCCCGCAGAGCACACACACACATGCACACGGTCATGCACACACACACACACACATGCACGCACACACACATGCATGCACACACACAGATCTTCCTTGCCCCTGTAGGATATATAAACAGAGGCAGAGGAGACTCCCAGCCGGTGAAGCAGCAGCAGACTGACTCCAACCAGCAGCAGCTTCTCTCTCCACCTGCGTCTGAGCTGCGTCCACTCGGCACCGAGACAGACTCGAAGACTGAATTCGTAAGTACGACCTCTGCTTTGGTGCAAAACTTTTATTGCACCAAGGTTTCTTAATGGTTTCTTTTGTTTTGTTTATACCTTCCAGATGTGAAGATGCAAATTAATTTGCTGACACATCTGAGAGTCACTTAAAAAGTTTTGCAGTGTTTGAAACTTTTTGCAGCAGCAAAAGAAACTCACTTACAAAACACTATGTACATGGCTGCATGAGTCATAACAAAGTGTTTCTGAACTATTAGTAATAATAGTGTTTATAGTAACAGTGGAGCTAAATCAACAGTTTGCTTCTAGTCTTGTTCAGCATATGCAGCATTGAAACATATTGCAGAATTTATATTTGATTTATATCTTTTTTTGTCTTTGAAAGTATGTTTTATGATACTGTATATTTTTATCACATCAATGTGAAAATGTTGAGTTCTGCTTCTAAACATGTTTGACAACAGTTTTTTTTATGAATTGTTGCTAAAACATGAACCATACTGCAGTATAATCATAGAAATTGAGTAGACTTTTGATGTACTTTACTTGAGTTTTTCCAATTTGTGTGACTCAATAACCTACTCCAGTAAATATTTTATAGAAAAATGTCATTTTTATTCCATTTTATTAACTCTACAGTTACAGGTTGTAAGAACTTACAACAGCATCAGTAACAACAATGCAGAATATTACCACTGGGCTCTAGTGTGAATAATGATACTTTTCAGTATTATGCAAATAATAATTTTGTATTTTTACTAAACCTTCCTCATCTTTTCCAGTGCAAAAAAAAATCGAGTTTAGTGTATTTAGGGCTGATGGGTTAGGAAAAGAAAAAAAAATTGAGGATAGCATCATTCAAAACTATATGATCAGACTTATTATAGCTGTTAATAATAGTGGGTTGTAGCCATAGTAGAGAAGTGTGCCAGGGATTCATCAGTATCTAATCCAATAGTAATGGAAGTGGAAATCGAGATGTTTCCACTCATGAGTCCATAAAAGTGAAAACAATGAAGCAAAACGACCAAAACTGAACGAACCCTCCACTGTGTGAATGAATCAAACTGTTAGATCCAAGTTTATGGTGCAAACACCTCGATGTAAACAAAGACCCTCAGTGTACTCGCTGTGACTCATTAAACCCACAACACACCAAACACAACATACAGTAAATGACATCAACCCCTCAGGGGGCCCACATGGGGTCTACCACCTAAAACCTGCTCCCAGGGGGCCGAGCTGCAGGTCGGAGGGGCCTGAAGCCATGACGATTATGTAAGAGTGAGGTAAGACTGATTTAACCGTTAAACACACAGCATCTGTTTTCATTAGATGCAAACAGGGGGGGCACAGTATGGAGTTGGTGCATTTGTGGTACAACACCTGGCAGAGGAAAAGCCTCACGGTTGCATAATGTGGGAGTGGGCAGGGGTCTGCATGAGTCATGACTTCACACAGTGGATGGTCTGTTTTCACCTGGACCGGCGGTGGCAGAGATGGACATGGACAAACAATAGTATATACTTAGTTTAAAAGTATGCAGATGTATTTAAACTCAATCTAAAGTTGTATTATTATGTTATATTATAGGTTTTTATGCAAAAAACATAAAGCTTTTCATTTGTTTTGTTGCTTGATACTTTAAACTACAATTGTTATTAGATTATCATATATTTTACATGTAAAAACAAACACCAACTACTTAAAATACTGCAGAGGTACTAGAGGTACTAAATAAATATGATAAAACATTAGTGAGATGGAAGCAGGAAGTAGCTAAAAATGGAAATACTCAAGTACTTCAAACCTGTTTTAAATAGTACACATGTATGACTTTTTATATATGTTTATAAGTAGAACATGTGCTGACACTGTACTGTGGTTAACAGCTATAAAAACTACTAATATCTCTCTGAAACAGCTCTTCTTCCTCTACATGAACAAACCACTGTTGAAACTTTGTGTTTTTGGTTTCACAGTTTTTTTTTTCTGTTTATCATAATTTATCATGTTGACGTGACATCACACCTTTGAAAACTCCCATGACTGGGACGGACTCTTATTTGTCTCTTCTACACAACTTTGTCTTTTTATAGACATGATTGACGCACTGTGTTGAAGCGGATGTTCCTCTCTGCGCGACCACAAACACACAAGACAATATTTGCAAAGTGAAAATAAGCGGCTCAACACTAAGAGCAGAGCCAACGTCTTACCGGACAGGGCGTTACAATATATCACACACACACACACACACACACACACCCTCCTCCTACAGACCAACACACAAACACACACTGAATCCACATGTGATATAGAAATGTTCTTTGTATTTAATAATACATGCAGAAAGTTACGTCATTCATGAACTTCTGTATTTTATTTGCTACTTGAACACCTCCCGCTCTCTCTCTCTCACACACACACACACACACACACACACACTGGCACGTTTCCTGTTCACACAGATGTAAGGCAGATGAGTGAAAAATGTGAGAAGAGGTTGTTCGCCATGCAGGAATGAGTAGAGCATGATGGGAATTCAGGCTTTCAAAGCTGCAGAAGCTCTTAAAGGGGACATATAATGGAAATATTACTTTTTGAAGGCTCTTTAACATATATTTAGGTGTTTTTCTTGTCTTCCAGCCCCTAAAATGTGAGAATTGGCAAAAAAATTCAGGCTCCCTAAATTGAACTCCATGTAGTTTTACGAGCTGTTCCCTCGGTTGTCTGACAATGTCATTAGTTTTTGAATTTGCATAATCCCACCTCTACCTGGGACCAATAGAAGGGGTGGGGCGAGGGCAGTGGTTCATTTGCATTTAAAGGGACAGGCACTGAAACCAGCTGTTCTGAACAGGGCTGTTTTGAGCAGATGAAAAGAGCTGTGATGTTTGATCCTTGGGGTATTTTGACCGGAATATGTCACAGACATGTCTTTAAGACACCTGGGAACTATTTTAAATTGTGGAAAAGGGGCATAATATGTCTCCTTTAAAACTTTTTAAAATGTTTGACCGCTCTAAGATCTAAATGAAAAGCAATGGAGACACAGCAAACACAAGTGAGAAAACTTTGTCCTTTGTCATCCTTCTCTCTCCTCTTCCAGTCCTGCCCAGGATCATCCAGACAGAGCTACCACCACCACCACCATGTCTGACCAAGATGTCGTCCCGACTCCCTCTGCACCCCCTCCTCCGCCCTCTGGACCCCGCCCCAAGGTGACGAACCGCGGCCGCTCCACAGATCCCTTGGCCACCTCCAACTCCGACTTCATGGACATCCCCGAGCGCGAGTACCACGTTGCCCCGGGCCCCAGAGGGTATCCACCTATGACTGGTAAGAACCCAGACAAGGCGTCACAGTGCGTCTTGGTCGGAGAAGATAAACTCCTTTTCCCAGCAGTGACGCTGTTTCCAGTCAACTCTGTTTAATGACTGACACATGAACCACGTCCAAACTGGATAAATTCACTTCCTGCAGGTTGTGGTTAAACCGCAGCTTCCAACCTTCCACACACACAGATATACAGATGTGACAGGAATGTAATGTCTGGTAATTATTGTAAATAAACAGATTATTAGCCAATAACAGCCATAGGATTTTGAAGATTTTGTTTGTGGCCCACAAAACAGTGTTAAAGTGCAAACACCAAATTACACACATTGCTTACAACTGAATGAACAGACACATGCATATAATAGAGATAGGCAAATTAATTAACCTCAGATCTCTTTGGGTTTATTGCTATTGCTAGTAATTGGAGATGGTGTGCATAACGCCCTACGTATTATGGGCTACAGAAGATTACAGAAAAAATATTTGAATTAAAGAGGAACTATGATTAATTTTTACCTTCATTAAAAAACTTCAGAGTAATTGTGATGGTTAAATAATCATTGAATAATGCGAGGTGGAGGCTCTCTGCCTTCCACCTAGCATCTTTTGGCCGAAAACCAACCTTGTAAGATCACCCTAACTCAAGCGTGCCCTGTAACTCATAATCTGTTGTTTATTATAAATAAGACTTTACAAATATACACATCGTAACGTTATCCAGCGCTCCATTGATTGAGTTCTCGCTGGCTTCATTGAAAACAAACAAATTGAAAATGCACATGGCCGGGAGGAGGGTTAGCATAGCAGCAGAAAAGTGACCGGACTTGCATAGTTCCCCTTTAACTTTTGTAAGGAAAACAGTGTGGAACATGTTTATGTGTTAAATGAATTGAATTGAACCGCAGTTGGGACCTTTCTGACCATTTGGATCTCACAAGTGGTTGTGGCCCTAAACAAAGGCACAGAGTGTTTATGCCAGCAGATGAATACCTGAGTGTTTCTCACTCTGCGGTCCCAAATCCATCCCAAAGTGTTTGAGATGTCCCGCTCTCCTTGTCTCCTTGTCGCTCTCTGTCCGTTCAGATATGCTTGACATCGTCGACGTGGACATGATGCGGAGGCCCACCGAGAGCAACAAGATGCAGCATC
The DNA here is from genome assembly GCF_905171665.1 of Trachurus trachurus. Classification (NCBI taxonomy): domain Eukaryota; kingdom Metazoa; phylum Chordata; class Actinopteri; order Carangiformes; family Carangidae; genus Trachurus; species Trachurus trachurus. The sequence goes on along the minus strand of NC_139909.1, from coordinate 15,958,607 downwards.
ACACCATGTACTACAACTCGGACAATCTCATCGTCCGCCGAGGTCAAGAGTTCGAGGTCAAGATCACCTTCAACCGCCCCTACAACCCGGCTCAAGACAAGATCGCCCTGGAGTTTATCATCGGTGAGTCGTTGTCGACGGTCGTTTTCATCCTGCAGGAAACACTTGAATCCGTCGTTGTGAGTGTGTTTTCCCTCCACCAGGCTCCAGCCCTCAGTACAGCAAGGGCACCTACATCCCCGTCTTCCCCACCGCGGAGCGTCAGACCTCCTGGGCCGGTCGCGTCACCAACACATCGGGCAACGAGGTCACCATGGGCGTCACTCCCAGGGCAGATTGCATCGTGGGGAAGTACCACATGTACGTCGCCGTGTCAACAATGTATGGCGTCCGCAGGACCGTTAAGGACCGGAGCCGGGACCTCTACATCCTCTTCAACCCCTGGGCTCGAGGTCAGTTTAGGACTCTTGTCTCATTATTCACTTAAAGGGATAGTTCAACATTTTGGCAAGTTGGCCCATTGCCATAATCGCTACAGTCATAGCAGTAGGTTTGTTACCTTTATTTGTCAATGCAAGCTATTTTTAGAACGGCGAAGCAGAGTTGTGAGCTGCTCAGAGCTATGCTATGGAGGCTCATGGGATTTCTTGGTTTCCCTAGTCAAACTCATCAAATACACAATCCAAAAAGTCAAACGCTTTCGTGCACAAGTTGTGACCTACACATTCACCACGCTATGAGATAATAACAGAACGTTACGAAACGGAACCATTTTCAAGGTAAATACAGAGTCTGCTTGCTGAAAAACTGTCACTGAACACAATGCGCATCAGCGGTTTTGCATGAATTTACCTCTAAAACAACTCTGTCTGGTAATGTTTTGTTATTATCTCATAGCGTGGTGAATGTGCAGGTCACAACTTTTATTTGATGAGTTTGATGAAGGAAACCAAGAAATCCCATGAGCCTCTGTAGCGTAGCTCTGAGCAGCTCACGGCTCTGCTCCGCCGTTCTAAAAACAGCTTGCACTGACAATTAAAGGTAACGAACCTACTGCTATGACTGTAGCGATTATGGCAATGGGCCAATTTGCCAAAATGTTGAACTATCCCTTTAAGCATCGATGTGACTCTTTGTTTTATTTATTTTTCTTTCTCAGATGACGCCGTGTTTCTGGACGATGAGGCCGAGAGGGAGGAGTGTGTGATGACGGAGGTGGGGATCATCTACCACGGCTCCTTTGACGACGTCTCTGAGAGAAACTGGAACTATGGACAGGTAGGAGGAGGAGAAATAACACGATAAAGGACTTTAAGACTTACTCAATTGCAATTACTTCAATTTCCCTCTATATCTGAAACAATATTTGATTCCCTTCAGTTCACAATACAACCTTAGGCATACTGGTCAACTTTTCTTTTTTACCCCTAGAATCAATAAAGAATCTGGTCGACGTGCATTCAAATACAAAGCCCCTGCTGACTGGAATAATCTCCCTGGTTCAATTAGGTCTATATCCTCTTAACATCTTTTTAAATCAGCATTGTTTACCTACCTTCAAACACCCTGCTCCTGTCTGTGATGTAAGGTCCCTCTGACATGAAGTGTAACTAATCAAATAAATTACTGTATTTATTTTTATCTCATTTATTTATTTTTATTTTTTATTTTTACTGGTGTGTTGTATGGGGGGAGAGTCAGGATCGATAGAGCATTGTAGTGTGTGAGTGTGTGTGAATGGGCGTCTGTGTCTTTATATTGTATCATGTGTCTGTTCTTTTTTTGTTTGTTTGTTTGTTCGTTGTTGTTTTTTTTTTGTCTGTTCGTTTGTTCTGCTTACTTTCTTTGTATGTTACAATGTACTATGTATGTTTGTATTTCCGTTGATAACATGGACCCCCTCGAAAATGAGATGGCACATCTCAAGGGGCTATCCTGTAAAATAAAGTCAAAGTCAAACATTCATCATTCATCATCATTGTTTTTTGTTTTCCCAGTTTAACTATGGAGTCCTGGACGCCTGCCTGTACATCATGGACCGGGCTGAGATGCCCATCACCAACCGAGGAGACCCCATCAAGATAACCAGAAAGGCCTCTGCTATAGTGAGATGATGTTTGATCCTTTAAAACATCATATACAGACAGGTTATTATTAGAGAAATGAAATCTAACACCTGCTCTCACTCAGCTGAACTCCCGTGATGACGAGGGCGTGCTGGTTGGGAACTGGACTGGCGACTACACCTACGGAGTGGCGCCCACTTCCTGGACCGGCAGCACAGACATCCTGCTCACCTTCGCCAGCAGCAAGATGTCCGTCTGCTACGCTCAGTGCTGGGTCTACGCCGCCGTCTTCAACTCCTGTGAGATCTCGAAGGAACCCAGATAGAAAAGAAGAATAGATTTAACCCGCTCTTTCCACTTTCCTCTTCATTTTTCTGTCTTTCTGTGTCCCAGTCCTGCGCTGCCTGGGTATCCCGTCCCGCGTCGTCACCAACTTCTACTCTGCTCATGACAACAACGGGAACCTGAAGACCGACATCATCCTGGACGAAAATGGCAGGATTGACCGCAACCGCACCAAGGACTCCATCTGGTACCAATTCACAAATCTGACATTTTTGAGCTGCTGAACTCCACTCTGGTTTATGACATGTTGTTTTAAACAAAGATGATGACTCCAGATACTTTAGGTGACCCCTTGACCTTTACAATTGAGGAATAACAAAATATGAAGTTGTCTATGGATATTCTCATTTGTCCAGGTCATCGTCTCAACAAATTGAATCAAAGGCAACTGGACTTGTATTTGTCTAGGAAGACGTTTCGCCTCTTATCCAAGGGGCTTCATAAGTTTGCAACGCATCGGTCTGCCTTTGATTCAATTTGTTGCACAGAAAAAAATCTAAAGTTAAAGCAGAAGTAAGTGATATATTTGTGTTAATATAAGTCTTAAATAGTTATATCTTCCGACAGCAATCACTTACATAGAGTGTTTGGACTGAAACACGGGTCTGTCAGTCCCTCTGCTCTGCTCTGAGTCGAGGAGAAAACATTTATCGTATCCTACAGTTTTTATCCAATGAGGAGAGAGAACGGCATGCAGGGCTGTGTGTGCAGCCAAGGGACGCTGTGCATGTGGCGACGTAGGGACGAGGACTGTTATGGTGCGTTCAAGGCAACTCGTAACTCCTGTTTTTCCGACCCGTGAAGTCGTACCAGTTCGATCTGGTACGAGTTCACCGGTCGGAAGTTACGAGTGGCCGTTATAGTGACTTTCACAGGTAAAACAGGTCGGAAAAACATGAGTGGGTTGCCTGGAACGCTACAAAGTCGTAAGTTGTGACTTGAAGCTGTAATTTACGATTTCAAAAACCTGCCTGGAACGCAGCATTAGCGATAACGACCGGACCACTTACTTCTGCTTTAACCTTTACATTTTGAAAACTTCTCTCTTGTGGCTCCACAGACGAAAATCTCAAGATCTCATGAACCATTCAGGCCTCTTTTGAGGAACATTGGTCATGACCCCTCCTCCTGTCATCCTCTTACAGCAGCACCAGTCTCATGACAAACACGTTCAATCCCAATACTATAAAGATCACATCCACAATACAGGCCGTTGCCAGGCTGTGGTGCATGGAAGAAATACAGTTTTTAAGGCATCTATCAATAACAAACAGGTTTAGATACTGATGATGATGATAATGTTGATGATGATGTGTGGTAAATATATATCTGTCATTGTCAGGAACTATCACTGCTGGAACGAGTGCTACATGACCAGACCAGACCTGCCAACTGGCTTTGGAGGCTGGCAAGTTGTGGATGCAACACCACAGGAGACCAGCGATGGTATGATAATATGAAGCTGGCAAATATTATGTGATATTTTTAACAGGTTTTGGTTGATTAAGAGTTGTATTAATTGCCATTATTATTATTATTTGATTTACGGCTGAATCAGAGTGACAAAGCAGAACAATGTGGAATAATTAGGTTCAATGTAACGAATGGAGCATTGTTTTCAGTGTTTTTAGAAAATACAGTGATGGCACATCAATAATTAATCTCTTCCTCCATTATCCATCAAGGCATGTACAGATGTGGCCCTGCATCTGTCCAGGCCATCAAACACGGGCAGATATGCTTCCCCTTCGATGCCGCCTTTGTGTTTGCTGAGGTGAATCTTAAACTTGTTTTTGTTAAGAAGCTTCACACTTCTCACTATACCTGTGGGTGGGTTTCTTTGCCCTTTCAAAGGCTCACTCTCTTTCTCCCTCTTTCTACCAACAGGTCAACAGTGATGTGGTGTTTTATTCCCGGATGAAAGACGGGTCCATGAAGCCGGTCAAAGTGAACCAGACTCACGTAGGCCGCATGATTCTGACCAAAACCCCCGGAGACATGACGCGCCGCGACATCACTGATCAGTACAAGTTTCCTGAAGGTAACAACAACAAGAGAAAAAAACATGCACAGTTCAAGGCTTCATATCTGGTAGATTATTTCACTGAAACCGATCCTGAATCTGTTTGTTTTTTTCATGCTGTATAAAAACAGTTAATTTGGGATGATGGTGGCTGAGTGTTGGCACAGTCGGCTCTGCTCTGGCTCTGCAGCACCAGCCACATGCCCTCACGAGGGTGCCAGCTCAGGCGGCGTGTTTGGGGAGTGGACATAGGCCCTTTTGGTCTGGGGATCGGCTCCAGCTGGCATCACGAGGACCTGAATAGTTGGCTCAGTTCTGGGGCTGAATTTACTGTCACTTTGGTATGAATTTGGCAACAAATATTCGGAAAACTGTTAGCCAAAGTTATTTCTTATTATCCCCAAATAAAACAGATGCAGATGATCAGGAAGGTCAAACATTTTGCGATATAACCAAAAACAAATGTTAATATTTTTCTTCTTTTTTTACGAACAATAGATAGATAGATAGATAGATAGATAGATAGATAGATAGATAGATAGATAGATAGTTAGATAGATAGATAGATAGATAGATAGATAGATAGATAGATAGATAGATAGATAGATAGATAGATAGATAGATAGATAGATAGATAGATAGATAGATAGATAGATAGATAGATAGATAGAATTTTTAAAATGAGTGAACGGAAAATGTTAATTTAAGAAGGGTAAGTAATAAATAAGCCGATGCTTCAGCCTCCACCTTTTCGGTCAAAGTGCATTGAATTGCTTGTTGTGTTTTTGTTTTGTTTTGTTTTTGTTATGTTTTGTTTTGTATCTATACTTTTATATTTGCCAATTGTAGTATTTGTTTTTACAAAGACCGAAATAAACACACTAAACTAAACTGTTGTGCAGATTAGTTCATTTCATTTCCAATCACCCAATCCAGGCAGCACAGAGGAGCGGACCGTCCTGGAGAAAGCCGAGGAGTACGGCTGCAAACGAGACAAGTCCGAGCTTCCCGTGTCTGACGTGGACGTGGTCCTGCCCGCCCTGGAGGTCCGGGTCGGAGACGACTTCGAGCTGGCCGTGGAGTTCGTCAACAAGAGCGACCAGAAGCGCACGGTGACCGCCTACATCAGCGGAAATGTGGTGTATTACACCGGAGTCACCAGCTCCGAGTTCCTGTTTCAGTCTCCAGATGTGAAGATCGGCCCCAACAGAAGTAAAACCTTTCACAAATATACATTGTTTCAGATCTAGACTTTAAAAAGAAAACACCCGATTAAAGAGAGGAAGAACTGCAGTGTTGTGTTTTTCTGTTCTGCAGGTGTGAAAGAGTTGGTTTCAGTGAAGTCGACGAAATACATGGACGAGCTGGTGGAACAGGCCAACCTTCACTTCATCATCACTGGGAAGGTGAAGGAGACCGGCCAGATCGTCTCCGCCATGAAAGTCATCGTCCTGCACAGTCCTGAGCTCCTCGTCGAGGTCTGAGATAACGTTTTCTCCCAACACGGATCAATCAATTTGATTTTTTGACATCAGATTGAGATTGGTGGTTCATCACTTAGAAAAAAAACTTACCTCTAGTTCTTTGTAATTCAAAAGCGTGCTATATAGATGTAGTTGGTTGAATTTGTGTGATGTAGCCTACTTCCTGTGTGTACTTCAGGTGTCCGGCGGAAGCAGAGTCCACGAGGAGATGATGGTGAGCGTGCAGTTTACAAACCCCTTCACCTTCAGCCTGGAGGGAGTCTACATTCGTCTGGAAGGAGCTGCGATGATGACACCCAAGTACAAATACTACAGGTGAGCATAGCACAGAGGAATGTGTGTGTGTCTGTGTGTGTGTGTGTGTGTGTTTGGGTGTCAAACTATGGGACCCTTGTCATAACTGACACACAACTGAAGTGAAAATCACTCGTTTTTAGTTTGAAAGCACAATTTTTCATCACGTCGCCGGATTCATTCATCTGTTCACCTCCGTGTGTAGGTTGCGCGGCACAAACACTTCCTGATGGGCTGTAGACATTTTTTCCAAATTTGCATCATAAAGGAAATCCATCCAACTCCTGTTTTGATATTCAAATTACACAAAGAATACTCTAAAACTGTGTTTTTTTGATGTAGGATGTGGAGCAGGTGCTTTTTATTCATAACCACATTATGTTCCATTTTATTCCCTGAAAAGCACCAGAGAAGAAAAGAGTGTTATAATGGTGCTAAATGTGCTATTCACTTATACATGGCTAATGTATCACTCATGGTCATTTAATGAATGAATTCCATTTTTTATTATAACTACAAAAGTTGTTCTGTTACATTGATACTAAATCCTATTTCAATTGTAGCTCATTTGTTCTTATGGATTAATATATGAAGCAACTGTGAGGTTTTTTTTATTTATTTATTTATTTATCTTTTTTCAGTATTAAGGCCTGTGTTTTTGACTGTGACTGCTGTGACTGTGACCTTTCGGTAACCAACTCCAGCTGTTCTGGTTTCAGTCTGATCCCAGCAGGCTCCTCTCTGACCTGGACCGAGTTTTTCACCCCGCAGAGGCCCGGCCCCACCAGGATGATCGCTACTCTGGACTGTGCTGCCCTCAGGCAGGTGTCCGGCCAGGCAACTTTCACCGTCAAGCCCTGAGGATCGTCGGAGGATCACTACAGGATTGCCACGGGATCACACATATCCCTCATCATTTAACTCAGTTACACTTCGGCAAAAATATATAACTCATGTAACCGTAGATTTACAACAGGTGTAGCTTCAGTACTTATAACAGTGGTTTTAGTTTTAAAATACTCTGCATTATTAGTCATAAGAACAGCATGTGCATTAGGATCTATTCTTCTTGAAGCACCAGGGGTTAATCAAATCAATTTTATAACCTATTAAACGAAGGAAACCTATGGTTTTTAAGTTTAGAAGAAGACAAAACACATCTACATACAATGTTGTCTCGTATTGGGTTTTATTTGGAAATCTTTTTGATCAAAAATATCAAAATACACCAATGTCCCAAAATTCAAGTTGCAGTTACAGATTTTCAGCCACTAGGGGGCAGAATTACTCCAACATAAGTCCAACAGACACAGAGCAATATTATCACTGGAGTTATTTTGTTTTCTTGATTGATATTATTCCAATAATTAGTTACCTTACTTTACAATTCATGTTAAAAATATCTGTCTCTCTAGCTGATAGGTTATTGATAATGAAGTGGGTTTAAAAAGCTTCTGCAAACACGAGAAACAGGTTTGATTGGGTTATTGACATAAAACTAAAAAGTTGCTGTAAAGTCAAAACAATGAGCCAAAAGACAGCTGGGTGATGTATTAGTGAACAAAATAGTGGTTACTGCAGCTTTAACTTTCCCACTTCAGTTTTTAATCTATCCCCACTATTCATTCAAATTCAAATATCAACACGTCTACCGGTAACTTTTCTACCTTTTCATATAAAGCTATGAAGTCAGTTGCTTCTCTTCTTTTCTGTACAAGAACAAGTGCAAATTTCAATCAAATAAAAATAAATTTGTGACACGTTCTTCCTTTAACTCCAAACGTCTTTGGGTCATTGTTGATACCTGGATGTTATGTTCACATTTCTACTTCATCATGCACTTATTTCAACCTCTACAACTTGGCACAGTTAATGATTCAATATTTTAGGGTATTAAACCTTCAGCTTGGCAGTGAGTGTAATTTCATGAACAGGCCATATAACAGTGGTGATCTGTGTTTGGCCACGTCATTTATGAGCTTGCTTGACGAGGCCTTGAATGTAACTGCCATTCATTGATATGTAAAGGTTTCACACTCAAGCTTTAATGCTTCATATATGTGTTTTCAACACAGTCACAAAATCAAAACTGATCACTGAATAATTGAAAAAGGGAATCATTAGCTTTTACAATGTGGTAATAATACATTATGACAGACCAAATATTTACACGTATATTAATATGTGGGCCAGTACCTTTTTTTTTTATTTATCCTCAATAATTAGATCTTTGATGACTGTAATTACTCCTACTTTCCACACAGCTATAAACAAATACTTGAAAACACCAATGAACGTACATTAACTTTCCCTCGGTCACTTGAAGGTGATGAGGTAGTCTGGGTACGCCTGGTTATCATGGAAAACAACATACATGCTGGGTTTGTTTATATTATCCACCACGCTGTCGTAGCGGTCATGTGGCTGCTCGTCATTGAGCGGTGGCGGCACCTTCATGCCACTTTGACCCTGAGTGTAGAGACCAGTCAGGACTCGAGCCACGAACATCAACTGTGTGCCATCAGCAGCTGGTTTGGAGTAGGTGACCTGGGCTGAGTAGCTGGCATTGACAGCAAAGTAGGTCCCTTGTCCATAGGCCGTTGCTGGGAATAAGAGAGAACGGGGAGTTATCAAGAAGTACCCAATAGATGATCAATAGATAGATCTTAGAAAATGCTAAGGGTTATGGTTAGGAGTCAACCCAGGTGATCAATCTCCAACAGCAGCAATGATAACAAGCAGCCTGTAGATGTCACTGTGGCATTATTTTTGGCCAGGCCCTACTCTAAAGGATCATTACCATTTTGACCAGCAAAGCTCCTGTTGAACCCAGTTTTCATGATGGAGTCACAGTTGTCCTCGGTCGTCCCGTGGTACAGACACTTTTCGCCCGTGTCAGCAATCTGCTTTTTCCGCACCTCGTAGCCCCGACGCAGGTGAACGTTCTGCAGACGCTCGATCTGATCAACAGAATGCACAAAGTCAAGATAAGAGTGCACTCAAGGTCAGATTTACTATAGTTATAATACACGGCACGGCAGTCTTGCCAAGTAAAATATACAAGTGTTATATACAAATGCAGTGTGACCTTGTGCATTTCCTGTCCATGGACAATTAAAGGGATACACCCAAAATCGATAATTCACCAATTTTCTACTCACCGTCATCCCAAGAAAGTCGTCAGTCATCAAAACGCTTTAGGAGTTTTTTTTTTTGGGGGGGGGGGGCTGGCAAGGGGTTTTCATGGCGGCAGAATGTGCTCACTTCTGAATAGTCCAAAACACACACTATGAAACATCCAGATACCTCCATACTGCTCGTCCGTACTGACCCACGTGTCCTGAAGCCGCCACATGAAAAAGTTGATTTGATCTCTGTTTTTAGCCTTGTTGCTGCTAGATGTCGTTGTTGTAAACCATTGGATGTATGATGTAAACACTGAGGAACAGACGCCATTATATGAAAATCTGTTGCCCCTGGAACTCCGAAAGCGTTTTGATGACCCCGAAAGTTCTCCAAACCCTTTTTTGGCATGACGGTGAGCAGATGATTGGTGAATTATTGATTTTGGGTGAAGTATCCCTTTAAATCTATTTCTTTCAAGGAAAGCCACCAACCTTTGTTACAGTCTTGCTGACAGTTCGTTTGAATGCCTCCTTAACTGCCCGGTACTCTGGAGAGGATGGCTGCAGGGTAACCACCTTCATACTCTCCTCATGAGCCATGTCGTCCCAGTACAGAGGGAGAGTGAAGTCTGAGAATAGAAAAATACAAGATGTTGTTTTTCATTTGCTCAAGTAACGTCTGAAAGCATAAAATGAAACTGCAATAACTCATTACCGGGAGCATTTTCTGTCATATTTCAAAATAATTTATCACAGTTAGAATATAGAATATTTTTTACTCAGAGACTCAGATATAAACCAACATGGATGACCCTGAAAGTCCAGAAAAAAAATATTTAATGACAATTGAGCAAATTCAATTTGCAACTTCAAGCAGAAGTAAGCGGAATTTTTGTGTTAATATAAGTCTTAAATAGTTATATCTTCCGACGGCAATCACTTACATAGAGTGTTTGGTCTGAAACACGGGTCTGTCAGTCACTCTGCTCTGCTGTAAGCCGAGGAGAAAACTTTCCTTGTATTCTACAACCTTTATCCAATGAGGAGAGAGAACGGCATGAAGGGCTGTGTGTGCAGCCAAGGGATGCGCCTGAATGTGGTGACGTAGGGACGAGGACCAATAGATCCATGACGAGGGCGGGGACTGCTAACTCCATCGGCTGACAAGACGTTATGCTGCGTTCAAGGCAACTCGTAACTCGTAACAGGTTTTTCCGACCTGTTAAGTCGTACCAGTTCGATCTGGTAAGAGTTCACGGGTCGGAAGTTACGAGTGGCCGTTATAGTGACTTTCACAGGCAACAGGTCGGAAAAACACGAGTTAGGGGTTGCCTGGAACACTACTAAGTCGTGACTTGAAGCCGTAACTTACAGTTTCAAAAGCCTGCCTGGAACGCAGCATTAGCCAAAACGACCGGATCGCTTACTTCTGCTTTAAGTTTGGGGTAAGTTTGTCCATTCAAAATATGCAGTTCTGATTATTTTATTTCATTGTGTATAAAAGTTACAGACATCACTTAGATAATTAATTTTCATCTCACCTGGCAGATTCTGAAGTCTTTTTAACTGCGCCACCTGTCTACTTCCTTGTCTTGTGGCCACCATGTTCTGCAGATCCACAATCCACCGAATGCTCTGTGCATCCACTATCCCTCTTCCTATATCCTTCTTTTCCAGGTTGTAATTGGCTGTTTTGGGAAGTCGTTCCCAGTTGCCATTAGGTCCAAGGATGCACCAAGCTACACGGGCGTAAACATCATCCTCCTCTCTGAGTCTCACCTGTTGCATGAGGCTGCTATTAATAATCTGCATCACCTCATTGACCCCGTCTTTCAACCCGCTCACTTTTAAGCTGTTCAGGCTGGACTGGTCTGTTTGAATATGCAGACCCTTGGTCTCCACCAGCTGCATTAGATCCTTCATGTCATCCTCTGTGAGGCCTTCCAGCAGCTCCTTTGGGAGGATTTGTGTGACACACTGAGTCTCATACAGACCCTTCAGCTTTGTCTTGGCATCACTCACATCCTGTTTGGTGACACCCAGAAGCAGGAAGGTGGAGGTCTGATTCGTGCAGGTGGTTTGAAGGTTGCTAAGGTCTGCACTCAGAGACCTTGGTGACTCTTCTTGGTATACATGAGGCAACAGAGGCATTGACACTGCAAGGCAGGACAAATCAAAACAATGAGTGGAAAGAGGAAAGAAGAAGTAAGAGAAAAGATGTTTGCTTGAAAATTCTTGTCACCTGCGTTGATTGAAGGAGTGGAGTACTGCTGCATCGCCTCCTCTTTCAACGCCAAGAAAACATTGATCTTTATCAAGACGAGGTGGATGTCGGTGAGACAGTAAAAGCGAGTGGACAATGTGGCAGCTTTGACCCCTCTTATGATGGCACCGGCCACGACACCAGGGTCCAGCCCACCAGCTCCTGCACACAGAGGTTGAATTTATCACTGGCAGGATTAGACTGACACTCAATTGAAAAGGTATTTGACAATTAAACATTGAACTGATTGAATTATGATATATTTACCAGCACAGATTGCAGGAATCGCTACAGATTTGTAGCCAGAGGATTCACAACGTTGAATGATGTGAGACACCACTTGCTCAATGATGTCTTCATCGCTTTCTCCACACACGTGCAAAATGGCTTTACAAGGGAATGATCCTGCCTGGGTTTCGAACACTTCTCCTTTCTGTACTTTTGCTATACACAACAGGCACAAGGTAAGTAAGAATAAAGAAGCTGTTAAATGTGGGTTGGTTGTAAATTTCTAACAGATCTTTTCACACCTGTTTTCAGCTGAGCCTCCACTCCTTGTCCAGCTACAGTTAAGATATCTTTGCACACACCTGCAGAGTAAAAACAAGTGTAAGCAGCCATGAATGCATCTCTGTACTCAGGCACAGCTGAGCTAAGCGCTAATGCCAGCATGCTAGCAGTTTCATATGGTAAGATGTTGATGAAGAAGATGTTGTGTTTACAATATTCAGTATTAATCTATCTATCTAGCTTTTAAGCATGCTAACATCAGCCATTTAGCACTAAACGTAAAACACCACTAAGGATAAGACTAAACAAGAGCATCTAAAGACATACTAATGTCTCTGTGAGACTGCACTCAGGCTAAATGCTGATGTCAACATGCTAAAATGAGCCAAATGTTAGATCTTGGTATGATGTGGATGTCATAGCATTGTAGCATGCTAACAACAACTAACAGAAAGCAACGCTGAGGCTGGATGGTTTTATTATTTGTATAAGGTCCAAAATCTAAATAGGCTATTGGACAAATTAGGGTTTTGACCTGATGATATCACTTTATAAAGGTTTGGGTTTTTTTTTTCTTTAATTAAACTTGATTAGCTATGTTGTAGCCTATCAAATTGCTTGGTTAAAAGAATGTGCCAACCCAACAAATATTGAGATATTTTGTTGTAGGTGGCCTACAAACTTTGACCTATTGGTGGTAGCCTACTGAAAGAAGTCTGGGATTTATTAAGATTCATCCTGAGGGGTACCACAAATACCTGTATGGAATTTTATGGTATCTGATTTTCATTGTATTTCTGTCTGGACCTGACATCAGTAATAACTTAGAGTTACAGCACATCAGCCTGCGCATGAGGCTTTATCATGGTTCCTCCCACCCACCGTTCTGAAAATTGACGAAGTTGGTCGTGTTCACAATGGCGTCTGTAGTCTCGTTGGTGATGTCACCAAACACCAACTGTAGTTTAATCCCGGGTCCCACCGTCATTGTGATGTCATCAAGGTCAGTGGTGAGGGAATTGAAGATTACTACGAGGCAGAAATATTTGACATTTATTTCAAAACCACAGATTGCTAATCTACATTAATTTTAGCAGCAAAAATAATACCAATAGCCAAAACGACCGGATCGCTTACTTCTGCTTTAATTAAAGTCATCTGAGTAAATTTACCTTGGCCTCTGTGGTTCATATTTGAACTGAGCTGTCTGCAGACATCATGGAAGCACTGTAAATAAAACACATGCTTCTGCATCAGTAAATCATGCATGCAAGCTTCTTACAAACCAGATACAACAGTTGTCACAGTGCCGATAGTCACCTCCTCAGAGTTGGAATAGCCAGGTTTAACGACAACATGAATTGTCTTCAGAGAACCAGTGGATGCTGATAGTCCAAAGTGGCGAATGCTCTCAGCTAGAAGTTCAATGGCTTCTTTCAGCGGGTAGTAAAACTTAAGTCCAGGTCCAATAACTGTAAATGCAACTGAAGTCACACCCTGCTGTACACAGAGGTCCAAGCACTTCTTCAACCCACCATTGAGAGCCTAGGAAACAAAAGGTAAAGTCACTTTTCCATTGCCTGTTTGCCTGTTTTCACAATTGCTGTTGCTGTAATTCCTGATCTACTACATATTAACACAGCATTTTTTAATCCACTAGGTGTTTTACTGTACCTGCACACTCTGGCCTCTGGGTCCATCCCAAGGCAAGCACTCAATGAAGAAGAGCTTGGAGCAGCCAAGAGATGGAGGCCCAATGACCTGCAGAACATCTCCAGGTGTGACGGTAGTATTTGTTGCTGCTGTATTGAAATTTAACTGTAATATGTTCCCTGCTTTCCGCAACAGGCCTACACCAATATTGGTAGAATTCAGCTGTTTGTTGTGCATGGGCGCAACCAACACATTCACCTGTGGAAATAAATGTGAAATGTTATGATTATGTGTGTTGCAGTCAGGGCCCGTTCTTGGCAGGCATATATGAGGGGGTAGTCAGAAATGTGAAGGGGGCATCATGTGAACACATCATGCTCCAGCACTTTTTTTTCTCCGTGCTTATAGTAACTTCATTGAATTGGGTTGTTGGCTATGTGTCCAACCCCAACCTGGAGAAGTGGATTGCACTTTGTCAGGCCTCTACCTTCAGACCTGTCTAACTAGGGGCCGGGGTGGCCAACCAGGGTCTTAGAGCCCACATTTTTGACTGTCGTAATGCAAAGAGCCACATTATATGGGGGGTTAGGGGTGCATATACCTTAAGATGCATTGCAAACCCAGAGGGGGTGAAAAAGGTGAGTAGCTAAACCCCTGTAGGGTGGTCTGGGGGCATCCCCCCCCCCCCCCGAAAATGTTTGTGATTTTAAAATGTGAGTGAAGCATTCTGGTGTACTCTGAGAAGGGGGGGGGGGGTCTACTATGGTCAAGATTTACAAAACTGAAAGATAGTCTTATGAATACTAAAAAAAAAGAAAAAGAACAGAACATTTTAGAAAAGAACAATGGGCCTCATTCACGAACCGTTCTTAGAAACAAATTTGTTCATAAGTCCTACTTACGAAATTTTTACGAAGATTGTGGCATTCATGAATGTTTTCTTATCCAGAATTTGTTCTTAACTAAGAACAAAATCTACGAACAGTCAGGAGTATACTTACGCACTTTTAAGTGCTGAGACTTCTGCAAAAATAACCGATTATAGCTGTAGAAAATCCCCACCTCCTTCCACATCCCTCCTTCCACCTCAACTCCTTCTATCCCTCCTCCTTCCCCTTACATCACCGGAGGGCGGAGCTCGGAGGCTGATTTAGGCAGGTAGCTCACCTGTGGCAAGCCCTTTCTGCTCTGGGGAACAAAAGAGCTGCTGCCTAGTCCTCCTCCTCCCCAACTCCCTGATTGTTGAGCTGCGTGATTGATGTAAGTGATTCAGTTAAGTCCCACACACTCTTTGTTTATAGTTAATTGAACCATATTGTTGCTACCTCCTTTACTCTTTATTAAGTTTGAGTTAGAGTTAGGTTTACCAAGATTGAGTACTTGTTGACTTGTATATTTGAGTTTTGTGGGCTAATCTTTTCTGTTCTTTCATTCTCCTTTTCATCAGACTTAACCAGCGAAACAATAAATGAGATGAATTGGACCTTCTGTGTTTGTGCCATTGTTTCAAACTACAACTCACTGCGTTGATCTACAATAATCCGGAACCAGTCGATTCCCACATCCAGTCATATTTTACAATAGCGTTTTCTTTTGTTCTGCAGTTGTATGATATTGTATGATATGAATAAGAATTATTTTCTTATCTTTTATGATGTTTTTAATAATCATATATTAATAATAATAATTGACAAATCATTGCAGTCTCTTAAAAAAACATTATAGACACTTAATTCATATCAGTTTTTTTTTTAAATATGTTGTTTGTTGTTGTTGTGCGCAACATACAGCTGCCGTTATGATTTTTTTTCCCTAATTGCGGGCTGCAACAGTGCACACAACTGTTTTTTTTTTTCATATGTGATAATATGATGATATTTATGATGGCACACGTGAGAGTGTGGTCTCTCTGTTAACAACCCGAAGAGCTGCATCCACTGCTGACGCTACTAAATATAGCCTAAATATAAATATAAAAATATAAACTAAATATAAGCCTTTTCTTTGTTTCATTCCTGCCGCAGTAGCTCCACTTCACTACTAAAGTTCTTTTTACATTTGGAGTCTGGTGCTCCCTCCCAGATTTTCATTTGAGCATTTCAACTTTCTTTCTCACTTCACCTTCTCTGCTCAGTGCCTGTGGGTTCTGTGTGCACACGGCCCTGCAGTCTCATGCCCTTTTACGGGCATTGATGGGGCAGTTACCTATGCTAATCCTATGTTAATTAGACTCACCTGGCACACGCCCTCAACTTACGAGGAGATGGCATAAGAACACAGCTGCGAACAATTCTGAGGCTTACGAACGCGTTGATGAATCTGACGTAGGGTTTTCTTAAGGAACCTCTTAAGAACAACCTAAGAAAGAATCTAAGAAGGTTCTTAAGAAGATATTGGTGAATGAGGCCCAGTGTCCCTTTTTCGGCAGATTTTTGTGCTACTGCAGATCATTTTGTCAACTTGTAATATACAAATTTTTTGAGTATATTAAAATGTGCTTTCTCAACTTCTAAAATTTGGATTTGAGGGGGCAAGACATTTATTTGAGGGGGCGCTGCCCCCTCTTGCCCCTGCGTGCTTCTTTATTTAAGATCTGAGTGGAATAGTGGAAGTTTTCTTACCTGCTCATCCTCTAAACTGCCAACCTTGATCTTCAAGCTTGTTTTGTTGACTGCAATACTCCCAACAGGCTGGCTGTGCGTTTTGGGTATGACACGTGGGCTAGGGTTCCTCATGGTGATACTTGGTGATCTTCCTGTTGAAGACGCGTCTTGTAGTTCCCTGATAAGGACGTGGCAGGACGTCTCTACCAGATCCTTGTTGACTTTACCCTCTTTCTGGAAGTACTGCTGAGCCCCTGGTCCGTCTAGAACTAGTTTCTCTACCATCAGGCTGGCTAGAGTTGACGTTAAGGCCTGTTTTGCTTCCTGGACATGACAACGTGGACCAGACACAAGCACAGAAGGATGCGGGGAGTTTGAGGGTTTTAATGTCACTTTTGTCTGCTTCATCCCAATCAGACCCAAGACTTGATCAAAACAGTCGACCAGTTCAGGATGCGGTAGGTTCACTGCTTCTTGTACCTCAGCATGGTTCATCTGGTAGTCATTCAGGACATCTTTCAGCTTGTTCACATTTTCAGTGTAGCCGACCATCCGTACTTTGGTCTCTGAGGATCCACTGGTTCCTGGGATGAAGCGGACATCCACTTTAAACTCTCGACAGTTGGCCTCGCTCTTGGCTTTGTTGAGAACTTCCTTCACTCTGTCCAGATCTGCAGTGCTTTGCAGCTTCACGGTGTCCACACTCAAGTCTCTCTGCACTGCTGCCCAAGCCTCGTCCAGGGCACCAGAGGACAAACTGGACAGAACCAGCTCAGAGCCCACTTCTAGTGCAACAGGATTTCTGAGGCTCTGCTGGAAGCGAGTCTCATACTTGGCGATGGCCCCACTTGATTTAATGAAGTTGATTAATTCTGTAGGGAGCTTGACTTTCTTCTCTTTAATATTTTTCACCAGTTCGCCAAGTTTGGTCGCTGCTGACTGTACCCCATCATCAGGCCCCTCCATGATGATCGTGTTATTGCTGATGAGGAATGTGACTTCTGGGTAGTGTGCTCGCATTTCTTGATTGAACTCCTCTTCTATCAGTTTGAACTGCTTCGTCATGATCGACAGTTCCTTCCGGGATGGCACACACTTTTCCAGGACTGCAATCTTCGCCTTCACAGCCTTAGTTTCTCCCACAACCACAGAGTAACCATTCTCTGAGTACACTTTGATATCATCAGTCTCAAAGGATCGGTCTTGCTGAAGCATTTTGATTTGTTTAGGCTCAACCACATGGTAGGAGAGGTAGTCCTCAGTGAGATTGGTGAAGACGCAATCTACCTTCATCTCCCAGTCCTCTGCAGCACTAAAAGCTCCTCCTTGTCCCTTCTCAATATCCCCTTGAACCACTGCTTCTTCTTCATCAAAATTTAATTTGAGTGTACATCCAATTGAAGAGAGCTGTTTCTGCAGTTGTTCATTTACTTTACTGTTGTCTCTTAGGTAATACAGGAGGTAAATGTCCATCTTGAAAATTTTCTCAAGGGTTTTTCTGTTTGTTTTGGTAAATGTCTAAAAAAGACATCAAACACAATCATGAGATTACATCAATAAATCTGATTAAAATAAAAGAGTTGTACAGTGTAAGCAATTGTGATGTCACAACAGTCACAATGTTTGGGTTTACGTAAAAAAAAAAAAAAAAAAGTCATTTGGCTGAAATATTTGTGCTAGAACTGTGAAGGCGATAGTCAACGTTTCTATAGCATGATATTAGCTCACCTGTGTCTGATCAGTCTGATCATGCTGTGGCTGATCAGGTGAGCTGGTTTGACTGACTGTCAGCTGAAGCTCTCCACTAGGAAGGGAGATTGTGTGAAACTTCCTCTGCAGAACCCTTTCCTGCTCTGTAATAAACAGCCACGTACAAAGTACAAAGTCAAACAAAAGACGACATGAAGTGTTATTTGACATAGAACTATAAACACAAAGTTTTTCCTTACCATCTTTTTCTTCGAAGCAGATTTTATAAATGTTGCCTCCAGTTTTTTCTATTATTCCACATTCACCTCCCCCTGACTCTCGTTTTTTCTGAAAGTGTCTTCTGACCTTTTCCAGCTCTCTGACAGTCAGATCTCTCGCCTCAAAGAACAGTGGGTGCTGATATTCATCCATTTTCCAGAAAAATCGGAACCTGACTTTGTAGCAGAATGTGACGTCTGACACCCTTCTTAGTGAACTGTGTGTCTGAAGTGCTTTCACTTTTACCTACTGTAACTGCTCTTTCCTCTCAGAAAATACACACCCACTGACCTGAATAGCACCTGGCACTTCCCTTTTTCTCTTGTTGTGTTGATACTTTGACCAGTGATACCAAAATTATGATGATAATAACACTGGTCATGGTTTTACCACAGGTTTTACCACACATGTGGATAATTATTCTACCAGTAATAAAGCGAACACCTATCAGTTTCAGACATTTGATCAACTTCGCTCTTTGTGATTCAACCTTTCACCACCAACTAACCCCTGGCTTCTTGTTGCATTCCCTCATCAACCCACTAGATGTAATACTTAGACTAAACCTTATAGCTAACCCTAACCCTAATAACCCAATCAGATTTTAGGTGTAGCCTTTCTGTTTTCTTGCACCACATTCTGACTGTACACTCTGTGCGCTCTTTTTGTAATATGATGTGAAGCCATTTCTCAAATAACTCCTGAAATACAGTCACTTGGTGAACTATAACTGACTGCTCCCATGTCACCCTCAGTGAATTAATAGATTCATAATGGGTGCGTACCAGACACTATCTCCTGGTACTCATCTGAGTAGCTCATTAAAAAAGTTATGTGCTTCCCTGTGCACGTATGTTGTAGCTTACAAGACAAACAGAAAAACAATTTCAGTTGGACTTGCTTTTGCAACTTCCCTTGCAGACACTTGAAGGTGATGAAGTAATCTGGGTACGCTTGGTCATCGTGGAAAACGATATACATACTGTGATTGTTTATCCTATCCAAAACACATCAAGGTTGTCTCATATTGGGTTTTATTTTTTTTATTTTGCCCATTGGGAAATGTCTGTATTTTTAAATTGCAGTAATAAGTAAGTAACATTTATTTGTATAGCACTTCTCACAGACAGAACTCATAAAGTGCTTTACAGGGTTAAAATACAGAATGGGGCGGTTTGTGGCGCAGTGGGTAGAGCGGCCGCCCCACGTAGAGGCTACAGTCCTCAATGCAGGCGTCCCCGGTTCGAATCCCGTGTCGGGCAGTCCTTTCCTGCATGTCGCCTCCCCGTTTCCTGTCTATCTCTACTGCTTGCTATCGAATAAAGGCAAAAAGCCAAAAAAAAAAAAGTGCTTTACAGGGTTAGAATACAGAATAATAGGCAAAGCAAGGCTATTTTATCTGAATAGCCCAGTTTTACAAACAGTTTGTCTCAAAGGGCTTTACATAGCATCATAACAACATCCTCTGCCCTTACATCAACTGAGGAAAAACTAATACAAATCAAATCGATTTTCAGCCACTAGGAGGCAGAATTACACCCAAAAAAAAATCCTCTTAAAAGTCCTGTGAACACAGAGCACTGAACTTATTTTGTTTTCTTGATTGATATTGTTCCAATAATCAGTTACTGTACCTTACAACTAACTCTGGTTCTTTAGCACATACTCTGCTGGTTGGCATGATGAGAAGTGAGGTGGGTTTGACTGGGTTATTGAGAAAGAACTAAACAGTTAATGTTGAGTCAAAACAATGAGCTGGAAGACACAAGAATAAAAATAACCACTTTTTAATCTACCCCCACCATTCACTTACAGTTCAAATAAAATATCAACATGTCTAACTCTTCTACCTTTTTCATTTCAAGCTATGAAGTCAGTTGCTTCTCTTCTTTTCTGTACAAGAACAAGTGCAAAAATCAAACAAATAAAAGAAAGCTGTGACACTTTCTTCCTTAACTCCAAACGTCTGTGGGTCATTGCTGATAGCTGGATGTTATGTTTACATCTACTTCATCAGGCACTTATTTCAACCTCTACAACTTGGCACAATAAATGATTCAACATTTTATGGTATTGAACATTGGCAGTGACAGTAACTTCAAAAATGGGCCATATAACAGTGGTAATCTGTGTTTGGCCTCGTCGTTTTGGTGTTAATAGGAGCTTGCTTGGCGAGGCCTTGAATGTAACTGCCAGTCATTGATATGTAAGGGTTTCACACTCCATCTTAAATGCTTAGATTTGTGACAACAGTCACAGAATCATCCATCAAAACTGATCACTGAATAATTGAAAAAGGGAGCCATTAGCTTTTACAATGTGGCAATAATACATTATGACAGACCAAATATTTACATGTATATTAATATGTGGCCCAGTACCCTTTCTTTCATTTATCCTCAATATTTAGATATTTGATGACTTAGCTAAAAACAAATACCTGAGAACATCTATGAACGTATATTAACTTTCCATCGGTCACTTGAAGGTGATGAGGTAGTCTGGGTACGCCTGGTTATCATGAAAAACAACATACATGCTTGGTTTGTCTATTTTATCCACCAGGCTGTCGTAGCGGTCATGTGGCTGCTGGTCGTTGAGCGGTGGCGGCATCTTCATGTTACTTTGACCCTGAGTGTAGAGGCCAGTCAGGACTCGAGCCACAAACATCAACTGTGTGCCGTCGGCAGCTGGTTTGGAGTAGGTTGGGTGGGCTGAGTAGCTGGCCTTTACGGCAAAGTAGGTCCCTTGTCCATAGGCCGTTGCTGGGAATAAGAGAGAACAGGGAGTTATCAAGAAGTACCCAATGGATGATCAATAGATAGATCTTAGAAAATGCTAAGGGTTAGGGTTAGGGGTCAACCCAGGTGATCGATCTCCAACAGCAGCAATGACAGTAAGCAGCCTGTAGATGTCACTGTAGCATTATTTTTGGCCAGGCCCTACTCTAAAGGATCATTACCATTTTGACCAGCAAAGCTCCTGTTGAACCCAGTCTTCATGATGGAGTCACAGTTGTCCTCGGTCGTCCCGTGGTATAGACTCTTTTCACCTGCGCCGTCATTTGTGTTCTTGTCAGAAATCTGCTTTTTCCGCACCTCGTAGCCCCGACGCAGGTGAACATTCTGCAGACGCTCGATCTGATCAATAGAATGCACAAAGTCAAGAAAATAGTGCACTCGAGGTAAAATATATGTGTTAAAAAAATGCACCATGTGCGTTTTGTGTCCACAGACAATTACATCTATTTCCTTCAAGGAAAGCCACCGACCTTTGTAACAGTCTTGCTGACGGTTCGTTTGAACGCCTCCTTAACTGCCCGGTACTCTGGAGAGGACGGCTGCAGGGTAACCACCTTCATACTCTCCTCATGAGCCATGTCGTCCCAGTACAGAGGGAGAGTGAAGTCTGAGAATAGAAAAATACAAGATGTTGTTTTTCATTTGCTAAAGTAGGGTCTGAAAAGAAAGAAAGAAACTGCAATAACTAATTTATTGAGAGCATTTTTCTTTGTATTTGAAAATTAAATTTGCAACTTAAGGTTGGGTTGAGTTTGTCCATTCAAAATATGCAGTCCTGATTATTTTTAGTGTAAGTTACAGACATCACTTTGATACAAATTTTCATCTCACCTGGCAGATTCTGAAGTCGTTTTAACTGCGCCACCTGTCTACTTCCTTGTCTTGTGGCCACCATGTTCTGCAGATCCACAATCCACCGAATGCTCTGTGCATCCACTATCCCTCTTCCTATATCCTTCTTTTCCAGGTTGTGATTGACTGTTTTGGGAAGTCGTTCCCAGTTGCCGTTAGGTCCAAGGATGCACCAAGCTACACGGGCGTAAACATCGTCCTCCTCTCTGAGTCTCACCTGTTGCATGAGGCTGCCGACTTGTGACCTATTAATAATCTGCATCACCTCATTGACCCCATCTTTCAACCCGCTCACTTTTAAGCTGTTCAGGCTGGACTGGTCTGTTTGAATATGCAGACCCTTGGTCTCCACCAGCTGCATTAGATCCTTCATGTCATCCACTGTGAGGCCTTCCAGCTGCTCCTTTGGGAGGATTTGTGTGACACACTGAGTCTCATATAGATCCTTCAGCTTTGTCTTGGCATCACTCACTTCCTGTTTGGTGACACCCAGGAGCAGGAAGGTGGAGGTCTGATTCGTGCAGGTGGTTTGAAGGTTGCTAAGGTCTGCACTCAGAGACCTTGGTGACTCTTCTTGGTATACATGAGGCAACAGAGGCATTGACACTGCAAGGCAGGACAAATCAAAACAATGAGTGGAAAGAGGAAAGAAGAAGTAAGAGAAAAGATGTTTGCTTGAAAATTCTTGTCACCTGCGTTGATTGAAGGAGTGGGGTACTGCTGCATCGCCTCCTCTTTGAACGCCAAGAAAACATTGATCTTTATCAAGACGAGGTGGATGTCGGTGAGACAGAAGAAGGAGGTGGACGATGTGGCAGCTTTGACCCCTCTTATGATGGCACCGGCCACGACACCAGGGTCCAGCCCACCAGCTCCTGCACACAGAGGTTGAATTTATCACTGGCAGGATCAGACTGACACTCAATTGAAAAGGTATTTGACAATTAAATTGACTGATTGAACTGATTGAAGGTATGCCATATTTACCAGCACAGATTGCAGGAATCGCCACAGATTTGTATCCAGAGGATTCACAAAGTTGAATGATGCGAGACACCACTTGCTCAGTGATGCCTTCATCTCTTTTTCCACACACGTGCAAAAGGGCTTTACAAGGGAATGATCCTGCCTGGGTTTTGAACACTTCTCCTTTCTGTACTTTTGCTACATACAACAGGCACAAGATAAGTAACAATAAAGAAGCTGTTAAATGTGGGTTGATTGAAAATTTCACAACACAGATCTTTTCTCACCTGTTTTCAGCTGAGCCTCCACTCCTTGTCCAGCTACGGTTAAGATATCTTTGCACACACCATCTGCAGAGTAAAGACAAGTATATAGTAGCCATGAAGGGAGCGTACCTATGTTCCCCGGGTCCTATGTTCCCCAGGTTAGGACCCTCTTTTTGAAAAAGAGTCCTATATTCCCCGTTTTTCCCAAAAAGGGTCCTATGTTCCCGGGTCGCAATACATACTGAGGAATATAGGACCCTTTTTGGGAAAAACGGGGAACCCTTTTTCAAAAAAAGAGTCCTATGTTCCCCACTGTTGCCGGTCGATGGGCTCTCTCTACTTATCTGGCCTGTCTAGCCTCTACCTGGTCTTTTTTCTAAACTTAACCAACTCCTTTCTTCATTGCCTAAACCCAACCAATGGGACAATTACACTTCTCACTCAAAGTCACAACTCAACTTCTCACTCACAATAGGCAAAAATCTGCAAAGTCACAGCTCCACTTCCAGGTATGGGACCAAAAATGGCATGTTCCCCAGGTCTTTTGGGGGAAAAGCGGGGAACATCGGACCCGGGGAACATAGGGATGACCCCGTTTAGGATTAGCATGCTAAGAACAACTAACAGAAAGCAAAGCTGAGGCTAACAATGGTTTTATTATTTTTATATGTAAGGTTTTTTTAATTCAACTTGAGGTTGTAGCCTATCAAATTTCTTGGTTAAAAAAATGTGCCAACCCAACAAATATTGACCAATTGGTGGTACTGAAAGAAGTCTGGGATTTATAAAGATTCATCCTGAGGGACACCACGAATAGCTACCTGTATGGAATTTTATGGTATCTGATGTTCATTGAGGTATTTCTGTCTGGACCTGACATCAGTAATAACTTAGAGTTACAGCACATCAGCCTGTGCATGAGGCTTCATCGTGGTTCCTCCCACCCACCGTTCTGAAAATTGACGAAGTCAGTTGTGTTCACAATGGCGTCTGTAGTCTCGTTGGTGATGTCACCAAACACCAACTGTAGTTTAATCCCGGTTCCCACCGTCATTGTGATGTCATCAAGGTCAGTGGTGAGGGAACTGAAGATTACTAAAGGGCAGAAATATTTCACATTTAATTTAATACCACAGATTGCTAATCTACATTAATTTTAGCAGCAAAAATAATACACGTCTTTATCAGCAATTCAATTATTTTCTGTGTTTGTAACAGTTAATGAAGGTCATCTGAGTAAATGTCTAGTTTACCTTGGCCACCGTGGTTCATATTTGAACTGAGCTGTCTGTAGACATCATGGAAGCACTGTAAAAAAAAAAAAAAACACATATTAAATGCTTCTGCATCAGTAAAGCAAGCTTCTGACAAAACCAGATACAACAGTTGTACTAGTGTTGATACTCACCTCCTCAGAGTCGGGATAGTCAGGTTTAACGACGACATGAATTGTCTTCAGAGAACCTGTGGATGCTGATAGTCCAAAGTGGCGAATACTCTCAGCTAGAAGTTCAATGGCTTCTTTCAGCGGGTACTTAAACTTAAGTCCAGGTCCAATAACTGTAAATGCAACTGAAGTCACACCCTGCTGTACACAGAGGTCCAAGCACTTCTTCAACCCACCATTGAGCGCCTAGGAAACAAAAGGTAAAGTCACTTTTCCATTGCCTGTTTGCCTGTTTTCACAATTGCTGTTGCTGTAATTCCTGATCTACTACATATCAACACAACATTTTTTAATTCACTGGGTGTTTTACTGTACCTGGACACTCTGCCCTCTGGGTCCATCCCAAGGCAAGCACTCAATGAAGAAGAGCTTGGAGCATCCAAGAGATGGAGGCCCAATGACCTGCAGAACATCTCCAGGTGTGACGGTGGTATTTGTTGCTGCTGAATTGAAATTTAACTTCAGTGTGTTCCCTGCTTTAGACAACAGGCCTACACCAATATTGGTAGAATTCAGCTGTTTGTTGTGCATGGGCGCAACCAACACATTCACCTGTGGAAATAAATGTGAAATGTTAGGATTATGTGTGTTGCAGTGCTTCTTTATTTAAGATCTGAGTGGAATAGTGGAAGTTTTCTTACCTGCTCATCCTCTAAACTGCCAACCTTGATCTTCAAGCTTGTTTTGTTGACTGCAATACTCCCAACAGGCTGGCTGTGCGTTCTGGGTATGACACGTAGGCTAGGGTTCCTGATGGTGATACTTGGTGAACTTCCTGTTGAAGACGCATCTTGTAGTTCCCTGATAAGGACGCGGCAGGAGCTCTCTACCAGATCCTTGTTGACTTTACCCTCTCTCTGGAAGTATTGTTGAGCCCCTGCTCCGTCTAGAACTAGTTTCTCTACCGTCAGGCTGGCTAGAGTTGATGTTAAGGCCTGTTTGGCTTCCTGGACATGACAACGTGGACCAGACAGGAGCACACAAGGACGCGGGGAGTTTGAGGGTTTTAATGTCACTTCTGTCTGCTTCATCCCAATCAGACCCAAGACTTCATCAAAACAGTTGACCAGTTCAGGATGCGGTAGGTTGACTGCTTCTTGTACTTCAGCATGGTTCATCTGGTAGTCATTCAGGACATCTTTCAGTTTGTTCACATTTTCAGTGTAACCCACCATCCGTACTTTGGTCTCTGAGGATCCACCGGTTCCTGGGATGAAGCGGACTTCCACTTTAAGCTCTCGACAGTTTGCCTCGCCCTTGGCTTTGTTGAGGACTTCCTTCACTCTGTCCAGATCTGCAGTGCTTTGCAGCTTCACGGTGTCCACACTCAAGTCTCTCTGCACTGCTGCCCAAGCCTCATCCAGGGCACCAGAGGACAAACTGGACAGAACCAGCTCAGAGCCCACTTCTAGTGCAACAGGATTTCTGAGGCTCTGCTGGAAGCGAGTCTCATACTTGGCGATGGCCCCGCTTGATTTAATGAAGTTGACTAATTCTGTTGGGAGCTTGACTTTCTTCTCTTTTATGTTTTTCACCATTTCGTCGAGTTTGGTCGCTGCTGACTGTACCCCATCATCAGGCCCCTCCATGATGATCACGTTATTGCCGATGAGGAATTTGACTTCTGGGTAGTGTGCCCGCATTTCTTGATTGAACTCCTCTTCTATCAGTTTGAACTGCTTCGTCATGATCGACAGTTCCTTCCGGGATGTCACACTCTTTTCCAGGATTGCAATTTTTGCCTTCACAGCCTTAGTTTCTCCCACAACCACAGAGTAACCAATCTCTGAGTACACTTTGATATCATCAGTCTCAAAGGATCGGTCTTGCTGAAGCATTTTGATTTGTTTAGGTTCAAGCACATGGTAGGAGAGGTAGTCCTCAGTGAGGTTGATGAAGACCCGATCTACATTCATCTCCCAGTCCTCTGCAGCACTAAAAGCTCCTCCTTGTCCCTTCTCAATATCCCCTTGAACCACTGCTTCTTCTTCATCAAAATTTAATTCAAGTTTGCAGCCAATCCAAGAGAGCTGTTTATGCAGTAGTTTATTTACTTTAATGTTGTCTCTTAGGTAATACAGGAGGTAAATGTCCATCTTGAAAATTTTCTCAAGGGTTTTTGTGTTTGTTTTTGTAGATGTCTAAAAAAAAAAACAATGTAAAACACAACCATGAGTTTACATCAGTAAATCGGATTAAAATTAAAGCTGTAAAGGATAAGCCATTGTAATGTCACAACAGTCACAATGTTTGGGTTAAGGTGAAAAATTATCAGATGTTGACGCATCGTAGAAATCCCCACAAACCAGTCTGACCAGATCATTTGGCCGGGATGTTTGTTCCAGAACTGTGAAGGTACCATCCAACGTTTCTATAGCATGATATTAGCTCACCTGTGTCGATGGCTGATCTGGGGAGCTGGTACGACTGACTGTCAGCTGCAGCTCTCCACTAGGAAGGGAGATTGTGTGAAACTTCCTCTGCAAAACCCTTTCCTGCTCTGTAATAAACAGCCACGTACAAAGTACAAAGTCAAACAAAAGACGACATGAAGTGTTATTTGACATAGAACTATAAACACAAAGTTTTTCCTTACCATCTTTTTCTTTGAAGCAGATTTTATAAATGTTGCCTCCAGTTTTTTCTATTATTCCACATTCACCTCCCCCTGAGTCTCGTTTTTTCTGAAAGTGTCTTCTGGCCTTTTCCAGCTCTCTGACAGTCAGATCTCTCGCCTCAAAGAACAGTGGATACTGATATTCGTCCATTTTCCAGGCAAATCTGAACTTGACTTTGTAGCAGACTGTGCAACTTCTGTCTGAAACTCTGCTTAGTGAACCGTGTGTCTGAAGTGCCTTTGCTTTCACTTTCACTTACTGTAAATGCTCCTTCCTCTCAGCAAATACACACCCACTGACTGACCTGAATACTTCTGGGCATTTCCTTGTTTCTCCTGTTGTACTGATACTGTTGTTGTTGATACTCTGACCAGTGATACCAAAATGTAATAATGATAACACTGATTGTGGTTTTACCCCAGGTTTTACCACACATGTGGATAATTATTCTACCAGTAAAAAAGCATCAAACACCTATCAAGTTTCAAACATTTGATCCACTAACCTGTTTGTGATTCAACCTTCACCTCAACCAACACTAACCCATTAATAAATATAAACAAAACACAATCACATGTGAAGTTCTTGTGTAAACCTGGCTTCCTGTTGCATTCCCTCATCGACCCACTAGATGTCATACTTAGACAACCTCAGACCTAACCCCTAACCCCAACAACCCAATCAGATTTTCGATGTGTAGTCTTTCCGTTTTCTTGCATCACGTTTACTCTGTGCTGTTTAGTAATATGATGTGAAGCAATTTCTCACACAACTTCTGAAATACAGTCACTTGGTGAACTATTATTGACTGCCCTCATGTCACCCTTAATGAATAAATAACAAGCTTTAGTCACTAAGTTTTGTTAAGTATCATGGATCATTGTCTCTCCCGACATTGTTTAATAGTTGGCAGCTGGCAGGCCTGAACCACTGTTTGCAGAACTTGCAATAACAATAATTGGAATCATTTCTGATAAAACAGCCAAATGCAAGGCTGTATTCACAGAATATCAACCCAGGACACTTAAACTTTCTTGCTGTTTCATTGATAGAACATCTAGATATGTCTTCAGTAAACATGGAAATGTAGTATTAAGGCAACATGGACTAATTCATATTTTATCAATGTTTTTTATTATTCCAAACATAAGGAAATAACAATTCACAAAATATGCTGTATTAACTTGACAATATCTGACTAACACAAAAGGGAATAAATATATAGTACGTGATCAGAACCTTTGGTAACACAGCAAGTCAACAAACAGGAGGTAAGGACAATTTGCTATTTTAAATAATCTATCATTTAATCCAAAAGGGGGAAAAAAGAGATTCAAAGTGTCAAATGTGCAAATGAAAGCTGTTGAAGTAACAGTTAGTGATGTGAGTGAGTTATTTTTTATGTATATGATCTTGTTCCTACTCACTTGGTTTTTACAAACTTTGGCCTTCAGAACAAAGAGTTAAACATGTCAACATAATAGGCATGTAGTAAACAATTTCCGATTAAAAGAAAAAAAAAGCATATTATTTCTAAAATCTGAGAGAATTTATCCATCATTTTCATATAGCAAACGGTAACAATCAAGTGGACGGAAACTGAGCAGCAATTTCAGAATTTCTTTTTCTTCCATAAAGCAGAACACACAACAAGTGCTTTACAAGATGTTGTAGTTTACAAGACAAATAAAAGAACAATTTCAGTCAGACTTGAACATACACTTTTGCAACTTCCCTTACAGACACTTGAAGGTGATGAGGTAGTCTGGGTACGCTTGGTCATCGTGGAAAACAACATACATGCTGGGCTTGTCTGTTCTATCCACCACGCTGTCGTAGCGGTCATTTGGCTGCCGGTAGTTGAGAGGCGGCGGCACCACCATGTCACAGTGGCCCTGAGCGAAGCTGCCAGTCAGTACTCGAGCTACAAACACCATCTGAGAACCATCATCAGCTGGTATGGAGTAGTGTTGCTTGGCTGAGTAGCTGCCCTTTACAGCAAAGTAGGTCCCTTGTCCATATGACGTTCCTTGGAGTAAGAGAACAAAGAATTAAAGTCTGCTAACAGGGATAACGTTTTGGAAACATATCAGATATTTGAAATTTAGTGTTCAACTTTCAAAATCATGCAATTTAATTTTCTGTAACAAATTGAACACTTGGAAAAAAAGCAAACAAAAATATTCATTACCATTTTGTCCCGCAAAGCTCCTGTTGAAACCAGTTTTGATGATTGAGTCGCAGTTGTCCTGAGATGTCCCGTGGTACAGGATCTTTTCACCTGCTCCTTTCTGTCCATTCTTATCAGAAATGTGCTTCTTGTACACTTCGTAGGCCCGACGCAAGTGGATGTTCTGCAATCGCTCAATCTAACAGAAAAAGACCACAAAGGTTGAGCTGCCAGAAACCGATGGGATTTTTACAGTATTCAAGCCTGAGAGGTGCTTTTGAATTCAAATGGTGAAAGCCACCCACCTTCTCTATAGTCATGGTGACGGTTCGTCTGAAGGCCTTTTCCACTGTCTGGTACTCCGCAGATAAAGGATTCAGTGCAACCACCTTCAAATTTTCTACCTCGGTCATGGTGTCCCAGTACAGGGGGAGAGTTAGCTCTGAAAGTCAGTTAGACAAGTTAATAGGCAGGAAACTCTCAGATGTTTATGTGTAGATGTCTTTCCAAAAGATCTTATTTAGTGAAATAAGATCAATTTGTGAAATCTCAGCAACAAACAATGTGATCTTTCAAGTGCCAATTCAAAAAAAATTGGTCTTCGTGAAAAAAAATCAACATTAAAAATGTATAATAACAACACACTTCATGGATCTGACTGAACTTGTCAAGAACCATATCTTCACCTGGTGGATTTTCAAGTCGTTTCAGATTTGTCGTCTGTCCAGTCACTTCTCTTGTGGCCTCCATCTTCTGTGGATCAACTTTCCACAGGTTGCTCTTTGCGTCCACTATCACTCTCAGTGTATCACAGTTTTCCAGGTAGTGATTGGCTCTCTTCGGTAGCCTTTCCCACTCTCCACTTTCCCCCAGGATGCACCAAGCCACATGGCCGTACAAATGTTCCTCCTCCTTGGCTCTTACTTCTTTTCTCAGCAAACTAATGGTGTGAACGATCTGTATCACTTGGTTGACTCCATCTTTCAGCCCACTCACCGTTAAGCTTCCCAGGCCGGACTGGTCTTTCTGCATGTTCAGACCCAGGACCTCCACCAGCTGGCTTATATTGTTCATGTCCTCCTCGGTGAGGTCTTGAAGGTCTTCCCCTGAGAAAGCTGCAGTCGAGCACTGAGCCTGATACAGATTATTTACTCTTGTCATGGCATCTTCAACATTGTTTTTGTCAAGACCCAAGAACATAAAGGCCGACTTCTGCTGCTGACTGTTGGGGGCGGTGGGGAGGCAGCTTTGATCTGCATCAACAGACTCCTGGGTCTGAGCTGCTGACAACGATACTGCAAAATGGATGAAAATATAATAATCAGTGACAGTACAGACAGACAGAACAGCTTTATTGATATCAGAGTAGGACTTTGATCGTTCAGACTTCCTCTTACCAGTGTTGATAACATCTGAGGGAAACATTTGTGTTGCTTGGTGTTTAAATGCCGAGAAAACTTTGATCTTAACCAGCACAAGGCGAATGATGGTGAGAGAGGAAAGAGAAGTAGATGATGTGGCAGTTTTGACTCCTTGGAGGATGGCACGTGCTACGACTCCAGGGTCCAAACCACCGCCACCTGCACAAAGCAAGAGTTACGTCTTTACAACTAGGGTGTATCTAGCTCTCTCTTTTCTGTTTATTCTGTCCATCTTCCTGGATACTTTGCTATAGGTAATACTGAAATAGGTTTCTTTTGTGTTTAGATTGTCTTGTGTAGTATTTACCTGCACATATAGCAGGAATAGCCACAGATTTGTATCCTGAGGATTCACAGAGTTCAATGATGCGACACACCAGTCCCTCCACAACACTTGCATTGTTTTTCCCGTACACGTGCAAAATGGCTTTACAAGGAAATGATCCAGGCTCGGTCTTAAAAACCTCCCCGCTGTTCACATTTGCTACACACAAGACAACAAAGACAAGAGATTTAAGATGTAAGAAGATGTTGAGCAGATTTTTAGGGGTGTGGGGTTGGGGCTAGTTTTTCTCACGTCTTACCAGTTCTTAGGAGTGCCTCCAGCTGGGTTCCTGCCTTAGTTATGATGTCTTTGCACACACCATCTGTGGAATAATCACAGCAGCTACATTAAAAAAAAACAACAAATCCTCTTGCTGAGTGGGACGCCTCGCAGCCACTTTACCCAAAAGTCCACACCCACCTCTCTGAAAGTCAACAAAGTTGGTTGTGTTCACCACAGCGTCTGTAGTCTCGCTGCTAATGTCCCCGAACACCAGCTGTAGTTTAACCCCGCCTCCCACGGTTATGGTGACTTCATCAAGGTCGCTGGTGAGGGATCTGAAGTTTACTGAGAGGGAGAAAACATGTTTCAAATCTGATACTTATCCTAATCGATGTGGATAGTACTACAATAGTGGAAAGTAGGTAGTCTAAACTCCAGTACTGTAATACAGATCAAATTTGAGATATTTTAGATAGGCTACTGCTATTTACTTTATACCTCAATAAGAATTTCAAATTAACACAAACTTCACATTAACACTTCACCTATCTAACAATAGTCTAACAATACAGTGATGGTGTATAGCTATAATTAACAACTAATTATCTGTCTGGTTTACCTTGGTCTCCACGATTCATACTGACACTGAGGTGTCTGTAGACATCCCGGTAGCACTGCAAACACAAATTTCTTCTCGTAAGCACTGGCTTCTACTTACACATGTGAATCAAATGCTCAGATGAAAAAAACAAACAAAAAACAAACAACCTACTATGATTTGATGATCTGAAAAAATGTATCACATAATCTATTATACTTCATATCATCCAAACCTAGTGTGAACAAGAATTAGAGAAAGATAGTTTTGAGAGCAGTCTTCTTTCTGTGGTGCAGTAGCTGAACAGAGCAGTTGTATAATCCTGCCTCCATCTGATGGAGACACAACTGACCACAGACTTCACCTCCACTGCTGCACCGAGCTACAGCGGTTTTACTCTTCAGAAAGTACAAAAAAGAAGAAGAAAAAGAAAAAAAATCATGCACAGATGCATCCTACAAACACATTACAATTAGCCTGCAAGAAGATGAGTTTTAATTCACCTGCTCAGAGTCGCGTTCACCAGGTTTAATGACGACATGGATGGTGGAGAGAAAACTTGATGATGTGGATGAACCAAACTGGCGAAGGCTGTCAGTCAGCACCTGAATGGCTTCGCGTAGCGGGTACTTTAGAAGAAGTCCGGGTCCAATAACAGGAAAGGCCACTGACCTGAAGCCCTGTTGTACGCAGAGATCCAAACACCTCTTCAGCCCCTTGCGAAGAGCCTCCAAAATAAAAGTTTGACATTTTATCAAAGAAAGCAGGTAATACACAGTTAAACATAAAAACAAACCATGGAACTGTGATAAAAGTTAAGAAAATATTAGTGCTGTCAAAGTTAATGCGTTCATTTTGGAGATTCATTTTAAACATTTAACACGTTAAAAAAAAATAAAAAAAATGAAGAACGCCGTTCTGTTTACTTCCGGTGGTGGCTGACCTGTGCAGGCAAAGCATGTACTGTAACCATAGACTGTAAAAAGAAGGCTGTAACGCTGTTATTCTTCTCTTTATCCGGTTTTAATATGTTTTCATGCGAGTAAGTAACCGTTTAGGTGACCAATATGCGGTTATTTATCCACACGATGATGAAGTTTGCTCCGACGACGTCCTCCACCAGCAGCGACCGTAGCGGAGCATCACTAGGCAACAGCCCGGTCTGCGGAGCCGGTCGGCCGGGTAGACACAGCGTCGTCCCCGGGGTAAGACCATGGGTAAAACAGAGAGCCGATTAACTTACCCGCAGGTCTTTAGAGGTTCACCGCCGGCTGGTTAAAAGTCTTTTTAGATTAGTTATTGAATTTGTTTAGTTGTTGATTAGTTTGTTTGAATGAAAAGTGAAGCTTCATTGTGTGAATTGGACAGAAGAGCAGCAAGATCAATACCTAAATAAAACAATGAACCGATCGGTCGATAGCTATTCAATTTAATTTGTGTTTATTCTACACTAATTTGATGATTATACATGAATACATTTTCATTATAAGCTCAAGTCGTAAGAGGACAAATGCAGTTTTCGTTGATAAATTAATCGCAATGAATTACAGAAAATTGTGAGATTAATTAGTTAATTTATTTAAGTTAATTAATCTATTGACAGCCTTAGAAATTATTAAACCTCCTACTTTCACTGGAGTCCCTATTCTAAGTTCCTCTTTACTTTCATGATGGCACATGCTCCCAGCTAACTAGCATACTCACCTAGCTTTTAGCTAGCATGGTAAAACCTAGCTTCTGTTGACCAGAGAAACCACTTCTTTTAAACCTATACATAAATCATCTACAGTAGGTATTTCACTTCACCTGCACGCTCTCTCCTCTGATTCCATCCCAAGGTAAACACTCAATGAAGAATAGTTTGGAGCAGCTCAAGGACCGAGACGCGTCAATCTGCAGCACATCTCCAGCCGTGAAGGTATGTTTTGCTGTCATCAGAGCAAAGTTTACCATGATCCTGCTCCCAGCTTTTTTCAGTAGATGTTTGCCAATTTTAGTAGAAGCCAGCTGCTTATTGAGCATGGGGATCACCAACACATCCACCTGTAGAAGTTAGGTATAAGGACTTGAGAAAGCTGTTCACTGATTTATTGTAGAAGAGAAAATAAAATAAATAGTCTAACCTCCTCATCCTCTAATCTGCCGATCTTGATCTTCAGGCTTGTTTTGTTGAGCGCAGTCTTGCTGTGCCACCTAGCAATGGAAAGTCTTGGCGTGACATCAGTGCTGCTGATGCTTGGTGGTTTGGTTTTCGCTCCTGCTGAAGACACATCTTGTATTTCCCTGATAAGCACTTGACAGGACGTCTCTACCAGATACTTGCAGAGTTTACCCTTTGCCTGGAAGTACTGCTGAGCCCCTGGTCCGTCTAGAACTAGTTTCTCTACCGTCAGGCTGGCTAGAGTTGACGTTAAGGCCTGTTTGGCTTCCTGGACATGACAACGTGGACCACACACAAGCACACAAGGATGCGGGGAGTTTGATGGTTTTAATATCACTTTCGTCTGCTTCATCCCAATCAGACCCAAGACTTCATCAAAACAGTTGACCAGTTCAGGATGTGGTAGGTTCACTGCTTCTTGTACCTCAGCATGGTTCATCTGGTAGTCATTCAGGACATCTTTCAGCTTGTTCACATTTTCAGTGTAGCCCACCATCCGTACTTTGGTCTCTGAGGATCCACTGATTTCTGGGATGAAGCGGACATCCACTTTAAACTCTCGACAGTTTGCCTCTCCCTTGGCTTTGTTGAGGACTTCCTTCACTCTGTCCAGATCTGCAGTGCTTTGCAGCTTCACGGTGTCCACACTCAAGTCTCTCTGCACTGCTGCCCAAGCCTCATTCAGATCATCAGAGGACAAACTGGACAGAACCAGGTCTGAGCCCACTTCTAGGGAAACAGGATTTCTGAGGGTCTGCCTGAAGCGAGTGTTGTACTTGGAGATAGCCCCGCTGGATATTATGAAGGTAATTAAGTCCGTAGGGATCTTAACTCTCTTCTCTTTTATGTTTTTCATCAATACATCATTTTCTGTAATACCTGACTGCACGTCTCTGTCAAGTTCCTCTAAAATGATGGTATATATATTTCCTTGCTGGATCTCAACTCCTGGGCAGTCTGTTTGGAAATGAGGCTAAGGTAAAAAAAAAAAAAAAAAAGAAGAACATTTAAATCTAATCAGGATCTCTTCTCTAACTTTTTATAAGTGTCAGCATAGTTTCTGGAACATA
Source organism: Trachurus trachurus (assembly GCF_905171665.1). Classification (NCBI taxonomy): domain Eukaryota; kingdom Metazoa; phylum Chordata; class Actinopteri; order Carangiformes; family Carangidae; genus Trachurus; species Trachurus trachurus. The sequence continues at coordinate 15,923,356 of NC_139909.1, read as the reverse complement.
CTGTAGTATTACACTGTCATCTTACCTGTGACTGACTAGTGGATGTCTGGTCAGTGGGTTTATAGTTGTGGAGAAAAGTGGTTTGGGTCATGGTCAGATGTAACTCCCGATAAGGAAGAGAGATGGTGTGAAATTTCCTCTGCAAAACTCTCTCCTGATCTGCAGAAAAGAAAATCACTCAAACAAAGGACTACATTTAAACTTCCCTTGAGTTCATGAAATACCAGAATAATTGCATCACCCCTAGGCCACTTGATAGAAATGCATGAATCGCACACGTCAAGGCCCCTCAAGCCTTGGACTGCGAACTGGGAAGCTGCCCTACTTAGGAAATACTTATTCCTATACCATGCAGTAAAGAAACTATTTCTTTGTCAGTGTTTGGGAAGCACACCAATTATCAACGATGCCAGAATCAAGTGATACAATGGGAAGAGAAAGCGAAACTATTTCAACCTCACCAGTGACTCACAAATTACATTTTCAGGCTTTCTGTTTAAGTTGTTTCTATTCCCATCAGCTCCAGCTATATGTTGTATTCACTGCTAATTAGCATTTTTAGATAGCATTGATTCACTCATGATAAACTAGTAGTGGTGGTGAACGTAGTAAACAACCCTATACCTTCTCGTATAAAGAGTTGTCATCACTACGTCATTGTGAGCATGCCTAGGCTGAGCTGCTAAGTGAAAACTGCTTACCTTCTTTTTCCTTGAAACTGATTTTATAGACGTTGCCTCCAGCGTGTTCAATCATCCCACATTCACCTCCACCTGAGGCTCGTTTTCGTTGAAAGTGTCTCCTGATTTTCTTCTTCTCGGGGTCTGTCAGATGTTTCGCTTCAAATAACAGAGGATGCTGATATTCATCCATCACTGGTGAACTTACGGGAGAGCCTTTAGCACAATACAGCAGTTCCCTGTCTGTCACCAGCCAGGCTTAAAATAAATCATTGATGTCATTTTACATTTTTGTTCCTTGTGAATCCCCAAACTTACCAAGGTCATTTAGTTTGGACACGCCCTAAGACACAAGAGTTCTGACTTTCAATACGTTTCCTTGTTTGTCTGACCGTGCAGGTAAGGCTACTATAATGTTGGCACAGGAACAAGGTCAGGTTGCCATTTAAAATGTTTGCATGATATCCAAATTCACTACGTCTGTGGTGTTATAAGAGGACACTGACAGATCTGGCAGAACAGCATTGACTAACACTGACATCCCACTGCATTGACCTACAGAACCAGCAGATGTCACCCTAAGACTAGATACATAAGTCACTTTTATGATGGTGTTTGTTGTTGTTGTTGTGGTTGTTTTTACATCTTGCGGGAACTGGTTAATCTCGCAATCAGTTGTTAACCAAAGTTTATGTGGACATTTGTATGTTTTCTTTTTTTTTCTTTTTTTAATACTCTTTTTTATTGTTTTTTTCAGTTTTATAAGTACAAACAGGACACAACAGAACATCTAAAAAAGAAAAGAAAAGAAAAAGAAAACCCACCCCAAACCAACAGTGAGCGCTGCGATGTACATACATAAAGTGAATAAGTAAATAAAAATAAAAATAAATAAATAAATAAAGAGAGACAGGTAAATGAAGAGCACAAACACAGAATAAGTTAAAGGGAAAAACAAAAAAAACAAAACTGGCAGTCCTCATCTTGCATGGACAGATGCTGAGTTAAAGCTTCTGTAAAAAGGAGTGTAATGGTTCCCAGATCCTCCAAAATTTGTCTGATTTGTGATTGAGGTCATGAGTCAACTTCTCGAGAGGAATAAGAGCAGAAATCTGTGATATCCACATGTCGACTGTGGGGACCTGGGGAGTCGACCACCGCAGCAAGATACATTTTTTAGCCAGAAACAAAAGAATTGTCAATAGAGATTTCGTGTCTGTGTCCAAAGAATTGTCTGGAGCATCATGGTTGAGTAAAAAGAAAGAAGAAGTCAACAAAAACTGTTTACCAGTGTGTATGTTTTCTTTGACAGATTTATGGTCTTGTCACTGCAAGCAGACAGTTTATTAACCATGGATGAGCTGTAAAAAAGAATAGTGCTACGCAACTTGGCTGAGAAACAGTTCAATCATGAGAAACATCTTCTGGTTCTCTCGTATTGTGCAGGAATTTCCCTAGGAATATAAATGTTGTTATTATCAAGTCATTTTTGAGTATACTGCCAAACATTACAGGTGGCTTCAAATGTTTTAAGATTGATGCAATGAGAAACATATTGAGCTGAAGAGCCAGTCCAAATGAAAAGCTATGATGACACCCAAAACTTCTGGTTTTTAACACCTGTTTATAAAGTAATAGCCCACAATAATCCACCATGGGGCAGGTGAGGGGCTTGGGTTAATGTGAGGAAATAGAGTTAGGAAATGAAAAAAGGTAGGGTTAGGGATAGACCTTTGTTCCCCTTTGGTACCAAACACAAGACACTGTGGCATGGTTCACATAGACTGCACAAAACAACACATGTCCTGCATAATACAACAAAGCATTTCGTTTTATTGCCTTTGTTTTATTCATATTGAACAAGATACTGTCACACAATCTCACATCTGTTTTTCGTCCACTGTGATTCAAGAGTGCCAAGTCTAACACCATAAAAGTGCAGCAGACTGATATTGGCAACTATAACCTTGTGTCCATGCTTCAGCTTGAAGGTGGCGCTGGTAATGGCGACACGCAGCAGCAGCAGCAGCAGTGGTGCGGTTTGCTGCTTGCTGCAAAACAAATTGCCCCCAGGGGATAATAAAGATATCTAGATATCTTATATATATATAGATATAATAGAGATCTTTGACTTTGACTTTGACTCCATGATACTGCTGTGGTTCCTAATTCAAATACGGGACCGTACCTATGTTTCCCGGGTCCTATGTTCCCTCTTTTTGAAAAAGGGTCCTATGTTCCCCGGTTTTCCCAAAAAGGGTCCTATGTGCCCCGGTCGCAATACATACTGGGGATCCCCCAGTGTGTATTGCGTATGTATATCCCCACTGTTGCCGGGGAACATAGGACGTAGAAGTGTCCTATGTTCCCCGCTGTTGCTGGTCGATGGGCTCTCTCTACTTATCTGGCCTGTCTAGCCTCTACCTGGTCTTTTTACTAAACTTAACCAACTCCTTTCTTCATTGCCTAAACCCAACCAATGGGACAATTACACTTCTCACTCAAAGTCACAACTCAACTTCTCACTCAAAAATAGGCAAAAAAATGCAAAGTCACAACTCCACTTCCAAGTATGGGTACAAAAATTGCATGTTCCCCAGGGGTCCGTGTACTTCGCGGCCATTCGATTTTTCCTTTAAACAGAACTGTCAAAAAACGAACTGCAGTGAAGTTAGTTTGAAGTTGGATATTTGACAGACATTCGCTCACTCACTCGCTTCTCAATATATTAAAAATCCATATAAAATATTAGATGTGTTCAAATGCAATAAAAACAGGTGTGTCTCATAGAGGAGGCTTAGCTCTACCATCCTGTGTCGATTTTGAGCCAACAGGTCACATGACCTAGGAGTTATTGAGCTATAATGCTCATATTTACAGTATAAAATACATTAAAAATTCATATAAAATATTTAATGTGTTTAAATGCAATAAAAACAGGTGTGTGTCATAGAGGAGGCTTAGCCCTACCATCCTGTGTTGATTTTGAGCCAACAGGTTACATGACCTGAGAGTTATTGAGCTCTAATGCTCATATTTACAGTATAAAATACATTAAAAATTCATATAAAATATTAAATGTGTTTAAATACAATAAAAACAGGTGTGTCTCATAGAGGAGGCTTAGCCCTACCATCCTGTGTTGATTCTGAGTCAACAGGTCACATGACCTAGGAGTTATTGAGCTATAATGCTCATATTTACTGTATAAAATATATAAAATATTCATATAAAATATTAAATGTGTTTAAATACAATAAAAACAGGTATGTCTCATAGAGGAGGCTTAGCCCTACCATCCTGTGTTGATTTTGAGCCAACAGGTCACATGACCTAGGAGTTATTGAGCTATAATGCTCATATTTACAGTATAAAATACATTAAAAATTCATATAAAATATTAAATGTGTTTAAATACAATAAAAACAGGTGTGTGTCATAGAGGAGGCTTAGCTCTACCATCCTGTGTTGATTTTGAGCCAACAGGTCACATGACCTGGGAGTTATTGAGCTATTAATGCTCATATTTACTGTATAAAATATATAAAATATTCATAAAAAATAGTAAATGTGTTTAAATGCAATAAAAACAGGTGTGTGTCATAGAGGAGGCTTAGCTCTACCACCCTGTGCTGATTTTGAGCCAACAGGTCACATGACCTGAGAGTTATTGAGCTATAATGCTCATATTTACAGTATAAAATACATTAAAAATTCATATAAAATATTAAATGTGTTTAAATACAATAAAAACAGGTGTGTCTCATAGAGGAGGCTTAGCTCTACCATCCTGTGTTGATTTTGAGCCAACAGGTCACATGACCTGAGAGTTATTGAGCTCTAATGCTCATATTTACAGTATAAAATACATTAAAAATTCATATAAAATATTTAATGTGTTTAAATACAATAAAAACAGGTGTGTCTCATAGAGGAGGCTTAACCCTACCATCCTGTGTTGATTTTGAGCCAACAGGTCACATGACCTGAGAGTTATTGAGCTCTAATGCTGATATTTACAGTATAAAATACATTAAAAATTCATATAAAATATTAAATGTGTTTAAATACAATAAAAACAGGTGAGTGTCATAGAGGAGGCTTAGCCCTACCATCCTGTGTTGATTTTGAGCCAACAGGTCACATGACCTAGGAGTTATTGAGCTATAATGCTCATATTTACAGTATAAAATAAATCAAAATTCCATATAAAATATTACATTCGTTTAAATGCAATAAAAACAGGTGTGTGTCATAGAGGAGGCTTAGCCCTACCATCCTATGTTGATTTTGAGCCAACAGGTCCCATGACCTAGGAGTTATTGAGCTATAATGCTCATATTTACAGTATAAAATAAATCAAAAATCCATATAAAATAGTAAATGTGTTTAAATGCAATAAAAACGGGTGTGTCTCATAGAGGAGGCTTAGCTCTACCATCCTGTGTTGATTTTGAGCCAACAGGTCCCATGACCTAGGAGTTATTGAGCTATAATGCTCATATTTACAGTATAAAATAAATCAAAAATCCATATAAAATATTACATTCGTTTAAATGCAATAAAAACAGGTGTGTCTCATAGAGGAGGCTTAGCCCTACCATCCTATGTTGATTTTGAGCCAACAGGTCCCATGACCTAGGAGTTATTGAGCTATTAATGCTCATATTTACTGTATAAAATATATAAAATATTCATATAAAATAGTAAATGTGTTTAAATGCAATAAAAAAAGGTGTGTGTCATAGGCTCACATCTGCCATTCTGTGTTGATTTTGAGCCAACAGGTCACATTCATTTTTTATATATTTTATACAGTAAATATGGGTGTTAGAGCTCAATAACTCCCAGGTCATGTGACCTGTTGGCTCAAAATCAACACAGAACAGAAGATCTAAGTCTCCTCTATGACACACACCCGTTTTTATTGCATTTAAACACATTTACTATTTTATATGGATTTTTGATTTATTTTATACTGTAAATATGAGCATTAGAGCTCAATAACTCCCAGGTCATGTGCCCTGTTGGCTCAAAATCAACACAGGATGGTAGAGCTAAGCCTCCTCTATGAGACTCACCTGTTTTTATTGCATTTAAACGAATGTAATATTTTATATGGATTTTTGATTTATTTTATACTGTAAATATGAGCATTATAGCTCAATAGCTCCTAGGTCATGTGACCTGTTGGCTCAAAATCAACACAGGATGGTAGGGCTAAGCCTCCTCTATGACACACACCTGTTTTTATTGCATTTAAACAAATGTAATATTTTATATGGATTTTTGATTTATTTTATACAGTAAATATGAGCATTATAGCTCAATAACTCCCAGGTCATGTGACCTGTTGACTCAGAATCAACACAGGATGGTATAGCTAAGCCTCCTCTATGAGACACACCTGTTTTTATTGCATTTAAACACATTTACTATTTTTTATGAATATTTTATATATTTTAGCCTATACAGTAAATATGAGCATTATAGCTCAATAACTCCTAGGTCATGTGACCTGTTGGCTCAAAATCAACACAGGATGGTAGGGCTAAGCCTCCTCTATGAGACACACCTGTTTTTATTGCATTTAAACGAATGTAATATTTTATATGAATTCTTTATGTATTTTATACTGTAAATATGAGCATTATAGCTCAATAACTCCTAGGTCATGTGACCTGTTGGCTCAAAATCAACACAGGATGGTAGAGCTAAGCCTCCTCTATGACACACACCTGTTTTTATTGTATTTAAACACATTTAATATTTTATATGAATTTTTAATGTATTTTATACTGTAAATATGAGCATTATAGCTCAATAACTCCTAGGTCATGTGACCTGTTGGCTCAAAATCAACACAGGATGGTAGGGCTAAGCCTCCTCTATGAGACACACCTGTTTTTATTGTATTTAAACACATTTAATATTTTATATGAATTTGTAATGTATTTTATACTGTAAATATGAGCATTAGAGCTCAATAACTCTCAGGTCATGTGACCTGTTGGCTCAAAATCAGCACAGGGTGGTAGAGCTAAGCCTCCTCTATGACACACACCTGTTTTTATTGCATTTAAACACATTTACTATTTTTTATGAATATTTTATATATTTTATACAGTAAATATGAGCATTAATAGCTCAATAACTCCCAGGTCATGTGACCTGTTGGCTCAAAATCGACACAGGATGGTAGAGCTAAGCCTCCTCTATGAGACTCACCTGTTTTTATTGCATTTGAACACATCTAATATTTTATATGGATTTTTAATATATTGAGAAGCGAGTGAGTGAGCGAATGTCTGTCAAATATCCAACTTCAAACTAACTTCACTGCAGTAAAAAACGAAAGTAAGCTGGTAATTTAGTTTTCCGTTTCAAACAAAAAACAAAAAAACAAAAATTCATGCTGGTTTTTTCGTTTTTCGTTTTTTGCTTTTAAAACCAAAAAACGAGGAGACCAAAATCAAATAACGGCCAATTTTTAATTTTGATTGTTACAAAATCTCTCTTTTCGTTTTTGATAATAATATTAACGCTGATGACAGACCGGAAGTGTCTGGACTTCAAAATAAAAGCCCAGTGCATTGACTTATAGCCAAGAAGAAAAAAAAAAAACGTGTTTCCCCCTTGTAAATGTTGTGTTTTGAGCAGGTTTTGAGCATATGCATACATTTTCGCAGCTGTTTGCCGCTGATACGTGTGTGTGTTTGTTTATAAATATATATATATTACGATCTGCTGCAGTAAGGCCACCGCTGGGGGCTGGGTGCATGATAGACCAACTCCTACTCCCGACTCATTCTGACCCTGAGATCTCCAACCCCGGGCATATTTGGCAGGTGGCAGACCCTTTATGGTTCTTTACTACTCTTTTCAGCCACATGAGATCCAGTCCCAGACCTCAGGGAACTAGTGGAATCACCTCCGCTGTGCGTAATAGTCGCGCGTAATGACAGCTCCTCACCGGATGAATCTACACAGTTTCCCCACTATCGGCCCATTTCAAAACTCATTCCGGCGCCAGCATACAATTTATATTATCATTGTTAAGATTACATCAGTGACAGATTTCTTTCCAGTGTGATGTTTACTGAACATATGTAAATCCTCTCTCCACACCCCGGAGATCCAATAACAACTTTTATTGTCAATCCATGCTGTGCATTTACAAAGAATTACCAGCAGGTGTCGCACTGCGAGCAGGTCCGTGTACGTTTCGTTAGTTTGATTTTTCCTTTAAACCGAACTGTCAGAAAACGAAAGTCAGCTGGTAATTTGGTTTTCCGTTTCAAACCAAAAACCAAAAAACCAAAATTCAGGCTGGTTTTTTCGTTTTTTGGTTTTTGGTTCTAAAACGAAAAAACGAGGAAACCAAAATCAAATTACGGTTAAATTTTGATTGTCTTTTCGTTTTTTGATCTTAAACAACACATTAACGCCGATGACAGACCGGAAGTGTCCGAACTTCAAAATAAAAGCCCAGTGAATTAAGTTTTAGCCAGGTTTTAGCCGAAGACAGTAGATGAAAAGCCTATCAAATATATTTTTTTCTTTGGAAATGTTGTGTTTTGAGCACATTAATACATCATCAAAGCTGTGTTTATTTTTACACATTAGCAACAAGCTCATCGTTCGTTCATCTTCTCCTCGCTGCGCACGCTGCAGCGCTTCGCTTCCATTAAGTCAGATAATTTTCACAGCGTGTTCTGCGGCCCGTCTCCGGTCCCAACCGGGCTCCGGACACGGAGCAGAGACTGTCCGACAGGCTGTCCCTCTTTGAAGAGAGGATGAGGTCAGCTTTACTCCCGCTTCTGACCTTAAACAACATTGAACTTCAAAATAAAAGCCCAGTGAATTGAATTATAGCCATAGACTGTGCTGATTCAATCCGACCCTGAGATCTCCAACCCCGGGCATATTTGGCAGGTGGCAGCGGCCCCTTTATGGTTCTTTTGTACTGTCCTGATCGTCCCAGCTACACCCAGGCACCCAAGAGGACTTCTTGTCCCACCACTCTCAGGAGTTGTAGTGGTACTGTTAAGTGCTATTGGCAGCAGATGAGGGGATCTCCCGTGCGTAATGTCGCGCGTAATGACAGCTCTTCGCCGGTGAAACACAATAAACTGCGCGACTTCTTGCATGTTTGTCTCATGACATGGTGGAACCTACACAGAGGTATACAGACAGGTAGATCAGGCGGAAAATTGATATGGAAGCTGGTTCAGGACGTCTTCGTCCATTTATGGATAAATGTGGAGTGGAAATTAGTTCGTAGCTACATTAATTGAGCGTCAGCGTCACACAGCATTATTATATGCCGAAAACAGTGTAGGCTATTACTGGCTTTGTGTGTGCATGACAGTCTTATCAATGAATCTACAGTTATCCCACTAGCCTATGTCCGCCCATTGCGAAACTCATTCCGGCGCCAGCAAGCATACAAATCATAATAGTATCATTGTTAAGATTATGTCAGTGACAGACTAAGTCCCAGTGTGATGTTTACAGAACATTGAGTGTAAGTCCTCTCTCCACACAGGAGATCCAGTCACAACCTTTATATTTTCCCCTTTTAAAAGCCATGTTGTTCATTTACCAAAAAACACCAGCAGGTGTCGCACTGCGAGCGTACCCTCAAGGTCATGTCATCAGAAAAGTTTCATAATTTGTATCCATACTTTGTGCTAAACAGTTTAATTACTACACATGTGGAAGTCTGAGAAAGTGTCATAACTACTCTCTGTAAAAAAAAAAAAAAAAAAAAAAAAAAAAAACACCTACCTCCATTGAGTCTGGAGTCAAATAGGCAGCCAGCTCACCTGTGAGGCCTTTGCCCTGAGAACAAAGTAGCTGGCTGGCCTCATCCTCATCCCCAATTGTTGAGCTGTGTATTTGATGTGAGTTACCCATTTCTGTTCCACAAACACTTAGTATATTTAATAGTTAAAGAATATTGATGCTAATTACTACCCTTTATTAAGTTTTAGCTGAGTTTGCTAAACATTTGATAAACATTGTGCTGTTCTGTCATTTATCCTTCCCATCAGAAAGCAACCAGCTTAACAATAAATAACAAGGAACTGGATCCTCGGTGTTTGTGCCTTATTTTAACCAACAACCCATTGCGTAGGTCCACTCCTACCAAAGAACCAGTCTCTTCACCACACACAAGTCAATATTTTTCTCAAGGAAATTTAAATCGAACGCAACTGGACTTGGTTCACAGGCTTAAGTCAATATTTTACAAAATGAGAGTGACACCACTATCAGAGCTAATAATAATAATAAACGACACTCACTGCATGTCACATTAACAGTGTAAAAACACAAATTAATTTATTTAATTGCACGTGCATGTGATCAGGGGACGTACAGAGGAGAAAGAAAGAGAGGAGGCGGGGTGGAGATGATGGGCCGAAGCAAAAACAACTGCTGCCGGGAGAAGTGGAGATGCTTTGTGGCGGCCTTGTGTGCCACCATGGCAAAAGTGAACAGAGAGAGCATGACCTGAACTAAACAGCAAAACTCCAATATATATCTATATCTCTCTCTCATATATATATATATATATATATATATATATATATATATATATATATATATACACTAAACACAAGGAGTAATTGTAACATAAACCAAAACTGCATTAAAACATAAAAGACCCTAGTGAGCAATTGTATTTCTCAACATTTCCACAACCTCCTCCATTCCGTTGACCACAAAGTGGGTCTTCCAGACGGTCTCATTTCTGCACTTGGGGCAGTGCTGTGCGTTCCGAGACCATTCTTCAATGCAGACATGGCACCCTAAAAGGCTGCGGCAGCATGGTGCCACCACAGGGCTCTTCATCACATCTGTAACATTCAGAAAAAAAATGTTAAAACAATTAAAAAATATATTGCAAATGGCAGTCTCAAGCACTTTTTTACTCCTGAGTCATATCTGTTAATGCTTAAGTGTAAATATATTTGCCCATCTAATGTAATCATTTCTAGTTTTGTTCTATTTTGATTAACACAGTGGGTACTACCCTTTTGAATATAAAGTGAACCCATCTACTGATTTTACATATGTATTAAGCTGCACCCCCCTATGCATCTCAAGTTTAATATTCTCACTTATTGTGAGTAGTGTATATCATTAAGTCGCTGTTGCTCTGGGTAACTTTGTTTAAATTGTCCTGTTTTTTTTCTCATGTTAGTGAGAGATTGACAGTCAAATCAGACTTGTATGTATGGAATCATAGATTTTAAACTATTTTTGGTTGACCCCTTTTCTTTTTACACCAATTGCTCTATTATTTGCAGAATATTTTGTTATTTAAAACAACCTGGTATCTACACAAGAATGAGACTAAATTTGTGGTCTTAAACAAAACAAAATTACAGTGCAGTGTGCCAATAATGAACCCACTCAAATGGCTTCTGGACATGGTATGTAGAGAATATTTTGAGTATCTTACCTTTGCATATAACACAGCAGAACATTTCTTTAGCATGGGACACTTGATCATTGGTCAGGGACACTGTGTTTATCCTGTTGCTGCGGGCACACTGGCCAAGGTCCTGGAGAGCTTTTGTGATCGCTGGTAGCTCATCAGCAGCCAAAACCAGCTCCTCCAATTTGTCCAGACACCCATCATCCATGTGACTATGGCGGGAGAAGTGTTGACAAAGAAAGTGGACACATTACAGTCTTGCAGAAATCACATAGCTTATGTTGGCTGATCGTGGTAAAAAGTCTGTTATGCAAGTTACGGTATGTTTCAAATCTTTTTCTCACACAAATGAAAGAAACTATCCCCTATGATGACACTTTGTGGAAAATTACGTCAAATTAAGAAAAACTAGGACAAAGTTCAAGTCAGTAGAGAGTACATAGGAACGCTGAGTTGTAAGTATAAAAAGACAAGTAAATGTTTATTTCCATCACATTGGATAAAAAGTACCTTCTCCTCCTCTTCTTCCTCCTCATCAGTTCTTGGTATGCACTTTCATGAAGTGCAACTATTTTTCTGGCATTCTGCTTCCAAAATGCCAAACCTATAGGGAAGAGAATGGAGTTAGTCCACAGTAGAGGTTAAGAACACAACCTGTATTTATTTTCTATGTAATTTCATTTTAGGAAGTGTACTTTGTGTTTCTTGCCATATCTTTGAAACAAATAAATATTTGATCATTCTGTGTACCACAAACCATATCAGAGGAAAACTGTGAACTTGGAAAATAATGTGAAGACATTTTATATTACATGAAGATTTGGGGTATTAAATGATTGTATAGAGAGGTTCCCCAATTTAGGCCTACGGCAATTAAACACACCACTGTTCAACATAACATAATCAATGTGAATATGGATCTTATTCAACTCCTGTTGCACATGTGGGGATACATACTGGAATGACTGTTAAAAAAAACAAAACAAAAAAACATACCATTTGTCCCTGCCCCTTCCAGAAGCCGGTTGCCTTGTCCGTCACAGAGGATGATATTTTCATCAGCGTGCAGATCCTGCTTCACTTTCTCACTGATTGTGGGCACAGTGGCCTCACGCTCAGTGAACTCAATGAAGAGCATGGCTCCATCCAAAAGAAGCATTCCCCCCTCTACTTTTCCAATGGAGATGCTCCTTTAAAGAAATACAGATCACACAGATACATTCAGAGAGTTGTTTCCATCAATCATATATTTTTTTTGAGTGTTTTCAAGACTAATTTTGGAATGATGTCGATAGTTTCTTGTAATACCACACATGTGGCTAAATTTTCCAACACAGATATAGTTTTGCATGAGAACAAACCTTGAAAAGGCCCTTCTTTGGGGTGTGGGTCCTGGACGTCCAGCAGAAGCAGAAGCCACCGGCCTGGCACAAAACTGAAAGCGGTTGTTTGGGGCGGTTGGGGGGGGTTGGTTCATCGGGTGGCTTGATGAGGGCAGAGGGGCTTCATCTCCACACACTTCATATTTTCCCCCCAGCTCAATGTCTCCTATATAGCCTGTTGAGCTGGGCAGCAGGACCACCTCAGTCTCGGCAACAAGGTAAATACTGGAATCCACCAGCTGCAAAAACAAAAGATACATCTTGATGAAATGTCGTTGTATTAGGCCTCGCGCTGTTAAGAGTGAACCTCCAATTGAAATAAGCAGACCTGATATTTAATATGCGAGGGCCACAATGTCCTGCTGCAGTATGAATTCATAAGACTTTTAAACTTTTTATTTAAAAAAAAACTGACCCTGACTTATGGGACTTGCGTTGAACAAGCAGGCTTAGTTGGATAAACGGAGGCTGTAAATGTCTACAAACCTTAAAAATCCTTGAAATATTTTGTAGGCTAATATCAATTTCGCGAATGTGGACAGTCCGCTGCCCACGCCACAGCGTTATCCTCCCGATGTCCATGTCAGCGTTTGTCGTGAAAACTCCGTATGAAAATGTTCGGCTCCAAAAGGGTCTGGAGATCAGCGCGCTCCAATTTATACGGCACATTACGTTACCGGAGCGTGCGTGCGTGCGTGCGTGCGTGCGTGCGTGCGTGAGTGCGTGAGTGCGTGCGTGCGTGCGTGCGTGCGTGGCGGGCAGTGTCGACCAATCATGCTTTAGCTGCCAAAGATAGTCAGGCGCCAAAATAGTTGTCGCCTCCGTGCAGATATGGAATCCAGTCTGGTGCCACACGTTGCAGTCATACAGAATATGTTGAAGAGTGGATGTACATATGCTGATATAAGTAACTATTTGATTTTTGAGTGTGGGTTGCAAAGGGGGGCGTCAGTCGAAAATATTCGCCGTTTTTGTGCAGAGCACAGTTTACAGAGACAGCGAATGACGGACCACCAACTTGAAGCTGCCGTTTTCAGTGCTGTAAAGGAGGTAGGATATAACACCAAGTTTCATAAAACAAATTGATTGCCCCAAAAACAATGTATTGATGGTGGTTCACAGTAAGTAGGCCTATAAACTATTTCATGCAGGCTATTGTGAATATTTTTGTGAATGACCCCATGATTTTTGGGGGTCATCCCTATGTTCCCTCATTTCTAACTTTTGTTGTCACTGAAAATTAGGCCCTATGTTCCCTCAGCCCTTTGGTCCCACCATTGGTTAGGTTTAGGCAATGAAGAAAGGAGTTGGTTAAGTTTAGTAAAAAGACCCGGTAGAGGCTAGACAGGCCAGATAGGTAGAGTCCAGATAGGTAGAGAGAGTCCAGAGGGAACATAGGGCTGTGGGAACATAGGCACGCTCCCGATTTTTGATGTCAACAGGGGCGTTTACAATGGTGAAACACCACCCATCCATCCTTTTTTTTGGAGCATAACTTTAATGAGATTGTGCGCACTTGTTCTGTTATCAAAGAGCATTTTTGGTCAAAATGTGAAACATACGTATTCTGTGTTACCGGCCTGTGTTGACTGTACAATAAATGTGTAAAATATGACTGGTTGTGGGACTAGGCTGGTTCCGGATTATTGTAGAGATCAACGCAGTGAGTGGTGGTTTGAAACAATGGCACAAACGCAGAAGGTCCAATTCATCTCATTTAGGCCTATTGTTTGGCTGGTTAATGCTGATGAAAAGGAGAATGAAAGAACAGAAAAGATTAGCCCACAAAACTCAAATGTTCAAGTCAACAAGTACTCAATCTTTGTTAACCTACTCAAACTCAAACTTAATAAAGAGTAAAAGAGGTAGCAACAATAAGGTTCAATTAACTAGGCCTACAACATAAACAAAGAGTATGTGGGACTTAGCTGAATCACTTACATCAATCACGCAGTTCAACAATCAGGGAGTTGGGGAGGAGGAGGACTAGGCAGCAGCTCCTTTGTTCCCCAGAGCAGAAAGGGCTTGCCACAGGTGAGCTACCTGCCTAAATCAGCCTCCGAGCTCTACCCTCCGGTGATGTAAGGGGAAGGAGGAGGGATAGAAGGAGTTGAGGTGGAAGGAGGGATGTGGAAGGAGGTGGGGATTTTCTACAGGACACTACTTGTAATAAACAGTTTGATGGCAGTCTATTAAAAAACTCAATAAAACGTATTGAGTTTTACACAATAATTCCACAATTGACAACCAGTAGCGATTGAAGGACTAGACTCAGCCACCACAATAACTTCTTTCTTTTTACCTTTAGACTGGTCCAACGTATGGAAGAAAGATGATGACTGGTTATCTTTCAGCTGTGGGAGTCCGTGCATCGGAGGGTCGCGTTGGACGTGCATTGCGCAACATTAACCATCCTTATCATAGGGCAAGATGTGAGGTAAGTTTCATCAAATGTAACCCTTCAATTTTACCGTTATAATACCGGTAGGCATAAAGCGTTGTGTTCAAATCCCACACTGGGCGGCCATTTACTGCATGTCATTCCCCCTCTCTCTGCCTCCCCATTTCATGCCTCAATTGTTCTCCATTAAAGTCAAAACCCCCCCAAATATATACTTAAAAATTAGGCAAAGGCATAAAGCCTATTTGCATCTCAAGCAACCGGTTAAAGTGGTTAATAGATTTCAGATCTGTTTGAGGCAGTGAAGAAAGTTTTTTGGAATTTCACCCTGTTTGTTTTGTTTCTTTTTGTGCTTTAACTGTGTAATGAGATCCTATAATGTTCTCTGTTTGTCTTTAAGGGAGCCAGAAACCTCAATCCAGTTCCATATACTGCTGAATATGTGGGACATAAAATACATATTGACCAAAATGAAAAACTTGTGATGTTCGGCGTGACTCATGTACTGGCGATTGACGGCTTCTCGAGCAAAATTGTTGGACGATCCACAATGCCTATCAAAAATAATCTCACCATTTACAACGATGTCTACAGGTAACAAACAACTTAATTTAAAAAACCTTTCTTTGTCCCTGTTGCAAAAATACAAAGAAGCCTACTATCTGATTATTCTGGTTTTGACCTTATTATGAAATGACTATATTCCCATATTCCCATATTCCCATACATGTTCAAATGAAGCCTTTAAAACCAGAATAATTCTGTTATTTTGGAAAACAGAACCGGAATAGGTTCATTACATGATATTGATCAACTGCTTGATGCATTTTTCCTAATAAAAGTGCATGCCCATGTAACCGGCCTTCAATGTTGTTGTTTTCTTGTAGAAGTGCAGTAGTGGAGCATGGTATATGGGACCAGGTCAGGGTGGACAATGGAAGAGAGTTCTATCTAACTCTATACATGCAGGAAAAGTTGGCCAGCCACCGCCACAACACAGAGAGGACACCTTACAGGCAAACGCCATCAACCAAGGTATTTCTGATTTAAATCCCACTTGATAAAGGGGATTTTTGCTAAGATAACTTTTTTTTTAAATTAAAATATATTTTTTGTAAGGTCAAACATGCAATTCAGCTAAAATGCAATTCAGCTAAAATTAGCCACCTTCAAAGTTGAGTTTTATTTTGATGGTTCTTCTTATGAAAAGCATATTGCAGGCCTCTTCACATTTCCCTTCTAATTATGTAGGTCCTGTGTGTGTTTTAGCTTGGTGCAGGGTGCATTGTGAGCTACGCACACACATACACAAACTAACATTAGAGTTCAAAAATTGCTAGTTTTAATCTAGTTTCAATCTCATTATTTGTGAAATATTTTATAGTTCTTTTAATGGAATGTTATATTGTCTTATGTGTGTTAAAATTAAATTTAATCAGATTGTTTTATCAGAAATTACGGTTTCACTTCGAAGTTTCAGTGGCTCATTTTAGCTGATTAAGTGGCCCATTTTCCTGGACACTGCTCATCTCAAAAAAATTGGGACATCTGTTTGAAAAGCTGTAAGACCTGATTGATTATATTTTATTACATCAATTCAACCCCAAAATATTAAAAACATCCCTATAATGTCTTTTTTTTTGTATATTTTTTTGGCTTTTCATGCCTTTATTTGATAGGACAGTTGAGAGTGTGACAGGAAATGGGAGGCAGAGATGGGGGGAATGACATGCAGGATAGGGCCGTCCGACGCGGGACTCGAACCGGGGCCGCCTGCAGCGAGGACTACAGCCTCAACACATGGGGCGGGTGCTCTACCAACTGAGCTAAACACTGCCCCCCTATAATGTCTAAAAACACAATCCAGTGTCATACATTCCGTTTCCTAAGCAATTAACCAAATAGTAGCTGATATCACCCTATACAGTGGAGATGGATTGTACACACACCGATTGTAATTATAATGTTTTAAGTGAATCAATATAAATGTATGCCTTATTGATCATTCATATAAGGTTCTAAAATGTAAGCAAGAAAGTATAACTAACAAACATGCCTAATCTTATTTGTTCTACAATGACAGAATCACACAATTGAGAGGATCTGGCCAGAGATCAACAATAGGGTGAACTACCCTTTGAAAATCCCCTTGGTTCATCTGGTTGATCAGGAGGAGCTGGATATGGAGGACAGCCTGACCAAATTTTGCGTGTCATCATTGACATGCCAGTTGGCCCAGCTTGGAGTTGAGCGTGTTGTTCAAGCTTGGAATGCACACAGGATTCCAGGTTTGTGTTAGACTCAAGCAAAGTTTTAACAAAGTCAAATCTGATTGTATACACTTCAGTAAAAATCATATCTGAGTCACTTTGCCATTTTAAAGTCCTCAAATTTACAAATTTCAGTGTAGTCAAGTCATATAGAGTTCATGACTCTACATACATACTGTACACTGCACTCAACAACCTCCCCCAATAGCCCCACTGCCTTCACCAGCTTTCCGTGTTTTGCATATTCTGTGTTGTAAACTGTTTTCTTGTCTGTAACAACATCTATTGCACATCTGCCTGTCCTGGGTAAGGATCCCTTCTCTGTTGCTCACCCTGAGGTTTCTCCAAGTTAAAAGGGTTTCTGGGTGTTTTTCCTCAGTTGATGTGAGGGTCTGTTGTGAGGATGTTGTTATGATGCTGTGTAAAGCCCTTTGACACAAAATGTCAGTAAGTGATAGCATTATAGAGAAAAAAACACACACATTTTGTCACACCAAGTGTTTATAAACTGACGAAAAATTGACCAAAGACATCTTTTCTATTAAATCAGAAGAAACTTAAATTATTTAGAAACATTATTCTAAGGGAAACAGGCTGGAATAGATAACATGTGACTTCTAAAACAATCAAGTATCATTTCTTTACTGTTGTATAAACCCCCCTGGGTTTGTCTAAGGTGCTCTTGGATGCTAATTTAGAGTAAAAACAAAAACCTAGCTAACAAATAGCTCTTGGATAGTATTTCTTAATTAGAACCAGCTCATTTGTTAAAACCTTTTTGGAAAATGGTCTAATGCTATCACTGGGTAATTTAAGTTCTCTCAGACTTTGTCAGCTATTAAAGGCACACAGAATATGGTAAATACTTCCTCAACAACACAACAATTGTTAAAAATTCAATGTACAGTTAAAGCATGTATCCTTGCCTCCACCTTATTTTAGGGAAGGGGATCCCCAATGTATTGGCCAGAGAGGGATGCCAAAAACGAGTGTGCGCAGACCTCTTACCAGATGCATCAGTGGCTGCAGACTGGTACGAGGAGGAGGTGGGATCGTTAACAAGAGTGTCATCCTTTGGAGTCAACCCCTTCAATACTGCAGAAGACCAAGAGGCTGCACAAAGAATGTTTGGTCAACAATGTCCAGATGTGACCATACTTCTTGACAATGTCCTCAATAATCACCCTGAATATTTTCAGGAGGGACTTAAAGGCCTGATAGACATAACCAGGAGACAGTCCCAGCAGTGAGTTCTGAACAACCCAGGAGTTTTGCTGTTTAGTTCAGGTCATGCTCTCTCTGTTCACTTTTGCCATGGTGGCACACAAGGCCGCCACAAAGCATCTCCACTTCTCCCGGCAGCAGTTGTTTTTGCTTCGGCCCATCATCTCCACCCCGCCTCCTCTCTTTCTTTCTCCTCTGTACGTCCCCTGATCACATGCACGTGCAATTAAATAAATTAATTTGTGTTTTTACACTGTTAATGTGACATGCAGTGAGTGTCGTTTATTATTATTATTAGCTCTGATAGTGGTGTCACTCTCATTTTGTAAAATATTGACTTAAGCCTGTGAACCAAGTCCAGTTGCGTTCGATTTAAATTTCCTTGAGAAAAATATTGACTTGTGTGTGGTGAAGAGACTGGTTCTTTGGTAGGAGTGGACCTACGCAATGGGTTGTTGGTTAAAATAAGGCACAAACACCGAGGATCCAGTTCCTTGTTATTTATTGTTAAGCTGGTTGCTTTCTGATGGGAAGGATAAATGACAGAACAGCACAATGTTTATCAAATGTTTAGCAAACTCAGCTAAAACTTAATAAAGGGTAGTAATTAGCATCAATATTCTTTAACTATTAAATATACTAAGTGTTTGTGGAACAGAAATGGGTAACTCACATCAAATACACAGCTCAACAATTGGGGATGAGGATGAGGCCAGCCAGCTACTTTGTTCTCAGGGCAAAGGCCTCACAGGTGAGCTGGCTGCCTATTTGACTCCAGACTCAATGGAGGTAGGTGTTTTTTTTTTTTTTTTTTTTTTTTTTTTTTTACAGAGAGTAGTTATGACACTTTCTCAGACTTCCACATGTGTAGTAATTAAACTGTTTAGCACAAAGTATGGATACAAATTATGAAACTTTTCTGATGACATGACCTTGAGGGTACGCTCGCAGTGCGACACCTGCTGGTGTTTTTTGGTAAATGAACAACATGGCTTTTAAAAGGGGAAAATATAAAGGTTGTGACTGGATCTCCTGTGTGGAGAGAGGACTTACACTCAATGTTCTGTAAACATCACACTGGGACTTAGTCTGTCACTGACATAATCTTAACAATGATACTATTATGATTTGTATGCTTGCTGGCGCCGGAATGAGTTTCGCAATGGGCGGACATAGGCTAGTGGGATAACTGTAGATTCATTGATAAGACTGTCATGCACACACAAAGCCAGTAATAGCCTACACTGTTTTCGGCATATAATAATGCTGTGTGACGCTGACGCTCAATTAATGTAGCTACGAACTAATTTCCACTCCACATTTATCCATAAATGGACGAAGACGTCCTGAACCAGCTTCCATATCAATTTTCCGCCTGATCTACCTGTCTGTATACCTCTGTGTAGGTTCCACCATGTCATGAGACAAACATGCAAGAAGTCGCGCAGTTTATTGTGTTTCACCGGCGAAGAGCTGTCATTACGCGCGACATTACGCACGGGAGATCCCCTCATCTGCTGCCAATAGCACTTAACAGTACCACTACAACTCCTGAGAGTGGTGGGACAAGAAGTCCTCTTGGGTGCCTGGGTGTAGCTGGGACGATCAGGACAGTACAAAAGAACCATAAAGGGGCCGCTGCCACCTGCCAAATATGCCCGGGGTTGGAGATCTCAGGGTCGGATTGAATCAGCACAGTCTATGGCTATAATTCAATTCACTGGGCTTTTATTTTGAAGTTCAATGTTGTTTAAGGTCAGAAGCGGGAGTAAAGCTGACCTCATCCTCTCTTCAAAGAGGGACAGCCTGTCGGACAGTCTCTGCTCCGTGTCCGGAGCCCGGTTGGGACCGGAGACGGGCCGCAGAACACGCTGTGAAAATTATCTGACTTAATGGAAGCGAAGCGCTGCAGCGTGCGCAGCGAGGAGAAGATGAACGAACGATGAGCTTGTTGCTAATGTGTAAAAATAAACACAGCTTTGATGATGTATTAATGTGCTCAAAACACAACATTTCCAAAGAAAAAAATATATTTGATAGGCTTTTCATCTACTGTCTTCGGCTAAAACCTGGCTAAAACTTAATTCACTGGGCTTTTATTTTGAAGTTCGGACACTTCCGGTCTGTCATCGGCGTTAATGTGTTGTTTAAGATCAAAAAACGAAAAGACAATCAAAATTTAACCGTAATTTGATTTTGGTTTCCTCGTTTTTTCGTTTTAGAACCAAAAACCAAAAAACGAAAAAACCAGCCTGAATTTTGGTTTTTTGGTTTTTGGTTTGAAACGGAAAACCAAATTACCAGCTGACTTTCGTTTTCTGACAGTTCGGTTTAAAGGAAAAATCAAACTAACGAAACGTACACGGACCCGAGCGACCAAGGTACGTTTTATCAGTCTGTTTTCTGGGAATAATTGACATAAGGAGAAACCAGAAACAAGCCGTTTTTTCGTTTTTTCGTTTTGGAAAAAAAAACGGAAATCAAAATTTCAGTTCGTTTTCTCGTTTTTGGTTCTTATTTAACAAAACGACTTTACCACTCAATATTTTGTTTCCGTGGGTGGGCGGGTCCTAGTGTGCTTCCTTGCCCTGTGCCCTTCAAAATAAAAGTTCCTCAATTTAATAATGTCGACAAAAATATTACTGTAGGCTACAGACACTAGCAGACATAGAGGACCCCATCACCCACAGTCAAGACTGACACGGCTTCAAATAACAATAATAGTAGGCTATTCATAATGAAAATGAGAACTTATGAAGTTATGATGACTTCAGTGTAGATGTTTAGCCACAAGGTGGCGCAGTTATTACATGAAGAGTAGATCTGAGGGCTTTACTACGACGGAGGCTCACAACATATCGTGTGTATTATTGAAAGCGAGGGGTGTGCCTATAGGCTAGTGAGTACAGAGTGTCTACTCTGTACAGTGACAAAGACTGTACAGTAACTTCGTTCAATATACAGTAGATACTACTTCAAAGTGGCCATTTTACTCGCGGGGAGCGAGATTCACGCAACGCGTGAAATGTGAGTGACAAAGTGATCACACATTAAAGCATTATGACTGATAGCTCCCCTGGTAGAACAGCTCCCTCAGTAAGCTGATTCATCCGCTAGTGTGGGTTCTAGTCTCAGTTTTCTCATCATCATTATGATCACATAAGGCTTAAGTTTGAGCAAATAAATGAGCAAATGAGCATTAATTCTCCGCCGGGCCGAGGCACCAACTTCCCTGCTTGTGTAGCCTACGTATTTGTCTGCAACAGCTTATGACACGCGCCGTCCCTGCAGAGTGACAGCCCGGGACAGGTGCTGAAGTGTGGGAGAGGAGGGAGAGACTGGGCTCCGCGGGGCTCTTGCAACTTGCGGCGGATCAGGAAGGGTGGAGGACCGACATGACAGGGGGTCTTGGTCTCCTGGTACCTGTGCTGGCCAGGAAAATGCACAGTGTACACGTGTACATATTTAAGTAGTACACGTTCACATCCCTATAAACATGTACACAAGCAGGGAAGTTGGTGCCTCGGCCCGGCGGAGAATTAATGCTCATTTGCTCATTTATTTGCTCAAACTTAAGCCTTGTGTGATCATAATGATGATGAGAAAAGAAAACACATTAATTAATGGTAGCTACAACCTAAACTGAGACTCGAACCCACACTAGTGGATGCTTCAGCTTACTGAGGGAGCTGTTCTACCAAGGGAGCTATCAGTCATAATGCTCTCGTGTGTGATCACTTTGTCAATCAAATTTCACGCGTTGCGTGAATCTCGCTCCCCGCGATGGCCACTTTGAAGTAGTATCTACTGTATATTGAACGAAGTTACTGTACAGTCTTTGTCACTGTACTCACTAGCCTATAGCCTATAGGCACACCCCTCGCTTTCAATAATATACACGATATGTTGTGAGCCTCCGTCGTAGTAAAGCCCTCAGATCTACTCTTCATGTAATAACTGCGCCACCTTGTGGCTAAACATCTACACTGAAGTCATCATAACTTCAGTTGTCATTTTTATTATGAATAGCCTACTATTATTGTTATTTGAAGCCGTGTCAGTCTTGACTGTGGGTGATGGGGTCCTCTATGTCTGCTAGTGTCTGTAGCCTGGGGACAGCTCTCCACTCCGACACCCCTCCACTTCGACACCCCGCTGTTCCGAAATACCCCCACTTCGAAACACCGCTACTCCGACACCCCCTCCTCCCCCCCGCAGCTGTCCAAGGTGCTGAACCGCGTGACGTTGTTTACATTCTGCTTTGTGGCTTGTCTGTGAAACGTGCTGCTCAGAGACTAGGCAGATCTGTCCCACTTTCTCCCCGACACAGTAAAAGAAATACACTTTTTTTCTTTTTCTCCACCCCTCTGCTCCGCTCGAGCGCGGCTGAAGCCGGCTTGAGCTCACACGGGCGCGAGGCTGCTGCAGCCGCCGCTCGCGCTGACAGCTGACTGAGGGAGATGCTTTGGTTGGGCTTAGGCAATGAAGAAAGGAGTTGGTTAAGTTTAGTAAAAAGACCAGGTAGAGGCTAGACAGGCTAAGCATAATGAACATTATATGTCATTAATATGAAGTATTTGCTTGTTTTGCAGTTAATTATGCACATGATCCGTTTGACCCCAAAAAGGAAAAAAGGATCAATGCGCACTGCGCACTGGGGGTTTTCCCCAATAGCCTTTTCGGAGTAGCGGGGTCTTTAGAAAAAATAGAAAACCCCGCTATTACGATGAATGGAAGTCTATTGTCGGAAAGACGGGGCTTCGGAAAGGCGGGGTGTAACCCTGTAGCCTACAGTAATATTTTTGTCGACATTATTAAATTGAGGAACTTTTATTTTGAAGGGCACAGGGCAAGGAAGCACACTAGGACCCGCCCACCCACGGAAACAAAATATTGAGTGGTAAAGTCGTTTTGTTAAATAAGAACCAAAAACGAGAAAACGAACTGAAATTTTGATTTCCGTTTTTTTTTTCAAAACGAAAAAACGAAAAAACGGCTTGTTTCTGGTTTCTCCTTATGTCAATTATTCCCAGAAAACAGACTGATAAAACGTACCTCCGTCCCCGAGCATACCCTCTGGGGTCGTTTTTCCGGTCTGTCATCAGTGTTAATATTATTATCAAAAACGAAAAGAGAGATTTTGTAACAATCAAAATTAAAAATTGGCCGTTATTTGATTTTGGTCTCCTCGTTTTTTGGTTTTAAAAGCAAAAAACGAAAAACGAAAAAACCAGCCTGAATTTTTGTTTTTTGTTTTTTTGTTTGAAACGGAAAACCAAATTACCAGCTTACTTTCGTTTTTTGACAGTTCTGTTTAAAGGAAAAATCGAATGGCCGCGAAGTACACGGACCCCCCCAGGTCTTTTGGGGGAAAAGCGGGGAACGTAGGATCCTTTTTCTAAAAAAGGGTTCTATGTTCCCCGGTCACATACACAGCGGGGAACATAGAACCCTTTTGGGGAAAGTAGTTAGTAAGCTAAATCTGGTACAAGGCATCTCTTCTCATTTCAAGACTAATGTTATTTTGTACATTGTCCCTGATACAAATAAACGTATTAAACTTTAACTAAACTTAAAAGCGGGTAACATAGGACCCTTTTTCTAAAAAAGGGTCCTATGTTCCCCGGTCCCATATAACGTGGGAAACATAGGATCCGGGGAACATAGGACCTGGGGAACACAGGGATGATCCCTTCAAATACTAGCCTTTAGATAATTAGGTCGGGCTAACTTACCTTATCAAGGGTGGGGTAAGGTTAAAAAAAAAGTTATGTCTAAACAAATCATTGACTTTAATATGAGACATAATTCATCTCAAATGTTTGTCTTGTGGTTAAACTCAGAGTGGAAGCGTTAGATTAGCTACTGTCACTTACTGCAAGAGGATCCCTTGAAAAAACGTAGTGGCTAACAACATTTATTAATGCGCTGATCAATCTTCTTGTCACCGGTTTGTTGGTGCTATCGTAGAGCAATTATTGAGGTTGTTGCTGCTGTTCTCCTAGTCAATCACAATTATGACTAATGTCTGGGTTGTGCGCCAAGTCTCCATGTAGCCTATTGCACAACTAAATCTAAACATGGACAAGCATCAGTTCTAACTAATAATGCAACAAGTGATATGACTGAAGTATTGCGTGTCTCCTAATGTCTGTGCTGAATTGCAACATTCACACTCACACACAAACACAGACATCTTGAACTCATTGAATCTGTTGACTCCCATCGACCCCTTCATACTACTGCAATGACTCAATCACTTGGAAACCCTCTGTCACTATCTGTCTTGGGAAAGCTTGGATAGTGGATATGCAGGTAGCTAGCCAAATATGTCTGACGCAATATGACGGTCCTCTTGATCTAGTTCCCATCGAAATCTAAAATCTTAAGTGCCAGACTGAACAATTCCACTGTGTCATGTACGTAAGGGAGAACCATGTAAGACAATTGCATCTCATTAACAAGAGAATTTAAAACATAGAATTTGCATAGAAAAGTATCATAAAATAGATGTTAAATGTGTGAATCTGAGCTTTCTGTCGCTTTTTTCCTCATTGGGTAGTTTACCGTATTATGTTGTCATAAGTAGAAGAAATAAATCAGACATAAAGGGCAAAAACTGCATGGGAAATTATTTCTATTCATTTAAGTGAACTCAATGTTTACTTACTGGCTTTTTTTTATGGAGGCCGTCAGTGGTGTCTCATGGTTTTTAAATCATTAACACATGTAGTGTAAATACTTATGTTGTTAAAGAGGCTCCCCTATGTAATATATACAAAAGTGTGAATAATGCAGCTTTTTAACAACAGTAGGCAATAAAATGACACATAAGGACAAGGAACAAAACACCACAGCTGTAAACAATATGATTAGGCCTACCATAATGGAAACATGATGAGCCAGGTTCACACGTGCTACACGTCACAAATAAGCAGTGGGCAATAGTACCAAGGAAAATCATTTTGGAACGAAAAAAAACTTCAGAGCCAGTGCCAGTTTTCGGTACAGCTCTTTCCACCTGCAGAGGTGGGAATGTTGGTGATTCATACTCTGGATGTCTTGAAGTCATAAAACTGATATATCAGCTGTCTGGTATCTGTCTCAACACGATAAGCTCATTCACAAATGCAAAGGGCTGTCCTTTAGGGGAAGTGAAACCCGGTTCAGGATTCCAAGGAAAGTGAGTTGTATTGTTGTTGAATGTTGCAACAGGGGAAAGTTTTTTTTTTTTACAAATTTCTAAGGAATGGATTCGCCTCGCTGTGAGTGGATAAAAAGGAGGTGCAGAGAGCTTGAGGAGGAGAGAGAAGCTACAGCACCACTACTACTCACATCATCCTGATTGCTGCAGTAGACAAGACAAAGATGAATGCTTCACTCCACTGCATCGTTCTCCTGGCCTGTGTGGTCACATGCTTTTGCTTAACACGTAAGTGTATTAATTAATTGGCTTGTGGAAAGCTCTTATTTATTTATTTATTTATTTATTTATTTATTTATTTATTTATTTATTTATTTATTCATATTCATATATTCATTTATTTGTGGCTGTTTTTCTCTATTTATGACTTGAAATAAGCATGCAAGTCCATATGTCCATATTGTAGCGAGTACATATGTCTTTTATATGTTGCCTTTCTTTCTTTTTTTTACAGCTATTAAGCGCTGCAAGTGTATAAGTGTAATCCAGGGATTGAACCCCAAACTCATCAAAAATGTTGAGGTGTTGGATCCTCGTCCATATTGCAAAAACCAAGAAGTCATGTAAGTACCAGCAGTGTTATAAAAAATGAAAAATAGACCACATCTGTATTTTTGTCTGATTTGTCAGTACTTGCTAAATGTTGATTTTCGAGTGACAGTAATGTGTAATATTCTCTCTCTCCTGCAGTGTCAAAATGAAAGACGACAGTTCCACCTGTCTAGACCCCAAGTCAAAATTCACTCAGGACGTCCTGAAAGCAGTCGAAAGGTAAGGCAACTACTTTTTCAGATGATGCACTGTTGTCATTTCTGCGCACACAAGGACAAACTGCTTAGGAAGAAAGTTACATTTCTATATTCCTCCAGCTGCATGAGTAGAAGCAGGAAAATAAAATATGTTTCTAAAAAGCATATTTTGATCTGCACCTAATCAAACACTTAATGTATTTTTTATTTGTTTTTTGCTATGATATAGAGTGAGAGCAGTGGTTAGAAATCTGGAGGCTCCTCTATGATATTGATAAGAAATATTGTTAATTTAAAAATCACAATTCATCAAGTGAACGACCAAAAAAGTTAGGAATCACTGCCCAGTTGCATCACATCACTATTGAACTGGAGTCAAAATATTTTGGAAATACCAAATCAGCAACAATTTGCCAATCCAGTCTTTTTTTCGTTGGAGAAAAGTTATCATTCTAAAGTAAATCATATTGAGCAGAACTGACATGACATTTGGTTAGTAAATGTTTCAGATTTTTTAAATTAAAGTTGATGGTTGACCATGTCTTCTTTTTTTTTTTAATTTGTAGGCAAAGAGCAGCACAAGCAAAGAAGAAAGAGACCTCTGTCGTGGAAAGCACCACACCCATAGGATCAACTACAGTAGTGGTGTAACAGTGCATCAATGCATCAATGCACCAATGCACTAATGCATTGCATCTGTTCCAGAGAGAGAGCACTACAGTACACTATTGTGTGAGCCGAGGACTGGTGCACTTCTTGCTTCAGACAAACATTGAATGCTCCAGCAGCAGTTTGTGAAGTGAGAGATGTGTCCTTAGCCAGGGACAGGGTTGAGGTTTCAGTATGATGGGATGTGAAGTCTTCCTTCAGCCTGCACTCTTTTATATCTAGTATTTCTATGTAAATATTGCCTGTAAATTGAGTCCATAGTCAATGTGTAGGGATTCTGATTTAAGATTTTGTATAAAAGCACCATAGAGATTATTGGAAAGATTCAGGAGATTATTTTTATACCAAATGTGAATTCATTTACATACTGTATATCACACTGTCGATGTATAATGTTTTATGTGTATAATGTTTTTAAGACTGAAGTCATAATCTACTAAACCACTCCCTTGCCATGTGACACTGTTGATGAAGAACTGCCGAAATACAATAAATCTGGTTGTTGTTCAAACAAAAAGAGGTGATAACTTCTCATTTATATATTCTGAACAAATAAGGAGTTCTCAGTTCAGTGCAGTTGGGGAAGTGGGTTTCTGTCCTCGCTCTCCTCTAGGTGGCTGTATTGTTCAATCAATCATCTGTATATGTCTTACGCTGTTATTACTGTTGGATCCACTCTGACTTTTAACATTATGGTTAAGTTCTTAGGCGCACGTGGTTTAATCGTTGGAGTCTGAGAATTTCTTGACGTCACAGTCGAGGATAAAACAGTGGAGAGAGGCAGAAACCTTAACCTTAACCTTGACCTTAATGATAATGTCAGCGTGATATCTTCATGTCAACATGATGAGGTTTAGCAGGCATAATATTTGCCCTGTTTATCGTCAGCTTGTCAAAAGCCTAACTTTTTGCTGATTAGCACCAAACACAGAGTGCAGGAGGTGGATATTCAGTCAGTCAAAATTATGTAAAGATAAATATTTTGATACCACATAATGAGACTTCAGGATCGTCCAAGTGGTTTCATCTGTTCACCACTCGTCTATAATATTTACTGAAAACCCATCAATGAAAAGTCCTGGTCATGGTGACGGACAGGAGAGCTGGACTGACCGACACTTCCATACATTGGCCCTCATTTATCAAACTTGCGCAGGATCTGGTGTAGATTCTGGTGTAAATATCAGTGTACGCCAAGTGTCACGTGTGATTTACTAAAAGTGTGTACGCTGCTGATTTCGGCGTAGAACCGGCGTGGTGGTGATAAATCCGGCGGCTGAAAACGAGCTTAATTTAAATGTCACGCCCCGATATATTCCTGCTTTAGAGGCGTCGCCCTGCCCCTTTTACGACATGGAGACACGGAAGACGGCCAAGAAGAGGGACTTTACCGACATTACCGCGTTGAACAGGGAGAGGGCGGCAACATTAAATATCTGGACATTGATAGATTGATAGATTTTGTGATTGATAAGCGTCATCCCGGTGGATGGAGGCTGCAGACGCACGTGTCACCGACCACGTCAGGAAACCCAGCGACCTCATGAAATGCTCCTGCAGTTTACTAAACACAAGTGATTGAGGAGAAATCATAGGCATATTACTGCTGCGAACGCGACTTTATAACCATCAGCACCGCTGGCATGGTTCGGCTGATGGAGGGATGTGAAACACCGGCCCGATGTCCCGCTGACAGGTCCCGGTGACGGGAAAAAAAAAAAAAAAAAAACACTCCGCCGCGGAGATCAGCTGCACCTGGACAGGTAGCGGAGCCGCGGAGTCCCCCCCCCCCCCCCCGGCTCCGGTGTCCGGCAGAGAGAGAGACTGAGGAGCCGTCCGGTCATGCTCTGGTGCTGCAGATGTTGGAAGTTTGTGTGTGTGATCTAACAATAACAGGTCTGTCATTGACTTTTTCTGTTTACACAGCTGATTAACGAGCACGTCGTGGTTTTTAATTCATCTCAGTTGCTCAAAATAAAAGTCGAGTTAAATTTTCAACACGGACTTGGTTGTGGCGTTTCTTTTTTTTTGGCTACTTTTTTGCGTACACCTGGTCAGAGCTGGCGTGGGATTTGTGCGTACCGTACGCTCACGCTCAGATTGATAAATGCCGATCCTTGCGGTGAATTTGGTGTACACCCATTTTTTTGGTGTATGCAAGTTTCATAAATGAGGGCCAGCGTCTCTATTTCAGGGTAGTTACTTTCTCTTTTACAGAAACATCCTCATCGCAATCACACACTTGTTCCTCAACATAAAGTAAAATAAACTAAAACTGACACTGACTTTTTTCCCCCTGTTTTATTATTGCTCTGTTCTCATCATGATCCAGCTATTGTCAAATAAACACAACCTGGAAAAAAGCTCTCCAGATGTCAGCTGGCCATAGGTACTATTTGTTATTACTTCATTTCTTAATCAGCCCACAGTAAACAACACTTACCGTACCATATGGTGGTTATCAAAACTCCCAATAAATATCCCCTTGTTTTTCAAAAGATGAACATTTTGCAAAGTCATACTCTAACACATCTTTTCATTTCTTACTGTCATGTGGACTTGTGGCTTTGCATGATGTCCCACTTTTATTCCACATTCATGACACAGACGTCTGAAGACACATGCTGTCAATCATAAGGGAGCAATATTTCTCAAGTCAAACTAGGAAGCACTGTGTCATTCAAAAAGATGATGTGAGACTTTCCCTCTGATGAAATCAATATTGATGATTATTAACTGATTTGAAGGAAATTCAGTTAAATATAGTATACATATATTAGCCTAATGTATGTGTGTATAATGAACATCCATGGTATCTAATGGTATTTAATCATGGTTTCTAAATTAAATCCATTCTTTCAAAAAGACAAAAAAGGTTAAACACTGCAATTTTTTTGAGCAACTGCTGGATGTTAAAAGAAAACATGGCACGTGGACAGAAAAAAATGTTTTTCATTTCCTCATTTTTACATAGAGTATTTCAAACTAACATTTTGCCTTCAAAACACCTCCAGACCAAAACTACCACAAAGTACATTTTGTAAGCATATTGTATATATTTTATAGAGTGTTTATGGCTAATGTTAGCATTAGCCAGCAGCATACTGAGGAAAATCAACCTTCATTTCATATCCGGCAAACACTGTGGGTTTATTGTTATACATTATCTTTTGATTGGCCACATAGGCCCACTGTGCATTAGCCATGCAGGGCTTATAGCAGGTTTAATCTTTTGCCATCCCATGAGGGTTTTTTTCTGTGGGCAACCCAGTGTGGTCTTGCCCGCAGAATATGCCCCATTCTTCTTACCCTTCTTACCCACACTGTGCAAGTTGGGGCCCCACCTTGGACCCACACTGTGGAGCCAACATTTTACACCAGTAATGGGCCCCAGAGGGCTACATCACCAGCTACTTACTAACATTAGGCAAGGCAAGTTTATTTGTATAGCCCATTTTTACACGCAGTTTGTCTCAAGGGGCTTTACATACTGTAGCTTCTGTTTTGGAAATGTTTAGGCCTGCCTGTGGAGAGTCAAAAAACAAGACCAATGAAACTGTTCTTTCACTGTGGGGAGGTGTAGAGAAGGGATCTCTATAGAGAGGTTATCTCTATAAAGGAGGGACACAACACAGACCCACACGGCAGTCTATAGGTCTAGTCTAGAGGTGATTTAGAGACTCAGGAAAGTTTACGTCCCAAAAAAATGAAACAATAGACTGAAAGACGCTGAAATGCTCCAGAGCTTGGGTGATCATTCTCATGCAAGCTACAAAATATTGACTAATTTAGCTTTAAAGGTGTACAGAAAAGAAAATTGAATTTGAGCCCACTTTGGGTCATAAAATTAATGTGATAACTCATCTTTCAGACGTTGTAGGCCAAACTTTGTGCAAAATTCTATTTTTGAGTAAATCCGGGATGAAAGTGTGTTTTTTTTTCCGCATTGGATAGTGCAGGCGCACGGATTATACGTCAGCCTGTACACGATTCATCAGCCACTGATATTGGATCCGTCATCCGTCATTCAAACGTCTGGGACACGCACACACACACGGAGCTCGGGCTCGCCCCAGGCTTTGAATATCCCGCCCGCTCGATAACGACCAATCAAATTCGTTTTCCTCACTCGGGTAAACTCGTGTTGCAGCCCGTGACAACTCGGCGCGACTTTGTCTTGAGGAGGCCCCCTCAAGACAAACAGGACAAACGGCCATTTCTGTACACCTTTAATAGGCCCCAAATCACCACAAACGTAAAGCAGATAGCCTAAATAATGAGAATAAAGAAAGCTGTGTAAGAGTGTCAGAGCAGGGTCAGAGTAAACCCCCCAGGGATAAAACCTTCCACCGTCAACAACAACAACATTGTGTCACTGAATCATATGCACTGTGGTCGCTGGAAAAACAAAACTGTATCTGATGATCAGTTCCTGTTCTTCAGTGAGGGGGCAATCATAATTCAGTGGTGCTGCTGCAGAGTTATATCAAACAGATGAGCGATGAAGCTGTTGGCCCACCGTCCAGACAGACACACTCTGTCTGTGTGGTTTATTTCTTTGGCCACTGACCACGAGCATGTCTCCCCTTAACCTCAGTGGGGCCTCTGGTCTGTCCCTGAACTCACTCACCGTCCCATGACTATCTTCTGCTGCACACGTGAACGGCAAAGTGAAACCAAACACACACACTCACTCACACACACATACATGGGTGGGTTTTTTTTTTTTGCTCAAAACTCCCACAGCTAAGTTGTTGAGGGGCACATGATCACCATGTGTATATGTGTATAAATACTAATGGTGTGGATGAGTTTAAGCAGTCAAATAGGCTGTACAACACCTGTCTGTCTACAAGGACTTAAGCAGCTGCCTTAACAAGATGAAGATCTGCGTGGTGTTCATGTTCCTGGGCCTCTTTGTTGTCATCAACGGTAAGAGCTACACAGCTACACAGTGTGATGGTTTCTGTGCTTGGAGTGAATATTTGAAGAGAGATACCTAAAGATATTGGGAAACAGGCTCTGTAAGACATACACGGTTGTAACATCTGCATAATTTCATACTCCTTTTTCTATTTGTTTGTATTTGTTTTTTTTTGTAAATGTTTTATTAATGTTAGCTAATTGGATAGTATGAAAAATGGGTCCACTGAGACGAACAAAAAAGTTGTGCAACAAACTGAGAAGTGGTTAAATGTGCAAAGGATGCAAATCTCAGCACATAGAAGTCATTGTTTCACAGTGAATTAAGTAAGAAAAGAGCATGAGTGCTTAACTCACAGTGAACAGGAACTTGAACTTCTAGAAAATGGGGAAGTGCTTGTGCTTGTGCTTGTTTTTCAGCATTTATTCATGAATTAGCAGCCGCGTGACATTAGATTTAACCTCACCACATTAAAGCAAGTTCTAAGGAAAATTGGCTGCAATAACATTGCATTTATTGTTGGAAGGTGAACTGAATACTGCACTGGGTTTTGTAAAGTTAATCACAAAGTAAATCACTGCTAGAGAGGTGAAAGAAAACACAAGAACAACTCAGCAACACTCAAAACATGCTCATGTTCTGGTCATGTACTGTATGTATTTCTGACTGAATGTCTGTTGGCGACAGGTATGCCACCGATCAGCAGGGACTACAACACACACTGTCGGTGCCTTCAGGTGGAGTCGAGGATCATCCCTCCGGACAGCCTGAGGAGCATCAAGCTCATCCCCGAGGGGCCTCACTGCCAGGACACAGAAGTGATGTGAGTAAAGTCTTTGTGCAATTGCAAAATACTTAATAGCATTTCAAAGATAACACCTGTGCCAAATCTGAGGAGGCCCCCTCAAGGCCTTGCTGAGATATTGTGGGAGTGGGAGAGTCTGCAACAAACACAAATGCCTCCCCCCCGACTGCTGTCAGCACAGAGAAATAACAAAAGGGACAAAAACTAACTTAAAGGGATAGTTCACCCAAAATTCAAATTTCACTCTTTATCTACTCACACTCATGTCGACCAAGGGCTGTCCTCCATGCCTTCTCTGAGTTACGGGGGGGGGTCCGCGCAGCAGTATTTGTCCATATAATGGTTGTGAATGGTGCTCACTTTTCTTCGTCCAAAAAGACACACAAAAAAACATCCATACTGCTCGTCTGTAATGTCCCTCTTGTATTGAAGCCCCGACATGAGAAATTGTTCCGCCAGTCAGTGCAAATCTCACGACACAGGAAGAGCAGTGAACCAAGACACTGGGAGCTTACGCTACAAACAAGCTTAAAATATAGACTTATTTAATTTTTTTCGGAACAATTTCTCATGTCGGGGCTTCAATACAAGAGGGACATTACAGACGAGCAGTATGGAGGTATTTGGATGTTTTTTGGTGTGTCTTTTTGGACGAAGAAAAGTGAGCCCCATTCACAACCATTATATGGACAAATACTGCTGCGCGGACCCCCACGTAACTCAGAGAAGGAACGGAGGACTCTGAAACTTCTCCCAGCCCTTAGCCGACATGAGGGTGAGTAGATAATGAGTGAAATTTGAATTTTGGGTGAACTATCCCTTTAAGTTATACTTGGTTATTTGTCTAGGAAGACGTTTCATCTCTCATCCAAGAGGCTTCATCAGTTCATGTTCGCATCTGACCAGGCTGAGACAGGTGATGGATGAAGCCTCTTGGATGAGAGGTGAAACGTCTTCCTAGACAAATATAACCAAGTCCAGTTGCGTTCGATTTAAATTTCCTTAAAATAACTGAGGGATAGCCTACAAAAACAATTCATAACTGGTGGTGGTCTGCGGCTGACACATAGAGCTCTTCGTTAGTAGCATAGCAAAAAATGAGGATGACACTATCTCACTATCACAACCCTTGTTTTTGCAACTGAAAGTGCCAATAAAAACAATAACACCCACTAAATTCCTCCAAGTCCCTACAGTGAATGAACAATAGGTGCAATTGTGGTTGAGGAGCAAAGTTTGAGTGGAAAATATGCTACGATAGAAGCAAACAAGGCTGAGCGAGCAGTAAATGACACTGACGTGTTCTTCCCTGGTACTGTATCATGCAGATCTCCAGCTCTGTAAACATTGTTAACTTCTACTTACCGTAAATTGATCTTTTACAATGAAAGTGTCAGGAGGACTTATAGTTACATCAGCTTTGGTCCAGGTTTTCTATCTCAGCTTTTGGATTCTGGCCTTGTTGTGATAAAAGCTGTGTTAAAGAGCTCATCGATCAGGCAGGAAGTGATCTAGGGCCGAGGCCGCCTACACCATAAACAACAGTCATGTAAAAAAAAAAAATCTTGAACTTTTATTAATCAAACGTGGTCATATTTCTTACTGGGAACCTGTCTCCTGTCTCTATTTTATCAACCCCCTAAAACCCCTGGTGGTAGCAAAGACAATTACAGTATTTAGAGTATCTTTGGTGACAAACGCTGGTTGTATTAGGCTATCTTAACAAGTGCATACCTTCCTTGGTCGCTCGTGCTTAGATAGGTTGAGTTTAGTTTAGTTTAGTTAGTTAGTTAAGTTAAAGCTGAACTTGGTTACGTTTAGAAAAAGATCAAAATTTAGGTTCAAAATAGTATTTCCTTGAAATAGGCTACTATTATACTAAATATAATAACTGTCCGGCAAATGTTTTCTAGTAGCGAAATGCAGCTCATTTTTTACAATTGCCTCTTTAATTGTTACACAGCACATAACAGCATAAAGAATGTGGAGAAATAAACATGTTGTGTTTTTAAAGGGGCAATTAAAAGCAATAACCTCGGGGTAGTTATGGATCTTTTTTTTTTCTTTCTTTTAAAAAAAAATCTCTATAGGGTTATTAACTGTAAAACTGGCTCAGATTTCAAGGGGAACTACAGCCATGCTTTTTATCAGGCTATTTTTCATTGATATAGTAGTAGTAGTAGTAGTTTATTTGTACCCGTAGGGAAATTGAGTTGCAGCAGATCACACTCTTGACATTTAATCTAAAAAAAAACAACACAGATAAAAACAGCACAGTACAACTTTCACACATAGATTAACACTCATCATTAACACTCATCATCAGTGAGTCACACTTCACACATCCCGTGTCGGGCGGCAGACCTTTCCTGCATGTCATTCCCCCTCTCTCTGCCTCCCCCTTTCCTGTCTATCTCACTATGTGCTATCAAATAAAGGCAAAAACGCCAAATAAATAAATAAAATAAAATAAAAATGTGAACAACCTTGAAAAAAAACTGTTGTTAGTGGGGGAGAATTCTTGATCTTGGTGTTTTTCTCATAATCCTGGCTGTGGATAACAAATGTATCTCTTCAATCAGTGCTGGACTGGCGAGCGGGGAGAGGGTGTGCCTGAACCCTCGGGCTTCCTGGGTGAAGAAACTGGTCCACTTCGTTCTTGAGAAACAGCTACATCAGCAGGGAGGACCGCTTCCCAAGAATCGGTCTTAATGTCAAGGTCAAGGTCATGGTCAAGGTTTCTTTATTGGTACCAGACGGTTAGAATAACACATAATATTTAATCTGCTTGTGTATCTTTAGTTTCTTTTCTTTATTTTTTCAGTATTTTTTCCTTGGCTGAAATGTCAAAAGTGTGTCATAAACATTTCAGTGGAGAGTAAGCAACCAGCTGTGATCTAACAGCATTGGGAGCCAAAGTGTGCATAAGGTGTTTTTCATTAATGAAGTGTGACCTGAAATGTTCCATAAATAAGTTTGATGTGTGTGTCTTTTAAAGACATGATGCTGTATGTAGCATTGAATATGTAATTTCTTTGTAATCCGTCACCTGATAAAGCTTCATGAATAGCACCAAATGATAACTGGCTTGACATATAAGTCAATCAGAGGAGTCTCAATTTTTCCTCACTTTTGTTGTTACTAAAGCTCCAGAGAGAAGCCTGAACGAGGAGATGTACTATAAACTTGTTATTGATCAACACTTCTAATAAATATCCATATTTGAATAGAGCCTAAGCTTCAATTTCATTGTCCCCATAAACGTGTCTTGCAGACAGGTAAAACACAGACCACACAGTCATGAAGGGTAAATGAGGCGTTTAATTCCCCAGAGAACCTGTCGGACACGTTGACACAAGTACGACATCGTCATTAGTTTATGCACCTGAGGTTGTAAAAAATAAAAATACAGACTCTGCAGACTTGCAAGTGCTATTTAGCATCTCCGGATCACTGCAACAGTGCAAGACGATCCTGTCACTGCAGGGGTGTAGATTTCATCTTGTTGCTTCATCACACTTTGATGAGTTGTTTTTAGGTTGATTCACCCTGATTTAAAAAAAGGTCATAAGACACAATGATCAATATCTGATTAAGGAAATGTTGCAACTCACAACTCCCATGAGGGATTTAAACTTCCATCCTCAATTTGGAGGTTTATAGCATTCATCATGGTTACAGTAATAATGTAAGTATATATATATATATCAAGATATAAAATAATACTAACTGGAGGAGTTTCCTGTGGGAATAATCCCTCTCCCTAAATCATCATCATCGTGTAGATTGTGGTAGACTGGGGGTGTCTGGAATAGATCATCTTCCTCCCTTCATCCTTCAGTAAGATTAACAAGAATAAAAAATCTACTTCCCTTCCACTTGACAAGCCCAGATACTCCGCTGGCATTATTTCTTTTGAGATCCAGATATTTTGTGCAAAAGCAAATCAATCAAGTCACGTGAAGTATAACAGAACCACATTTAAAAATCACAATTCAGCACATGCATACATAAGATTAGGAAATAGCTCCTTTGCAGAAAAATAACAGTGGTGCGAGTTTTCCTCTGGCTCGGAAGGATTACATAACTCATTTTCTCAGGCCCAGCCAAACTTCTCA
This sequence comes from Trachurus trachurus, assembly GCF_905171665.1. NCBI lineage: Eukaryota > Metazoa > Chordata > Actinopteri > Carangiformes > Carangidae > Trachurus > Trachurus trachurus. The sequence goes on along the minus strand of NC_139909.1, from coordinate 15,886,483 downwards.
AGTAGCTAATGACTCTTTCTGTAGGAAGTCCTTTTACCAGCACTTGTGGTAAAGTAAAACACAGGCCACCACTTCATATCCTCTTTAGGAAATCCACTGGAAATCCAACCCCACCCCTGAGTCAGCTCTGAGCGTGAAAAAGGAGAAACGCACTAGGACGGAGGCCGACTCTGACCGGCATGGTGACAGGATATCACCGGCATAATGTGCAAATGAAAACCAATAACACAAATTTGTATCTGTATCTAAACCACCACTTCATTTAACTATCTAAAGAAGTAGTTTTTCTGTTTTGTTCCTGAAGTCAGATGAGCACCAACATAAGGCATTAGCTGGTGTCAGTGTAAAACTCACTTGTCAACAACAGTTTGCTGTCTTTTCTGAACCAGGCGCTAATCACAGTGTGTCAGCTCCTCACAGGTAAATACCACATATATACTGTAGTAGCTGTCTTCTCTCACTGTCCACATGAGCTACTGAAATGAAAACAACTCCATTAATCCAAAGTCTGTGTTGCAGGAAGCGGCGAGGAATCATCTGGTGCAACAACATAACCCTTCCCCAGAGGGAACCATGCCTGCAGGGCTTGTGTCCAGCTGCCCGTGTCACAGACAGTCAACAAGATGTCGAACACTGTGGACGAAGAGAGAGCGACACTTCATTAGTAAGAAGAAAAATTAGGTTAGAAAAATACTTTTTTTTTTACACAGCATCATAACAACATCTTCTGCCCTTAGATCCGCACATCGACTGAGGAAAAACTCCCATGAAAACCCTTAACAGGCAAAAAACGGGATTGTTGCTCACCTTGATTTACTGCCAGGATCTTTGAGTGGAAATTCTTGGCGTTTATTTTCTTCACCATGTACTCGTCTATGGGCAGCCTCGCGGTGCGGACGCTCAGTTCTCCGGCCCGTGAGTAGCTCAGCTTCTGCACAGGACACACATGGACATAATCAAAACAGCAGCAAGACCTAGATGTTTAGATAACTGCAGGGAAAAGCTCACATTAACAGCAAACACCACTGGGCATATTGAACAAGTGGATTATATTTGCTGTGTTATTATTTATATATACAACACCTTCTGGATGCTTTCATCCACCAGGCCACCGAGGACGTACACTGTGTCAGAGTCCACTGTTTCTAAAGCTGAAATAAAAGAGGAGATCAAATAGACGACAGCACTTAATATGCAAATATGAATAGTTATTAAACAATACATAGATTTTCTCCTTTGCTTTGGCTGCATGAGATTGACAATCTTAAAAAATAACACTTAAATAAATGTGCCTTCTTTATAATTATTATCATTTGTTTATTTTCCTTTATAGTGGTACTAACGGTTGTAATTCAATTCAATTTTTTTGACACATTATTGTGAGTGAGTGACACCCTCTGCTGGTCAAAAGATATATCTCAACTAAAAAAAAATGTACCGGTATCTATAAAATTCAAAACTACTGAAGGTTTTAGCGACCGTGCATAAACAATCAAACATCAACAATCAATCTGATTTTAAAATGCAATAAATTCAGATCATTCGAACCTTCTTCTGCATCTGGAGAGAGGTAGATGACAGAAGCTGCAGGGAAAAGATCCAGGCAGCTTTCCTCTGTTATTTCCATCTGAAACCAGCAATGGAAAAAGGATGACATTTCCAAACTATTCCAGAGTGAAACTCACTTGCTCTTGAAAATACCTTAGAAAATAAAGTGTCACTAGGGGCCAACTAAGCAGCCTAAGTTGCCAGGACCCTGTTGTTTTCACAAATTCTTCCGAAATCCTAAATCCTACTTCCTATCCATGAAAAATCGCCAAACTTTGCAGAAATACATTTTAAAACTTTGAAAATTCCTAACAAATCAACTGAATGTGCTACAGTTTTGTAGCCCCAATACTTGAGAAACTTTTGTACAATGATATCAAGTGCAAATTATGAAGTCCATCACTGTAAAAAATGATTAAACCTTTCTTCTACCACAATTTTTGCTCAATTGACACTAAATTTGCTAAACTGCATCTTCAGAACATCCTCCACAAACATGTCACCCGGCTTTTTAATATTTGAAAACTTGAGCCTACAGTGCATGAAAACGTTTGAGTGACAGTACTGTAAACATATACCAGCCAATTCTGGCTAAATACATTTTTTATCTTCCTAATAATATTGATAATATTTTGGAGTCGTGGTCGATTGGCAAATATCAGAATATTTATAATATATAACATCAGAATTTTTGTTTGTTTCCTTGTGTAAAATATAAGTAACCAAAAACAACATATACAATACACTGAATTTATTTAAAAGGTTTTCTCAACAGGAACAGTTGTTTTCTCACCATGTAGTTGAGGAAGCCGTCGTTCATCCGTATGCATTCTCTGTACAGACGACTGTCCTCTCTCAGGTTCGTCAGGAACAGGTGGAACGGTCGAGCTGCCTTCTTGTTCGACCCGTACAGTCTCCTCAACTGACCAGCCAGGCGGCTTACCTCCTGAAACATAAAAAAAAGAGGTGGGTAAACAAAGTGACACATACATAATTGAAGTGTGCAACTGCTGCACTAATAAGTGAAACAAAACCATGAATTTCTACCTTGTCGGACATGCAGTCGGTCATACTCAGGTCAACACAGAGTTTGGGGCCTGTGGACTGAGCCTCGGCTAAACGCTCTTTGGTGATCGCCTTCATGACTCGTTTGGTAAACTGAGGACTTTCTGCACTGGCACCTGCGTGACAAAGAACACAGGGGAGACAGATGCTGGGATTATAAAACAAAAAAAGGCAAAGAAATGTAACTTTTAACTTCAGCCTTCCTGAAAAACAGAATCATGGTTTATTTCTTTTTGCTGGATCTTTACCTGACTCCTGCTCGCGGTTCAGCTTCCTCCTCTGCTTCTCCTCTTTCCTCTTGCTCTTCTTTGCAGCGAGCTGCCTCTCCCAGTTGCGCTGCTTCCTCAGCACATTCCTCTTTTTATCAAACAGGAAAACATTAGAAGTGCAGAAAAACTTTGTTATAACTGAGCATTTTCAGCAAAAATACAAAATGGGATGGTGGATTACAAGACATCAGTGTAAACGTAAGGAAAACAGATCTGCAGATGTTAGTTGATTTCTGATCTTGACACATAAGCTTTTAAAATACTTTGTGTCACAAACAATGCACTTTAGGTGTTGTTGTGTTGTCTTGCCTTTTACATGTTTTGCTGGTTTATATAGCTTTTCTCCTTATAATCATGGCGGCCTGCCTGGGTCTGACGCTGACTCTGTTATCATGCAAAGTTATGCAAAGTTACCTGTTTTTAAATAGTCCTTGTTTAATGTGAACGCTTATAGCAAACACACTTACTGAACACAGTGCATCTTCTCTGCCAGGTTTGTTGTCCACCACATCAGTCTCTACATCTATGTGAAGAAGATCCATCACCTCTGAAACTCCATTCATCTGCATGTCACACACTTCTGCCATTTTAGCCTGGTGCTCTCATCTGAATCTACTGACATTGAATGAATGAATGAATAAGTAAAGAGAGAAAAAAAACACACGTTAGTATTCACATATCGTACTAAAGAAATTATAGGTTTCAGTCAACCAAAAGACAGTCTGTCTCTGTGTGTGTCTGTCTAACTGAGGCCAAAACTGATACTATTATCACTATCGGAAGGTTAACTGTTGTCAACATCGTAGACACTTCTGTAATCCTCTGAATAGTTAAATGGAAGAGGAATGAACTTCTTAAGACAGAAGCAGAGAAACACTCACATGTCGAGCAGCTCCTTCCAGGTTGAGAGCTTGCGAGCGTCGCGTGCGTATGACGTCAGAGTAAACAAAGGGGCGGGGTGGGAGAAAAATGAAGGGATGTAACCGAAAAGTATCGATTAAAAATGGAAATAATCTGCCCATGCCGACATAAATTGCCTGTTTGGTATTTTTCATGTTTAGTTTGTGTATTTACAATAACCATTGGTGTGATAGGCCTAATGTTTACTTTTTTCTGGTTGTTTTCCAGAAGAGGGCGATGTAAGACCGATCCGAACCAGTGAGGGTGAATCAAAAAATCAAAAAATAAATTAACTTTCAACTCCCACTAGCTTAAACAAAGTCCCAAGGTAAAACAAAGATGATAGTTACACCACAACAAGTTCAAACTGGGAATGGGCCATTTTCTATCGTCTTCTCCTACCAAAAAGTACATGCCTGCCGCTGAATACATCTTGTATCTTGTTACAAAGGTGCATTGGCGTAGGTGTGAACATTATTTGTTGTTTTATAACCTAAAAATCATTTGTCTTATTGCTTACCGGTATGTAAACGTATTAAATATGTGTAGGAACTATCGCGCAGCCGCGTTTCTGGTCGGGAGCAAATAAATTGACGCACACGTCTCTACACGTTGCTAGGTAGCTTTTCTTAACGTTAAAATGTGATTTCTCGTCTCTTTTTCGATGACATTGTCTCTACCCTGCTACATTTTACAGTATGTGACACCTGTATTCAGCATATAGATGTGTTGTAAAGAGTTTGTCACGTTTAGATGATAAAAATCTGAGTTACATGCCGGTTGTTGTTAGCATTTGAAGCTAACCACGCCGCCCATGTGACCGCAGCAGCCAATGAGAGGCAGCGGAGGATTGTCGGTATGTTAGAAAAAGACAATTTATACATTATTTACACTTAATATATTGTCGTTAAATCACATATAGTGTGTAGATTTGTGTCTGGTATTGTCGGTATAATCATGTGTAAAAAACATTTTTAAAAGGCCAAAATGTTTGTTATTAACAGTTTTCAAATGTTCTTAAACGTGTTGACCAATACTTATTGATTTATCTGTATAGTTATCGATATGTGCCTTATTTGCGATTATTTTTTTCATCTAATACTTAGCAATACAAGTCATGCGGTTCCAGCACCATGACTGTGATGTCCATGAGCTTCATACTAGTAGGTGGGACTTGTGTTGTGGAAGTTAAGACTATACTTTCAGGGATCATTTCTATAGTTTCTGACTTGAGAAATGTGTTTCTAAAGTGTTTTGTCTCGCTAACCACGATGATGAGTTGGTGATACTTCTCCTTGAGCGCGAAGCGGGCGCAGAGTTTTGATTTATTTCATGTGCTCTTCGCTTTTGATGACCGTTCACTGTCTTCTCTGAGGACAATGAGGGGAGGAGTATGATCAGAGTGGTAGTGCGTACTTGTGAAAAGTCAAATAGTAACTTAATGATGTAGGGATGATATTAATCTAATATCAAAGCTTGAAGTTCCATGTGAATTATTATACTAGCTACTGAGGATAAAGGATAGTAGAAATGCAGAACTACAACAGTTTCCACAATTAACTGTTCTGTATTCTGTATAAATACATTTTATATAGTATATGTGTAATTCTTATTTTATTTTTTAACTTTTACTCTTTTTTTAAATTCCTTGTGCTGTAAACTGACCTTTACTGCTCTTGGCAATAACACATTTCTGATTCTGAGATGCAATCCTCACCTTACATATAGTATGTAGCTGTCATAATAAAGTTCATCTCAGCTGTTTATTTATGTTTATTAATTGGTTGTTGTTGTTGTTGTAGATGTTTCATGAATAACTTGCTTTGTAATTCATACCTCGTGTGATACAGTCTATAATTATTATTCCTATTTTTTTTAATGATTATTATTAGAAGTAGTAGTCATAATGTTGTTATATTGTTGTTGTGTTGGATCAGTTATTTGCTTTACGCTGAGCTGTTTGCTTTATCATTGTCTACCTGCCTCATCCAAGTGCCTTTATTAATTATGTATATTTAGAGGAAGCTGCCAAGTGTGCAATTATTGCTGATGGTTTCTTTTATTAACATAGGGTAGTTTGCCTATATGTCAGATTTGGTGTTTGATAGCCACCTTGGGAATTTGTAGGTTTAGTTGCTTGCATATTATGATTTAGTACAAAAGAAAATTGCCCAATATAGCTCTAATTACCTTTTACAACATGTCATGCATGTAGTCAGAATCGATAACAATTACATAATAGTCCTAATATACAGTGTCCTGCGTTGATTGAGTATGGTTTTGCCAACGATACACGTGGTGCAGCAGCATTATTTCCTCTGGCTTAATGATTTTTTTTTAATGAAAGTACAAAGTGGGCTTGTCTGCTGAGTTTCTTGTTGGTAGTCCAGAGTAGGCGGGTTTTTACTCCACCTGCCAAAAAAACCACTGGGACAAATTCTGCTCTGCTGGCCTGGAGAAACACTCAGATCTTGACAAAAACCAAAAACCAAAGGAGAAAAAAAGGAAAGAAGAAAGAAAAGGAAAAAAAACCCTACACACACGAGTGTCTTTTTCTTCTCCCTTTGAATATTGTTGAACCATTCACTTCTCTGTGTCACTGATTGACGTGAGAAGCTGGATGAGGATTTGCTCTGCAGCCTGCATGCTGCTGCTGCTGCTGCTGCTGCTGCTGCTGCTCGTGTGGTCAGGAGAGGAATTAATCTGGATCTCGTCGGAGGCTCAGTCAGGAGGTCAAACCGTTTTCGGACTTTTTTCTTGCAGACTTTCTGGAGTTTCATTATGCAGCAGCTGCAAAAACCGGACACGTCAAGTTAACGCAGCAGCAGCACTCATCCCGGCGAAAACATGAAACGCAAATGATGTTTAACATTTCTATAGATGGAAGTTCATTCTCTCAAAACTTGGAGGACTTCGACTCCATCCGCAGTGTTCTCCTCTACAGGTCAGTAAAGACTAAAATAGCCTATAAGTATTGCTTTTTCTTTTTGTTTGTTTGCTTGTTTCTTTTCTTTTTTTAAACAAAGCTAAAGTTGCCTTACCAGAGGCACTTTGCCAGAGGTTTGCTGAATACCGGAGGGGATTTAAAAACCTCGTGCAAGCCTGCAGGGAGGTGGGAATAGGGGGGAAATAATGCTAAAATATAAATAAATAAAAGTGCATTTACAGTGGCACTTAGAAATTCAACATATCCGGATAATTGACTGTTTTTGCATCAATTTGCATTTCTCTTCGATGGCTTTCAATATTGTAGAAAGAAAGTGGTTGTGTGTTTCTCATGCATTTATTTATTTATTTTATTTTATTTATTTATTTTAGGCTTAGATGGGTTTTAATTAGTTGGAAAAAAGCTGCCTATTGTTAATGTTTACATATAATTTGAGGAGGCTCAAGTGCTGCTGCATTATTTAATGGCAACAGATCTTCAGTTGATAAAGATCCTCCTGCTCCAGCGTTCTCTCAAAGCTTCTGCGTTGTCAGGGGCAACTGCGCCGTCAGCCAATCAGATGACGCGCCGGTGCGTCACGTGACGGCCTGCCGCAAAGAGGAAGAAGGCTCGTTGACGCTAACAACATGGCGAGAGAAGAGTATCACCGTTTGTTTGGCTAAAAAAAGAAAAATTAAATACTTTTCCTCCCCAAATGGCCTTCGCTGCTTCTTCTCGCCACGAAAGAGCTCATTATGTCGGTCAGACGGAGGCGGAGGAGACCGAGCAGGACGGCGGGAGCGACCGTGAATCATCGACTTGCAGCAGCTCCGACTACTCCGAGTAAAACTTTACTTTATTTGCGTTTTTTTTGCCAGTAAAATAGAAGTTTCAGGATGGTTTTTAAGAGCAAGTGAGATACAATAGTCCAGATGTGTCAGTCTGAGAATGTTTTTCATTTCATTTGTTTTCATTTATTCGTTTAGGCTATTTGTAAAGGGGGACTCTGCATAAAAATACAACATAATTTGTTGTAAACACGTCAGATTTAGCTCTGGAGGAACTATAATTTCCACCTGTAGTCCCACCATTGTCCAGAAATAAGACAAAACAAAACAAATATCAAGCATAATATAAATACATCACATCACAGCATCATTGAAGGGAATAGTGCATTTATCAGACAGTAAATGTGTATTTATAATGTGGGGCTGGTCAAGATGTGGAGGGAAAAACAAGCTTTTTGTAAGTTTGAGAGTGGGTCTCAGGCAGAATTAGACTTTTTCTTGTACTTTTCTAATTGGAAGTGAAGTTTGGCGTCGCGGTGAGGCGCTGGTTTGACTTATGGTTAGACTGGAAACAACCAAACCATCTGTTTGCTCTTGAGGAAAACAACATGGAGTCCTACGAAGCTGCAAAAGAAGAGATGACACTACAAGCTGCTTCAAATTGCAGGTGTCCAGTGTAGCTGTAGATGATTTATATAAGATAAAAATAGGTTTGTTTGTAGCCTATATGTCCTTGTAAAGTGAGGCTTTTCATAGCTTTGCAGAGGGTTTTCAGTTTGGGTGGTCAGGCTTCATAAATAATTGTATGTTTCCTGTCATCCAAGGATGTGATGTCAAAGCTGCCAGCCACAGCAGGTTTAAAATAAGAGAAACCAAAAGAAAATATCAACCATTCACTCCCACCCTTTGGTTAAGTACGTGATTATGGTTTGTATATATTGGAGCTTTTAGTTCAACTATTTTGTTTTTACATACAAAAAATAGCAGAAGTAACTGTAAAAACAAAAACAAACATGTAATACCTCCTCCCATCAGTCTGGAAACATGTTCTCCACATATGAAGGGGATATTTCATATCTCTGTGAGCAGAAATTGATAATATGGATGTAATTGCAGGCATAAGAGAGAGATTTTTTTGTGTATTGCACCCATCGAAAGCAGCCAAGTAGAGAATATTTTGGGATTAGGATGAACAACATGTAGGTTATAGGTATGTATTGTTTTGATCGACGCTCTGTTTGTCTTCTCTCAGTGACTTGGAACCAGAGTGGCTCGACGACATCCAGAAGAACGGCGAGCTTTTCTACCTGGAGCTGAGCGAGGGCGAGGAGGAGGCCGCGCTCGCCCAGGTGAACTCCAACCAAGGCGTCTCCTCCACCAATCATGTCCGCTTCAGCGAGAAGGAAGCCGAGATCATCACGGAGCAGAACAGGAAGCAGCGGTGCGGTTCACGGACGAAAGGCGAGCCCGCTCTCAAGAAGCTCGCCAGGATCCTGAGGAGAAAACGCCGGCCGTCTCAGCGCAGAGGAGGAGGAGGAGGGAAGGATAAAGACGGCTCGACGTCATCGCCGCCAGCGTCCATCCTGAAGAACCAGCCGAGCCAAAAGCAGGGGGTGACTGTTCAGCAGCAGCAGCTGAAGGAAGTGTGCGTCTACCTCAACCCTAAACGCCTCGGAGGTTCATCAACGCCGCTCTCGGACAGCGGCGGCCTGTTGGAGGCTCTGCTGGGGGTGGTGCACCGTCCGTCGTGGAGCAGAGGACACGCAGACCCTGCAGCTGTAAGACGGGAAGAAAGACTGACTGTTCATGGATTAATACCCAACAGCCCAGCCATCAAGTGTGGCCAAATCCTAATTGGTAAGACCATTAATCCGATAGTAAGCAGGCCGTTTACTTTCCCAGGAAACAACAACACATTAGGAAGATTACAAGGAGCAAAGACGTGGAATCAAACCTCCTGGTTCAGGGGAGCTTCAGAGCTATGAGGCCTGTTAAAAAGTTCTGACTAGACACTGACGTGTTATGAATTGAGGAGCTCAAGCTTAAAATGGAAATTTCATTTGGATAAAAATAGTATCTGTGGCCGATCTTTCTCAGAGGTTACTCTCTCTCCATTCTCAAAAAGAGCTTACTACCCTCGAGGCCGGGAAAATGCAGCTACGCAGCAGATACGATTTCAATAACAGTCACGAACCAGCACTGACTCATTCATTTCCATACCGCACAAAAACACTGCCAAAGCATGGGTTGCAATTATTACTACACAGTAACACACAGATATTCTTTAGAGAAGGAGAAACCCAAAGCCTAAACAATGAGTGTAACACAAAACATCTAATCAAGTCAGCTGTGACAATGCAAACAAAGTAGATGAGGTGACGGTAACTAGAGATTTGTGTTATTCTGGAGGGAAAATACTGGAAGGAACCGGGCTACATCTGGGGCCGAGGCCTTTTTTTTATTCTGCATCATGTCTATATAATAGCCGAGCTCTTCTAGTGTGTTGAATCCATAGTAACAACTACAAAGTAATACAGATCATTATCATGGTTTCAGCTTTCAGCCGTGTTGTAAAACCGCACGGTTCATGTTTAATAGCTACTTCTCGAGGCCAACTCTGAACATCTATATTCAGTATTTGTAAAAAAAAAAAAAAAAAAAAAAAAACCTTTAGAGAGAGTCTTAAAGAGCTGGTTCGGCCGTTTTAGAAACGGTAATCTGCCCCGTTTGAAAGCGGGGCATCTCTGAAGCGATTTTCCTCTATCTGGGCTAATCATTGGGCAGTTTTTTACTAGCCGACAGAGGAATGCCAGTTGTGCCTCGCCACAAACGACTACCCACATGAGTTACTGTTTAGAGAAGCTTTTATGCAGCGCAGCTACATACTTAAACAATTAGAGTGGTTAAATACCTGAAATAGCTCTGTTGCTCAGATATTAGTGTGCCTCCCTGCACACAAGCAGGTGAAGCTCTTTACAGGTCATTTACAGCGTTTACAGGTCAACACAGGCCGGTGCATGGGTCAAAAGCTCATACACCTTATATAGAAATAGTGATCTTTAAGTCAAGTGAATGTTACTCACTGTAAGTATTTAATTCCCCAAAAGCCTAACCTGGGTCAGACCTTAGATCAGTCAATCTTTGCAAAATAACTTTTTTGCTGACAGACATGAAGACACACTTCTTTTACTTTGCAAATTTTCAAAAGTTTAAAAACATTTTTTCCCTTTCTTGTGCACAGTGTTATTCTTACCTGTGCATCCAGGGGATCTACTATTAGACCCAATCCCTTCCAGTTCTAGTATCTGTCTTAAAGGGATAGTTCAACATTTTGGCAAATTGGCCCATTGCCATAATTCCTATAGTCGTAGCAGTAGGTTGTTACCTTTAATTGTCGGTGCAAGCTATTTTTAGAACGGCGGAGCAGAGCCGCGAGCTGCTCAGAGCTACACTACGGAGGCTAATGGGATTTCTTGGTTTCCCTCATCAAACTCATCAAATACACAATCCAACAACTCCAAAACGCTCATTGGTGGACAAGTTGTGACCTGCACATTCACCACGCTATGAGATAATAACAGAATGTCATGAGACAGAGTTGTTTTAGAGGCAAATACAGAGACTGCTTGCTGAAAAACTGCCCCCGACGGCAACGTACATCAGTGGTTTCGCATGAATTTACCTCAAAAACAACTCTGTCTCGTAGCGTTCTGTTATTATCTCATAGCGTGGTGAATGTGCAGGTCACAACTTGTCCACCAATGAGCGTTTTGGAGTTGTTGGATTGTGTATTTGATGAGTTTGATGAGGGAAACCAAGAAATCCCATTAGCCTCCGTAGCGTAGCTCTGAGCAGCTCGCGGCTCTGCTCTGCCGTTATAAAAATAGCTTGCACCGAAAATTAAAGGTAACAAACCTACTGTTAAAACTATAGGGATTATGGCGATGGGCCAATTTGCCAAAATGTTGAACTATCCCTTTAAGATTTGTGCCTAAATGATTCTTATGTGTGACTGAGCCGTTTAAACAAACTAAAAGCAGTTTAATCTGTTAGTATTTGACTTCTTGATCCAGGTCTGCTGCTGGTAAATGTTTCCCGTCGTGTCTGTAGGTGATGTGCTCGTAGCGGTGGACGACGTGGACGTGACCTCAGAAAACATCGAGAGGGTTCTGTCCTGCATCCCAGGACCAACACAGGTTAGTGTCTGAATTTAGAAGAAAAAAAAGTAAATATATCACAAACACTTTTGTAGTTTTCTGCCGTGCAATAAATCAAGTTGTTAATGTTCATATCTGCAGCTACTCTATTGGGTTAGCCTCTAAATCTGTAAAGAGGCTTCAATATCCTTCAAAAGCTCGACACAAACAGCCGACTGCGGCAGTAAATATAGCTGTTGAATCACTTTGAAACACGCTGGTTCTTCTAAGATGCAAAAATGCATAAAGAAAGCAGAAGTCTGCGCCGCTTAACGTCAGAAAACCCTCAATTACTGAGAAATGATCCTTTGATCGGCAGCTTAAAAAAAAAAATCCATAGTCTCTGAGCCTCAGTTGTGCGTTTGCACTCAACAGCAGACCATCAAAAAGTAGGAATTTGCAAATGACAGGCCGTGATGGGCGCGCAGCGAGCGGATAGACGGGCCTGTGGTGCGACTCTTTTTTCGGTGCCACAGGAAGCTGCTGTGGGATTGAAAGCTCAGCTGATTAGAAGATGTAGTCAGAGACGAAATTATATCGTAGAAGGGGAAAAAAAAAAAAGAGTGAGGGAGATTTTTTGGAAAAATACAAGGTTCCTCAGGCTCCGCGATGACTTTCAGAAAAAACCTGAAATGGAGTTGTATTGCTGACAGAATGATTGTTGTGTGTGTGTGTGTTGGAGTGTGGTTTTTCTGTGCGCCAGCCCTCCCAGATGGACCCTAGACAGTACTTATTATAGTTGGAGGAGCAAATATTAGTATTAAAGTCAGTCCACTGTGCCCTTTATTAACCCTGGACGATCCGCAGTTTCTCCTTAATGTGTGTGTTAATGTGTGTGTGTGTGTGTGTGTGTGTGTGTGTCCATCCATGAGCGAGCGCTAAATGACTGACATCAACAGACTGGAATTTCAGTGAGCGCACACTCCAGTCTAACCACATCCTTATTATTTATGATGAGAGAAAGTGCTGCAGTTAGCCGACTCAGCCTCTTTATCCAATTATTTCCCAAATTTAGATTTCGCCCCGTTTTAAAGTCATCTCCACTCTCTCTCTCTCCACGTCTGAGTTTATTTTCCTCACTTCAAGTCTAATCAAAGCTTCATCCTTCTGCCTCCTTTGTGGAAAAACCCTAAAGAGCAAAATAAAGAGAGAGGAGGTGTGTGGGAGGTTTTCCTGCAGGTGAGAGTCACCGATTTAAAGGTACAGCACGCGGCGCTCCACCACCGCTCCGCTCTTCTTTTAATAATAATAATAATATCCTCCCAAAATGGGTAAAATGGCAGCGAGCCCAGATGCAGGCGCCTACTGGAGCGGCGTGTGGCCTGCGGTTTCTGCCGACAGGCCGTGGAGACTCCTGGGAGTGATCGTTGGATTAGAAAAATACAGTTTCAACATTTTTTTTAACCAGGGAATATGATCTTTTCTTTTTTTTTGAGGTCGGCACCATATGGTCTAGCATGGAGAATAACAGAGACCTCACTGTTTTGGAAGTTCTGCGAGTGAAACTAACTGGTTTTCTTAGGTTGGTTAACAAACAGAAGAACACTTATGTGTGTAAAACTATGAAAGAAACCATATTGGTGTTTTGCAAATATCACCGAGGCGGTGAAAACAAGGTCTCTGGTGGTTTAAGGTCAAATCCCAGAGGAACCTCCACTTTCCTGTCTGACTAAAAACCAAATGTCCCAGAGAGACAAAACTCCTCAGACTTTCTGTGCTGAGTTAAAACAAAACAAAAAAATTACAATAATCAAATAATGGGGAAAAAATGTGGGCAAAAAAAAACCTTCACATTAACTCTAACACGTTAATTGAACCAGGAAGGAGCCACGATGAGGTGATGGCTTTGTCTTTGGTGTTTTGCTTGTTTCCATGGTTAAACAAACAGGAGAAAACGATCAATAGTTTTGATAAAGCAACTGTGCAGAACAAACACGTCAACAATGTACAGTTTTTCTCATTTGATAAGACACATTTCTTGAAACCTTCCCTCCTTTTCTCCTTTTAAACTGTAACCCAACACAACACACAAAGCCCAATTTTCAAACTACATTCACAAAACTGCTGACTCTTCCTGCAAAACCAAACTATTCAAACTGTGCTCAAAACCAAACATTGTTGTCAGTCAGTCAAAATGAAAAACACCACTGAACAGTCATTACACACAACATAGAAAAAAGAAAAACACAATGATCAGATCATAAAGCTGCAGAAATAATCTTTATGTTCACAATAGGAAAATGGATTTTGCAAAACAAAACAAAATTCCGAATCCTGTTTACCACTTCTAGTATAAAAAATATAAACAGGAAATTACATTACAACTTTAAAAGGGCTGGGTCAGGCCACAGGACTTACATACTCTACCTCTGCCTCTCTGATTGTTTTTATCCAGTGTGAAACTATGGAATCAGGGCTCCCTGAACCGGCTTATACTGGTTTCTTCACATCATTAGGCAAGGCAAGGCAAGGCAATTTTATTTGTATAGCCCGTTTTTACAAACAGTTTGTCTCAAAGGGCTTTACATGGCATCGTAGCAACATCCTCTGTCCTTAGACCCTCACGTCGACTGAGGAAAAACTCTGTGGAAACCCTTTTAACAGGGAAAAATCGGAGAAACCTCAGGGTGAGCAACAGTAGCCACAAGTGTGATAAATTTTGAGTTGCTGTGTTTAAGTTTAGACACCTGTGCTTTGATCAAGTTTCGTTTTTGCTGCCTGCGCTTACCATTATGCAACACAAGAGCATCACAGTGCAAAATGTGTGTTAGTGGGTGAGAAAAGGTTTGTGTCTAACTAGATGAAAAGTGCTTAAAGGGATAGTTCACCCTAGAATGATATTTCGCTCATTATCTACTCACCCTCATGTTGACTAAGGGCTGGAAGAATTTTCAGAGTCCACCGTCCCTTCTCTGAGTTACAGGGGGTCTCGGCGTAGCAGTGCATTTCAATGCAACGGTTGCAAAGGGACACCAGAGCTCTTCGTAAAAAAACACACACAAAAAAACATCCAAATACCTCCATGATGCTCGTATGTAATGTCCGTCTTGTGCTGAAGCCCCAAATTGCGTAATTGTCCCGAAAAAAATTAAATAAGTCTATATTTTAAGCTTGTTTGTAGCTCGACCTTCGTCACAGATGATGGCCACTCAGGCTGTATAAATATAAAATAAATCTACCATAAATCTATTGTGATCTACACATAAAAAATGAGCATCTATCTAGTACAGTATGATTTATAAGATGATATATAACCTATAAACCGTTCCATATGGCACTGAGTCGACCCTCTTTCACTTTGCTTTAAAATCTCAATAAAACCAAAGTTGGAAAAAAAAGCAGATTTTTCTCAAAGTAACTGATATGAAGGCAGGTAGAGATTTATTCATGTGGGAACTGTAACCACTTTTCCCTGAGCAGAGATTTCAGAGTGGCTCTGCTGACCTTTAGGATCTTCCTCACTTCTGACTTCTGGTTTTAATTTACTGGAGTTAACCTCGGCTCAGCTCCGCTCCGCTCACAGCCTCCGACTTAACCGTGTGTGAACCTCTGGCTTGCACGCAGAGCGACAAGTCATTTACTCCTTATACACATCTGTAAGTTCATCTCAGCCATCCAGGAGATACAAAGTCTGTAGAAAGTTAAATCTGGGGTTATATTTTAAATAAAAGAAGTGATTTTAGACTCAACTTTCTCCTGATTCATGATGTGCAGTGTCTTGACGTGTGAGGTCAACAACACGCAGCCTATAACGGAGCTGCACCGCCGAGCTGCTGCAGCCTGCTGCTCGTCCCAGCATGCATCAGCCTCCTGCCTGCCCGTGTTTCCATGTGCGTGCATGTTGGGTTTCCATGCAGCTCTGTTTCTGTTTCCACTTGCGACTTGCTGTGAATGACAATGTAAAATAAAACAGTGGGGTATGGAAAGTTTAAAAAAAACACAAAAATACTGCACGAATGAGAGAGGATAGGCCGTCTGTTGTGTTGCCACTCGTTCTTTCTTTCTTTGGGCTTGCAGAGGTCTGGTTTTAATTTAGTCAAACACACACACACACACTCACACACACGGAGCGGTCCCTGCTATTTGTTATGCTGCGGTTAGGTCTGGATGTCGGTGTCACTTTCTCTCCGACAATCGCCGTCCTGCTTTTCAGTGTTTCTTTCTTTTTTTTTGTCTTTTCCCCTCAGTGAATCTGTAACGACCGGAGCTTTTCCTCCGTCTCGAAGCATGGCACACACACATGCACACACCCCAGACTGATGAGCTGTGTTAAAATCCCTCGCCAAGTATAATCATGTGGAGCCATAGCGACTGAATGAATGAATGAATGAAAGAAAGCTCTGGTAGTCAGCAGGCTGATGCAACGATATTACTGTGTGACAGATAAAAAGATCCTTTCCACCCTTTTCCTCGCTCTCCTTCTTTCTGATCTCTTTTCCAATCCATTACTGGATTTTAAAAAACACTTTTCCATCTTTTCTCTCTGCACCTCGTCACGTCTTCCAGGTGAGGTTGACCTTGGAGACCTCGGTGGCTCCGGCGGACGGCAGCAACGCCGGCGACACCTCATCAGCCCGTAGGACGAAGGCGTCGCCGCCGGTGAGCCAGCTGGTGCGCCTCCTGTGGGGCGAGGACACGGCGGAGCTCCAGATGTCCATAGGACACATCCCACACGTGGTCATGTACCTGTCGCTTAAACTGGACTCAGCGTCGCCACAGGAGGAGGTGAGAGGGATTTTTGACAACAAAATGTGTGAATTTGATTCCATTTTAAAGGGATAGCTCAACATTTTGGCATATTCTCCTATCACCATAATCCCTAAAGTCATAGCAGTAGGTTCATTACCTTTGATTATCGGTGCATGTTGTTGTGAGATCAGCGGGGCAGAGACGTGAGCTGTTCAGTGAACACAATGGAGGTGAACGGTACAGGTCCCCTGTCCCTCATCAAACTCATCAAATACACAATCCAACATCTCCAAAACGCTCTGATGGACAAGTTGTGACCTGCACATTCACGACACTATGAGATAATCATGTATAATTATGTAACATTACACATACATTACACAAACAAATACTCAGACTTGCGCTTCTGGATGTAGTTCCGGCAGCTTTTGCCTCGAAAACAACTCCATCTCGTAATGTTACATGATTATTTCATAGTGTAGTGAATGTGCAGGTCACAACTTGTCCATCAGAGCATTTTTGAGTTGTTGGATTGTGTATTTGATGAGTTTGATGAGGGACAGGGGACCTGTACCGTTCACCTTCATTGTGTTCACTGAACAGCTCACGTCTCTGCCCCGCTGATCTCACAACAACATGCACCGATAATTAAAGGTAATGAACCTACTGCTATGACTATAGGGATTATGGCAATAGGAGAATTTGCCAAAATGTTGAACTATCCCTTTAACAGGAACTGAAGTCCAGGAACTAGTAAGTCAATGTTTGTTTAAGATGGTCAACCAAGAAGAAATGATCTAGTGCCTCCTCCACTCAGGCCGAGTTCACTGTGGATGTGCATCTCGACAAAAAAACGAAACCATGAAGTCGCTCCAGTGACTAATAGTACGACTTTATAGTAAATCTTGACCTCAGAGGAGCTGAGCTGCAAAACAAGACAGTGTAACTCCATCTCATCAGCTCCTGCACCATGGGAAAACACTGCAACCAAACCAGAGATGTTTTGTAGAGCAGGAGCTTCATTAAGATCCTGGTTCTGGTTCCAGTCCAAAATTAAGTTAAAGTTCCCGTCGAGGTACTAAAAAAGGTTCCCGTAGCTTTAAATTAAAGGCTATTATTAGCATGAGCACAGGAAAGATCTGCTGTGACAATCTGGATAAACAGAGCTAAAATATTTCCCACAAACTCAACATCAACAGAAAAAGACAGAATATAAAAGCCGTTGTTGATGCTGAGTCTCATATTGTTCAGTTCCCTTGTAAATTAAACTGGTTTAGAGGAATTTTATTATGACTTTATGGTCAAAACGCTGCCACGACTCTTGAGCGAGCGCCTCCGCCGAAGCTCCGACAGACTCGTTTCATTATTATCCACTTTCTTACAAATTGTATCCTGATACTCGAGTGTCGAGAAACGACCTCGGTGGCGTCGGAGATCCCCACGTGGAGTGGAGTGGAGTGAGTGGAGATCTGCCTCTGGATTTCTCCGATGTGAGTCAGACGCTCTGAGAAAAACTACTGCTCTGGACGCCGTCCAACGCCCGCCGCCGGTGCTGCTGCTGCTGCTGCTGCTAACAGGAAACAGAGAGGACGGGAGGAGAGACGAGAGAAAGTGGAGGAGCAGAACACACACAACTCCTGTCAATAAACGATGCATCATTTTAACGCTGTGAACTTAAATCTCTCTCGGGTGAATCCACACATTCCCCCGTTTCTCTAAATCTCTCTCTCTTTCTTTCTGGCCGGAGTGCAGCAGTCTATAAACAAAATAACATATTTCCTTCTTTTTAAAATTGGATCCATACGAGAAGCGGTGTTTTTAAGGTGGCACACAGCTTGCCTCCCTTGTAGTAAAACCTTAATCCTGAAGTGTGTGATATTTTTTTTGCCTCTGAGAAGCGAAACCGCACTCATTTGCTGACCGACACCTTCCGTGCTGTAATCACATCTTCCCTGCGGAAGACTGTTGGCGGGTTTATGTTTTCTTTGTGGCTCTGCAAGCCAGATTTCTTTTTCTTTTTGCATGTGACCAGTGCAGATAGAGAGTACGTACGGGTTGTCTGGAGCCACATCAGCCGGTGGTTGATGTTTCTAAATGACAGTGCCGTTGCTCGAACCCGCTAAACTCCTGACTTTGATTTTTTAGCCCTTTGATTGCAGAGTAGCAGAAAGCGGAGAGGTTGTGTGGTGGTATTTTTGAGTTTCAGCTGTGTGATGATTTGATTTCTTTCTTTTTTTTCCTTTTTTTCTTGGCCTGCATGTAGAGACAAGATGTAACTGAAGGGTTTTTACTATGTTGCATTCACAGACTTTGAGCACAGTCTCTCTGTGCCTGGTTTTGACCCTGGGGTGAGTTTCCTCCATAGCCGGTTGCCTGTGTCTTTGTTCTGGTTGCCATGGCTGTAAGCGGCTTTTCTTTCAAGGTTTTTTTTTATTTTTATCCCACTTCTCCCACTCCGTCCTCTGACCCTTTCAGCTCTTTACCCACCGTTTATCCTCCAAAGCTGCGTGAGCGTGCAGCGAGGAATACTAATATCACAACAGTACACTATTTTCCATAGATTCTCAGATTGAAGAGATATAAGCGTTCATATTACACATCAAGGCAGAGGCACAGACGTAATCCAGACTGGTTTCCCGGAGCACGGACGCGCAGTTTCCCGGAGCCCGAGTTGAATTCCTGTAATTTCCTGGATCTGCTTTTTTTCTTTTCTAACTGTGGAAAGACAAACATCTGACGAACATCCATCTTCAAAGTGACATTTCTTTGAGTGAAGGCGAAAACTGACGCCAAACATTGTTGAAGTGACACGACAAACACCGAGCGGTTTCATCCACTTCATTCTTCTGCGCCGGCCACATCTCAGAGCAGACGTAAATTTTCATCCAGCGGCAGATATTTCACATTTTTTACGTGACATTTTCTGTTGATTGGCTAACCAGAGGTTTTCTCTCCTCAGCTGGGTCTATAATTTTCGCGGCAAAAAAGCAGCACTTAAAAACCAGATATTCTAAATTATACTGTCTGTGTGTGTGTGTGTGTGTGTGTGTGTGTGTGTGTGTGTGTGTGTGTCTCTGTGTGTGTGTGTGTCTCTGTGTGTGTGTGTGTGTCTGTGCGTGTGTGTGTGCAGGAGGAGATCTTGTACCAGTACCCTGTGTCTGAAGCGTCCACTCAGCTGAAAGGAGTCAGAGGGATCTTCCTCACTCTGTGCGACATGCTGGAGAATGTCACAGGAGGGCGGATCATCAGGTACGGCGAGCGGCGAGGACCAAACATAGTGATTATGCAACTTTTATTTGTCTTTTTTGGGAGGTTTTGTGTTTTTTGGGGGTTTTTATGTTTTTGCACAGGGTCACTGATACTGCTCCATGTCACACAATGTCACTATAATAAACACTTCATGGTCACTAATGTGTGTAGGTGGAAAAATGAGTAACAATGCATCAGGTGTTCAGCTTTAAATTTGTTCTTGATGAGGTCAAAGTGTTGATGTTGGCATCTGGATGGCGACTGGCAGTATCTACATTTTATTGACAATAATGACAATGTTGTGCATTGTTGGCACCGCAAGTGTTAACAATGATATGCTATTAGATGCCCTGATCAATATCCATCCATACAATTGCAATATGATGTTTGTTTGTTTTGCATATCATGCAGCTATATTACTTGATTTTTTTCCTACAAATAATAATTTTCTTTATTTATAAATCTCAAATTTTAGAAGCAAAAGTTCTTTTTTTTGCTTTAATTTATATCAAAGAGTTAATTGATAAAGTTAAATAAAAGTTTTTGTTAAATTCTTTAACTCAGAATCCTGTTGATCAACCTCTCACTTCATGATTTCTAACAACTTTTACTTTAATTGAATTTAATGTTTTGTTATTTAACACACTGTTGATACATTTTCTTGAACTTCTTGACAGCTGTGGTCGTTTAATGACGTGAACGTTCGTGTATTCAGTGTAGTTTTCTCTAAGAGCGATTAATTTATCATCTGGAAAAAACATAATCTTTATAATTCAAAAGCCTTGTGATAATAATAATAACAATAATATGTTTTCCGTTGTTTTTAATACACAAGTGAGTGGGGAGAGGGTTTGGACATCAGGGCGTTGTCTTGTTCCTCCCGTGTTTTCTGTTCGGTCACTTGTTCTTCATCGTTTAGCGTCGAGTCGCTCGTCCTCTCTCATCTCTCTGCTCTCCTGCTTCTCCTCAGCTCATCGCTCCTGCTCGGGAAACATCTGGTCCATGTGGGATACTGGAAGGAAAGCAACAACCTGCTGGTCATCGGTCTCCCAGCTGAGAGGTAGAGGCAGACGTCACCACACACACACACACACACACGCGCGCGTCATATTATTGATTACTGCAACGTGAGACTGAGCCTGTGCCCGAGGAATGGACAACAAAAGAGATGAGAAACAGACACGGAGCTGAAAAATCTCTGCGATGATAATGTTGTATTAATTTCTCAGAGCGTGACGCGAGCTTGAGAAATTAAATATTTTTAAAGTAGTGGAACATTTAAGAGCACAATCTGTGAAAACAATTGGAAAGCACCGTCAGGTTTTCAGTTTTTTTTTTCTCAGTTTCTACTTGCACATGTGCTGCTTTTTGTCCTTTTTTTCTGGCAGGAATAAAAAAACCTCTTTAAGCAGCATGGGCTTGTAAAAAAACGGGCTCTTGAGATGAGTCATAAGCCACCTTCTCATTTTTAACAACCAGGTCAGCCCGATCAATCATCTTCACGGTCGAGAAGAAGCCGCAGTCGAGCCTGAAGCTCCGTGAATCGATTCTTGAAGAACACCCACGTGTAGAAATGAAAAAAACAAAACAAAAGACAATCATTCCCTTAGCAAAAAGTAGTAAAACTATACTGCCTCAGTTTTAGTATAAAATGAGTATCCTAGTATACTACTTAAATAAACTACTTTTTGTTAAGGGTTTTAGAGTTTGATAAGCTTCAGATCTGCAGAAGCTGAAGTTCATCCATGTCTGTGTTTGACTTTTATTTTCCCATTTCCCTGCAGGGTTCCTCTGCTGTATCTGCAGACGGTGGTGGGAGACGTGGTGCGGACACTAAAAGTGATGTACGGCTCTTTGGACAGGTTTGTCACTCTCTGCTTTCCTGTGTTCCTGCCTCAAGCTGCTTCCTCTTTTGTCATTTTAAAAGCCTTAATGCATAAAAATATAAAGTGAAATGAATAAAAAGTGTGTGTGTTATAAACCAAAATGACCATAAAAGTCGATTTCCAGCTGGATTTTTTTATATGAAGGGTTTGTCCGGCGTCTCCTCCGCAGGGCGTTCTGCAAGGCCGACCACGCTCCCAGGTTGGACCACTTCTTCTGCCTGTTCTTCCAGCAGCTCATCCAGCCGTCACGACTGAGAGACGCCTCCTCGGCGCCGCCCACCGACGTCTCAGGGACGCTTTTCCTCGACGGGCTGCCGGCGGTCCGCTGGCTCACGCTGCCTCCAGAAATCAAGGTGGGTGGGTGTCTGTGTGTGTGTGTGTGCAAAGAGTGAATGAATGGTTTGAACTTGTAGGTTGCAGCGCCCTCTAGTGTCAGTCAGTAAAATAACACCTGATTTAATACACCAGCTGGATTGAAACAAGATCAAACTTTACTCATCTTAATCAAATCAAATCAAACTTTATTTGTAAAGCACTTTTCATACAAAAAACTCATCAAACCCCCCACCTCTACTCACACAATCAGTGCTTATGATACATGATGACAAACTAAGTACTGAGCAAATGCTATCTTGAATTTAAAAATGAGGAAAAACACAGTAGATAGATTTAAAATATTATTAAAACAATAAAAACAAATAAAATAGAACACATTTAGGTAATAGAATCAAAAATAATAGATAGAATATTATATTAGAATAGAATAAATAATAGAATAAAAAAAATAAGACTCAGTAAATAAATAGATAATACAGAACCAAACGATAACTCTACAAAATAAGCTAAGATAAAATAACCTAAAGTAAGTAGTAAAAGTAAGTAAATAAGATAATAAAACCTGAAACTCAAATAGGAGTTTTATGAACATAATGGATCAATAAAGGAGCAAAGACAATCAATAATGAAGCAGAAATTGGCCTAAAACACAGAAGATTAGCCTGTTAAAAACAAACCTCTAGTTTTTTAATTACACATCCATAATCAAGACTATATCTCTGCTGCAAGGTCTATTTGTGTACAAATGTATAAATGTATACATGTAAATATGAAGTTGGCACACAGCCTAAAAATAAATACTTTTGTAAACACATGTTCTCTTTCTATCTGATTGTGTCTGTCCACAGATGGAGGTGGACACTGTTCTCTCTGATTTTGAGTCGTCAGATTTTGGTGAAATGGTGAGACTCACTTTTATTAATTGTCTGAAGTGCGTCTAAGTGACATTAACCTTAGACGCCGCCATCTGTCTTCCAGCTTTGTCTACAGAGAGAAAGAGAGGAGAAGGGTTGTGTATTTTTAATGATAAGCTAATGGGTCCTGTCTTGTCCTTCTGAACGTCCAGCAGCTGCAGCATTAACTAACAGACTATAAGGGTTCCTACGCAAGTATGGAAAGTATGGAATAATATGGAATTTGATTTTATACATTTCCAGGTCTTGAAAAGTATGGAAAATGGAAACTATTGTATGGAAATATATTTATCTTAATACTTATTCAGTCTTATTCACATTTTGTATGCGCTATTGTAGGCTACCTAGCTACAATCTCCTGGAAATTATTTGGTTACATAATGGCATACACATTCAGAATAATGAAAACAAATGATTAATTGCATGCTTTATTAACATGATACACATCTATTGGCTCAAATGTCACAAATTATTTTAATTTTTTTACTGGGACACTGCAAAAACTCAAAATCTTTCCAAGAATATTTGTCTTATTTCTTGTCAAAATGTCTAATTTCTAGTCAACACTAATCTCTTTCCATTTAAAATAAGACTCATCACCTAAAAATTAACTTGTTTTTAGATCATTTGCACTTGTTTCAAACAAATTTTCACTTGAAATAAGTAGAAAAATCTGCCAGTGAAAGCAAGTTTTTTGTGCTTGTAATAAGAAAGAAAAAACTTGCTCCACTATCAGATTTTTCTACTTATTTCAAGTGAAAATATGCTTGAAAGAAGTAAAAAAAAAAAAGTGTCTAAAAACAAGCTACTTTTTATGTGATGAGTCTTATTTTAAGTATAATGAGATTTGTTTTGACTAGAAATTACATTTTGACTAGAAATAAGACATATTCTTGGTAAGATTCTGAGTTTTTTGCAGTGGAAGTCCGGAAATTAGGGTCTGGAAAAAGTATGGAATTTGGAAATTTAAAATGTGTAGGAACCCTGATAAGGGGATTATTGATGCTAGAGACGAGACGCTGTTATCGCTTCAAGATCATCTTGTATTTTTATCTCTGTGTCTTTACAGTCAGAGGATTTTTTCGGCCTGAGGCGTCTGTATGTTATTCTTGGCTCCTGTTTGTTCTACAAGGTGGGTGTTGCACACTGTCGCAGTCAAAACAAACACACATACACACAATTCAGTACCAGCAGCCTTATCATATCTACACCCGCTCCCCCCTCTGATGGTTTCCCACCGATTAGACACCATG
Source organism: Trachurus trachurus (assembly GCF_905171665.1). Classification (NCBI taxonomy): domain Eukaryota; kingdom Metazoa; phylum Chordata; class Actinopteri; order Carangiformes; family Carangidae; genus Trachurus; species Trachurus trachurus. The sequence goes on along the minus strand of NC_139909.1, from coordinate 15,862,464 downwards.
GAAGACCCAGGTCACGGCGACTGTTTGCAAACGACGACCTTTCACACACTCGAGATAAGACGACGAGTTTGTCCTCTGACTCAGCGACACATCATCCGCTGAATCACTCTGTTAAAATATTAACCAGGTGGAAAAGGGAGAAGGACAGCGAGCAGCCGACTGTTGCAATCAGTTCAAGCGCATCTTCTCTTCTCAGCGTCCCAAGAGAACTGAACTTGAACTGAACTGACTTTTGCACGCACCCCCGAAACATTTTTAACATTTAAAATTTGTTAAGGGGATAAATAAATATGTGTTTTCTAGTAAAGTTAAGAAGTATAACCATGTAGAGGAGGACATTTTGGATCTGTAGCAAAGGCTGTTTGCTCTATATGGATAATAATTCATTTCAATTTAATTCAATTTATTGTCATAATAATTGTGCATCTTAAGTAATCTAAGTAAGTAATCTTTATTTCTGTAGCACTTTTTGATCACAAAGTGCTTTACAATAAAGTGCAAAGTGTCACAGTAGGGCAAATCAAATAACACATAAATACAACTCATTAAAAATATAAAAACATATCCAAGGCATCCAATCAACTACAAGATTAGTACTGGCATAGAATTAATACAAGTTTCATTACCACATAAGTCAAACTACTTAGTGATGCTCTCTCAACTCAACTTTATTTATAAAGCCACAGTTGGAACAAAGTAAGAAAATAAGAACAGAACATAAGACATAAAACATAAAACAATGTTAAAACAATAAAAACGCTGGATGCTGGATTGAAAGCCAAAGAATAAAAATGGGTTTTAAGACGAGTTTTAAAAATGGACAGTGAGTTGATCGTCTGATGTGCAGCAGAAAAAGCTCTGTCTCCTCTGAGCTGTTGAAGTTCAATGTCTTTTTTTTTTGACTCACTATATTTTTTGTTCTTTGCTTCTTTTCTCCGCCTCCTCCCAGTCCTACCTGATCGCCAACCACCTGCCCAAAGAGGACCTGCTGGACGTGTGTCTGTACTGCCAGCACTACTGCCTGCTGCCGCTGGCGTCCGAGCAGCGCGTGGGTCAGCTGGTCATCTGGAGGGAGGTGTTTCCTCAGCAGAGAGCTCACGGCGGCGGGGGCGGTGCACCGGGCTACAGCCAACCACCGGGACGACACTTCCTCCTCATCGTGGGGCTGGTGAGGCATAAACCCTCCATATTGCTCAGAAACAACAACAGTCAGTGATGTGTCTCCATTCATTCATTCTCTCTCTGTCTTTCTCTCTCCGCCTCAGAGACACTTCATGCAGTGTGTGCTGTTAGAAGCAGGTGGATGTGCTTCACCAGCGCTGGGCTCTCCAGGACCCGACTGTGTTTACGTGGATCAGGTTGGGATCAGCTGATACGACTGTTACAGATTTAACTCATTAAAGTGTCATGATGCAAAAGTTTGGGCACCACTGGTCAAAGTTTCTGTTAATGTGAACAGTTCAGCAAGTGGAGGATGAAATGATCTCCAAGAGGAATCAAGTTACAGACGACACATTCCCTTTACATTTTAAATTATATATATTTTTCATCTTTTGCATTTTCAAAATGACAGAAAAGGAAAAGGGCCCTCAGCAAAGGTTTTAGTTCAGTTAAATTTTATTTATTTGCACCATAAAAATCAAGACAATTACAAAAACAGAAATGAAACAAGAATAGTACGTGCGGGAGAGAAAAACCCTGTATGAGCTTATACAAAATACCTCCCTGAAAAATACGCAAAGATTCAAAAACAGTTCAGCATCAACAACAACAAAAAAGAAAGTAATACATGTGCCTTATTATAACAAAAACAGTCTAAATAAAAGTATGTGTAAGTGTAAAATGATTGTGTATGAGTGGCCGAGCATTTATAGATTCACCTGGAGTGTGATCTAATGATACCTAGACTAGGAAAGGAAACCATTGGCTGTCTTGATACATCAGATGATATATCTTTCAGTCTGGACTTGAAATTAATCAATAAGGATGAAGATATTTCTGGCCACCCTGCATAACTCATACCTAGTAGCCCCGCCCCCTTTGGAAACTACTCTATCACAGCATGTAAATAGTAAATTGTCTGATACCTTGGTCAAAGTTACCTGAGAGCTGAAGTCTCCTGCGTTTCCCATTCTTTTGCAGGCTGCTGCTTTGTTTCCCTTTTTCACTCTAAACTTGTAGAAATCTAAAATAACACATTGGTATTACTTAAAATATTGCTAAAGAGTGTTTCATGTTTAACTTTATGCCTTTTGGAGATAATTTCATCCCCCACTGTTCACATTAACAGACATTTTGACCAGGGCCCAAACGTTTACATGAGTTTAACGACTGAACTCTCTGCCGCTCCGACCGCAGGTGAAGGCGACGCTGCTGCAGCTGGAGGTGTTGGAGGCCGGTATCGAGGAGCGACTCAACGCTCCGCCCGCTCCCTGCCTCTCCTGCGCCGACTGGTTCCTCCCCGCCGCCACGGCCCGCGACCGGCTGGACAGCCTCGCCTCCTCCTCGCCCGTTCTCAGCAAACTCGCCGGAGCCGTCAAGGGCTCCAACGCGTCGGGGTCCGCCAGGGGCCGCAGCCTGTTCGGGGAGAGGTCCCGCAGGTCGAGCCCCCAGAGGAGTCTGTCGGACAGCGGGAGCGAGGGACAGATGGACGCCGGGTCGGGGTCCAGCTCGTCGGCGGCTCCAGGCTTCAGCCCGCACTCCACGCCGGACTCGGCGAGGAAGTTGGGGGGCCGACGGGATTCACTGGGCTCCGGAGGGTCCGATGGAAGTGGAGGCAGCGGAGGCCTCTTCAAGGTGCAGCGGCGCTCAGATCACATAGAATTTCATGATATATTTAAAGGGATAGTTCAACATTTTGGCAAATAGGCCCATTGCCATAATCCCTATAGTCATAGTAGTAGGTTCGTTACCTTTAATTATCGGTGCAAGCTATTTTTAGAACGGCAGAGCAGAGCCGTGAGCTGCTCAGAGCTACGCTACGGAGGCTAATGGGATTTCTTGGTTTCCCTCATCAAACTCATCAAATACACAATCCAACAACTCCAAAACGCTCTGGTGGACATGTTGTGACCTGCACATTCACCACGCTATGAGATAATAACAGAACGTTACAAGACGGAGTTGTTTTGGAGGTAAATTCATGCAAAATGGCTGATGTGCGTTCCTGTTGAGGGCAATTTTTCAGCAGGTAGTCTCTGCATTTGCCTACCACTATGACTATAGGGATTATGGCAACGGGCCAATTTGCCAAAATGTTGAACTATCCCTTTAAGATCAAGAAACAAGTGATTCAGCTTCTGTCAAATCCATAAAAGTTCAAATCAAATGGAATAATTTCAATATTTCTCACTGTAAAACAGGAATTTTTTTTTATAAACTCTAAATGACAGGAGGAGTTGGAGGTGAATGTACTACCATCTAATGGCAGATTTTAATCCAAATCTATAAGAAAAGTGAATATTATTGTACTTGTGATATTGTTATATAATGTATTACATTACATCCTGTTTTACTCTTGTTGTGTTGCTTTGGCATCAGATTCCCAGGATGAAGCACCCGAACCCGTTCTACCTGGGGACACTGAAGAAGACTCTGACAGAGAGGGAGACGGAGGAGATGTACAACACCATGAAGTAAGATCAATACCTAGATACCTTTATTACAGACTCAGGTCCATTATAAAAATAAATACAAGAAAAAATACAAAGACACAGACAATACAATAAAAAACAATACAACAATTTAGTTTAAAACACATACAGGCAGTTTTTCCAGCAGCGAGGGGGGGAATAAAATCCTTCATTCATTCTTGGTTGTGTATCTGTCAGACTGACCTCGGGGGCGGAGAACACCTTGTTCCACTACGTCCTGATGGAGAGCGTCCAGGGCATCTTCATCGCTCCCACTCACAGAGAAGTGGCTCAGCTCAGCGGCTCCATCCACCCACAGCTCATCCGCAACTTCCACCACTGCTGCCTCTCCATCCGCGCCGCCTTCCAGCAGAGCCTGCCGCACAGGGTGATGCACAACACACACACACAACGCACACACACACCTCAGACAATTAGTAGTTGTAGTTTATTCGATCTTGTGCACAAATTGTTACAGTCAGGCATAAATCAACAATCCATCAACATTCGATAATGGGTAACCCTTTAATTTACAGGCCGCTAATTAAGTGATAATGCCAAGAAATAGCCAAGAACTAACGATCAATTTTATAGTGATGTCATGTTTTTCATAAAGGCAAAAGATTACAGATGCTGTAATCTTTCTGTTGCAATTGTCAATTACAATCAATTATTTCTAGGCTATTTTCTACACAATCAATCGTTATTTCTTGGCTATATTTCTCAACATTACTATGAAATTGACTGTTATTTCTAGGCTTTCTAGACATTATGATGCAATAACTTGTTATTTCTTGGCTATTTCTTGGCCATTTCTTGACATTGACTCGTAATTAGCAGTCTGTAAATTAAAGGGTTATCCAATAATGCATTCCTTAAAGGTACAGTATGTAAGAAATCTAAAGCAACTGGCCGTAAAATCCTCCTAATATGTCACAGAGACTCAGGAATAATGTTCATACAACATGATGAACTCACCAACAACAATAGCACAGCCAGAGTATTCGCATTAAAAATCTTTTTTTTGCAGACTGCAAAACATGTTTATGTTTTGAATTTACGTGTTGGCATGTTGCGCCACCTAGCCCTCTCTCCCAGTCAGGGCGGCGTCAGTGGCATTTCAGCCTCTGGTCTGCTTCCACTGAGCTGCCGCTATGGCTGGGAGAAAAAACCAGATCACTGTGTTTTGAATTTGACTGCAGTAACCATTTTTGGCCACATTCTTACATACTGTACCTTTAATTCAAACTTAATTCATAAATGTTACATAGATCGAAAAAGGTGTAGGCTGAAGCTGTTCAGCTTAAGCGCCTACCATTTAATTCTTCATTTCAGTTAAACCTTTGGAGCTCTTTATGGTTTCAGTGTAACAGAAAGTAGCAGAAATCTTATAATCAACAGATGAAGTCAAATAAATAAACAGCATTAAAGTTGCAGTCAAATCCCAAATGATCAATCCTGTTTATAGCTTTCTATCATAATATCTTTTAATTTCTTTTTAACTATCACAAAGAGTCAAAAAATGGAAGAAGAAGATGCAGCCAATGGGTCAAATGAAGTCAGTGTGATTTTTTATTTCCCCTTCCTGCAGGGTCGTCGGGCGGCAGAGAGGCCTCAGGGCGGCGGTTGGGGTCTGGGGCCCGTGAAGGAGCACGGGGTCTTGTTCCAGTGTAAACCGGAGAACTGGACCGACCAGAGGAAGCCGGCGCCCACCATGACTTACTGGGTCATAGGGTACGTAACGTTCGGCTGTTTTTAGGCTCCGGAGAGACGGGAGGAATCAGAGCAGACATGTGGCGTCACCGTCGGTTGAAATTGTCCTTATAAGGACGTCGTCGACCATCGTAGATAAAGAGCCGGACGGAGTCGACTGAGATCCTAACAACACACAGCCACCGTGTCTGCACCACGTTTATTTTTAACTCCCAGTGAAGAGTATCAGCTGCTCTGTTCATCACCTCAATCTGCTGTTTTAGGAGTGAAATGAATCAGAGGCAGCTCACACGGCTTGTCTATTGTTCTGTTGAACTCTTCATACTACAGGGTATCCGCAGGGTCTTGAAAAGTATTAAAAGGTGATAAATTAATTTTGGGAAAATTGAAAGTCATTAAAAAGTATTTTCGCGACTTTATAAAGTCTTACATTTTGAAGGTGTTTTTTCTGAAGTAGCTGTACAAGAGTTTGAGTTCTAAAAAACATTGTAAAAGTGTGTGAATTTCTTCATTTTGTTAAAAAACAAAGATGAACCGGTACATAAAAAAGAAAAGAATTAAGATTGTTGTTTTTGGTTTTTGAGAGTAGCCTAGCCTATTTTGAATTCTGTTGTATCATAGTGGTCTATAGTCTTTATCACAAACTAAAACTGTTGAGTTAAAAGTGTCACTGATGTAAATGGTTACAGCTTGAAGTGGCGGTGAGGTATTGAAAAATATTGAGAAGGTCTTGAAAAAGTCTTAAAAAGGTATTAGAATTAACTTCAAGATTCCTGTATATACCCTACTATAACTTATGCATTTTCTTCTCCTTTTGTCTTTATATCATTTATTTTATCCACACAAGCACCCTGTAAATCTGTTAAGAAAGGTGCTATAATAAAAAAAAAAGTGTATTATTATTATAACGAGGGGTACAGGAGGGTGAGAGAGGGTTGGTTATTGGGTCAGAATGAGGTGTCAGTACCTTGTTATAAAATAAACAGCTGGTTTGCAGACAAAAAACACTAAACTTAATGTTTGAGTGTGTTTATGAAGGTTATGATCTCCCATGATGCAATGCACAAAGGAGAGAGGAGCGGCTCATAGTTTGAGGAAAAAAATGATATATCACATAAAAATCATAATTTGACAATCAGTGGCACAAATTTCACTTCCTGTTACGAGTAAAAATGTTATAAAAATGACTTGGATGTAAACTGTGTGGCCTTGTTGTGTAATTATCGTGCAATCATCTAAAACTATTTCCTCTTTATCCTTTTCAGGCGGATGCTGCTGGAGCCCGTCCCTCAGGAGTTCTACGTGTGTTTTCACGACTCGGTGGCGGAGGTTCCCGTGGAGATGGCCTTCAGACTCTCCTTCGGCCTCGCCCTGTGACGCATCATCATCATCATCATCATCATCAACATCGTCATATCTCTTTCTCAGATCAGCGAACGAGGGGGATTCACTGACTAACTCGTAAAAAGCACCGGTTGTATTCTCAGGAAATAAAATAAAAAAAGAAACGCCTCAGACCGCGGTGCTGCTGGAGAAAAGCCCCTGAGAGAGAGAACATGAGGGAACTTTATGCTGGTTTCTGTGGAGCGGTGTAGAACGAGTCCGTGCAGGGTTTGACTTCGTTTTCCACAGGTGATTCTCTGCAGATAACGGCGGAGCGTGACCACCACGGCCTCTCAGCAGCGATAAGCAAACAGCTGAGGCCTCGAGTTCAAACCAGGACGTTATCATCATCATCATCATCATCATGTGCCTTGTTGTTCAACCAGGTAACATGTTCCACAACAGACGCAGCTCCGGGCTGAACACAGATGTGTTTGCGTTCGTGAAAAGCCGCTCAATCGGCGTTTACCTCAGACCGTCCAGTGAGCGGACGCTGTGACAGTTTGCTGCCATAAAGTTTACAAAGCCAGACCAATTAAAATGCTGCTGCTGCGCACATCTGCATCTACAGCTGTATTGATATTTTCACAGGTTGTTTCATATGCAGTGTTGGGGAGGAGGTATGTTTATTAATTTAAGTATGTTTGTATAGTTTTGTATGGAAATTGACTCATTGTTACCAAAATGAACAATGTTTGAGATTAAAAAAAGACATTTTTTTTATTCTTCAGTCTGTCAAACTTTATCTGTCTGTGATAGACGAAGCCTCGTCAAAGTGTTTCAGCATAATTTTCACATTATTAACAAAATGATAAGTTCACACCAGTGGAAACAACAACAACAACCCTCGCTACTTTGTCAACACCTGTACAAAAATACGGGTTTTGCGTCGTCTTCAACAAATCATAAATATTGAATATTGTCTGTACACAGGTCATAATTGAGTTGTGTAATAGGAAAGTGATTGTGGTTATTACAGCACCGCAAAAAAAAACGAGATAAATAGCAAATCCAGTTCTGAAAAAGGTTTAAACTTGATGTGTAAAGTTCAAATTCTACTTCCCACACACGTAGACAAGAGCGTCCATGTAACGTCAGGCTGCGCTCTGAACAAGCAGCAGGTTCCTCTTGTAACACTCGAGGCTGCACAGAGGAACTCCCGTCTTCGAACACGCGTATTTCTTCAGGTTGGTGCAGCCGCCGACGCCGCAGCTCGCCGGGACCGGAGGCAGAGGACGGGGAGGAGCGGGGTCCGGAGCGGCGACGCCCGCGGGGAAGGAGATGGCGAGGCCGCGGGCGGAGTCACTGTACCGGACCATGGGGCACTGGTTCAGCCGGGCCTTCTTCTCCTTCATGCTCTTGATCTTGGCCTTGCTGGTCTTCGTCAGCCGCTCTATCGTCTGGTTCTTGCTGTCCTCCGCTTTCTTGGCGGCCTGCAGCCGTCTCTTCCGGGCGCGTTCCTCCCGTTTCTGCATCATCTCCACGGTCATCTCCTTCTCCTTGTAGCCCATGGGGAGCTCCAGGAGCGGCTGGCTCTGCTGCTTGTGTAACAGCGCTTTCTGAACAACGAAAAAACAGAGAAAACTCACTCAGGGATGAAGGTTAAAGGGATAATTCAACATTTTTGGCAAATTCACCATAATCCCTATAGTTATCGGTGGATGTTGTTTTGAGATAATCATGTAACATTACGAGACAGAGTTGTTTTCGAGGCAGATCCAACTACATTCCAGTACACAGCACTCATTTTACTCATGTGTCAGAATAAAAACAGTCTCAGTACAGATTAGTGGGTGCTGCAATCTACCAGTTATTTCACTGACACTGAAAACATTTGATTTTGTCTTAAAGTTTTTTTTTTTTTCAAAAACAGGTCTTGAAAAAGGGGGGTCTTATATTTGGGTCAATACGGTAGTTCAGAGTATTTGCTTTGTGTGTTGTAATGTTACATTATACATTATTATTTCAGAGCGTGGTGAATGTGCAGGTCACAACTTGTCCACCGGAGCGTTTTGGAGTTGTTGGGTTGTGTATTTGATGTGTTTGATGAGGGACAGGGGACCTGTACCGTTCACCTCCATTGTGTTCACTGAGCAGCTCACGTCTCTGCCCCGCTGATCTCAAAACAACATGCACCGATAATTAAAGGTAATGAACCTACTGCTATGACTATAGGGATTATGGTGATAGGAGAATTTGCCAAAATGTTGGACTATCCCTTTAAAGCAATTTTTGTCCAACAGGTGACTGAAGTACTCGTCTCTGTTTCTCTGCCTCACCTGTCTGGCTGTGAGCAGAGACTCGTCGATCTCTTTCTTCAGCTCTCCGTTGTCGTCGAGCTCTCCCTTCTCCAGAGCGTCCAGCCACCTCTCCTCCTCGTCCACAGGTGCACACAACATGGAGTCTGAGTCCATGTCCGGCATTGGCGACGTGGCGAGGTTGCTGTCTTCATCTGAAACAAGAAAAACAAGGCAAAAGAGGAAAAAAAGTGGTTTAGACTAAGATAAAACAGAAAACTGTGACATAATGGAAGAAAATATATTTGATTAAGTTTACCCAGCCAGGCTCGATATTGCTCCAATGGGACAGAGGGCTCATCATCGTCCTCCTCATCATCATCCTCGTCGTCGTCGTCATCATCATCAACATCGTTATGAATGATCATCAATGGAGAAGGAGGACGGGCCACACCAGGATGCACCGTGAAGGTAGGAACACTAGTGGAGACGACAGAGACACAGACAGTTTAATGACGGTGTTGTGGTTAAACCAGGGCACCTTCAACGTCACAGCTCACCTCTTGGTGCCCAGCGTCTGTCCTCCCAGTTTGATCTTGAGTCGGAGTTGAGGAGGAGGCCGAGGAATCATGACGGGCACCGGCATGGGCTCGGGCTCCGGGGCCTCGGCGAAGCTGTGGTGCTTCCTCTTGTGCTTCTTGTGTTTTTTGTGTTTCCGCTTGTGAACGCTGTGCAGGCTCGAGCTGCTCTCGCCTGCAGAGGAGGACAAGAAGGAAAACATGGTTGAAACTGTTGAAAATGTGTCTCAGTTTTTAAGGATGATCTTAACTTGACATTTCCAGTCAGTTCTATAGTTTATTGACAATGTATCATGTATGATATTGATGTATATCAACTAAAACTAATGCAGCTCTGCCTTCAAAGAGGATAATGATTAGGTCTGGTTGAAAAAGCTCGACAGGGATGTTGATACAACAATGATCAGTTCCCCCCTATCTTTAGTTTTTTGTTTTGTTTTCTAGTCATATACATTAAAAGGTCAACCCTCATCACAATAAAAAAACAAAACAATAAATAGTCATTAAAAAAGTCTAAACAACACTACAGCCTTTACCACCTTCTCTACGTAAACAGTGTCACAGCTCTTGTCAATCAGATGTATTTGTCCTTCTAATATCTATCTATCTATCTATCTATCTATCTATCTATCTATCTATCTATCTATAACAATAAATTGAGATTTAATATTACATTATGTGTAAATAGTAGCTGACAACACAACACAACCACGGTTCTCAAAATGTACAGTTCAGAGAGAGAATATTTTTGCATACTCACCGAGGAACCTGGGGTGAATCATGTCTTTTCTTTTCCCCATTGAAACGACGACAGGGATGTAAACACTGAGGACTGGGCAGCAGTCTGCAGCTCTACATTTACAGCCCAGATCTAAATGTTATGTAGAAAACTAACCTGACAAGTCTGAACTGAAACACAAACACACTTGTGTCCCTTTTTTTTTAGTTCAATGCAACACGAATGTAGACACAAACAGCTGCAGTTGCACTTGACTGAATGAACGTAAAACCTGTTTTCCTCCCCGAGCTGTAACGTTAATTGGTGAATTTATTTCATCTTTTTTATTTTAATTGTAGGAAGCTAACTAGAAGAAGTCGCAGGTTTTTAAATGTATACTATTCAGCCGAGGTGTCGCTCTCGTTTGCCTGCGTAAAGTCATTGCTCTCAGCTAACGTTACCGGCCGTTGTAAAATAACAACCTAACGCAAATCTTTCTAAACTGTAAGTAATTATGAAAAGTTACATAAGTTTGCCACACGCAGTTAGCACAACTCGGCTAAGCTAAGCTAGGCTAACAACACGGAAGTTCATCTCCTTCTTCGACTTCCGGTCATTCCCTCGGCCGTTGACGCACGACGTCGCCATCTCGTGGAGAAAATGATAAAAACCAGAACAAACCGGCGGCGAGAGTTGCACCAGACTTCTTATAACCGGTGAGTCCATCGTTATTTTTTCGTTTATTGTTAATTTAAGTAGCTTTAAGGTATCAAGTCATTCAGAAAATATATAGATGTATAAAAACCGTTAGATAACTTGTTTTCGTAAAGCAGTTAGCTGCTAATGTTTGTTTTGGTTCATAGTTTTTGGGAAATGTAGTTCTCTGGCCGGGAACCGCAGCAGACCAACTACACGTCGCCGTAAATCACGGAATACATTGACCAGAAGCCCCCGGGGCGGCGTTGTCATCGAGATACGCAAGGTCAGTTTGCTCAGCTGAACGTGGTCAAGTCAATACCGTTAACTATCAACTTATAGACGGTTTAATTTACAGTCACGGTGACGGAGTGTGAACCCCGTTACTGTCTGTTCACTGTTGTGTTACATTAGTGTTACGTTACTACACTTTGATTTACAGTTACAGTAGTAGCTACTTTTTTGTTGTGCAAGACAAACCAGCATGGCGAAATGAATCCTACTTATCTGTTATTGTGCATTTAGACACACGTAGCTCATGTTTCTTTTATTACAAAGTGTACATTAAAAGATACAGATTCATATCAGATGCTCCACATTGTGGCCCAGCAACAGGTTGAGACTGAATAAACCAATGGATAAAGCAAGCATTTTTAAGGTGAAGGGGAACTCATGTTTCTGATTTTATCATTTGTGCAGGAATCATGAATTACGCTCGGTTTCTGACCGCTGTCAGTGCAGCCAGGAAACCCTCCCCCATCAGGATGCTGAGTAAGTTATAACTGCTTCATAAAACAACCGAATATACTCTCACCCCTGCTTCAATAATAATGAGTAGAGTTGTACAAGACGCAGACAAAGCTGTTGTGAACAGGCTGAGCTGCTGTCAGGGTACAGTATGTACAGCTACTACCTGGCCTCAGGCTTTAACCCAGAGCCTGGTGGAGCCAGTCAGTCAGTTATTAACAGGAAATGAGTTGCAAATGAGATGCAAAAGTACAAAATATTCACTATTTTCAGCCCCTCAGTTCATTCAATTCTCTTCATTTCTTTTATTCATGCAACGGTTACGTTTTTTCATTCATTTTTATAATTGCAATATAGGGACTGGAGCTTAATATTTTATAGACAAACCGAAATAAATCAGAGACGGTGCTGCTGCTGCAACCACTGTCCTGGAATTTGGATGAAATGGGGAAAATACATTCCTGGACACAACCAGATTGTCTCTGTCATTGTGGCCTAAATGCCTAGTGATTACTTTTATTCCACAATGATTTATTTTCCTTATCAAAAATGTCCTAAAATCTCATTCAGGCCCTAAAGGCTTTTTTCTGCAGTGAGTAGTTCATTCATCAATCTTTTCCTTCATCTTCCTAACATCCTGATGTATAAACTCGTATCGTAGTATTTCAGCTGATATCTAAGTGTCAGTAAACCTTCATCTTCTCCCTCTCTACTTCGATGAAGCTGAGCTGCAGCAGCGGTCGCCTCCGTCCCTGATCTCTCTGGCCGGCGGAGCGCCCAACCCCAACACCTTCCCCTTCCAGTCGGCATCCATCACGGTGAAGAACGGACAAACTGTCACCTTCGATGAAACTGCAATGAAGAGGGCTCTGCAGTACTCGGCCTCCAACGGGTGAGGGATCAGGATCAGGACGCTCTGTTCTGTGGTGCCACTCACTTCTTTATTAGATTTTCGACATAGTGAAGCTTCACCGACAGATTGTTTTTACCACTTCTGTACAGAGAAGTGCAAGTAGAAAGGTCATTCATATTTTCTTTTACGCAAGTGCATGTGTCTTTAAAATGTGCATCTTATCTGTACTTGCACCCAAGGGGGTGGATCGGACTACACGCAGGCGTAGCTCACAGTCGGCCATATGAGGACGGGCAACTTGCCCTGACTCTGGCTGCAGTTACAGTGCAGTAGTTAGGCGATCCAGTCATCTGCACTAAAAAAACGATTCATAGCTCTGTGAAAAATAAATCAGTATGTAGCTATTACTTTAACTATTTGCATAATGTCACTATAATGTTACTTTTACAAAAAAAAATACATTATTAAAATTATCCGTGATTCTAAATATGCTGCATCATAACTGCATAAACGTTCATAAAAATCAAACCGTTTTGAAATCGGACAAAAACTGAGCAAGTTATGGTCATTATAGCAGAACATGCACCATAGGCTTAATGCTCTGAGGGAGAGAGTTGCCCGTCCCAAGATGGCCGCCGTACTGGCTACGCTTTGTCATTGGGAAACAGCTGCGGGTGAGTCATCTAGTCTTCTTATATATATCTATGCTAGCACCTCGCTCATTGTCCGTCTCCTACGTAGAATCCCTGAGCTGCTGACGTGGATGAAGAACCTGCAGAAGAACCTGCACAACCCACCGACGGCCGGCTACGCCCCGGAGAAGGGCCAGATGGACATGTGTGTGACGACGGGGAGTCAGGAGGGGCTGTGCAAGGTACTGACCCCTCCAGCTGCAGGGCTGCTGTTTGTACAGTAGTTCAGTGGGAGGAGGGATACATTGTGTAAACAGGATCTTTGGGTCCTCTGGAAAGAGGGTAACCTGTGTATCATGTTAATTATTTGCTGTTCCTCATTACACATTTCCAACTGTCTCTAGGAAAGTTTGAAGCCATCTTCCTATTTCCAGCGTGGTCATGCTTATACAACTAACTGTAACAGAAGAAGTCGTTTTGATTATTGTAGTTTTGATTCCCGTCATGTTTTCCCTCTCCTGTCTTCGCTGCTCTGTTGGTGTCAGGTGTTTGAGATGCTGGTGAACCCTGGAGACAACGTGCTGCTGGATGCTCCCACGTATTCAGGCACTCTGGCTGCAGTAAGTGGAGCTTCATGTCTCAGTGATCTGAGTTTTATGTATTTAATTTATTTCTATCTCTTTTTGATATTGTACATTGTTTCTGTGTTTTAATTTAGCAGTTATTATGTAAATAAATAAATAAAATGTATTATTATTTTATTTATAGTTACACAAACACCCATACACACTAACTGAGGCTGCTGTGACCTCCGTAACTCTCGCTCCTTCTTGCTCTGTAGCTTCAGCCGCTCGGTTGCAACCTGATCAACGTTCCCAGCGATCAGCACGGCATGATACCTGCGGCCCTGAAGGACGTCCTCTCTCGCTGGGACCCCGCCGAGGTCCACAAGCCCGGCAGCACGGCCCCCAGAGTCCTCTACACCATCCCCAACGGGGGGAACCCCACCGGTGCCTCCATGACCGCTCAGAGGAAGAAGGAGGTGTACGAGGTCAGAGACGACGACGACCGTGTCCTGTACTTTATGAATCTCTTCTAATCAGAGCTGAAGTCCGTTAACCACTTCCTGTCTTTCTCACAGCTGGCCCAAATGTACGACATGCTCATCATCGAGGACGACCCGTACTACTTCCTGCAGTTTGACAAGGTACAAAAAGATCAGACTTGACCTCCACTTAAAGGAGAATTCTGGTAATTTTCTAAGTAACGCTCAACAGCTCTAGGTGCAGACCGGACCTAGCTCTCCTCCTGCTAGCTGCGCTACACTGCAGTTAAACAGCAAAGTAATGGGGGCAGTTCTTCTAACCGCGACTTTGGCCTCTATATAATGCTCAAAATATCACTACAAATGCTTTGCAACATCCACCAGTTGCTTACCTGTTACTTGTGCATAACTCTGTTAATATGAGAGAGCAGTGTTAACATGTGTTTTTATCACGTACCTCTGTTTACTGTAGCTTCCTGGGTAGACCTTACTAGTCGACTGTCGAGCTCAGGACTGTTTCCATATCAACAAAGACAAAAACGCGAGGAAAACATGGATTTAGGAGGAAAAAAAAGATTTTGGATGGGAAAAAGAGCAGTCATATTCATATTGATGCCTTTTTTCCCATCCAGAATCATATTAACAGAGGGGGACCTAGAGCTGTAGAGCGTTACTTAGAAAATGACTGGAATTCTCCTTTAATATCACATTTATATAAAATGTTACAATAGTAGATTTGCCTCCTTTGCTGCTGTAGCCTCATCAGTATGAATGGAGGCCGCGGTCGAGTGTGTGTGAGTCATGTTGTGTTTCTGTGCTCGGCAGCCGTGGGCTCCCACCTTCCTCTCCATGGACGTGGACGGGAGGATCATCAGGACAGACTCCTTCTCTAAGATCCTGTCCTCAGGGTGAGCGTCTGAATCTCTGTCTGTTTATCCAAGTGTGTGTGTCTGTGTGTATCTATGTGTGTGTGTGTGTGTGTGGGTGGTTTCTCGTTCATACCAGTGCGTGTGGGGCTCTGCTGTTACTGTTTTATGATTTTATTGACTGTGCTGCAGAGTTTTTCTCTGCAACAAGTCAGGACCTGACATGTGAGCAGGGTGTGTTATTTTCACCACCAATCGCTCGTTCGATTCCCCGCTGCTCGTGTGTGATGGGTGTTCGTGCAGAGAGTTTCTATTAGGAAAGAAGGAAATTTTTGATGTGAAATGTGATTCAGCTTGTTTGATAGATTTTTTAGTCCATGTTACATTTTTGTCCAAAGTTAACACAATAATAACACATTCTCATTCACATTATTGTTGAGCATCATGTGAGGCCTTTGAAGGTTTCTGGATTAATCACTGTTTTTGGTTAATAGATAATAACGTAACATTTACATTTACGTCCTTTTACTCGACTCGAAAAAATATCCCTTTAAAGGGATAGTTCAACATTTTTGGAAAATTGGCCCATTGCCATAATCCCTATAGTCATAGCAGTAGGTTTTTTATAAATATACATTTTTATAAGATTTAAGTCTAAAAAATCATTCAAATGTTAAATGAGAAGAGAAAAAATAATTAGAATCTGTGATAAAGAATTTAATATGAACAAATTTAAAGCCTCATAAAAGGAGAAGTTTCATCGACAGGAGTCATTTCAGTTTCAAGGTTGTGGTTAGATGGTACTTAAATATCACTCATGACTCTGTGGGAGGTGTACTGTTTTATGTGTCACTGCACTAACTAATGTTCACATCTTTGTCTTTGTTGTTGTTGTTTCAGGCTGAGGATAGGTTTCGTGACCGGTCCCAAACCTCTGGTGGACCGAGTGGTGCTGCACATCCAGGCCTCCACGATGCACACCAGCACCTTCACACAGGTGAACGCAGCCTTCGCTTCCCTCCACCACATCCTGCTCATTTTCACATTTTCCTTATCAGCAAATCAACATTGACCTCATTTAGCCTACTTGGAAACCACTTCCTGCTTTCAGCTGGCATCTAAATGGGCTGAAGGAAACGATCATGTTGACACTTCCTGTGCAGGGTGGATCAGTAATGAACGCAAGAGTGTGCGAGCAGAGTCATCACACACTTGTGTCGTGTGTTTGCGCCACATTCACACCAACACAGCAGCAGCAGCGGTGGTGTGACGCAGCAGCTGAAACCAAATCGAGTTGAAAAGGACCAAGTGTTGTTGTTGTTGTGTTGTTGTTGTGTGTCTGCATCAGCATCAGCAGCAGCTGCAGCGGAGGCTTTAATAAGAAAGAGGAGGATTAATTAGAGTCTGATTCAGTCCTCGCCTCGGCCTCCTCTTCTAATCTGGACTGAAATCTTGGCAGAAGCTCAGAAGTGCTGGTGCACATCCAAGGCAGGAAGCTGTGTCATCATGCTCCGACTGCACAGTTGTACCAGATATAATAAGAACTGTAATACTAGAGCTGCAGCAGTTAATCGATTCATTGAACAATAATCGATTACTAAATTGAACGAATAATCGGTTTGAGTAGTTTTTTAGGGGGGAAAAAGGCCAAATTCTCTAATTTCAGCTTCTTTATGACAAGAAACTGAGTCTCTCTTTGGTTTGTGGACAAAACAGGACATTTGGGGACGTCATCTTGTGGTTTTGGAAACATTGATGGACATTTTTCAACATTTTTTTTACATTTTATTGACCAAACAACTAATCGATTAATCGTTTCAATAATCGACAGATAAATCGATAATGAAAAAAATCATTAGTTGCAGCCCTATGTAACACTGAAATAACAACATAGACATAAGGAGTCATGACTCATACTTGCTCATAGATCCTCTTGACCTCTCTGCTTCCTCTCAGCTCATGGTGTCTCAGCTGCTGCACAGCTGGGGCCAGGACGGTTTCCTCCAGCACATAGACAGGTACGTCACTTCAGCAGGAGCTCTGCACCGCAGGTCGGACTGGTGAACTGTGAGCTCATGTATTATAAACTTCAGCTACAGCTGAATAATGCAGCCGCTCCTGCAGCGAAGCATGACACAGGTATTTTGTTTCGTCTCCTCTCGCAGGGTGATTGAGTTTTACAGGAAGCAGCGTGACGCCATGATCGGCTCTGCAGACAAGTGGCTCAAAGGTTTGTGGAAAAACAAAATATTATTACATTAGTAAAGTTAAAAATGTTCTGGTTTAAAGCACCAGCAGCCCTGTAGAGTGTTTTCACGTTGTGTTTGTATCCGTGGTGCAACAAACACACCTGCACCTACCAAGTGTAACAGAGTGACCAGGTAGACGAGAGAGAGGAGGGAGAGCTGGTTCACATGATTTAAACAAAACAGGTTGAGACTATTCACAATATTTGCATTTTCTTCCTCATGAAACATTTGTAAGGTAAACAGGATTTCAGGTGCTGAAGAACGACTGATTTATAAACACAAGAACCTGATTTATTTGCCTAATGATCAAGGCAGCTGGAGGGGAGACATACAGATGTTACAGATGTTGACACAACTGGTCAGATGTAGGAGTTATAAATCATTTAACAAAGTCCTGTCATGTGGCTGAAAGCTCCAGTAAACTAGATAAGAGGAGCTTCTGATAACAGCTTCATTTTCAGTCTTTAATTCTTAATGACTCATTACAGTGCTGTTCGGTGTGATGCATTCAATGCCTCAAACTGATGCACAGACAACCCACCATTACCATACCGACCCAGAAATACAGAAAAAAATCAAATCAGATGTATAAATTCAATTCATTAATAAATATATATAAATACAGCAACCAATCCTCAATATGTGTAAATAAATAAAACACATGCAAAAAAAATCTTGCTAAAAGGATGTGGGATTAATTTGGTGGAGAAACCTGAGTTTTCTTGGAGCCACCCCCTGCTGCATGTTAAATGACTTGCAGACACATTTGGGCGATTTGTGACATAAACCAACACATTTGAGAACAATTAAGTGGAGAGTTTGTTCAGAGAAGAGTTGGTTAAAGGGGGAGAAGCTGCAGCAGAAACTAATTTACTGCAGCAACGCAAATAAAAATCTGAGTGCTGGCTGAGTCAGAGAGCACACACCCAGGCTTTTCTTGTTCTCCTACTTTGCGTGTGTGTGCGTGCATGCATGTATTTGTGTGTGTGTGTGTGTGCAGATGTAGCAGAGTGGCACAGCCCTTCAGCCGGCATGTTCCTGTGGATGAAACTAAAGGGCATCGCTGATACACAGCAGCTGATTATGGAGAAGGCGTTGGAGAAAGAGGTCAGAACACACACACACAAAACACACACAGGGGCAAAACCCTTCACATACACTCTGTCCACTTCAGGTTAAACACATACCGGTACCTGCGTCTCTCTAATATGCAAATAACATTTACCCAAAATGCATCTGGTTGCTCTTGCTTCGCCCTGTGTGTGAGCACACACACACACACACACACACAGGGGCGAGGCAGGTTTTTGTATGTGAACAGAGAGAAGGATGGTGCATGTGAAGCAGCCATTGTGTGCACAGTGAGTGGGTTTAGCAGCCGAGTGTTTCCCCTCCTACACACACACACACACACACACACACACACACACACACATACTGATACACACACACACACAGACACACATACACACTGAGCGTCTGTAAATCCCTGCTAGTGAATAGCTGATTAGCCGTATAAAAACAAGAGTGGGTACAATCAGGTCTGTGCACAGTCGGCTCCTCTCCTCAGGATGCGGGTTGTTTACACGGAACAAAGAGAAGAGTTTCTCCACTTGATCCTCACTGAGGACCAAACAAAGAGGATCCTGTTTGTGTTTCATCCTTCTCAGGACTCAAAGTTGCTCTGTGTCTGAAAGATCCTGAAGGAATAGATTTTGAAAATACTCCTAATCACTTTTTTAAAAGGGATACTTCACCCAAAATCGATAATTCACCAATTTTCTACTCACCGTCATCATGCCAAGGAAGGGTTTCGAGAATTTCCAGAGTCATCAAAACGCTGTAGGAGCTCCAGGGGGGGTCCTGCTGGCAACGGATTTTCATATAATGGCGGTGGATAGAGTTCACTTTTGAATCGTCCAAAACACACACTAAACATCCAGATACCTCCATACTGCTCGTCTGTACTGACCCAAGCGTCCTGAAGCTGCAAGATGTTCGTTTGCTGTTGTAAACCATTGGATGTGTGATGTAAACACGGAAGCTACGACTACAACAAGGCTAAAAACAGATCAAATAAATTTTTTCCAAACAACTTTTTCATGTGGAGGCTTCAGGACACTTGGGTCAGTACGGACGAGCAGTATGGAGGTATCTGGATGTTTCATAGTGTGTGTTTTGGACGATTCAAAAGTGAACTCAATCCGCCGCCATTATATGAAAATCCGTTGCCAGCCGGACCCCCTGGAACTCCAAAAGCGTTTTGATGACTCCGAGAGTTCTCCAAGCCCTTCCTAGGCGTGACGGTGAGTAGAAAATTGGTGAATTGTTGATTTAAGGTACATGAGGAATATAACGTCTGTTGTTTTTAATATGAAGCTACAGCCAGTTAGATTAGCTTAGCATAAAGAATAGAAACAGCGAGACCGACTAAGATACAACAACCAACCAACAACAACATGTTTCAGGCTCACTAAGTGAACTTCATTTGTTGAATCTGTGCAAAAGAAAAGAGTTGTTGTTGTTTTGTGTTGTTGTCCTGTCTGACTTTACTTTAGCACAAGACTCACTCCACTTAGTGTTCACATAACAGCCTCTTGTGAAGACAAAGAGCCGCTCTGTTCTCACAACCTGAGCTACATGAAAAGATCAGTTGTGGAAAAACTGGAGTAAAAAAAAAAGAAAAGGGAGAAAAGTAATGAAAATATCAAGTAACACAAGCCGTGTGTGTGTCTGTGTGTGTGTGTGTGTGTGTGTGTGTTCAAGGTGCTGCTGGTTCCCGGAGGCGTCTTCATGATCAACAGTAGTGACCCGTGTCCTTACGTCAGAGCGGCCTTTTCTCTCTCCACACCAGAACAGATCGACGAGGTAGACACATGTTAACACACAGACACACATGCACCTGTAAACACACACACATTCACACATTCACACACACACACACACACACACTCCACAAACTGACTTCAGTCTCACTTTCTCCCAACAGGCCTTCAAAAGACTCTCCGCTCTCATCAGAGAAGCTTTGTGATGACAGGTTTAATTTTTATAATTTATTGCATTAGATATATTTTAATAGTTTGTTTTGTTTCTTCAGACTGTATGAAAAAAATCATTGTCAATAATTGTTTCTGCTGCTTGTCCATTCAACATGGTGCTGATCACTGAAAACCCTTTGGAGCAATACAATAACGTATCCATCATTACACTACACAGTGATGTTGACTTGAACTTTTTCAATGTACAAAAATAAATAATAGATTATCACTGTCCTGTATTGTGTCATTTCTTTACATTTGCATGGGTTTTATAGTTGCAGGACACAGGTTGTAGGTCAAACAGGAAAATACATTTACACAACACACAGTTTTACCCTTTAGACCAGTGGTTCTCAACTGGTGGGTCGGGACCCAAAAGTGGGTCGCGGACCCGTTCTGGATGGGTCGCGGACAGCTGGTCAAAAAAGTTAATAATATTTAATGCACATCTGATGTTGGACATGTCTTTTATTTTGAAAAATAACTTATTTTGAAAGGCACACATGCAGTTGTAATGCTCCTCCTCAGTTTCTTATTATTTGCTCTGATTGCAAAGATAGCAGTTTCTTATTAATGTGGCCTGAATGCAGTGAATCTTGTTTTGTTTTGTTTTGTGGGTCTTTATTTTGTGCAATTTGATATTTATTCACTTTTGTGAATATGCTCTGAATGCAGAGATGCATTAGAAGTCAAATATATCGTTTTGTTGGTCTCCATTTTGTGCAGTTTGATATTTTTTTATTCACTTCCGTACATCCAGTTGTCATGGTCCTACTCAGTTTCATTCATGTGCTCTGAAATGCACTTTGCTCAATAAAAAGCAAAATGAGATTTTAAAGGCTTTAAAAAAAATTCTTGGTTTGAATTCTATGAAAGTGGGTCGGGACTTAATGACCATGGGAAACTGTGGGTCCCAGAGTGAGACCAGTTGAGAACCCCTGCTTTAGACGTCAATATCAGGTGTCATGTTGGCTCCATGAGACAAACGAGAGCAAGTTCGTACACGGTGCTGTGAGGTTTTATAGGCTTGTTTTTGGAAAGGTGTGATTTCACAGATGACTGACAATCCAACATAATCTTTTTGCTGTGGTGTTGCAACATTTGAAGTATCCATAACAAGTTAACTGTGAGACTGAAACAAGAGTCGTCACCTTACAAATAAAGCTGCACCTTTAGTTTCTCATTTGAGAAGTAGATAAAACATAAAAGCTATTGTGGATAGTCCCAAAAATAACCATCCATGTGGTCTAAGTCTGTAGAGTTGTCCTCGTTTTGTGCAGGTACGGCTTAGAGAATCAAAATGCCACATTACCATTAAACCCCTCTCTACAGTTAGTGCTTTAATCTGCTAAATTATGCTAAAAAGCTGTTTTAATTTGGAGGTTTCCCCTAAAACGAAATCTCCCTCAAGACTTAGGCTGCTGTTAATTGGAGCACAAAAAGGAATTTAGCCTCTAGTCGAGGTCACAGAGGATTAACAAGTCGACGTGGTGGTCTCTCTTTTTACAACCTACAAGTTCAAAACCAACGGCGACAGTCTTACTTATGATTTAAACATTAAGCTGGCGTCCTCTTTTTTTTCCTGCTGACCTTTGGAAAATCTGAGTTCGCATGGTTAGCAGTCATGCAGCAGGACTCGCTGACAACAACAGAAGCCCGTCTGTTTCCTTCTCCTTTGTACAGACTTTCTTCTCCAACACTGTGTTACACACAAGACGGGTTAATGCAAGTCAAACCAGCATCAGACTCGTTATTTAATTGCCACTTCTCCTCGTCCTGTATGTGGCAAACTGTGAACAGTGCGTCTGAGCTCTGAAGTGTTTGTGTGTGCAATGTAAACAGTCATCTGTAAAGGGTAAGAAATTCAGAGGAGCAGCTCTTACAGCACTTATTCACACCCCTATATTTATATTTCTGCTGTAGCCGTAAATAAAGTCTTCAGGTAATGGCTGCAATACCAGCTACACAAAAGTATTGGATTTGGATTGAACTGTTGGATTCAAAATATCTCTTGCATAAAAGTAAAATATTTACTTATGTGTCTTGGTAGAGAAAAGGATGTAAATCAGAAGTATTAAAGCTTGAAAAGGACCATTATTTTTAAAGAGAGCCCAGTTTTGGAGTGTTACATTGAGCAGTTAAAGTAGTACATCATATCATATCAGTGTTGTAGCTTTTACTACCAAAGTCAGTACAAACATTTACACACAAACTAAAAGCACAGCGCCACACACACATACACACATCTCCTTAAATATAGCTTCTATACATAGATGGAGCATTATTGACTCAGTTATTGACCGTTCACCGAGGCCGCGGTGCAGAGGGTCGATTTCAGACTTTAACTGTGGCTTCAAGGTCGGACACTTTATCAACTGGGGCTCACAAACAAACAGCCCGTAGCATGGCCTTTTTATTTTTACCCAGGAAACTTCTATGTAATCCATATTTCTCCATTGTTCTGAGAGGAAGTTTGTTGTCTCTGTTTCTTCCTGCTCTCGATGCACATTGTCCTCGATTGTTTTGCTGTTTTTGTCTGCCCTCCAACACACAGCAGAGTACTTTGTCCTTTGATAGTACAGGGAGGTAAAAGGCGGCTTTGGCCACCGTGCACAACAAAGTAAAAAACACACGCAAGGTTTTCAATCTCATCACTCTTGGTGGTTGTTGACTCCATCAAAAGAAACTAGTGGCAGTAGTCAAAGGATCAGAGGGAGTAGTGCAGTGATGAAGGATTTAAGAACGTGAAATGGTTGGTTTAAGCCTAAACTTACTGAAGCCTACTGTTTTGGGCCTAAATCTACTGAACCATGGCAGGTGCTGTTCACAATGGGGGGTCAATGAAAAAACGATAAATTTGTTGGTTATTGTTTCATGTTGGTTGGAGAACTTGTTTTGTTTTTGTTTGTTGACCAATTTGGGTCTTGACCAGTTTAAAGGGACTACGAGGACCTTCGGAAAGCTTCACATTACATTTCCCATGAGCCTCCGCACGCATGGTGAAATTCTTGGACGAAAGCGAAAACATTTGCCAAGAATGTTTTCACTAATCAAGAACAAAAGTCGGAGGTTCGAAGATGAGCAGATACCGTCGTAGTTCAAACCATAAACGATGCCAACTAGCAATCCAGCTGAGTTATTCCCATGACCCGCCGGGCAGCGCCTGGAAAACCAAAACTAGGAAATGCTGGGCGAGTCGACCACTAAATAATGATATTAAAATAACTATAGACAAAACAATATATTTATCGAAAAGACAACCGTGGGTTAATGCAGGTCGTTTTGGTTGGAGAACCAACTTGGGCCTTGACCAGTTTAAATGAAGCCATCGGAGGCTGTTGAGTCTCAGCTATTCAAAGGGGTAACAACAAGCCAAAGTGGATGGGAAGCACTGTATGGGGGTCATGCCAATGAATACCAATAGGTCAGGATAGTTATTTAAGAAAACTACTTCCACCATCTGGACCAAATCTGGCCCCCCACCAACATAAGTCACCCAGCTGTCAGATATGGGTCAATCTCAGGCCTAATAAATTGAGCCATATCAATTTCATCTTGCCATGGAACCATCTTGTGGAATCGCTTACCCAGAACTCTTAAGTCTGTTAGCAGTACAAAGGTTTAAAAAGGAACTGAAAAAATGGCTCAGACACCAATCATAGTTAATTTACTGTATGTAGGCCCTATGTATGTAAACTCTTGGACTACTGTGATTAGTGATATTGTTTGTACTGGGACCACAATGGAAATAAGCCCTGTGGCTTTATTGTGTTATCCCGGCTTCTGTTTTAACTGTGGTGCAGAAATGTATCATGTTTTATAAGAAAGTGTCAAATAAAATCAATCAATCAATCTGACAGTTCGACATAGTTTTTCTCAATGAAATTAATTTGCTCCAGAAAATGTCCCCAGAGGAGCAGAGGGCTCCTACATGGACCCAGTTTTTTTTTTTTTTTTTAGTGCACACACGTTATAGTCCGATTAAAACTCATTATTACCCATTTTAAACCATTTTACCGTTTAGTTCTGTTATTTATTTTTCTACAATTTTCCGAACAGCCCATAAATCCACCCCAGTGCCCTCCCTGTCAAAGTAATGGAGTCTTTAGTGCCGCCCAGTGAGTCCTGGAGCTCGGAGAGACCATAGAGACTAGCTGCTGCTGCTGCTGCCTGGCTGCCTGGCTCAGCTGCATACACACATAGCGGATAACCAGCAGCAGGAGGAGGCTGAGATGCCAGAGAGACGTCGTCTTCGTCGACAAAACATCGACTCTAACTGCATCCGCGTTTAATCGGCGACACATCATGATGTAAGTAAGAAAACGGGTTTATTTTAATTACAAAGATATTTCTCGTTTTTTTTTGTTTTTTTTTGTTTTTTAATCGACCGTTGAGCCGTTAACGTCGACAGTGAATCCGGCCGTTGGCTGAGGAGGTTAATGTTAACCGGAATGAATTCAATGCCTTAAAAACGCTTCTGTCGACAATATAAAAACATTAAATGTAAACATAAGACACACATTTAATCCATAAAGTGTCGGCTAAAGGAAGCTGCTGTGTAATATTTCAGTAAATGGCACCGGTGGTGGTTCAGTTCCAGAAAATGTCCCGTGATGTAAAAGAAAACCAACGGGCATCCAGATCATAGTCGGGCCCCGGCTTTTGGTTTTCGGTTGCATTAAAAAAAAAAAAAAAAAAAAAAAAGGCTTTTATTTGACTGCACTCTGATATCTAATGAACACGTTCAGTTGTTGTGTGTTTTTTCTTACACTGACAGACAGGTTAGCTGAGCTGGTGATGTCATCTTCGTTAGCTGAAGTGGGCTAGGAAATAGACGGAGCCCCCCACCCCACACACATACATAGACACACACAGAGCTCCGTTATGTTGTAGTATGGCTTTGTTTTCAGTCAGTAGGTGCAGCTACTGCAGCTTCACAGGAGGAAGCTACTAATGCTACAGCATTTGGTAGTGGGCTAATGTGTGTTTTTTAATATGATGCAACTGGCTTTAGCCGTGAACACAGTATATTAAAAGCTTGATAATAAGAGTGGATGAAAAGCGCAGAGACTGAAATGCTGCTGTTTTTGTCCTGTTAGATAAGTGACCATGAATGAATGTGAATATGAGCAGTGAGTTAGTTAAAAACCACCACACAGGCCACTAATATTTAAAGCTGCAGGCAGGCAGTCTAAGCTCCAGTCAGCTGCTATAGCTTATTCTTATTTGATTAATCATCTATTGCAGATTAATAACAACAAAAAAGTCGTTATTAATTATTTCATTTCAAATAAGCAGGATGAAGAGAAGTTATAAAACCTGCTTCTTTCTTAAAACAAACAACAAAAACAATGCTTACATCAGATGAAATGTCATTATAATGAACCGGTTTACAGCCAACAATATGCAAATCAAAAACCCATTACTATTCTTTTATTATTACATGTTTTTATATAATTTCCATGTTTCTTTTTAGCTTATACATCCTCTTAAACTTAAAAACATTTGTACAGCTGCTTTCTTTGACAAATTTGCAGGTAAAAGTCCACTTTTCCTCTGTACTGAGCGTGCACAGCTGATGTTTATTTGCTAGTTTAAAGATTATGACACAAGATAAAAAGGACAACAGGGATCTTTAAGATGTTACTCTCATTTTTCTCTCGTTTTCTCTCATTCATTCTGCTTCACAGCAGTGTTAAAATGAATATACTATATACAGTATACTGCACTTTAGACTCTTGGTTGGACAGAACAAGTAATTTGAAGATGGCACTGTGGGTTTTGTTTTTTTCTATTTCCAAAAATAGAAAGTAATCATGGTAGTCAGACAGTCCCAGCCTCCTTATCAGTTTATTCCAGCTGCCCAGCACCAAGTCCTGAACAGGTACATGTTGTCTTGTTCTGTGCTGCGCCGTCTGATTAATAAAAAGCCAATCACTTCCCTGTTTTTTTTTTTTTTCAGTGAAACGTTTCAAGCCGCTGAGCTGAATACCAAATTGCCTTCCACTATCAAGAGATAGCCAGTCTGCAGGATGCAGACCCAGGAGGAATGACAACGTCTCTTCCCCATCACCGACATTTGGAGAAAATGCACCGGACCGTTGCATATGTTTTTGTGGTCCTGGTGTCCCTTATCACCTCTCGCACCGCCGGGGCCTTATCGGTGGACACGGATGGAAACCACACGCAAACCGGCGACAACGTGACAGACGGCGGATACGTCCCAGTTGTGTTCACGAAAGTGAGCCAGATAATTGCCCGGGAGGGGAGCTGCGCGCTGATTGATTGCAATGTCACCGGAGAGCCGCTCCCCAGAGTTCAGTGGTTCAACTCCCATGGCGACCGTCTGGACACGGAGTCGACTGGTGAGTCAGATTGAGTTGTTACTTTAAACCCTGCTCTCTCCTCTTTGTCACTCAATTATCATCGCATTAGCAGAAAAGGTGTCAGGAGGGTTGTACACTACGGAGAAGACGACAACTGGGTATTGAGGTTATTTCAGTTAGTCAGTAGTCATCGCTGTCACACTGTGTTGCACGCTACAGGGTTTCTACACGGCAAACGCAACACTGCTCCTCTTCTAAGAACGATATCTGATCTCAGAGGAGCGTGTAAAAGTTTAACAACGTTAGTGGAGCTGACCCAACTTTTCCACTGTGTTGATGCACGTCTGATGACTGTGATTAACCAGGTTAAAAATACACCTGCTGATTCTGATTGTTGCCCCCCCCCCCCTCAGCCAACTCAGTGGAGATCTACGTGGTTCACAAACTGTAATTTAAAAGATCACCAGTCAGCTGGGAGACAGCTTTAATACATAGGTGGGTAGACTAAAATAGCATCCTCTCATGAGAGGGCATGACAAAATACACGTGCACACGCTCACTACATTTGTAAAAACACAGAATGTGTTTGGATATATTGGCAAGGCGAGGCAGCTTTATTTATGTAGCGCATTTCATACCATACAATCGGCTTTACTTAAAAACAAAACATTTAACAGTAAGAATTGGAAACCTGGAAACCATGGACCCAATTTTTCCCTCAGCGAGGGAGCCAATCACAGAACGGGGGAGGAGGCAGCAAGATGATGACGACATGCCAAAGCAACTTTGTTGATAGCTGGTCGATCCAACATGGCGGCAGACCCTTTACCTTTCAATGCAGCGTTAGAAACTGTTTTAAGTAGTTTAGACCACTAGTTTATTTTGAAAAAAGAGCAACGTTTTCCTCATCGGATTTCTGTCGCTCTACATACGTCATCGGGTATGATCGATACGATTGGCTATAAGCTACGCACAGACGCATTTGATAGACATTTGTAGCGCCCAATAAACAGCTCTGGGCTTTCGTAAACCACGCCTCAAATACGAAAAAATGAACAGGTAGTGGTCTGGTGCTAGCCAGGCTAAGGAAGAATTGGAAACGGGAAAAAACATAAAACATAAAAACATACCATTTAAGTAAAAATCTGAAACACTGGTAACACTTTATAACAAGTACACACTATTAAGCATTAAATACTGAATTCATAATTTATAACACATGAATACTCATTAGTATGTAGTTTATAAATATAGTTAAAAATGTTTTACTCATCATTGATAAGCACTAACTACTATTATTAATTTATTATAAAGTGTTACCAAAACATTAAACATACAATTAAAAGCAAGAAAAAGGAATAAAAGAAAATACAGAAAAAGATACACTAACTGTGATGTGAATGTGTCTGTTAATGGATGAAACATCCAGGCAGGTGAGGTTCAGAGAGCGCTGCTGTGACATGATTTGACAGTGGGAAACAAACCTCCGGTGGATCCTGATGCTTTGATGCGCACAAAGACAGTGGCGGTGCGTGGGCTCACATGGAAAACAACAGACACAGGTGGTTTAAAGCTCTTCACACGCACCACTGGTGAAGGGGTTCCCCTCGGTTAGAGAGGAGGCTGAAAGCAACCACAGCACAGGAAGTGTTGAAGTGACATCTGTCTATTAAAATAAAAAAATAAATAAAATAGATGTTAAAGCAGCAGCTGCACAGGCTCAGTATGATTATATCACAGTGTGAACGCAGAGACCAGAGCTTATTAACTGATGTCAGGTCAGGTCCTGAAATACCGTCTGCTGCTCCGGTGTGAGGAGCTCCCATCTGATCTCAAGGAAAACCAAGATCACCATCAGCAGCAGCAGCAGCAATAATGGCGTCCAACTGAGTGGACCCGAGGCCTCTGGGACGGTGGATAATGGTCGACCACGCTCATGGCAAACAAAAAAGGGAAGAGTGACGAGACGAGACAGGAAGTGAGGACGTCGTCGTGTTTCACTATGACAAACCACAGACGGTTGGTTTCTGAACATTTAATCAAAAGTGAAACTCGACTCGTGGGCACACAGCGCAGGGTCGGTCGTCTTTGTGTTGCACGTTTTTTTGTTTTTCTCCTGGCAGCGGTGGTTGTTTCCTCGCCGTGATATAGCGAACGCTTCCCAGTAAAGATTCAGGAAGCAGGAAGTTGTTTTGTTTTGTTTTCCTGATAATTTCCATTCAGGCCGAGCCTCCATACGACGACTCCCCTCAGAAGGAATGCAGCGGAGGGAGGGATGGGGGATGGGGGGAGCAGCGATGCGTTGTTGTGCTGCGCTGCCTCTCCTGAGGCGACCTGTTGAAACCTGCCACCAGACGGAGGAAAGGCAGCAGCGATGTCGTTGTTGTTGTTGTAGATATTATTACGACCACAAACCCAGAGCGCCGTCTGACTGCACCGTCACTGAGCTGCTCCCCCCCGGGTCACACAGGGATATAATTAGAGACTGAAAGACTTCCACCCACAGCAGAGTCTCCAACCCTCTGACCAGGCTGTAACATTCACTTTTTACCTCATCGGCCATTGGCTAGTGAGTTGACCTCAAACATTTACCGGCCAAACATATTTAAAAAAAAATGAAAAAATCTTGCCTTGTTTGACTAAAAGTGATTGCCTTGTGTTTTTAGTAAATCCAACTTAAGCAACATTTAAAAAGCTGCACATCCTGGAGGGTTAAAATGGAGGCTGAAAACCACAGGACATGTCTGATCTGTCCTGAAATGTGTGTTTCTCTTCTATAAAACACATTCTACATCTCGGAGGCGACGTCTTTCCTCATACGGGCTTCCTTCTCCTTTCAGACAGGGCAGAGCTCCATGGGAAAC
This sequence comes from Trachurus trachurus, assembly GCF_905171665.1. Taxonomy (NCBI): domain Eukaryota; kingdom Metazoa; phylum Chordata; class Actinopteri; order Carangiformes; family Carangidae; genus Trachurus; species Trachurus trachurus. The sequence goes on along the minus strand of NC_139909.1, from coordinate 15,832,887 downwards.
AGTTAAAGAGAGAGACACAACCTTTTTTTTCATTGCCGGTGATCAGCTGTTGCTATGTGAGCAGATTTAGGCGTGTTCAACCGCTGCCGGCAGTTTTTTTCAGGGGCGTTTTATATTTAGCGGGATGATGAGCAACAAACCCTGACAAGATGGACAGAACAAAACCCTGACGGTTCACATCAAGGTTTTGTTCATCCTGTTGCATCCCTGTAGGGGCTGGCTAGAGAAATAAACTCTGTGGCAAAGGAACTACAGTTCAAAATGTTCCATTGGCCACTGGCGGCTGTGTGTTTTTGTTTTACACGTCAAACTCTTTTTTTGGGTGTTAATTTTAAAACCCTGCCTCTGACCCGCTCTGTTTCGTAGTTTCTTTAGTTTCTGGCTCGTAGTAGAATCTGTTATCTGTCATTACAGGTGGCAGGTCAATGTAAAAGGAAATGTGAAGAATTTGCTTTGCAATTCGATTTTTGGTGTTCACCCCTAAATTTTCTGCTTACGCTCCTAAACATTAAAGTTAGGGCGCCGCTGTGCTCCTAGTACTGTAAACAATGTTGGTCTGGAGCCCTGAACTTCTGTGATATCCAGCTGTACTCACACACAACGTAGATACTTGCAGCTAAATCACATGGACTGACCCTTTAAAACTGTTTTTTTTTATGCTTGTTTATCTTTGCCCACTCCAGCATGTAAATATCTGGTTGTTGTTTAGAGTAGGGATTCAAACCTGCACCTGTTTCAATATGGAAACCACTGCACAGGTCGTTGCTGCTGCTGCTGCTGCTGCTGCTGCGTGTTGCTTTTACAACCCCAGCAGCTGGTTTATCTAAAGATCAAACACACATCACTCATCGCCAACAGGAACAGGCCTGATACTGAACTGTTTATTGATCTACTTATTGAATTTTACATAATAAAAAAACAATGGTTCTCCATACAACAGTAATCACAGATATAAATCCAACAGTAATAGTTAAAAGGCAAAGAAAAGCAAACAAAAAAGATAAAGGTTGATACAGTAAAGGAAGAGAGAAAGGATAAGTAAATAAATGTATAAATGAATAGATAAAATAAATAAATAATAACAATAGTAATACTAATAAAGATCAATGAAGAAGCACAAATAGCTTCATTTCTGCTTAAAAAATGATTTATAAATATGAACCAAAACGATGTGCCCTTGAGTTTCCAGCAGATGTGAGAGTGAGTTCCTGTCAGAGAGCAGCGAACATCAGCAGAGCGACGGTGGCTCAGATGCATTAAGAGGATTTCAACTCTGACTTTAGAGACTGAGTCACTTAGTGGGCGATGAATAATCACGTTGTTGAAAGCAGGTCGGAGGGAACGAGTCCTGGTTTCCTTCAGCACCAGGTTCATGTTCATAGATCTGTTGTAGCGATGTCTCGATGGTAGATTGTCTTGTTACGATAATTGTCAAGAGAAATAATGACTATGGTATTAACGATTATTACACATTAATTAATTTCACAACACTATGCATGTGTAAAAATCAAATAAAGTCAAAATATAGTTACATTACTAGTTATATACACCAAATATTTTAAGTATCTATTAATATAGGACCAATTATTAATAATGTTTGAAATATTTCAGTGATTGTTTGTCATCTAAACCAAATGTTTATGTTTATTTTAACCATTTTTTGTTTTGTTTTTTAATTACAAATGACACGTTAACATTTAAATTCAATGTTACATTTGTTTTTTGTTCCGTGGGAGTTGCGCTGATCTGCCGACTCGGTTCTGACATGATCTTTTTTGGAAATTGACGGTATTGAAGAACGTTTACGATTAATTGTGGCGGTTAATCAGCTGTTAATTATGCAAACAAGTAATCGTGACATCACTGATCTGTTGTTGTTGTTGTTGTTGTCTCTGTCTCAGCAGGGGGGAAGTGGTGGCTGCTGGACGGCGGCGTCCTCAACATCACCAGCATCGAGTTCGCCGACCGCGGGAAGTACACCTGCATGGCGTCCAACGTGCACGGCAGCTCCAACTGCACGGTGACGCTGCGGGTCGTCTTCACCAACGGCGACATGGGCGTGTACTACATGGTGGTGTGTCTGGTGACCTTCACCATCATCATGGCGCTCAACGTCACGCGCCTCTGCATGATGAGCAGCCACCTGAAGAAGACGGAGAAAGCCATCAACGAGTTCTTCCGCACCGAGGGCGCCGAGAAGCTGCAGAAGGCGTTCGAGATCGCCAAGCGCATCCCCATCATCACCTCGGCCAAGACGCTGGAGCTCGCCAAGGTCACGCAGTTCAAGACCATGGAGTTCGCCCGCTACATCGAGGAGCTGGCGCGCAGCATCCCGCTGCCGCCGCTCATCATGAACTGCCGCACCTTCATGGAGGAGATCCTGGAGGTGGTCGGCGTGGAGGAGATGAGGCACACGTTCCTCCGCCAGGCGCCCGACGGCCGCGGCGGCGTGGTGGTGGCGGGCCGGGTGGCGTCCATCGGGGCGCGGGACGTCTTCTCCATGCTGCAGGAGCGGGAGCGGGAGCGGGAGCACGGCCGCGAGCGGGAGCGCAGCGAGTCGCCCGCTGCCGACTCCGACAACTCCTCGGTGCAGGAGCAGCCGCAGCACATCGCCATCCAGGTGTCGGTGCACCCGCCGCTCGCCGCCGGAGATTACTGCGCCATCGAGGCTCCGCCGCAGCCGGACGCCGCGCCCTCCTCGCCGCCGCCCGCCACTCCTCCCCCGCCGCCGCTGGAGCCTCCGCAGCAGGAGGAGGAGCAGCCCGAGGCCGAGGGAGAGCCGGGCGCCGCAGAGGAGGAAGCTGCTGTTGCTGTTGCTGTTGCTGTGGCGACGGCGGCAGCAGCGGCGGTGGCGGCGGAGGAGGAGGACGAACCCGCGGCAGATCAGACGGCGCCCTGCCAGGTGATTTACGAGAGCCATGTGTGACGAAACAAACGAACCCCCTGGGAGGAGCGATCGTTTTATCCTGCTATGCATTTTCACTTGAAGACGAGAAAAAAAAAAAAAAAGGTCCACAAACATTTTTAATTTCACATTTTTAAGAAACTAAATTTTAATTTTATTTATCGTCTCTGAACCGAACGATGAACGAGCTCCTCAGACTTTTCATCGGCCGTCGTTTCTGCTGAGAACGAAACCGTCGGGTTTTAAACACTTGAGCGTTTTTCTCACTCTGGTCTTTTCATGCTTGAATGTACATGAGAGGGGTAATCAATATTATGATGATAATTATTATTATTATTATTATTAATGTAATAAGCAATGATTTGTAAAGGCACACGACCTGTGTTGAGATTTTCATAGCTCAGACTTTTATTTAAAGTCTTGAGGGGTTGATTTTAGTTTTTTTTCTTTTTGGTTTTTAGTTTCTTACAGTGCTAATTTTTACGACTAACTCCAGAAATCTGCCTCAAGCTGCTCCTCATGTTGTTTCTTCCTCCTTAAAGGGATAGTTCAACTTTTTGGCAAATTGGCCCATTGCCATAATCCCTATAGTCATAGCAGTAGGTTCGTTACCATTAATTGTCGGTGCAAGCTACTTTTAGAACGGTGGAGCAGAGCCGCGAGCTGCTCAGAGCTACGCTACGGAGGCTAATGGGATTTCTTGGTTTCCCTCATCAAACTCATCAAATACACAATCCAACGACTCGAAAACGCTCTGGTGGACAAGTTGTGACCTGCACATTCATCACGCTATGAGATATTCATGTAACGTTACCAGACAGAGTTGTTTTAGAGGTAAATGCAGAGACTGTTTGCTGAAAAACTGTCCCTGAAGGCAACGTACATCAGCGGTTTTGCATGAATTTACCTCTAAAACAACTCTTGTCTTGTAACGTTCTGTTATTATCTCATACCGTGGTGAATGTGCAGGTCACAACTTGTCCACCAGAGCGTTTTGGAGTTGTTGGATTGTGTATTTGATGAGTTTGATGAGGGAAACCAAGAAATCCCATGAGCCTCCGTAGCGTAGCTCTGAGCAGCTCACGACTCTGCTCCGCCGTTCTAAAAACAGCTTGCACCAACAATTAAAGGTAACAAACCTACTGCTATGACTATAGGGATTATGGCAATGGGCCAATTTGCCAAAAATGTTGAACTATCCCTTTAAACCACGACAGCTCAGCTTCCTTCATCATCTTGCTCGACAACTAAACGTCACGTCGTCACATCCGGCTGCTGTCGCCACGTGCGCTCCGCGTTAACAGATGCATGCTGGACTTAAAAACACACAACACGAGGTTGGTCCCAGTTCCATGATTGTAACACGGCCGACTGTATTTCTATAAACGATGATATGTAATCGCCAGGGAAACCTTGAGTGTAGCGTCTGTTCCCTGACACACACGGATTATGTTTCCTTTGAAATGTTTTTAAAAAAGTATTATTATTATACTCTTTATCCATCGTGGTGTGATTTTTCTGTTTCCTGGCTTAGCTTCAGTAGTTTTTAGGAAAAAAGTCTCGTCTTCTCGCCTCGGTGGAGGAGGAGCTTCTTCTCCTTCTCCTCCTCCTCCTCCCTCATGATGTGCTGTTACAGTTTTTCTAAAAAAAATAAAATAAAATTGGACGTCGTCTTGCTCCTGCAGAGGCTTTACTTTAGTGTATGGTTGGTTGCATTTCTGCTGCATGTTGAGAGTTGGACAGCGACGGATGGAGACGTTTCGACGTCTTTCTCTCTGGGACTAAAAGAAAAGAAAAAAAAAGGAACTCGTTTTCGCTTCTTTGCTTGGCTAACGGTCCGGTCTGTGGCGGCGATGGAGTTCAACTGGACTCTGTTCTTTTACTGGTGCTCTTGAGATGCCTCTTTTTGTAGTGGAATAAATGGAAGTGCTGTGTACAAAAAACAAAAAAATAAGAAAAAAGTTTCCAAAGTTTGGTCCCTTGTGTCTTTTTTTCTCCAATCATCAATGAATCTGATGAAGTTCCTACTTGTGACAGATGTGGTGTGAAGAATTTTAAAGTTGTACAATAATAACTTTTCTTATTCAAGTGTAAACTCTTGGAAATGTTAAGAAAATGAATGAAAATAACCAGAAAAAGGGCAAAAAGCCTCTAATATCTTTTCACCAGCGCCCTGTCAGTCCTGCTGTCCAACACTAGCTGGAATAACATTATAAATACTAATTTAAAAACAAAATGCCGGAAATTTTTTTGGTAATTTTTTTTATCCGAAGTTGGACAGAAACCTGTGATTATTGGCCCCAAAGCTGAAAACACAACACGCAGGTTATAAAAAGAAGGAGCGAGACGAGACGAACCGTGTGCAACTTGAATCTTTTTGTCTTTTTAATTTAAAACAAAATTTTAATCTTTACATATTTTGTTTTAAATGTACAATCAAACAATCATACATAAAATTCTTCATAATAATGCACAACTCTATCGACACTACCCATAAATTAAAAAAAAGGAAACAAAAAAAGAAAACAAAAAACCAAAAAAAAAAAAAGGAGAAAACATCGAGATCAGTATGAAACACAATGTTAGGCAACAACCACTGGTTTAACAAAGACGATGCTCTGCTCCCTGTCGACCCACAGCAACAGAAAGACGTACACAGGATGAATCCCACCTTCCTCACACACACACACACACACTCTCACTCTCTCTCAAACACACACACACACACACACACACACACACACTCTTCTGCCGTCACTCTACAGGTTAAGGTGCTGCCGTCTGCTCATCGCTTCATTTCCCTTCATTGTTTTTAGTGGAAAAGGATCAAACATGCTCTGAGGACACAGTGGGGATGTCGGTGGGAGGAAGCAGGTGTTTCTTCTCAGGTGTGAAAGGCCCAAAGACCTTTTTTTGTTTTGTTTTTTTTAGTTATTTATTTATTATGTTTTTATTTTGCCAGGCACTTGGCAGACAAAGCGAGATCGGACAAGCGAGACTGAGCGCACAACCTGCTGTAAGAAAAATCAAATAACATTGGAAAAAAAAAAAAAGCAGAGGCAGCCAGATGTTTGTGTTTGATCTCACAGGAAATGAACCAGTTATTTATTTATTTTTTTTAGCTCGCTGGTTTGTTCTTGACCTTTGAACGAGCAGCTGATAAAACAAATCTCCACAAAGTCCATGTGGTGAAAAAGCAAAAATCTAACACAAAGAAACATGTTAGTGGAGATTATTAGTTTATCAATTATATTTCATTAAACTAAAATTCACATAATGCTTATATGACCTTGTGATAGTTGTGAGAACTTATGGACAATCGTGTTTAACCTACATCTGTGTCACGTTCAGGTTCGTAGGTCAAATTATTATTATTTTTTTATGCTGAAACTGTTAAAGGATTCATTATTCAAGTATTTTTAAAGCAGCAAATGTTCCAGCTTCTAAAATTTAAAGGTTTGTTAGTTTTAGTTTGATTGAAATGTTAATATTTTTGGTTTAATATGTCACGTTGAGTTAGATTTAGATTGGATTAATTAATAGGGGAAAAAAAGACTAAAAGTAGATTTAAAACTGTGTAAAAGTGTAAATTGAATTCCTGGTTTTGTTTGATTTCCTGTTTCTTAAAGTTAAATATCAACTTTTATTTAGATATCTGTTGAATTTCCACCTGTCTGTCACACTTTGATGTGAAGTCAACACAACTGTTACCAAATACTATTTAAACAAAGTGAGATGTGGACAACGAGCCGGAGAGACAAAACTTTTCTCTTTACATTACGAAATGTTTTTTTATTTTTATTTTAGTGTTTTTGTTGAAGTGAAAACCTTTGTTGTGTGAAGATTCAGGAGTTGAAAAAAAAAAAAAATCGGTGCTTTGAGAGAAGCTTTCACTTTGTAGTGAGGGATAAATTATATTCATGATTTATGTTTTTGAAAATACAAGATGTTATTTCGCAAAGAGCAAACAGAAGAAAAGAAAAGAAAGAAAAGAAGAGTCGTCGCTCCGTCTTTCAACAGATTCTCCTAAAACAAGTGCAGATTTCCAGTTTTGTTTTTGCTTCAAGCCGTAAAAAGATCATCGATTATAGCGAGATTGATCGTTTAAAAGTCGTAACAAGAGTAATAGTTTGAGATGAAAAAGGAAACGTGTTTTTTTTTTCTTTCCTCCTCTTTTGTTTCTCCTCTCTCTCTCTTTCTTTACGTAAACACTCAGCCCGCCTTCACTTTGAATGGACAGGACGTTCACACACTCGCACACACACACACACACACACACACACACAGCTCAAGCTGGCTCAGAAATGATGGACACACACACACACACACACACACATCTGTCGTCACTGTTTCACTTTTTTTCCTTCTGAAAACAGTTTTGTTCTTGAAATACAGTTCACACCTCTGTCTCTCTCACACACACACACACACACACACACAACACACACTCGTGCTTGTTAAAGCCGTCTCATTTAGACCGAACGTCCTCTCAGTTCCCATGGTAACCTGGCTGGAATGTAGTGGAGACACACACACGCACACACACACTTTTAGTTCACAGGTAAACGATGCATCTTCTGGAGGACGGACAGGTGTGTGTGCGTGCGTGTAAGCGTGTGTGTGTGTGTGTGTACCTGTGTGTGTGTTTGCGTGCGTGTGTTTGTTTTTTCCCGCAGGTTTCAAGGTCCCTCATCGCATCCCATCATCAGCGGTTCATTCTGACCTTTGTGTGTGTGTGTGTGTGCAGAGACAGCATGCATGCAGGTGCAGAAGTGTTGTTTTCTTGTGAGTGTGTGTGTAAAAAGTGCATTCCTTGTGTGTGTGTGTGTGTGTGTGTGTGTGTGTGTGTGTGTGTGTGTGTGTGTGTGTGTGTGTGTGTGTCTTCAGCCCGTCACCTCCTTGTGTCCTCAGCAGCCTGAATAGTGATAATAATAATAATAATAATAACAACAACAACAACAACAGCAACAACAACATCAGAGTCTGGTCTTGTTGTCTCCTCGCTCTCGGCCCGTCGTTATCGTCGTCGTCGTCGTGGCCGCCGTCGTCGTGGTCGTCGTCATGGTTTCAGTCCATCGATCCATCGGTGGTGTGAGGTTCAGGGGCTACGAAGCTGGAAACTAAACAGAAAAACAACAGGATCCAACGGGGGTCAGAGGTCAGAGGTCGTCCAGGAGCCGCACCTCCTCCTCCTCCACCTCCACCACCTCCTCCTCTTCATCACTGTCTCCTCCTCCTCCTCCTCCTCCTCCTCCTCCTCCTCCTCGTCCCCAGCCGTCCTGGAAGGAGCGGATCAGTTGAACATGATGGACTCGGGATCTAGGTCTGCCATTTGAGCCATGTGACGGAGGATGTCTTTTTTTGTGATAATACCAAGAAGCCGCCTGCAGGGGGAGACAAAGAGAGGAGGAGGAGGAGGAGGAGAGAGAGAAGAGGGAGAAGGAGAAGAAAAGAGGGTTAGAAGAGTGAGGAGACGCTGGTGTTTCTGTGGTGAGGGAGAGAAAACAACATCATGTTTTTGTTGGCGATCGGAGAGGAGCACAAGATTTGAATTTGATCCATTTTAGGTTTAATATGACGACAGAGTGTTAGGGCCACAGTGAGAAAAACTTTTTTTCCACAGACATCGAGAATAAAGTCATAGTTCTACGAGAATGAAGTAATAATATAACGAGAATAAAGTCATAGTTTTATGAGAATAAAGTCATAATATAATGATAATAAAGTCATAATATAATGATAATAAAGTCATAATATAACGAGAATAAAGTCATAGTTTTATGAGAATGAAGTCATAATATAACGAGAATAAAGTCATAGTTTTATGAGAATAAAGTCATAATATAATGATAATAAAGTCATAATATAATGATAATAAAGTCATAATATAATGATAATAAAGTCATAATATAACGAGAATAAAGTCATAGTTTTATGATAATAAAGTCATAATATAATGATAATAAAGTCATAATATAATGATAATAAAGTCATAATATAACGAGAATAAAGTCATAGTTTTATGAGAATAAAGTCATAATGTTACAAGAAAAAAGTCATAATATAACGAGAATAAAGTCATAGTTTTATGAGAATAAAGTCATAATAATAAAGTCATAATATAATGATAATAAAGTCATAATATAACGAGAATAAAGTCATAATAATAAAGTCATAATATAATGATAATAAAGTCATAATATAACGAGAATAAAGTCATAGTTTTATGAGAATAAAGTCATAATAATAAAGTCATAATATAATGATAATAAAGTCATAATATAACGAGAATAAAGTCATAGTTCTACGAGAATAAAGTCATAGTTTTATGAGAATAATGTCATATTTTTACGAGAACAAAGTCATAGTTTTATGAGAATAAAGTCATAATAATAAAGTCATAATAATAAAGTCATAGTTTTATGAGGAAAAAGTCATAATGTTACAAGAAAAAAGTCATAATATAACGAGAATAAAGTGGCAATTTTATGAGAAAAAAGCAGCGATTTCCTCAGAATCCGTCTGGTTCTTTCTGTGGAATAGATGCATTTATTGCATATTCTTTTAAAAGTCTTGATACTGTTAACAATGAGGTGCTGATGTGCCAAAAGATTAAGTATCTTGTTGTTTGTGAAAGTACAACAAAGTGCTCCACTGCTCCAACAACAACTTACCTCCTCTAAAACAACAGGTTCAAATATTATGACTTTATTCTCATAAAACTATGACTTAATTCTTTAAGTGTGTGAAAATGTTTTTCTCAATGTGGCCCTAATACTCCGTCGTATAATAGTTATGAATTAGGGGGGGAAAAAAATAAAAATCAATGAGCCAACAAAAACATGAGTCCCTGAGGAAGCAAAAGTCAGCAGCAGGTGAGGAGGAAGAGGAGGAGAACTAAGAGATGGGAGCAGGTCCCAGGTTTGGTTTTATGTTTTCAGTCTGAGAGGAAGAACAAACTGGATCGTACTGCAGAGAGGAGAGGACGAGGAGAAGAGTTAAAGCCTCTGAGGAGGAGGAGGAGGAGGAGGAGAGAAAGAAGAAGAAGAAGGGGAGGAGGATGAGGAGACATGTCCCCGTCTCTGTCTGACAACTAAGTTTTGTTTTTCAGCTCAGTTCATCTCTGGTCATCTATCTATCTATCTATCTATCTATCTATCTATCTATCTATCTATCTATCTATCTATCGTGTTTTTGCAGTGTGACACCAGCAGAGGGCGCTGCTACGGGACAATCTGTGACTGAACTGTTTCCTCCTCATCATCCTCTCTTCTTCTCCTACTTCAATTTTAACATTTTTACCTTTTTTTTTCTTCTTTTTCTACCAAGTCATGACTCTCGACATGTTTGTGAATATTCAGTCAGTCTTGTTTTGTTTCAGCTGAACCAAAGAGCACAGACCAGACTCGGCTAATTCTTAAAAAAGGTTTTGATTTCACAGCTGCTTCAACACGAGATCTGACTCTGCTGCTCTGGCACTGAGGTGTGATGACTGAAGGTCTGAGAGAGAAGCACCTGAAGACTTGAAAACAGCTGAAAATAAGTGAAGTGTGAGCAGAAGAAGGTTTTTTTCAAGAGAGCTACAGGAGAAGCAGAGCTGGGTCCAAAAGCTTTTTGTTTTGGTTTCAGAGACTGAGCTGCTGATTGAAACATTTTGGACCGAGGTCTGAGAGGAGCTGTGGTGGCGGAGGGACTGGAGCTACAGCAGCAGGAGGAGGAGGAGGAGGAGGAGGAGGAGGAGGAGCATGAAACACTGGTGAGACGTCACACGATGGATCAGACACAAGTTTCCCAAGAGACGCTGTGACACTTGGGACGCCCGGTCCAGATCGCAGGGCGTCAGAGGAAGTGAAGTCGGTGTTTCCTCTGAGTCAGCAGCGTCCACTACAGATTCACTCACTGGAAAGTTGAGAGAGTTTTTTTTTTTAAGTTTTGATTGTTATCTAGTTATAAACTACAACAAATAAAGTGTTGCAGACTCTCATACACCAATACAATACACATAACTATACAGAATGTCTCTCTCTCTTTTTGCTTGTTTTTTATATATCGTTTTTATATTTCTATATTTGCATTTTTTTTTTAGCCCTGCTACTACAACTAACAAATAAACAGTCTTTTGTGTTAAAGAGTTGGACAATAAAGCTGAGTGAGGACAGTGCAGTGAAACTACTCGTAGAGGTCGTAGAGGCTGAAGCTGCAAAAGCTGAATCTTTCCTACATTTCAATGACTCAGTAACGACGAATAGACGAATAACTAAAGTGTGTCCAAGCTAATTTCTGTCGGTAGAACATGATATAACATAGAAGAATACATAATAAATTATTGATCGTGTCATGGGTCGGCTGTACAGTGTGGGAATAAAGGTTGAGTATAATTCATACAAACTGTCAAATCAATACTATTTATCACTCTTGGACTTGGACACACTTTAAATACTAAATCCTTCCTGAGGGAGAGTGGCAGTGTTGAGTTGGTTTCTGTGGGTCCTAACCCAGAGTTCACCGCGTTGTAACATTAAAACATCTCGTTATTATGGTTATCAAAGGTCAACGGGAAAAAAATAATAATGAGAAAGAAATATTTTGAAATTATTTTTGAAAATAAGCTCAGCAACAGCCATAAAAACTGAAAATAATATAATATAAAAATGGTGGAAATAACACAGGCAGCAAAGGAGCAAAGCCTGACTGTTGCATTACAAGTATCAACTCAGATCTGTCCTATTATGATAAAGTACAGGTCTGAATTCGTCAGATCTGATCCGATGTTGTTTGATTACAAACAGGAAGTGAGGAAGCTCTAAAACCAACAACTGTACGCAGGTTTTAGAGCGGCCATTTTGATTTATCTAAATATAAAAGGTGCCTGAAAAGAGTTGAATTATTGATGAAGCAGAGATTGACCTCGTGGTTTCCTCTTTGTTTTGTTATCTGTGATCTGACAGGACTCAGTGGCCTCAGAGGAAACACCGCGGGGGGGTTAGTAACTACGTCATTGACTGGGCTACGACCAGTCAACACAACAACGTCACGTCACGCCACCACAGCGCTCACTACAACTACAACTACAACTACAGGATGAGGGGGATTATGGGAATGAATCGTATCACTACAGAGGATCTCCCTCCCCTTTAATGACAATATATTCCACCCTTTAAAATAAAAAAAACATGAAAACAACAGTGATCCGCTTTCCCAAGGCGGCTAGCTACTCGCCAAGTGGTTGTTAAGGCGACGGGTCAGATGTCGTCAATCTGTGGAGACCCAGGTGCGAAACGGTGCGGTTGAGAAGAGGGGAGGGGGGGTTTAAAAAACAAAAAAAAACAAAAAACAAAAAGCAGTCGTTAATGAAGACAGAAACAAACTGGGGGCGGGTGAATGTTTTCAAAATGAAATGACCAACAGACAAAAGCAAGGCATCATGGGTACATGACGGGAAGACATGCTGAGGATGAGGAGCTACGGCTACGGCTACGTGTGTCTGGTGTTTACATGTGAAATCTGATCTGAGGACAGCTAAACTCTAGAGATGCATGACGGTACGTTAACGTGTCATGAGCAGAGCGACAGCGCCACTGAGGGAGCGACGGAGCTCGTTTCAGACATGTGACTTGCATGTCTCAAGCATGGGCTTCTTCCACCTGAGTTTAATCTGTGGCGTCACACGATCTTCACGCAACGTTTTTAAAAAGCTCTGGGTGTAAATCACTCTTTTTTAAAAGCTGTAAATATATATCACTTCAGATTGATCTTGATTTGCGTTTTGTTATTTACCAGGTGTCACTCTTGCACTCTTGCGTGTGTTTGAGTCTGTTCGTTTTGATTTAGGATTAAAATATGTAATAAAAAACTCTTTTTAAGGCTGTAAATAAACCATGAAAAATGTAAATTAGTGGGTGTGCGTGATTTGATTGTGAAAAATATCTAAAAAAATGTGACTGATTTTCTACAGTATGAGCTGTGGTGCTTCCTGTGAACACGTGCCTGGTTTTGTTACATATTAAAGTTAATATATAACAAAACTGATAGAAACAAAATGTATTTTTTGACACAGCTTTGATGGCCAGGCTTTTGCTGCGTCATTATTACTTAACTTAATTTCACAACCTCAACATTTCACATTAAAAGTCACAACAGATGTCAAAAAATGAAGACTGTTTTATAATCTATTTGCTCACAGAATTATTATATTAATATTCTTTTTTCTTCTTTTTTTACTTTCTTCCGTGTAAAAAATACACATTTTTTTAGACCAGTGTTTCTACAGTTTTTCCCCATGTTAAGTTTTTTTTCCAACTAAACTGTTTGGATTAAATCATTTGCTTTTTTAATGCTTTACGTCTTTTCACCAAATTTGGCTTAAAAGTTCAGCTTCAAGGTTAATTTGAATCCTTCATTGGTTGAAACCTAAATGAGGAATTATTGCAGTGATCCTAAAAAGCATTAAAGACACTCATTTTAAATCTCTATGGGCTTATTTAAGATACTCTATCCTTCTTATTAATGTTATGGAAATCTCTGCCGGCATGTTTACACAACGACGCACATGTCTGAAAGGAGCTCTGCAGTGATGTGTGTGACAGTTCCCTTTGAGGTCCAACGTTACAGGACCCATGAAAAACCATAGAGGAGCTTTTTTTTCTACACGATGTCTCTTAATGTGCAGCAGCGGTAGCAGCAGCAGCAGCAGCAGCGGTGAAGATGGAGGTGGGTGAACGACTCTGTGCAGATGTTTTATCTACGATGAACGACTTCATTAGAGGTGAATCCATCCACACCAACCAAACCAACCAACCAACCAACCAACCAACCAACCAACCCACGACCAACAGAGTGCAAACAGTCAGAAAGAAAGGGAACAGGGAGCTTTGTGTTTGTTTTACAGCCGGGAACTGTCAACAGCCTTTTCACACCAAGTTTCATGCATCCCTCCTAAGAGGCGGAGCCTAGAGAGACAGGTGTGAAAGAGTGGGAGGGGTTACATGTGTGGGGTGGGGCTTAGTCACCAGGGGCTCCGTGTGCTGCTTGAGCTCCTCCAGATGCTCTAATATATTCTTCTTTGTGATGATGCCCAACACAATCCTGAAACACACACCCGTTACTCGGTAAACTGCCCAAAAAACAAAAACAACAAACAAACAAACAAAGAAAAAAAACAAAAAACAACAACAAACAAGGAGAAACAGAGAGAGAACAAACAGCGGCAACACAAAACATACACAACAGGGTGTAAACTTAAAATATCAAACAGGTAACTCAGTGTTAACTAAAACAATAGAGCTCAAGATTACACAATTCAATCAACACAAAACAACAAAACTAAAACATTAAAGCTTCTTAATAATATTAAAGAATCAAACGTCTAAACAAAATGAAGACGTTCTATATTTTTCTAGATATCAACAAATTAAATGAAAAGACCAAAATCAATCACTTCTTTAATTTCTGACCTCAGATCCATACTGAGACTTATTATTGTTTATCATAGAGCTCTGTTTAAATCGATCATCATCATCATTATAAACACCTTTCCTGCACTGTGCATTTATTTTATTTCAAGACGATCCCATGTTTTGTGATCAATTCTCACTGAGGAACCAAATGTATTTTAATCTAAAACAGTCCCCAACTAAGTCACTGTTGGAGAAAAATTTGCATTAGGGTCTGATTTGAGTAATAACTTAGCCTGAAATAAAGAAAATAGATTCAAAACTGGGGGAGAAACTAATGTTAATTTTTCAAATGTCTTTTTTGTTTTGATTATAAATCAGAAAAACATCAGCTTTTCTTTTAAGATATAATTCAAAACTAGATTTAAATAAAACCAAACCGCAGTAACAGCTGATCTCTAATAAAAAAAACTCTCCTGTAATTCCTACATCTCACCAGCAGGTGGCTCTCTGAAAAACACAAGTCTGTTCAAAACAAGAAAGATAAAAAAAAATAAAAAAAAATACTGGACCGACCGCCTGACAGAGATCATCAAACTGATCACAAGATATCTGTCATGTATTTCCACTAATTGTATGTTAAATAATAAACAAAGCCTGACGCTGTTGTGAATTAAAACGGGGGAATCCCTCCAACGACTGCTCTTCTCCTGACGTGACACCTTTGTTATGTGGTTGCCGTTAGTTTCAGCAGCTCGGTCTCCTCTAGAGAGGAGACGTATGTTATTATTGCTCAGGAGGAGGAAGAGGAGGAGGAGGAGGAGGAGGACAGTGGCAGCGCAGCGTATCGTTAGGCCAGGCCATGCACATCATCATCATCATCATCACACAGTAGATCCAGAGATCTGAGCCCATGCAACACCAGCGCAGTGTGTACATGTGTCTGTGCCATGTGTGTCGACGGCAACGACGCCACAAAACAAGAGAAAAAAAAAAAGACGAAGGAGGATTCACCCTCTTTTTTTTCTTTTTTTTTCTTCTCCTCTCTGGCTCGCCGTCTTTTTAATTCCCACGCTCCTGGTTTCCTACTTACCCGTTGTGAGTGACGAGGCACTGGCGCAGCCCGAGCTTCCTGAAGATGTCCACCACGATCTCCATGGGCGTGTGGTCGGTGACGGTGAAGGGGCTCATGTCCAGGATGGAGCGGAGCTTGAGGGGCCGCGGGCTGTCGGCCGGCAGCGTGGGCGCGTGCTGCGTGAAGTAAACCCTGGAGTTCAACATGATGCCCTCCTGCTTACGACGGGCGTTTTCTACAGGAGACGGGGACAAGGAGACAAATAAGACGCCGGTCAGGGATATACGTATATCCAGAGTGGATTTATTTATTTATTTTTAATCATTAGTATTAGTTTATTTTATTTTATTCTCCTTCTCTCTAAATTTGTGTAATATAATTGTTACTGTTTTCTATTTATCATTATTTTATCTTATCATATATATTTAAAAAATTATAGGCATGTATTTACACTGTTTTCTTATATTCTTGATTTTAAGTGTTAAAGGGATAGTTCAACATCTTGGCAAATTGGCCCATTGCCATAATCCCTATAGTCATAGCAGTAGGTTCGTTACCTTTAATTGTCGGTGCAAGCTATTTTTAGAACGGCGGAGCAGAGCCGCGAGCTGCTCAGAGCTACGCTACGGAGTCTAATGGGATTTCTTGGTTTCCCCCATCAAACTCATCAAATACAAAATCCAACTTGTATTGGACTCGGAGTTGTTTTCGAATCAAATGCAGAGACTGCTTGCCGAAAAAGCCCCCGACGGGCACGCGTATCAGCGGTTTTGCATGAATTTCCCTCTAAAACAACTCTGTCTCGTAACGTTCTGTTATTATCTCATAGCGTGGTGAATGTGCAGGTCACAACTTGTCCACCAGAGCGTTTTGGAGTTGTTGGATTGTGTATTTGATGAGTTTGATGAGGAAAACCAAGAAATCCCATTAGCCTCCGTAGCTCTGAGCAGCTCGCGGCTCTGCTCCGCCGTTCTAAAAGTAGCTTGCACCGACAATTAAAGGTAACAAACCTACTGCTGTGACTATAGGGATTATGGCAATGGGCCAGTTTGCCAAAATGTTGAACTATCCCTTTAAAGTAACGTGCCCGACACCGGTGATGTTGTTACCTATGGCGATAGTGATGTCCCTCCTCAGAGCGAAGCCCACCAGCCTCTGCGACTCCTTGGACACGATGACAGGGAAACCATTATAACTGGTCTCGTTGATGACGGCCTGCAGCTCCTCCACCGTCAGGTCGTCCTGCGTCAGCACCGCCAACGGGGGGTCGCTGCGCCGCGGCCGCATCACCTCCCTCGCCAACGTGGTGTGCGTGAACTCCTCCTTGGCGTCCAGGAAGGGGTAGCCGTTCAGACGGATGTGGGACTCGTAGATCCCCTCGCGGCCGAACGCGTCGCCCACCCACTTGCTGGTCATGACGGCGGCCATGAGGGGGACGATGTACTCCAGCCCGCCCGTCAGCTCGAAGACGATGACGACCAGGGACACGGTCATACGGGTCACGCCGCCTGCACGGGGAGGAGGGTGAGACAGTGGTCATCAGTGACACGATTTAACAAACAAAGCCTTCAAATAAACCGGGGACGAACCAAGTCCTGAGTTTTATCGAATATCGAATCCACTGTTTAAGATTTGTCTGAAACCGAACCGAATACCGAATCCTGCTCCCATCATCGGCCCGTACAGTAAATATATTATAAATGCAGTTAATGTCTTTGGATATATCGAAGATCTGCATTGTTTTTTTGTTTTGCTTAGTCTTACTGTGTCTATGTTGTGTAGGTATCTGCCTTAAATTGGGACTACGGACGAAATGTAGCATTTGTGCTAAATCCGGCTCATTTATATTGATGTTTAATGCAGCAATGTTGATTAATGTGCATAGTCCCAATACAATAAATTAATATACTGATAATAATATAATAAATATAATAATATAAGAAATGAAATGAAATAACAGCTGTTTGTTGGTTTAAAGGGATAGTTCAACATTTTGGCAAATTGGCCCATTGCCATAATTGCTATAGTCATAGCAGTAGGTTCGTTACCTTTAATTGTAGGTGTAAGCTATTTTTAGTACAGCGGAGCGCAGCAGCTGGCTGCTCAGAGCTACGCTATGGAGGCTAAGGGAATTTCTTGGTTTCCCTCATCAAACTCATCAAATACAAAATCCCAAAACTCCACAGCGCTTTTGTAGACAAGTTGTGAGCTGCACAACCACCACGCTATGAGATAATGACGGAACGATACGAAACGGAGCCGTTTTCGAGGTAAATTCGTACAAAACCGCTGATGCGCGTTGCGTTCAGGGACAGTTTTTCAGCAAGCAGTCTCCGTATTTACCCTGTATTTACCTCGAAAACGGCTCCGTTTCGTATCGTTCCGTCATTATCTCATAGCGTGGTGGTTGTGCAGGTCACAACTTGTCTACAAAAGCGCTGTGGAGTTTTGGGATGTTGAATTTGATGAGTTTAATGAGGGAAACCAAGAAATTCCATTAGCCTCCATAGCGTAGCTCTGAGCAGCCAGCTGCTGCGCTCCGCCGTACTGAAAATAGCTTACACCTACAATTAAAGGTAATGAACCTACTGCTATGACTATAGCGATTATGGCAATGGGCCAATTTGCCAAAATGTTGAACTATCCCTTTAAAATTACCAAGATAGCGGTTCTGATTTCCGTTAGCCAGTCTATGGTGTTTTCCATTATATGTTAGCATCAAGCTAGCAGACTTTATATTTCGTATGTGGTAATGACAGTGATGCTGGCTGTGCTGAGAGGGATTTGAGCGTTGTCATTCAGGGAGAGCAGAATATCGCTCATAAACCTTCATGTAATCGTTGCGGCAAGCGTAGGCTTTGGTTCGGTTGATGTTCTGAGCTTCGACAGAAACTGAACGCTTGGCCAAATTTTAAAATGAAACTGATCCTGGATTCGGTTCACCCATAAACTGACATCTTGATTCAATACGATCTGCTGACTCACCAAGACACGCCGCAGCCCCGACCATGGCGTACAGCCCCGGAGTGATGCAGTCGGCGCCGACCTCGCACCACTCTTTGAACAGGAACCAGTCGTGGTGGTAATAGGCCAGCTGCTCCACGGCGATGCCCACGATTCGCCCTGCGATCGCCCCGATGGCCATGCTGGGGATGAACAAGCCCGACGGCACCTGAGGAGGAGAAACAACAGGAAGTCGTTTTACGGTTTGATCAAGGACGTGATGCGGGAGTTGACTGAACTGGGAACGCCGTTGATTGTATACAAAGCAGAAGTATTTTATTTTAGTTTCACAGGATGTCAGTCATAGAATTGGAATGCGTTAACAGTCGAAGAGAAAAGTTGTTCAAATGTTATTCAATTTAAGAGGGTATTTAAGAAAAAGGTGGGGAATTTATATAGAAACATGTTGTGATGGAAGGTATTGGTTTTGGATTTTATATATTTAATTTTTTTCTTTGTATATTGTTGGCTGTAAATTGTCATTTCATCTGAGGAGCAGGAGCATTATACGTTTTCTTCATCCTTCTCCTTTCTTAAAGGGATAGTTCAACATTTTGGCAAAATGGCCCATTGCCATAATCTCTATAGTTTTAGGAGGAGGTTTGTTACCTTTGACTGTCGGTGTAAACTATTTTTAGAACGGCGGATATTATCTCTTAGCGTGGTGAATGTGCAGGTCACAACTTGTCCACCAGAGCGTTTTGGAGTTGTTGGATTGTGTATTTGATGAGTTTGATGAGGGAAACCAAGAAATCCCATTAGCCTCCATAGCGTAGCTCTGAGCAGCTCGCGGCTCTGCTCCGCCGATCTAAAAGTAGCTTGCACCGACAATTAAAGGGAAAAGAACCTACTGCTATGACTATAGGGATTATGACAATGGGCCAGTTTGCCAAAATGTTGAACTATCTCTTTAAAACGAATACTAAAATGAAATGAAATGATAAAACATCCGCCCCGTTTGGAGGAAACGTCACCTTCAGTCCAAACGTGAATATGGTCATGATGATTTTGAAGATCAGCGCCAGGCAGAGCTGCCACATGGCGGCGTAGACGCCGGGCCCGGCCGGCCGGTTGGGGTTGTCGGTGAACGCCTTGCTGCCGTTCATCTGGGCGCGGTACTGGCAGAGCTGCGACGACTCGAGCGGCCCGCAGTCGGTGAACAGCTCCTTGATCAGCTCGCTGGTGTTCTGACGGGTGTACGGGTTCGGGAAGGCGACCACGGCCGTGATGGCGGCCACGAAGATCACCTCCAACACCGGGTACTTCCCTGGAGACGGAGGAAAACAAGTCCTTTTACCAAGATGTTGTGGATCTAGTTGTCGTCTTACACATCACATCCTGATCTGGAGTTTTTACCGAAGCGCGTTGACTTGCGCCGCCGACACCAGGCGATGTTGGCCCGGATGAAGAAGGCTCCCCAGAGACCGCCGAAGACCCCAAGCAGGATGAACGGGATGAGCTCGAACAGGTACCAGGGCGTGTGGTACTCCACGTAGAACAGCACCAGCCGGCTGTTTCCGAAGGGGTTGATGGAGCGCAGGACGAAGGCGGCCACGAGGGCGGCGAAGAAGGAGCGCCACAGCGTCTTGAGAGGGAAGTAGTAGCTCACCTGGAGGAGAGAGGAGAGGTTACAACGTCAGCTGGGGAAGAGTTAACACACTAAGGATGTCACAATTACTGGTTTTCACAATTAATCGTGGTATTAAATGTCACAATTAATTCATCGTAAAGGTTCCTAAACACTGTTACTTTCCAAAACTTGCTAGAAAAACTTGCAGCTCAAGGAGGAAATACAGTATATCTAATACGTATCACCACCTGCAGGAAACCCACCCGTCTTTGTACGCCAAAGTAAAGGTAAATGCACAGATACTGGGTTACATTATGTTAATGTGAATTTACCCAACGTAACACTGATTTTAAATGTTATCATGTCATTTGTGATTTAAAAAAAAAAGATTAAGATAACCTAATGGCTTGAATATTTCAAACATTTCCCCTGGAGGATTATAGTAATTGGTCCTTTATTAATAGATACTTCAAATATTTTGTGTATATAATTAGTAACGTAATTATATTTTGACTAAATTTGATTTTACACATTCATAGTGTTGCGAAATTAATTAATGCATAATAATCTAAATATTTTGATTATTTCTCTGACAATAATCGTACCAAGAAAATCTATAATTGTGACGTCCCTACTATACACTAAGCAGAAGGTTGCGACTACTGCATCAAGACATTTCCTGTACCTCCTCCAGGCTGAAGAGAACTCCTCCTATCGGGGCTCCAAAAGCCACCGACACCCCAGCTGCCGACGCCGCAGAGAGAACCTGGGAGGACAAAACAAACGCACTTCAGCTGACAACTACATTCACTCTGAAACATAAGATAAGATAAGATAATCCGTTATTTGTCCCACAGTGGGGAAATGTATGGGGTTGCAGCAGCAGACAACAGAAAAGAAATGTACAGGGCAGATAATAAATGGCAGAATGGCAGTAAAAAGAAAGCAGATACTGTATATAAAAAAATATATAAATATCTCCACATCTGAACCATGTTTAGTGCTGCAGGGAGCACGGCCTTAGCGATAACACACTCCTACGTTAGTCAGACATCAGGAGTTCCCTCTCACCTCTCGTTTCTTGGCCTCGTTCTTGCTGTACTTGGGGAAGAGGTAGGAGAAGATGTTCCCACAGCAGCAGGCCACGTGGACCAGGGGGCCCTCCTTCCCCAGGCTGAGGCCCGACGCCACGGCCAGCACCAGAGTGATGGTTTTGATCATCAAGGTCCACTTGCCCAGGTAGCCCCGGATGATGAACCCACTCAGGATGGTCTTGATCTGCACAGAGAAAAGGAGTGGGTGGAGATTAAAACCAGAGAAAACGATGCTTTTACTTGACAGAGGAGCAGGATAACGACGTCCGACAAAGATTTCAGCCTGAGGTTGAGCCAGGATATCTTTTTTTTCAAACCCTTTGAGTAAAATTTCCTCAGCTTTTGCTTCTGTTTCATCTCTGTCGGATTATTTTACTTTATTCCTTTTCCTGCCAGCAGGTTCAAAGTCACCGACGACGACTACCACACACTTTCCCCAGCAGCAGGGTCCTAGTTTTCTTGTTCCCACAGCAACAAAAAGGAAACGATTTTTCAAAGCTCAAAACAGCTTTTTTCCAACAGTGCGGTCGAAACCTGTCCGATCTCTGCGCTGCCCCACTGAATTAACAATTTTAAGCCACTTCCAGGGGCATTAAAGGAGGAAAAGCTACGAGCGTGAATGACAAAAACAGAAAAAAAAAGAGGAAGAAAAAGTGCAGATAGCCAATTAGATCACTGTCACAGCGAGTCGGGGGCAGCTGCAGAGATTTCATGCTCTGGTTCTGACACCCACAGCAAATCAATGCAAGAACCGAGGGATAAAACAGAAAATCAATCGTCCACAGAAATCCCACACACACACTCCCTCACTTTACTCACCCTGAAAGAGAAAGAGAAAGAGAAAGAGAAAAAGAGAGAGACGCTCAAGTACCAAAAGACTGACTGACTGATTTACCTCATACAGTAAATTTGAATGATTGGTATCAAATCTTTTACATTTATAGGTTCAAAACTATCCTATAACTAATCCAATAGGTAGAAATGACTTCCTCATGTCTGATTTGACGGATTTTTCCACAAGAACTTCAATGCATCACCAAGAGGAGGTTTTTCAAAATGGACCGTGTGAGAAATGTGGCTGCTAGAAAGTTTCAACAGCACTTTTGTAGATTCAGATTCAGATTCAGATTCTTTATTTGTCATTCTACATGTTAAAAACACAGAGAACGAAAAGTGTTTCACAGGACCAGTAAAGGAAAGATAAAGATAAAAAGAAAAGAGGAGACAATAAATATCCTAAGAACCAATATTAGGAACTAAAAACCTATATAATAAATAAATAAATAAATAAATAAGCATCTGTTGTGCTCGGCTCTCCTCACCTCAGGGATCCCCGAGCCGCAGGCGTACGGCGCGAACACCTTCACCAGGCAGACGGCCAGGAAGGCGAAGGACAGAGCCCAGTAGATGTACATGAAGTAGTTCATGATGTACGAGCCCGGACCCTGCAGAGAGGAACCATCAATGACTTGAAACTCACATGCACCAAATATCCTATTGTATATAAACTATATGTGGCCTAATGGTGGAGATTTAAATTTGTTTCTCCTACATCTTCATTTTCTGTAACAAAGCTGCTACATTTATCACTGCATTCAGGTTATTAAAGTAGGGAAAAGTGTTGGGGGGGTTACTGTGTCATGAAGCATCAGCCCAACAGCAGAAACAGCAGATAATAATAACTGGACTGAAATATAATAATATGTACTTGTAACTTGTGGTTGATATGTGTCTTTTACTGTTTATAATGTAGTTAATATCTTAATATGATTAATTATTTATTGACTCCTTGCACTTAATGTGTTTTTTAACTTTTTTAAATGTTCTTTTCGTTGTATATGCCTATGTGATGACAATAAACTAAACTAAACTAAAACTTGTATAAGAAGGGAAAATACAAATAAAGGTTTGGTTCTCTCGAGGTATGAACTTGTCTTTTGAAGCGACAGAGAGACGCTGCTGTGTTAGTCTACCTCGGCCTGCCCCAGTATTAGCTCAGCCCAGCTCTTCCACTGGGGACACTTGTCCCGCTCAGCGAAGGTGGTCTCATTGGACGTCCAGCAGCACTGCTCGTGGTTGAACCACATGGCGCTCAGACACACGCCCTCCTTCAGGTCGTTCATCCAATCAGCAGCAATGTCAATAAGGCCAGCCAAAGCACCTGGCAGGAGGAGGAAGAAGAGGAGGAGGAGGAGGAGGAGGAGGAGGAGGAGGAAGGAAAAGAGGGGGCGAAGAGGTGAAGGCAGGTGAGAGGAAGAAAAAAAAAAGAGAAAAAGGTGTTTGGTGCCAGTTAGCTCGCTAGTTGCGCTACCAGATTCCTACAAGCTTGTTACCAGTAGCCATGGTTACATGTGCATTGTTCTACAATATGATTATAATCATTCTGATAACATGGACGCAAAATAAACTGATCCGATTAAAACTCGCCTGTACATGCATCAAGTAATTTATCAGAATAAATTCACTGTGACATGTGCAGTGAAGTTTTGCCGGTCAAAATTGTTGAAAACTTCCGTAAACAAGCGCCCCTCTCCCCGTGTTCCTGTTGCCTCCTCTGATCAAATCCACACGATGTGATCCAGTGGATCTTTATCGTGTGCTGCAAACGTTACTCTTGTTTCTAGTTTTCTCTTTAGTGAAGCTGCAGCTACAACAGTTTATATTCTCCTGAGAGCTATGGGAGGGGGTCGGCCACAGCAGGACCCTCACATAACAGCAACGGTTCATTAAAGAATAACAAGAAAACCAACATGAGCCAGTGGATGAAGGTCAGACTACTTTGATCAGATAAACCGTTGACATGGATCATGATCCGAAAATCGACCGGCATAAACCACCCATCTTGATCGGAAAGAAATTTCTGAATGAGCCTGGGCAGATTATAATTTTTTCAATCGACGTGTTTACATGACACAGTTTTATTCGGATCAGCATTTATTACTATTTTATTCAGTTTAATTGTGTCCATGTAAACAAGGCTAGTGTCACGGACAGCGTCCGGGAAGCCGAAACTAAAAGAGTCGACCACTAAATAATAATATTAAAATAACAAAAAACACAAAACTATATATTTATCGAAAATGGATCCATTAACAAGTGGGTAACGTAGATTCATCCACATTAATATGATACTCTTTTATAACCAAAAGCAAACTCCTCGTTGTCCCTTTAATAATTTTCCTTTCCTCTGAATCCTTCTCCTAAACCTTAGCACCTTCCTCACGGCCAAACAACAGGGACACCGACAGCCACGCTCCATAAATATTTACCTGCATAAACAAATCACTACAGCGTTATTCTTTACAGGAAATCTCCACATCGGAGGGCAGCAACGTCTCAGGATACATAACATTACTACATGTTAAAAAAATCAGTGTGATGGTCTGAGCTACGATAAATCCTTCATTTCACATTTTAGGCCAGTGTGTTCCAGGTCAGTCGAGTCTTTATCGGCCGAGTTACAGACTCATTTAGGCAGAAAAATGTCGGTCCGTACGTCAGATCGTTTTATGATTTGGATAAAAGCAGAGGAACGTTATGAACCCATTTCTCATTTGTTTTCCTTCAGAGAAGCTAAAAAATGCAAATTTACTTTGACTCGATGCTTCTGACTGGGTGATACAAAGACTGGATGGATTTCTTCCTCATGCTTGTCAGAAAAAAAGAAAAAAAGAAATATATATAAATAATGTGTGAGATTTGAAGGGTTACAGGTCTCGGCCTGGTCATGTTGTGTTTTTATGAGAAGTGGGTGAAAGAGAGCGAAAGAGAGAAGAGACGAGCTGGAAGACGGAGCGTGGGCTGCCTGAGGCGAAGCATGTGAGAGTCACCAGCGGAGACGGAGACAACAGTTGTGTGTCTGTGTGTTTGTACAGCATGTGTGTGTGTGTGTGTGTGTGTGTGTGTTACCTGAGGCCAAGCCGGTTAACGTCACCACCAGCCACCCAGACCAGGCATCGTACAGGCTCTTTGTGAATTCCCATGCCGACTCCTTTTTCTTAGCATTTATCTGAAAACACACGAGGAAAAAATATTATAAGGTTGAGTTTCTTTTTCTGGCGATGATTCAAGTAAGTCAAAGGTTTGTAGCTGCTACACTAAGTCCTTCAGAGATCTGCTCGTGTGGCACGGTTTCAACTGTTGCTTCAATAAAATGTTGATTACACTGTTTGCTTTGCTTTTGTACGGACGGCAGCTAAGAACGGGTTATAAAAACAATGTTTGTCCAGGTATTCAAACATTATTCAAATTCCCAGAGTTATCGTTTCCAGGAGCGCTCATTGCACTAAAATTCATTGAGTAAATGTTTGGATAGAGGTGTTGACCGAGACAGGTGAATCAGTGAGGCGCAGGTGTGGTGCAGGAAGCCGGTAGTTTATTGTGTGTCACCTTTCATGTGTTTCATTCATGATCAAATTCCTACACTGATTAACACACGACTACATTTTATTCTACGGATCGCTGCCTGTTCTTCGTGTAATTATTTGAGCAGCATTGCACAACATGTGTTACAAGATACTGGAAATACTCTACTGACAAATAGAAGGCAGTGCAGTGCAAGATGTGTGACCTTAAAGGGATACTTCAACATTTTGGCAAATTGGCCCATTGCCATAATCCCTATAGTTTTAGCAGTAGGTTCGTTACCTTTAATTGTCGGTGCAAGCTATTTTTAGAACGGCGGAGCAGAGCTGTGAGCTGCTCAGAGCTGTGAGCTGCTCAGAGCTACGCTACGGAGGCTCATGGGATTTCCTGGTTTCCCTCATCGAACTCATCAATACACAATCCAACAACTCCAAAACGCTCTGTTGGACAAGTTGTGACCTGCACATTCACCAACGTTACCAGACAGAGTTGTTTTTGAGGTAAATGCAGAGACTGCTTGATCAAAAACTGCCCCCGACGGGAACGCACATCAGCGGTTTTGCATGAATTTACCCGACTGGAAACACTGACTGTTTATCTTTTCTGACAGTAAAATCATATGTATGCATAGATACAGTTTGTGAGTAATCCAGTACTCATTCATAAGTTAACAAGAGTACTTGAATATCGAAATGACTGAAATTCGTTCTTCATTTCTACCATTAAAAGACACAAATCAATCTTTCTGTCGGTACTCTGAGCTTCTTCTATCAGCTGTGAAGCCACAGAGGCTGAAACTTGCTGATCTAACAGACTTGGTTCTTCTTTTCTGGGACCCAAACAAACTGTTGCTGCAGGAAACGTGCGACATTTCACTTCCCATGCTATGGAGAACTTTTCGCTGACGCCAGCTGATGTGACAGCTTTATGACCTGGAAACAAGCCAGGCCACATAAATACCTCTGATGTTTAGTCACAAGACAACTCTGACATCTTTCAAACAAAGTGTGTCTTGTGTCCCCTGTCTGATTGGACAGTAGCGGTGCCAAAAATAATGGTTTCAAAGATGCATCGAGATCCTTAATGGGACAATTCTGAATCGATGCAGTTTTGTCACATAATTGATTTTCAAATTCAAATAATTCATTTAAGTGTGAAGACAGTGATTTATTTTATATTAAAGCATAATGCCAAGATTTATGTTTTGTTTTTGAGAAATGAACAAGTGCACCTTTAAGTACGCTTTTCTTTTTCTTTGTGTGTTCAGATTCCAAGGAATCTGCTGTATTGTGGAAACGCATTTAAATTATATTTTCTATTTTATTTTATGTAATAAAAAGTTGTATCTTATTTATCAGACTATTTTTGTCAAATAATGAAAAAGCCATATGTGGCAATGCACACCACTATTGGACAGGTGTGTGAAAGTATAAAACAGTCTATGACGGCCAATCAGAACGGGGCTCCTCACCTTCCTGTGTCTCTCGCGGTCCTTGCACTTTTCGCGGACCCAGTCGATGGTGTGGAAGTCGTCGTAGGTCCCCACACCAGGTATGGGCTCCTCTAGGAAGTCCAACAGGTGTGTGGTGCTGCTGGGAGCCCCGCCCCCGTTAGACATGGCGTAGTTAGACCCTGAGGAGGAGAAACACACAGAAAGCCTTAAATCAATATCATAGAATATGGTTAAGCATATACAAGAGGGATATATACAAGAAGTTAAGTAGTAGAAGTCCAAAAAGGCTAAATATAAAGATGTGATGTCGTTGTTTTGGCCGTGCTGCTCTGCTCCGCTGTTACAAATGATCCTGAGAAACAAAAAGATCCATCACTGCTCTGCCTCCTGCTGCTGGCTGCACATCGAGCTACATCGTCCCCATCAGAAACACTGCAGAGCCTCACCGCACATTCACCACGGAGATCTAACGAAAACCCCCAACCCTTCAGAAACAACAACACAGCCACGCTGACAGAAACCTGCGAGGCCTCTAGTCCGTCATCTCATCTGGAACGAAAAAAATAAAATAAAGTGCCACGGCAGAGGAGGTTTTATGTGAACTGCTGACACATCTGAATGAGCAAACTGTGCTGGAACACCTGGAGGAAATTCACATTTTGCTCTCCCTGCTGGTCTGAGATGCAGCTCGCTGTGTGTGGGAGGATGTCTCCATCTACGCAGATCATATTTTATATTGTGTATTTTGAAAACCCAGCAATCGTCCGCTTCTACTAGGGCTGGGTTTAAAATTGTGATTTTCGGATTCATATTGTTCTTCATTAAAAAGATCCGATAGCACTGCACTGCTGCACAAACCATGTTTCCATCCACTTGTCGATCGAATTATCTGAAGATCGATAAAAATATTAATGCGAATAATGCCGGTTCAAGTGTGTTTTCCATATAAGACCGTTAAATCGAATAAAAAGCCGCGTGCAATGTCACGTCATATGCTGACGCGATCATATTGGTGTATTGGATTGTTTTCTTGCAATTTACTTCTGGAGTGGGTCATGTTAAAGGGATATTTCAACATTTTTGGCAAACTGGCCAATTGCCTTAATCCCTATAGTTTTAGCAGTAGGTTCGTTACCTTTAATTGTCAGTGCAATCTGTTTTTAGAATGGCGGAGCAGAGCCACGAGCTGCTCAGAGCTATTCTACGGAGGCTCATGAATGTTGAACTATCCCTTTAAATAAATGTGCATCAATGTAACTGCTTTTCAGTCAATTTAATGTAAACATGAATATTTTTAATAAAACACCAGGTTAGAGAGTTCCATCTTTGTACAATTTGCAACAATAGTTTTGTGGAAATCTCTTTCATAACCAAGCAAATTGGTAATAAAACTGAAATCTCTCTAAATTAATCAATATCGAATCAGGACCTAGTGAATCGGAATCAAATCAATTCAGTAAATCAGTAGTGATACCCAGCCCTAGCTTCTACTAGATGCTCTCTGTGCACAAACCAGACCCGTTACATCTCGAAAACGAGGTAAACGACATTTTAATTCTATTTAAACCCTTTAGCAGAGGCCTTGATGTGGCTTTCTCTTGGAGCCACATCTTGGATGTCTGGCGGTCTCATTAGTGCTGGTCTAATTGTGTTGGCTGAGGACAACAGGATTGCTTATAGGCTCTGACACAACCATGTATACAGTCAGTTCTCAATGACTTCAACATGACTGGGATTAGTGACACCACTTATCAACAATTAAACATGAGAAAAGACAAAGCAAAACAGAGTCAACATTGTCCGATGCCTTTAAATAGATGGGGACAGTGACTTTGCCGATAACAAAGACGGGGCTTATCAACATCGTTCATTACGTCTGATGTGTTCTGGCTGGATGCACAGATTCAATATGGCTGAATCACATCTGCACACACACACACACACACACACACACACACACACACACACACACACACACACACACACACACACACACACACAGAGCGGGAAAAAGCAGCCTAGAGGTTTATTCTCTCTGAGTCTTATCTGGAAAAAACATCACAAGAGTTACATGGCTGTTATGTGGTAGTCGGCTGATGTGGCTGCATGACAAGGAAAATTACTTACATGCAGTGATACGCTGTACTTCTCAACAATAAGATAAACGTTTAAGTATGATGGGCCATTTCATAAGCTTTAAAATGCACTGTCACATGTTTAATCTGGCACAGAGTGCGTTTGATAGATTAGGGAGAACCCGTCGATGGACATGTCGTGAAATTGTCCGAGAGGCCGAGGCTCAGCTTCCTACGCGCGATGACAAATATGTGCGACGTCTTCATCTGCAACACAAAAGCGGCACTGTGTGTGAGACGATGACAAAAGGGGAGACACAGAGCAACAGTTGTAGCTTCTGTTCAAGCGTTCAAGGGGGCAAAGAGGAAAATATTTGCTGCTCGCTTCAAATACTGACACAACTCTCAAGTGCAGCTTGTTTGTCTTGTCTCTGTACTGTACATTCACCAATATCATAGTCATCGAAACGCAGGTGTTATGTGCGGGGCTTCCCCCCAAATAGTCCACCAAGCGCTAGTCGACCAAGAACTCATTAGTTGACCTAAATTTCATTGGTTGATTGGTCGCAGAAAAAAAAACCACAGCAACAACAACATTTGGAGCCGTGTCTTGTCAAAATTAAGTCAAAATCTATATGACTGAACTGTGTATGAAAGGTTAGAAGGCTTTTAATTTGAAGGGCCAGTTACAGGAAGTCCTGACACTCACTCAGTCAGTTTTTTTGTTGTTGTTTTATTTACACGGCAGGTCCCTGCAATATTGCGATTGTTATACAGTTAACTACTGTATTACTATCATGTCAGGCAAGAAATCTAAAATCTGGGATCATTTTGAGATGTATTTCTCTGTAATGTAGCAAACTGTTTACTTAACAATATTGCATACAATAATATTGCAAACAATATTACTTAACCTTCTATCTCAGCCCTGGAATTCAAACTGTCTTGTTCTCCAATGTATATCATTATCTGCGACGATTAGTCGACTAATGGCCCTAAGTGACGACAACTGGTCGCCCAAGAAAATCTTTCGTCGGGGGCAGGCCTAGTAATGTGTGTGTTTGTTAATGTTGATAACAGCAGTGCTAAATCAAGCCGCAGACACCAAGTACGTAAAGTGAAGACAATTATGAAGAACCAAAAGTGAGACTCCCATCTTTACATCAGAAATAAACATGTTCACGGCCTGGTAGTGGTACTATGGCTGGCAAACTTCCCCCTTCACTACAGCTGTGCAGGGAATCCCTCCTCTTCGCCCATGTTGGGATTATAAGGACTTCAATGGTGCTGCCAAGACGGCATCAGCAGAGCAGCCCACTCTGAGCTTCACATCCACTCTTCAAAAATGTCACCGAGGCTACAACGTCCATCTTTATTGACACGCTATGGTAAAATTACAGTCAGGGACGACTTCTATGAATTCGAGTCCAAGTGAAAAAGCATCTCAGCTTAGTTTATGAAATTTGGCTCATTTGGTCCCTATACTGAGAAAGTAGCACAGAGCAAGAGAAATAACCATCTTATAGAGTAAATTAACATCAAAACAAGTAGCCTAGTGCTTTACCAACGATTTTCTGATTGATTGGCACAGTAACGCTGGACATTGTCCAGGTTTTCGATGCCTGAATCAGAGATACTAGTTTTTGGATCCTCAAGTAACTCGTTCTTTTTTCCTCAGACTTCGTAGCGTTGAGATGAGGCCACGTGTTGACAATCCATCCACATGTTTATTAGCCTCCTTGAATGTAGATCATTTTCTATATGTTGGGATCTGTGATGATCCAAAACAAAGGTGCCTCAGCATTGTTTACGACTATGCGCATAAGTCCACCATACATTTTTCCTTCATGTTTTTTTTCTTTTTTTTTAATCCTCTGAGGATAACTACAGCAGGATACCATCAAACAATATCTCGTTTACGGCCATTAACCCTTTAAAGTCAACATTAACATAAAAAAATCCCAGACATGGTTCGACCTAAGGCTATAAAACAGATGGTAAGGTGGAATTGAGACATCTGAAAGTCCATAAGGAGTGTAAATTAGAAGCTGCTTTGTATCAACCCATATACATCTCAATTTAGAATAAAGCCTTTACACGCTTGCAAAAATGTCCTCCTCTGTAACTGAGACATGAGCGGAGGATAAAAAACCCGCTTCCCAAAGACGTCTCGCATTATGAATGTGGGCCATGACAGCGGCTTTGAAAGCTCGGCTTATTAGCTCATATCGCTGCCTTTGATGTTTGCTGGGACGTAAGAGAGGAGAAAATGAGACGAAAACCCTTTGGTGGGAATTTCTGTAAGAAGCAAGAGACAAGTCGGGTGCAGTTTTCATCTGACCAGCCGATACATGTCCTGCCCAGGTCGGAGGAAGGAAACAGAGTAAAAGCTATGACGGCGGTGACTGTTGTTGTTGTGGAGTCAGCAGCAGTGAGGGACTGAGGCTTGGCAGCGAGACTGATACTATCTGTCTCCATTTTGATTTCAGTGATGGCTAAGGTCTGGATGTTTGGGACGCACAGGTTTGGGATGATGACGATGATGATGACTCAGTTGTTGACTCAATAACAATAGGGGTCTGATATGGAAGTCTAGGTTTTTGCAAAGCAGCTGAGGTACATTTATCTGGACCAATCAGAAAACAACTATAAAAACAATCATGAGTAGTAGTAGAGACTTTGTAACTCCATCTGATCTAAAAAAAAAAAAAAAAAGAAGCTTTGACCTTCACCAATTATTCCACATCCCAAACCAGGACTTGACTAAAAACCAGGATACATGTGAACATACTCATGGTTGCATAATTTCCTATTTTGCCAGAACTTTTATTCCATGTTGGACAATTATCTGTGGGCTGTTGACTTTAGATTGTAATGTGAGAGGCTCCCATTTATTTTTAATGCTGACCAAGCGAGCAATTATACAAGCTGTCAGGGGCTAATGTGGTGCAAATACAGCATCCTGGGTGACTGTCAGTTTACTGCTGGGGGGAAATGTTACGTAGTTTTCTATAGTAACTTCTGTCACTGGTGATAAATAGATTGTGTTGTTGATTCTGATATATGGGATAACTGAATTATTTCAACAGCATTGTTGAGTCCAAGTTTCCTTATTGGACTCAAGTCGGTGAGGGTTTTTCTCCTCGTAAGATTTCTTTCAGCGTTCAGAGCAGGATGTAAAAGTAAAACTTCTCTTCTGTCAGAGAAGCATTGCCATAATAAATCTTCTGTGAAGGGACCGGACACTGTGTTCCTGTCACCATACCTTGGGTTTCTGAGCACAGAGCCAGAATGTTTCCTGAACAAACACAGGGATGTGAGCTGAAGACACTGCATCTTATATTGATTTTTTTTAATAAGCCTTAGGTTGTGATGATAATGACTTTGAACTAGATCTCGGAGTGTGTGTCCTGGTGTGCATGGGCCACAAACGTGCAATAAAGATTTCATTCATTCAGAAATTCCTGCATACATGTTGACGAGCAACTGTGCATCTACAACCGACAAGATGGAAATGTTATCTTAACCTGATTTTGGCCAGTTATTTGTAATAAATACATGAATTAGCAAAAGAAATGTGGAAGAGAGTCAGAAAATAATAAATATACACCGATCCATTGATTTGAAATAAGACAAAAC
Organism: Trachurus trachurus; assembly: GCF_905171665.1. NCBI lineage: Eukaryota > Metazoa > Chordata > Actinopteri > Carangiformes > Carangidae > Trachurus > Trachurus trachurus. The sequence continues at coordinate 15,800,315 of NC_139909.1, read as the reverse complement.
ATGACATGACTTCAGAGGAAAAGCAAGAAAACTACTAAACATACAGTCGCAGCAGATATGCTGACAGAAACACAAACACATTTACTGCAATATCCGCTCAGCAAAGACGAATCTTTGTGGTTTACTAAATGCTTTATAGTACATGCTGCCCCTGAAAAGAGGGAAGGGAGGAATTTCAGCATTTCCAAAGAGGAAACTGAGGATTTGTCTGATGAGAAAGCAGACGGGCCTGTTGTCAGTGATGCCGCACTGTTGAGGCCCGTCAGCCGAGGCAGCAGCACGGAGCCGAGCGAGGCTGATGCCATGGAAAACAGACACCGAAGGCGAGTGCATGCGAGCACGTCGCCAGTGTCGCACACCCCATGGTTCAGCAAGCATGCAGACAGAAGATACACAAACATAAACACATAGAAAAATAAGGCTTTTCTACTTGTGTGCGTTATCACAGTGACAGTGCTGTTCTTGTTCAGCCGACATCAGAGGCAAAAAGCCACGTCAGTGCGCACGCAGGCAGACAAGCTGTCAATAATACCACTTCTCTAAATGAACAACCAACAAAGCTGTGAAGCAACCGCCGCTCGCCAGTCGTGTGTTCAAAGCTTTCTGGCTGCGACAGGCTTGAAAAAAAAGAAACCCAGGTTTACACCGGCCCTCTAACGAGAAGGACCACTAGCTGCATTCCCGTGTCTTAGGCCTACTATACTACTGTTAAGTAAATCAGATCAGGGAGGTTTAGAGGCAGCTGGCTGGGACGCTGTGGGTCAGCGGGGTTGGAATAGGGTTAGTCTGCTCAGCCGTCATGTGATCGGCCTCATGGACTGACCCTCACAACCTGCTTGTGGCCTGGGAGAGGCCTGTTGTTGACCGACGCCAGGCTGATGATGGGCAGACTGGAGGAATCCCCCGCTAATGGATCAACAGAACACAGTCTGAACAGCCCGAGGACTCACACAGGACCCGTTTACACAACTTCCCCCTGTGTGTTTACATACAGTTAGACAGGCTGGTTTTATGAGTTGAGACAAGGCCACGGCGTTTAAGGTGATTGACCTCAGAGAGATCGACCCATTACACCAAAAGATACAGAGGAAATAAAGCCATACGTGTAGAGAGGCTGAAGCTGTGGACGTAGGCAGCGGAGGATGTGTCCTAAACTCACTAGGGGCCTTTTGTCTCTGCTCACTCACCGTTACAAAAAAAAAAAAAAACCTAACAAGGCCTGGAGGAACCAAGAGTACACAATTGAACGGAAAACTCCCCGAAGAAGGGGCCGCACCGGAATAACAAACAAGCACTGACAATTTTGTTGTTGTTGTACAAGAAGCGGTAATTTGTGTGTGCGACATAGAGGCTGATGGATGTGATGAATCTGGCCAACAGGTGTCCTCACACTGCAGGTAGGTTGCTTTGACAACAACACACACACAGCCTACCATCCCTGAGCATCCACAGCTTGTGTGTGCATGTGTGTATGTGTGAGGATATTAAAATGGATGCCCATGATGATGGTCTCTTTAGTTGCTGCTGCTGCTGCTGCTTAAAGGCCCAAGCACGAGCCTCCACATACTCAGCCTTTATCTCTGCTTTATGTGCTCACAGTCACACACTCACATACACACACACACTGCTGGTTAATCATCAATAGAGGTAAATGGTGGTGAAACTAGCTGCACTGTTAGCCGATGTCATTTATAGCTATGGCAGCTCTTAATCCATTATACTCCCGTGCCTCACACCGACCACAGAGGAGGAAGCGTCCGGGCAACCTGCTCCTGTCTGCCCGCCATATGGTCACACGGACCCGCTGTGCGAGGAGGAGGAGGAGGAGGAGGAGGAGGAGGAGGTGGAGGAGGAAGAGGAGGAGGGCGGCCTCTGTCATCATGAGGTGGGAAAGGGGGAGAAACAGAAAGAGAAGAAGGAGACGGGGATGTGGCGTACCTTTTTTAGGGATCTCCTGCAGGGGGATGGTGTCCCCTCCCCCGTCGTAGGGCAGATAGGGGTCGGCCGCCGCGTCCTCCTCCTCCATGTTGACACGGAGCTAACAGCTAAAGCTAAAACTAGGGCTTCACTACGCACTGCTCGCCGAGTGTGTGTCTGTCGCTGCTGCCATGTTTACCAGAGGAAGACAAGCGGGGCTGTGTGAGTGAGAGAGAGAGAGAGCGAGAGCGAGTGCGAGTGTGTGTGAGAAAGAGAAAGAGTGTGTGTGTATGTGTTTGTGTGAGTGCACAGTCCGCTCTGCCTCCCCCCCCCTCCCTCCCGTTTTCTTTCTCGCTCCCTCTCCTCCACTGCAGCAGCTGACTGCTAGAGCTGCTGATGTCATCACACACACACACACACACCGGGAAAGGCGATCACACCAGGCCGGTCAGTCAGCCCTGCCTGCTCGGTTGCTAGGGGAGATCAGTGAGCCCTGCCTGTCTGTATGGAACAGACCAAGGCGCCGGGTCACAGGGTGTGTGTGTGTTTGGAAGGGAGGTGAGTTCTAGAATGGAATGTTCCATTGTGAGTACAGGGGAGTTACAGTTCAAATAGATCAGTTTGTTTTAATAATAATGATAATAACTTCAATTTATATAGCGCCTTTCAAGACACCCAAGGTCGCTTTACAGTGAAAAATATATAAATAAATAAATTAAGTTAAAAAAAAAAATTGTTAATAAATGTTTTAAAAGGTTAGCATTAGCCTAGTGGAAGGCTACATTATAAAAGAGCAGTTAAACTAGTTGGCGTCATTTGGCAACAGTTTCAAAGTAAATTTAAAACAATAAATTTATTTTTTTGATTTTTTTCCCCAGGCTCTTAATTGTAAATGTTTATTTTTTTTCTCATGTATGACACTGATTCAATTTATATTGAATTTTGTTGGTTGGTTTAGACCGGGCATGGGCAAACTAAGGCCTGTTTGGGCTTTTTAATTCGACCCATAAAAGTTATAGCAAAGACCACAAACTTTAATGCACTGGCAAAAGAGAGTGGACAATAACACTGCTCCCACTGAAACGTTTTTCTTTGACTTTCGGGTAATTTCTTTTTACTTTTACATGTCATGTATCTTAGTTCACACAAATCCTCTCCATCCATCTGGTACTGGCCCAGCCCAGCCATTAAAATTTAAAACTCATTGTGGCCCCCCGAGCCAAAAAGTTTGCCCGCCCCTGGTTTAGACACTCCTTACAGAGGAGATATTTATTGCCCTCTTGTAAATCAAGCAACTTGTGCCATCATTCATTTAATAAAATAAATACTGTATATGTATATGTAGTGTAAATATAAATCAATTTAACAACGGTCAACTGAGACAACCATGTTGATGATTATCTATCCCAGCATAAACAAACTTGACAAATGTTAGCGTTAGCTTTCTTTCACTGCAACAAAGTGCATTATTTGAGGATTTTTTTTTTTTTTAAGTAATAGTTCATAATGAATAAATATTAGTGTTTTCAGTGTTGACGGGTGATTTTCCCACGACACAGAAGAATCAGATGATGCTTCTGGCAGGACACTGAGTCAGACCACATGCTAATAATCATTTTGACTATGTTGCCTTCAGCTATGGAAACTTCAAAACAAAATTAAGAAAAGCAATTATTAGTTCCATGTAACGCACCAAACCCCAGACACTGGATCGGCTCATGTTACTAATATTAGCCAGATGTGATCTATCCATATTAAATACAGTTTCTTTGTCGGTGTCCTTCTAAAATGACATTCAGTAAGTCATTACTGACTCAGTTATTTTATTGCCATAGTAACCCATGGCCTGATTTGACCTTACAGCAACGCCTGAGTTCATTTGGATTAAAATAATCTCAATGCAATGAGGTGTAAAGGTTTTAGAAGGAGAAAGCAGTGTTGGTACATGAATAATTGGCACCAGAAGAAACTCTTAAAATTGAGGTAGTGGAAGTGGCATCAGAAAGGAAACATTCATATCTGCACATCTGTAGTTGCAGCCCTGAGAGATGAACGATGAAACCGTCCTGCAGCAGTATTTGTCCAATTCAACCCAACATCACTTCAAAATGAAAAGAAAGGAAGCTTTGTGACTGCACAATACATGCTCATGAGAGTTATTAGCTTATTTTCCTTGTTGACTTTGGTTATTTTTGAATAACTTCCATTGCAGCTGCAGCAGTGTGCAAAGAGAAAAAAATGAACTGCAGCAAAAAAAGAAAAAAAAGAAAAGTGGTTACACTGTCGGAAACACAGCAGTTACTCAATCTTCCTCTCTGGTGTTGACTCTTCTGGGAGGATATGAAACCACAACATGTGAGATATCATCTGGACATCTCAGAAGCATTATGTGGCAGCTTGTGCAAGAAGACAGACTCCACCGGCTTCTTACAGAGAGACACCTCCTGGTTTCCATCACTCTAACACAGTCACTGTGTTTCAAGGCAGACGCTGTTTTGTAAACTTGTGTGATGATCATGTGTTGATATTATTATATGAAACAATGAAACTAAGTCGTGTCCTCCTACATCCTTTGCAGTTCCCAGGCTTTAACACTGCCATCCTGACATATGTGCACATTGTAATTATGATCTAAACAGTCCGTCATATCACTACATCTACACCTTTCTTACCTTTTTTTTTTAACCAGGGCTCCTGTTGCTAGGCAGTCGCACAGGTGATGTCAGCCATAGTCTATTATCACCCTCCTCAACAAGTCCCGTCAGGACGTAAAAGAACAACAAAACCTCCAAATCCAAGACTGAAACTGTTTCTGTAATCCAGCAAGTCAAAAAGAGACCAGACTTAAATCCGTGTCAGTTCAAGAGCCAAAGTTTTCCCAAAGAAAAAAAAGTTTCGGCAAAAAAAAAAAAGGAATCTCCATGGGGGCTCATAGTGATCCAGCCTCCTGCTCACACTGCAGACTTGGCTGAGAGACGAGGAGGAGGAGAAGGAGGAGGAGGAGGAAGGCTTTACAAGCTTTTCCTGTGAACCCACCCCTCACCATTACGTAAAAATAGCGCGCACACACACACACACACACACACAGACAGAGAAAGAGGCAGCGCAACAACTTCAAGGCGGGACGTTCATCTCATTCAGATCATCAGATTTCCTGAAACACAAGCTCAGTCACACGGACAAACTGGTTCGCAGGAATGTAAAGCACACACGTTGTCTGGGTGTCACACACAAATCAAGACCGGCGACTCACAACACAAACGTTCAAACAAACCTCCATGCACTCGCTCTACATGTGTGTGTGTGTGTGTGTGTGTGTGTGTGTGTGTGTGTGTGTGTGTGTGTGTGTGTGTGTGTGTGTGTGTGTGTTGGTGTGTGTGCAGGAGCAATGACAGTGTAAAGTGTTGGTGGTTAGAGTTACTCTGTACTTTCTCCTTCTGTGGTTAACTGGCCCACAGGTCCAGTTTCACAGTAAAAGAACAAGAGGAGACGGTGACATGTGAGCCACTCCTCGGCCTCGTACATAAACACACATACAGTAAACACAAGCTCGGTTAATACAGTGATTCAGCAAAAAATTTTATAACTCAAACACTGGAGGGAAAACACCAAATCATTGGCTACAGATTAATCCTCAAGACTCCAGAGTTTCCAGCTCCAACATGTAGAAATTCATCAGGCAACTTGAAGCAACTGGTGGTTCAAGTTTTAAATGTGAATATTTAAGTAGTATATATGTTTTATACTGTATATACAGTATATGTACGGATATTTATGTAGTATATATGTTGTATATATTTGTATGTATGTTGTATATATGTATAATTATATGGATATTTATGTAGTATATATATAAACCACGATAAGTTAGAAAGGTGTGGGAAATTTTTTTTTTTAAGTGCATAATTCTTCCTACTCTTTTTTCAAACTTGTGTGTATATTGAGTTGATACTAAAATGAAAATAAAATTCATTCATTCAATGTTTTTTTTTTTTACATGTGCTGCTGTGTTTATTCTAAGCCCTGTCAACGAACCAAAAACACTTAACTGAATCAAATAAAGGGGCAGTTCATCTTAATTATCCAATTCAGACAGTCAGGAAATAACCTCTCTGTTCAGCCAACATTTAAAACAAGAGTTTATACAGGACAGAGGGTTTTTTTTCTTTTTTAATCCCTTGTATAAACACACTGGTGGTTTGCCAACCTCAGTGCTTGTTCTGTGTTCAAAGAGAGACACCAAATCAAACACACGACGACACGGGAACGTTTCCATGTGGAAGCGCAGGCAGCGGTCAAACACAACAAGCCGACGACACGTCCGACACAACGCTGAGTGGACGTGAGCTGGAGAAAATGGAGGGAACGAGAGAGGGTTCAGCACATGGACTCAAAACAACAACAACAAGACAGAGAGAGAGGATGCAGCAGATCAGATGGTGAACGGCGACACCAGATCTACCAGTCAGGCTGCCACGAGCTGCTGAATGAATGAGAAACACGGCGCTGGGATGGCAGGTATGACGCAGCCAAACAAGGAGATGCGTCGCGTGGTGGTGGCACAGATCACAGGAAGTGAGGTAATGGTCTGACTTTACAAAACTCAGCATTAAAAAACACCCACGCTGCTTTCAAAGTGCATCGTAAATCAGTGTTTTATTTAATAAGCTAAAACCACTCCAGTCTCACTTGCACGCCACGCTCAGCTCCACCTTAAAACTCTAAAAGCTATATTTAGCCCAGAAGATGACGCACTACTGAGGCTCGGCCATGTGTGTCTGTATTGTTACTACCACTCATCCTTGATTGCTACCTGACAGGAAAATCCACACGAGACAGAGAGGAGGAGGTGCAAAGTGTAAAAAAAAAAGAAAAAAGAAAAAGAAAACACAGCTCACACAGAAGATGTAGGGAAAACCAGGAAGGAGACAGGAAGCAAGAACATTAAAGAGGTGAAGGGGTCAAGATGGTGGATAGAACAAACAGGAAGGAGGAGCAGGCAAAACTGTGAAACTTTGTAAAGTAACGATTGGCACAAGATGGAGACAAGACAAAGAACGACTGAGGAGGAAATAAACAGCTGCAAGAGCCTTTAAGATGGTTATAAAGCTACGTATTCACTGATATTTAAATGGAAAGTACAAAGAGAGACTCATAAAGACATCACTGATAATTATTAATAAATAAGCCTAGTTATAAGATCTATAAATAAAAAAGTAAGTAGCTCTATTGATGCCTGTATTCATTGTTACATTTTTTTAATAAATGTATCTGAATTCACAACTTTCAACAGCTCAACTTCTGACTTAAGCTCATATTGGGATATTGATTTCAAGTTATTGATTTCCTGAGCCAATTTCATGTGTCAAACATCTGTCCATGTTTGTAATAAACATGGTAAGATCAATGTTGTGCACGTTACTTTTAAAAAGTGATTAGTTCAAGTTAATAGTCGTACTTTCCCCAAAAACTAACAGAGCTAGGAACTGAATTACTACATAATAAAAGTAACTAATTAATTACCAGGAAAAGTAACTATTGCTTTGTATAGCGGCTGGCTATATAATGTACACTTGGTGTATTATTTTGTGACGGGACTTCTTGAGTCAAGTTACGGCGAGTAACGGCGCATTTTATTGTCAGTAACGCTAACGCCATTAAAATGGGGGAAGCGAACTTTTTTGATTACTCTAAAAAAATAAAAAATAAAAAATGCTAAAAAATAGCGCTGTTAGTTACGCCGTTATTCCCATCACTGGGTACGACACAGCAGAAAGCTCTGAAAAAGGTAGTAAGTTGTTATTAAGCTGGGTTGTGATTGACAGAGCCAGCTCTATACACTGCATGAAGACAGTGAGATGTGGTTGAAACCTCTAAAAATGTTTTTTTTTTGGATTGAAATGTGTCAAATATTTTCACGAGCAGGAACCAAATTAGCAACTGTGTCTCTCTGTTAGAACTTAAATATATAATATATAGTATATAGTTTATAACCATCCGTGAGGCTCAGCGGGGGACACAACACAGGAGCGGGACGATCATGTTGAACGATGCTGGGTTGGTGGTAGCAGGTCTGAGGTCTGTGTGAGTGACGACAGGGCGGCATGTGGAGCAGCTGATGGGTGTGGATGGATGGAGATGAGGACGAGGACGAGGAAGCAGGAACCAGAAGGTGATCTGGGTTTTTTTGGGGATTTTGAAGCAGCAGCAGCGGCAGCAGCAGCAACAGAAAGATCAAGGCGTGATGGGAGGCTCAGCCAGATTTCAAGCATCTGATTGGACAGTGAGGGCTGAAGCCAGGTGGGTGGGTGGGTGGGTCGTCAAGGTAGGTAGGGACTGTAGGTGTGGTAGGGATCCCCCGTTCTCCCTACCTGGGGAGGCAGCGTCTCCGTCCAGCAGGTTGTCGTCCTCAGTGGTGTGGAAGTCCATGATGACGCCGGCTCCATCCAGCAGCTCCTCGTCGCTGCTGGCGCTGGCGATGCTGTTGTAGCTGTTCCTGCAGTAGCCTCTGTGGTACAGCTGCTCCGACTCCATTTAGCAACACGCCGGTGCCCTGGATGATAAGTAAGGGAGGGAGGGAGGAGGAGGAGGGAGGAGGAGGAGGAGGAGGAGGAGGAGGGGAGTGGTGGAGATACACACACCGTGTTGTGAGGAGGAGGCTGGATTATAAAGTATACAGAGATGAGGAGGGAGGAGGGAGGTTAACATGCAGAACGACTGACTGACATACAGACAGGAAACAGCAAAGACACATGGACACAGTGTGGCTGTGATGGATGAGGTCATCAATCATCACACACATACAGATACACACCGGCAATAATCAACTTTATCAATAGTTAATCAATCAGAGCTACATCTCAACCAGCCGACTTTAGTATAAACAACAACGATCAGTTTGTTGTTACGGTGAAAACGTGAAAAAACAAAATCCTTTCCACATAGTTTCCGACTTTTTATGTGCAAGTTGTTTTTTTTGGTTTATACCAATACATTTATAACAACACACACACAGATACTGCAGCGTCGACATTTCCCAGCTGTGGTTAACTTTGAAGAGCCATTATGGGCTGTTGAAGGAAAAGATGTATGATGTCAATGTCAATGTCAACTTCATTTATAGGCCTATAGCACATTTCATATGAGTCGACGAGCATAAACTCAATGTGCTTCAGGATAAAAGCAAGATGGCAATACATGTAAAGTGCATATTAAAACAAAAAAGAAAAAGAAAAAATTAAATTAAAAGCTTGTGAGAATAGATATACTTTTATTTTACGTTTAAAAGGAAGATATTCAACAGGCAAAGAGTTTCACAGAGTCGGACCACAATAAAAACTAAAAGCACCCTGAGCTGATTTTGAACAGTGTGGTTTGATGTACGATGATGATGATGATGATTGTCCAAAGTGAACTCCAGAGCCCCAACCCTCTACACCAGCAGCAAAGATGATTGATTGATTAATAACAGATATGAACAAACTACATCTGAACTTTGATTGCAGACGCTGGACGATCGATGAGTCCAGTCGTAAATGGTTATTTTTCCACACTGGCTCTGTAGCTTAGTCACATCTGACAAAAAGTCGATAGCACAGCCTCCGTCCTTTCATTCTTACATCCTCAGCTCTATTATTTGTGCAGTTATTATTTACAAAAAATGACATCCTGAGGGCTTTGGCACCAATTTCACATTAAAGAGAGATCGTGCAGAGTTGATATACTTCCAATAGATCATTATGTCTTTAAGCCACGTGTGCAATGTAACGTCTCTGCAGGCGAGAATTTAATTCGACACATACTGAGAGCGACGTTTACAATTATGAATTAATAATACCTGGGTTTAAATTGAGCTTCACTCATTTCTTTCTTTCAAGGAGACAGCAGGGAAATTAATCAGAAATTAAATGTAGCAGTGAAAATGAATCACGGCTCTTGTGGTATTCATCGAACAAATGTTAGTTTTTTTTAATTCAAATCACATAAACCCCACTTGATGGAGGGTTCGTAAGAGCCGTAAAAGTTGCATTTTAGTTTGGACAAGGGGTTCCTCCTACTCCCATTCGAGCATCTTAAGACTGTTGATGAATATAGCTTATGAATTTTATTTATTTTCTATATCTATCTATTTGTTTTTGTTGTTTTTTTTTTACAGTATTTTGTGTTTTTTTGTTGTTGTTTGCCTTGTCTTTTTCTTTTTTACATTCCCTTACATGTTGGAAATAAAGGCTTAAATTACATTTTAATCATTCAAACACAATAAAATATTAGCATAGCAATAGCATCTTATTCAAATATGTCTGATTACTAACATTTTAAAGGAGATATTTACTGGGCAGTGAGGACATGACGAACAAAAACCATTTCTCTTCACAGCGGTCGTGTATTTATAGACCGGGGGATTAAAGCGACACATGCACATCCTCTATGATGATGATGATGATGATGATGCTGGACCACAGAGAGCGAAGCAGCAGCCATCACCCGCTCTCAAACTGCGCCACCATGTGGTAAAATAGTGTGTGTGACGGGTGTGTGAGACTCTGCTTTGACCTGACGTGACCCCGACAGGCCGAGCACAACGACCACAAGAGGAAAAACTACCGATAACCTGCAGATATTGTAGGTGGGAGTCTCGGCCTGGAGGTTGTGATGAGTCACACTGGTGTAATAAAGAAGAGAGAGAGAGGTTTTAATGTGCTGCCTGTGCCGCTGCAGACCGACTGATCTTCACTAATCCTTTACGGTCTGATAGGCGACTCCGTATTCATCTGAGCCTCTGTGTGTGTGTGAGAAACAAGGCCTCAGCTTTTAATGGACTCCTCCACATCAACCTGAGTGGATTCAATTCACCACGCCAGGGTTTTGTCTTGGTGTGTTTTCTCTGCACTTTGCTGAGAGTTTAGAAAGAAAAAATAATAACTCAGTGCAATTGGTTTAGTTTTCTCTACTTCTAGAAGAAGGAGAGGGGGAGGAAGATGGACAAGAGGAAGAAGAAGATGGAGAAGAAGGAGTAAGAGGAAAATGAGGAAGCAGAAGATGGAGAAACAGGAGGAGAGATAAAGAAGGAGGTTGAGGAGGAGGAACAGGAAGAAGATGATGAAGGACAACAACAAAGAGGAGGAAAGGAAAAAAAGGATGAGGAAAAGAGGAGTAGGAACAGGAAGAGGAAGGACAACAACAAGAAGAAGAGAGAGGAGAAAAATTAGGAGGGGGAAAGGAAGGACAATACAGGAGGGAGAATGGAGGAAGAGAAGAAAAAGAAACAATGAGGAGGATGAGGAAAAGAAGAAGAGAAATGAATTAACCTCTCACCCAGTGAATAAAAACTGTACCGGCTTCAGCCACAGAGAGTTTGTTTGTGAAGTGGCTCAGACTCACAACAAACCTACAAACCTATCGTACATCATCACCTCCAGTCTGAATCCTCTCATGTTTCAGCAGCACTGAGCAGAGTCAGAGAGACAGAGACTCATCCACCTCCATCAAATAAGTCCTGACACTGTGTTGTGACAGAGAAAGCTACAGACTGGACACGGACAAAAGCCCCGTGTGTGTGTGTGTGTGAACGCCGCTATCCTGATCCTGATCCTGATGCTCCCGGGCACAACAAAAAGAGAAACTTTTTCTCCCGTGCCAACAATCACACACCGATGGAGACAGGACGACTTCCCCTTTCATTCCCCATATCAAATCAGCGTGGCCTGGAAATTCAATTCGGCTCACACACACACACACACACACACAGCCAAACGTGGAGGTGAGCTCATCTGACACCGTCCGGTCCACTCCTGCACGAGAGTGAAATCTGAGTGTTTATTTTGCATTCAAACAAAGATCGCTGTGTGTGTGAGATTTAAAAAAAGAGAAGAGGAGTGCTGATTCATGCAGCGGGACAAATTAGAGAGAGATGATTAAAAATGCATGTTGGAGGTGTGTAATTATCTTTTCAGACTGACAGATGTGGTATCGAATGAACGGCGGAGCTTGGTCTGCTTAAATTGGATCAGTCATCTCCTTCTGTTTCTTTCTGCTGCTTGACATTCGATAGCTATAATTATAACAACGGAAATAAGAAAACAACAATCAGCCTGTTGATTATTCAGTTAGTGTTTCCTCTCAGCCAATCAGATTCAGAAATTTCATTTTTTGCAGTTTTGGAGACGTGAACACGAGGAGGAGGAGGAGGAGTAGTCTGTCTGTGTGTGACGGGTGATAACGTCCCAGAAGCTGCTGATATTACACAACTAAGGGGCCTTATCTTCCTCCTGCTGGTCACTATGGAGGTGTTGCCCAGGCGACCGTTGCTGGGATGTGATTCAGCGTTTTGCACTCCCTCCCTCCTTGAGTTAACGGACCGGCTCGCACCACCTCCTCCTCCTCCTCCTCCTCCTCCTCCTCCTCTGTAAGACCAATAAGTTGACACACATCCTTCAAAGGCGGCCAGCAGGCGGTCGATATATGGATCGCCCCCGTGTGTGTGTGTGTGTGTGTGTAGGAGAGTGTGTGTGTAGCACAACATCCGACGGCAGCGGCGCAGCAGCAGCAGCTCTAACACAACAGGGAGGATGAGCGTTCACACACACTGCGGTCACACGGTTAACGACACCCCAAACAGCGCCGAGCCGATCACAAGTATCAGCAGCAACACTGACACATTGATGAAGCTGTGAAGTCGTCCAGTGAGAGAGTAACACACACACACTCTGTTAACGGAGCAAAACAATCACTTTGTCTGTAGCTTTAGATCATTAAATACAAAAATATGAGGCAAACTTCTTAATATTATGATGTTTTAACTGAGCAACAGTTTTAAAAAAAATCCAGTGGTGTTCATTTGTAATATATGACAGAAAACAAGTCTCCAAACTAACTTGTGAATTTCTCCTCTGGAGCAGATGTTTTTAAAAGTAGCAACTGTTTCACTATGAATCAACTTGTCAAATGAATGAGATCATGTTGAAAACCAAGTATCACCACTAGTGGACGTATCTCTGTACATTTTTTAAAACCATTTTGGATCTTAATCAAACACAGCATGGCCGCAGACTACAATTGCATTTGCTGATCAAAATCAGAAAACAGAACAAAAAGAGCAAATTATTCATCATTTAAAGGTCCAGTGTGTAATAATTGACAAGGTTTATTTGCAAAATCTGAATATACTACCCATGAATATACTGTATTTGTATAAGTGTATAATCGTTATAAAATAAAATTTGTTTGGTTTTCGTAGTCATAATTATTAGCAAGGGTCTTGTCGCCATCTTGCGCCGCCATGTTTGTACGGCAGCCCAAACTGGAAAATCCAGCCAGCCAGAGAGCACGTTTCGTGAGTTTCGCATTCATAAATAAACCAACGTTAAGGCGGAAACAGCAGACATATCGTAAAATGGTTGGTAAACACGTTTTTTTGTCCTCGGAGGCCACCGTTACTTTGCCAACGGGAGGGGTGAGCGCGAACAAGCGAGAGAATCTGAACGCTAGATATCACAGTTTTACCCCCGTTTTACACACGGGACCTTTAATCATGTAAAACATCAGGTTAATGACCGGTGAATGAGTGTTAGCTCCTATGAAGGAGTGGAGGAAAATGACATAAGTATAAATCAAAAAATACAGAAATAATTATTATCTAATAAACGTGATTGATGCAGGAATTCATAAATTGAAAAACAGAATTTTTATTTATTCTATTTATGTGTACTTATGTAATCTTTTGTCAGTGATTAGCTCAAGCTCTTCATACATGTATGTGCATGGGTCTTACAGGTCTTTGTAGGCCATGTAACTAGCAAGTAGTGCTACGTATCAGTCAGTCGGTCGGAGAGCTGCTGCCTTAACGAAACACAGTCATATAAAAAACTGGCCTTGACTGAAGACAGAGGAAGTTTCCTTTCTTTTCAAAATGAAGGCTGAAAATGAATAATACATGTCCTCGGGCCTGTAGTGAAAATAAGACACACAGCCATTCAAGAAGGCCCTCAGTGTGTGTGTGTGTGTGTGTGTGTGTGTGTGTGTGCAGCATCAACGAGGCTTTGTCAGCCATCAATTTCAACACCAGTCTGGGAATATTAATCTAATTGGGACACAGCAGTTTGATTGAAATCTAAAGTATCTTAATCTAATTGTAATTGTCTGATACTGATCATTTAGACCAGGGGTGTCAAACATGCGGCCCGTGGCCCAAAACCGGCCCTGCAGACGGTCCAATCCGGCCCTCAGGATGAATTTACCATGTGTGAAAATTACATAGAAGACAGAAGAGGCATAAATTAATATTGTTAAAATTGCACATATTTTATAAAAGGATAGTTCATTTAATGTAAACATCTTAATAATGCACTAAAACAAAGGAAAAATTAAAAGTTCTTTTAATTTATAGGTTACCATGCTATTATTTTACTGGTCCGGCCCACTTAGGATCAAATTGCGCTCTTTGTGGCCTATAAAGTTTGACACCCGTGATTTATGGGGGAAAGGTCTCATTTTAGAAACTGAAATCTCTCTGTATTGATGCAAAGACCAGGTGTTTTCAGCTGACACATATAAGGAGGCGATGACAGGACAGTAACATCTGTCATCTACAGCCAGATGAACACCTGGACCTGAACTGCAGGTGACATGCAGGTCGTGTCGTGTGTGACCCGAGGGGACGGAGATAAAAACACCTGATGAGACGTCGAGATCGTCTGACTGTGAATGAAACTCTAAGGTCACGCTTCTTAACTGAATGGAGGCAAACAACTCCATCCAAACATAACACAATCAGGAGCGCTGATTACAACGACAGCCAGAGCAAATGTAATAAGCAGCGGCCGCGGTGCCTTTGGTTTGACCTGCTCTAACTCTGAAGGAAACAAGCAGCAAACTGGAGTTTATGATTAACATTAAGACAAAGGTTAGTGTTGAGGACAGCTTGTTTTTTTGCTACCGAGGCTGTGAGAAACAGAGGAGAAGATAAATATTAAAGTGGATCGTGTAAAGCTTAAATTTACGCTGAAGAGAAAAGGAACAGCACGCAAACCAAAAAAAACACAGAAGTCCAAGTCCCTTTAACTCAAAGTGCTAGTCTGCTAGTCCTGATGTAAAGACTAATCATTAATGGAAAAAGAAAAGTTGTTCTTCAAGCAAAAAGGACCACGCTCGTGCTTATTGTTGCTTTGCCAAAGTATTTGCTGCTTTTCTCAATGTTATATTGTTATAAAGTGGAAATTCTGCACGTTTAAACTTCTGATTAAACCAAGCAAGTTTTTAAAAAGGTGAAGGACTTTGTGATGGGCAGTTTTGCAACATTTTACATAAAAAACAATGACGTTATTAATTTAAAAAAAGTCATCGAGCAGCTTCAGATAGAGAAACATCTACAAATGTGCAACCTGGGGCCCCATCTGTCCCCAGGTTTCATGCTGGTAAAATGGGCACTTTTACCAGGGTATACATATTTTTTTTAAAAGCATTGCGAAAATAAATTATTCAGTTAATAAACTAAATAAATGTCAATGGGAGATATGATGATGAAAAGGATTTGTTATTTTCAGATATTTAGACATGTGAGTTATGACGAGGCTCTTACTGTATGTAGTGAGCTTTAACACAACTCCAATGTTAGAAAAACACCACAATAAAAGTAAATACAGTATCTACCCAACTTCAGAGGCAGTTGCTCCCTCTGCCAGTGAGTTACAGCCCTGATAATCACATTAAAGGGGAAATCCACAGCTTTCAGAAGATAACCTATGACTGAATTTCTGGCTGCACAATTACAGGCACATGACTTCGATTATCAATGCCAGTGATGGAAAAGCAACAACAACAAACAACCACCATGATGCAGCCAGACAGACAGACAGACAGACAGCATGGCACTCACTCAGTCACATCCCAGCAGCTGTAACGTTACATCTGCATTACATGGTGGAAACGACCGTGGAGGAGAAGAGGAGAGGAGAGGAGAAGAGGAGGGAGGGGGGTGTTAGCGTGCAGCTGTCGGCTGCTGAAGCCTCACTTTCTCCCGAGCTGCATTACAGGGCCTGGGTCCACCAGAAAAAATAAGAATAAAATAATAAAACACCCCCCTTTAAATCAATGTATTCTTCAGACGTGCACGCGAGCTTCCACGCGACGGAGCTAACCACAAGCTAAGCTAACACCTGTTCACTGGATGTCACATCATCATCCCGTTGACTTTAATCACATTTAACAACAACAAATACATTTTTTAAAAAAGGGTGGTCGGCCTCGGAGTGGTGGTGAAACACACACTGTCTCACATACACTCTCTCTCGCAGTCATACACGCATTTTCTCCATCCTCCTAGCTAGGTTAACCGACCTAACGGTTTCATGGAGGAAAATAAATAATTAAATAAACTGATGAAGACGTTGAAGGAGAGGGGGGGGGGAAGAAAAACGTTAGTTACCTTCCTGATGCCTCAAATCCAGCCCGGACACGACAATTCATCCTTTTCCTGAGCTGAAGGGAGGATTTTAGTTTCCTACCACACGGTGTGTGGATGTGACAGTCTCCTCATCGTGAAGCTGTTTTCTGTTTTCAGTCCCATTCCTGTGTCACTGGCGGTCACTTCCTGTTTCCCATCCCACCAACGGCAGCAGCAGCAACGGCAACGTTCGAGGCAGCGGCAACGTTCGAGGCAGCGGCAACGTTCGCGTTCTCCAGTAGAATCCGTGATGGTGAAGACACGAGGCAGTAAGAGAAGACCAGCTCATCAATAATAAACCAATCAATCAGTCATCACCTCACTGCAATGTAACAACAGCACAGTGGAGTCAGTAATCAGGTGTAAATGCTAAAACAAACAAGTGATCGATTTGTCAACAGTTTTGAGAATGGATAAATAATTTCTATATATTTAAGAAGCACATAAGGATTTGCTGTCTTGCTGTCTCTCTCTCTCTCTCTCTCTCTCTCTCTCTCTCTCTCTCTCTCTTATATTGGTGTCAAGTGGAATTTTTTGGTGTTTTGATTGATGGTTGAGCACAAAGGGAGAAATCAGATTCTGATCTTTCACTATTTATCATCTAATTAAAAACAAAACAAAAATGCAAAAGTGACAGGTCATCTTGAAGTGTGTGGACTGACGATTCTTCCCTTGGGATTTATTTGTGCTTTTTCCAGTTCTTATCTACCAAATGTGTGACAAGCAGCTCTGGAAAGAATACAGTTGAAACAAGGACAACATACTTTGATAAAAAAGAAAATAAAAAACTTGACTTTGATTCAAGCACTGTCTTTTGTTGTTCAAATGAGACAAACCCATTATATATTTTAGGCAACAGTGTTTCAAATATTGTTGTAACAGTTTGTGGAAAGCTATTTCAACATGACAGTGATAAAACTGTTTTCTGTTTTCATCTGAATGTTAAGTTTCCCCCCTGAAACTGAAGCCTTTTCTCACCAATGCTGCCCACATTAACATATCGGCTCTATATCAGTAGGCTACACAATTCAACATTTTATACATTTCTGGGAGCTTATACAAAATATTTATTCACACTTTTACTAATTGACTGCAGTTTCTACACAGCAACAGGGAAACAAATTAATAGTTTATTTATATAGACAAAAAGAAGATAGACCAAGAGATACTTTTCAGATTTATGAGTTTATAATGTCACAAACCTTCGATGTTTCTTATCAGTCTTTTGAAAAGTTTTACAAGCCTTTCCAGAATTACACAGTGAATCAAACCGTCTCTCTCTGTTGTTATTGGCCTGAAGTGCCATCTATTGATCAGTCTGAGTATTGCTCTTCACAGGATCATTTGGGACGACTTGTGCTGTGGATCTGCACCTGTTTTCTTTTTCAATTTTCAAAATGATTCCTGACTTTCCAATACAGTTATTGATAAAGTGACTTAACATGTAGGCTAAGCATCTCTGATAATTATTCATTAAAAGCTTTTAAGTGTTTGTAGTGTGTCCTCCTTTGTCTAAATCAATCACCAGACATTTGATACCCTATTTGGCTCATCTCCTCTGCAGCCTGTTACTGACACAGACCACATCCTGTTTATTCTGCCGCCTGTGTTCACCGTCTTCTCAGTGACACAGATATTCAACATTTCCACTTCTGCTGTTGTCAGGTTTTCTCCAGGCTGTGGTAGAAGTCCGTGTCTCTGCGGTGCCGTTGGACCGGCATGTTTCTCCTGGTGCTGCTGACCTTTCCCAGGTCGATCTCCACCAGCACCAGGCCTGGATCGGCGCCTCCGCAGTCTCCCAGCACCTCGCCCCAGGGATCCACCACCAGGGCGTGGCCGAACGACGCCCGCTTCTCGTGGTGCCGACCGACCTGCGCCGCCGCCACCACGTAGCACTGGGTCTCTATTGCCCGTGCACGGAGTAAGACCTGGGAATAGAGACAGTTCAGATTGATTTTATTGAATTCTTATTTCCATTTGATTAAATGTTTTTTGTTTTTTGTTTTTGTTCTGGCTCCCACCTCCCAGTGAGCGACTCCTGTTGCTACGGTGAAGGCTGAAGGATACGTCAGGATCTCAGCCCCATTTCTTTGCAGAGCCACTGATAACTCAGGGAATCTCAGGTCATAGCAGATGCCCAAACCAACCTACAGTAACAACAACAACAACAATAAATAGAGTCAAAACAACAACAAACCTACTGTTAAGAAGCCCAGTGTATACTCAAAGTATGAAATTCCAAGATATCAAAAATTATCTGTGAAATATATAATTTATCATATCTTCAAGAAAGAAAACAGTTTCATTGGTTTGACTATGTATGGTTAAAATGATCTAATCTATCAAAACTGTTTGTTTTACATATAAACATAAGTTTGTCCAGCCTTTATAGGAATACTGGAGCAGTTAACCAACCAGTTTGTTCTTAGATGATGTTATGATTATGGTGAAAAAAACAACAACATTTTTATTCATCAACTGTTGTATCAACTTGTCTGCGACGTATAACAAAAAATAATTAATGTGCATGTACAGGTCTCTTGTAAAATCTTGTAAAACGACACCTTGCCAATGGGAGTCTGTACTGGAGACACCAGGGAGGGTCCAGGGATGGTGAAGGCACTTTCTTTCAGGGATACGCCTTTTTCTGGCAGCTCCACGTCAAATAAATGGGTCTTTCTATAGACTGAAACAATGTCACCTGGTGGTGTGAAAACAAAATGTCAGTGTGAGCATTGGATATGTAAATGAGTGCATGAAAAGGAATCACTGAGTGGAAAACATGGACTGTGGGTCTTAAGGAAACATGCTGTAACATTCCTTTGAATTTGTTTGGCTCTTTTTCATTAGTGTGTTTCTATGTGTGCAATAGAGCGGGATGAACAATGGAAAAAGGAAAATACCTTTATCATTAATTATGATGTGACTGTTGTAGATTCGTTTGTCTGCCTCCCATTCATGCCCTCGCTCATGAAATCCTCCGAGAGACAGCCACACCTGCAGCTTCCTGGAGGAAAGAAAGTCGGAGAAATCCTGAACAGATCACAACATGGGTGTATAGTTTCAATTATTGTCACACATAAGGTTTATAAGAAGATTAACAGCCAACAAAACTTTTTTCCTCAAGCAAGTTTAAAGAACCTGAGACAGACAAGAAATGTTTTATGGCAAAAGGACTGGTTTTAACAATTATTTAAATACCCAGAAGACAGAGAATCTTTAACAGGTTAAATGGAATAAATACAATATAATCTGTCAAGAACTCAATTAGCAATCTTTACTTTATTATTAGACTTGGGTCGTCTATTTTCTGTTATGTTGTCTTGTCATATCCACAACACTGTGGGGTTGTTCATTTAAGTTTGTAAAATGTTATAAAAGAAAATAAATAGAATTTTTCTATACACTAGATGCTTGTGACTTGCATTTTATAAATAGCTGTTATATATAAATGTGGAGGGTAAGAAAGTAAAAACAAAACTTATGTGGCTCAGCAAACTTCAGGAACATAAAATGATTCACATACACCTACATATTCTGTCACAAATGTTTCTATTGCACCCAGCACTTGCTGTCATATCAACTTGTACAAGATCTCCAAATGTTCCTGGAGATATAACAGTTTGTCTACCTGGCGAGCTGAGTGTATCGTGAGATGGTGTCTCCTGTCAGACTCTCAGACAGTGACAGCGTCTCCTCTCGACTGGATCCGATGTAGTCAAAGCCCTCAGGCAGGAAAACCATGCCGGCCCCTCTCTCCCTGGCTTCTTCCACCAGCTTCTTACAGGCAGAGAAGTTGGCCTCTTTGTCCGGGGTGGCCGTCACCTGGCAGACCGCAGCCACCGACTGAGGTGCAGTGGACATCCTGCAGGGAGAGGAGATTATTATCATTATATACAGATTTTGTTACTGTATCCTTAATATCATTGCTAACCTGCTGTGACACAATAATTTCTTGCAAATGTATTATCATTAAACAGAGCAGAGCGGCTGCAGAACAAGGAGACATGTCAGGTCAACCATGGTACTCGGGCAGCAACAGTCTGCACTAATCTTTCTGTTATATATTAACTCAACTGCACAAAATCATTAAAAACAACACAATAACATTGAGATTTGAAGGCTTTCTAAACTGTGTTGCCTTATCAGAATAATAATAAACACACCTGTTCTGCAGCCTGATCCTGTGACTCCACCACGCTGATGATGATCTCAAAATGCACCTGACCGTGAACATTGATCTGAGCCTGTCACCTCCTCTGTTCAGTCCGTGTTAGTACCATATTAACGTTTGGGTCAGTGTGTTCAGCTCAGTCCTCTGAAACAGGAAGAATGAGGCTTCAATCTTCTTCTCTGCTGCTCTGTGGATTAGTCACTGGTATTTAGAGCACATTACTGCCACCTGTTGGGTAGTGTACATTTTTATATACAGTCTATGGTTTATACAGACTAATAAATGTATGTTTTGTTTTTGTATATTGTATTTTTTAAAACAAACACATTTTAATTATTCCAAACAAAGAATATTGATGAATGATATGTGTTTCTGATATATTTTAGTGGTCAAAACATTCTCCTGGTGCTGATGCTCTTATGTAGGTGTATTGTATGTAAAAGTCTACCTATATTTCACATCCCTTTGGCTGCACAATGCTTCGTCATCTGGACATGAAGCCTTAGGAGTTAGTTTGAACAATCACAAGGCTGAAAAGACAAGTGAGTGATCAAGTAGCTGTTGGATTAAATAACCAAGACCTGCTCCAAGAAATATAAAGTTACTTGTTTAAAAATCAGAGTTGTTTCTGGTTGTTGCATTTTTCTGTGTAGGTCAAATGCAAATTTTACTGTTGGTTTGAAGGTTTTATTGTAAAACCATGAATGTTTTAAAATGAAGCACTGTTTTCTTTGCAATCAGAAACAAACCATTAAAATAATATCCGTGAGGAATGAAACGTCTACGCTACTTAATGATCCAGATACAGCTGTTGTGGTGTAGAACAACAACCGGGGTTCCCACTCTTTTCTTGAAATCATTTTTCCAGGACATTTTCAGCTGCTATGACAGACAAGTTATCACACCATACACTAATACATCCCCCATCATATTCATGCTTTGGAGATGTGTTCTTTTGGACAGCTGTGCCTCATTTTGTACATAATTGTTTCTATGTTAATTCACCTCTCAACCCCAGAAGTCTGATTTAAAGATGTGCAGTCTATGGCTCTAATTTATGAAATAATCTCTTAAATGCTTAGAAATTATGACTGGAAAACTGGTCAACCAATTTCCAGGTTTTCCAGGACGCGTGGGAACCCTAACAACAACGACATCAACAAAAGGATAATAATATTAACATATTAATTGTCCTCCTACTCTGTTCATCACCTCGTATTCACAGTTTAAAGGGGGGGAAATGGTAACGCATATATTATCCAAACGGGGTCTCTTTATTTGCACTCAGGCGGTGTCTCGGACCAGCTCCGCTCTTCACTTCCGGTCCGGGGTCCTCCGCAGCAACACCCTTCCAAGATGGCAGCCAACAGCAGCAGCACGGGCAGCAAGTCGAGCGGCAGCGGCGGAGGGAAACAGTCCGGCCCTTCGGCCGAGCAGGTACCCCCACACCTCCACCTCGGTCCGCTTCGGGCTCCGCGGTCTCTGCGGTCTGTGTTCAGCCCGGTCCGGTGAAGCTAAAGCCGCTACATGTGACCTAGCAGCGCGGCGGAGCCAACGTTAGCTTCCTCATCGCCATCTCCCGG
Organism: Trachurus trachurus; assembly: GCF_905171665.1. NCBI lineage: Eukaryota > Metazoa > Chordata > Actinopteri > Carangiformes > Carangidae > Trachurus > Trachurus trachurus. The sequence goes on along the minus strand of NC_139909.1, from coordinate 15,778,201 downwards.
CGACCAAGTCTGCTTCATCACCACCACAGACTGACACTACAGTGATAAACTGGAGATATTTAACATTTACTAATAGTTTATGAACAGATTGTCTTTCTGACGGACGGTTAAATGCAGTTCAGGTGTTTACCAGTGCGCCTGCCTTCAATAGGATGGTGTGGTGTGGTTAACGGGAGTGGGAGAGGCTATTTTTATCACTGGGGAGTGGAGACCCCCCCAATCTTACACCAGCAGTGAAGCAAGAAGCTACTAGATCATAATATCACGTTTAAAAACACAACTTATCAAAATATGATAAATTAGATCGCTTTTCTTTCTTTTAATATCTATTCACATCGTCATTTGTGCTTTTCTTTACTGTTTGATGCTTTTAAACATGTTTTTATATGTGTGTGTGTTGTGTCTTGTTGTTCCTGGTATGTTTTCCTCATACACTATTTTATTGTCATTGTAAGATGTGTTTTAATTGAGTGATTGGTGATATTACACTTCCATGATGTAATATGATAAGGCTAAAAGCCCTGCAATAGAAAATATATTTCTAATGTACACAGGGTAACTACTAATTTCATACAGTACTATTTAGCCTATGTAATTTATCAGTGAATCTTTGGAAAGCGATTAAAAGTCAAATCAAATGTTATACAGCTCAAGCTCATGTCATGCATTACATTTAGAGCTACAAAAGTGTTGTAATTTTTAACTGAATAAATAATCACGCTCCAAAAACCCAAATCTAACCACTGATATTTATTGAAATCGCCAAAAAATGAAGGATATTATCATGACAGCTATTTTACACTTTTAAGGATATTGCCAAGGTTCAAGGATCAACCAGGTGATCAATAACCAGATGAAATAGTCCTTAATAGATCTAAACTGTGTTTATTTTTCTGACTGTGTGTTTTCTTGTGACAGGTGGTGGCAACATTTCAGAGGATGAGGCAGGAGCAGCGCAGTATGGCCTCTAAATCTGCTGAGTTGGAGATGGAGATCAACGAGCACAGGTCGGTAACTGATGCTCCCGCCTTTCTCTCTCCTTCTCTAGCAATCAAGACACTAAAGATTTTTTGATTTGCACTTTTCAAACCAGAAAACTAAGCAGCTTTACCATGTTTTAATGAAATCACTTGTCACTTTTTTTTTCCCTCATTCAGCCTAGTAATTGAAACGCTGAAGGATGTGGATCCTTCGAGGAAATGCTTTCGTCTAGTAGGAGGAGTGTTGGTGGAGAGGACGGTAAAAGAAGTTCTACCAGCTTTGGAAAACCATAAAGAACAGGTGATGGGAAGAAGAAATAAAAAAAAACAAAATCAATGTACTCGTACATTTTTTAAGAGTTGTGTTCAGATGTTGTATTTGAAAAAGATCTTACTCTCCTACTTTCCGTCCCCACAGATCTCCAAAATAATCGAGTCCCTCAAAACACAGATGCAGACGAAAGGACGAGAACTCACAGAGTACAGGGAACGCTACAACATCCGGTTGGTGGGAGAGGGCGAAAGCGAGGCACAGGGCCAGTCGGCGGCGACCTCCAGGGACAGTGAAGGCGGCGGGTCCAAAAGCGGCGCTGGCGTTTTAGTGTCATAATTTATAAACCTATAGGGGCGACAACAGTAGGGCCTTATGATATCTGCTGCAGTACTGAAAACACAGTTGGAGTCACAAAAATCTAAGTTCAATATCAGAACCCTTCACAAGATAACTTTGAATTTGGACATCACAGAAATTTTCTTCCAAACGTAGTGCACCTGATATCGAAGTAATTTGCAACGGACACACAAATTCAAAGTGTACATAGTGCTCTGCTTACGTATGGTCAGTCTGAATGCTAGTGTGTGTAAAAAAAAAAAAAAAATTCAAGTTGTCTTATTTTTGCCTTTTTTATATTGTGGCTTAAATTCAACGATTAAATACCGCCTTCTAGTATTACTCTCATTTAAACATGAGTGCGCTAGTATTGTTTTTCTTTATGAAATTAGAGAAAATAGATTTCCTTGTGTCAAATATAAATATACTGGGGGGTGAATTGGAAGTTGAAGGTTAAAAAAAGAGATTTAAAACACCTAGGACGTGCAAGAGTAACTAGATCACATTGCATTTTGAGTAAACAAGTCTGCAGACACTTAAGATTTTGGACTAAGAAAAATGTGTATGAATAAGAGCTGATTTCATAGGCCCCTAAAGTAGGTTGAAAGTCACCGTCGCCAAGGCAGAACAGGTCCTAGAAGGCATTTTGCCGACATTGTGTTATGAGCATGGACAAGAGATTATACTGTAAAGATGTCACTATAGATCAAAATGAATCTGCCAGCTTTATTCACCTCGAATAGGCAAGGCACTGAACTCACCTTAATGAAAAGGTCCTGTCTTAAAAAAAAAACACAACCAAACTTGTTATATTGTTTTTGATCTGTAGCACATGTCTGCGTTTGTAATGGTTAAGTTAAATCGTTAACAATCTAAAATTGTGGAAATGCCTCCTAGGACTGATGGGTACTGTCACGCTGTTCAAGTAGCTGTTAGGGCAAAAATGTTTTTGTTAATGATCAATTAAAGAATGTCACAATTGTGCTTGTTGTGTGGTGTCTTTAATCCATGGTATAGCTATACCTAATGTTCATGCCACTGAATCACCTCTGTAACACTTCAAGATGTTAAATATGTAACATGATCAAGAAGTACATTAGTACAAAATTGCAAGGCACACCATCAAACAGTTTTCCATTGTGCCCAGGCTACCTCTTCATTGAAGAGGCTCTGTTTACACCAACCGCCTGTGGTGGGAATGTAAATAAGAGCTGAATTTTAAGAGTTGTTGATACAAGATGGCGACAACTTGCAGTGTGAACCTTTTCTTTTTTTAAGACCTGAAGAGACATTTTTATAGATGAACATCTTGAGAGTCAAATTTATATCAAAAGTCAGTTTAGAAACTAACAAAATTACACTGGTGAAAGGCAACATCACTGATCGTATTTACGTATTCATATACTGTATACACTACCAGTCAAAAGTTTCAACACACCTTCTCATTCAATGGTTTTTCATTACTTTCTACTTAGTAGATTCAAACTGAAGACATCAAAACTATGAAGGAACACACAAGGAATTAAGTAGTAAACAAAAAAGTGTTAAACAAAGCAGAATATGTTTTAGATTTTAGCTTTTTCAAAGTGGCCACCTTTTGCTTTAATGACAGCTTTTTGCAGACTTTTGATTTGTCCCCGGGAAGTTGGGTTGCAGCAGATCACACTAAACAATAAGCAAATTTCATAAATAATTCGACAAAGAAACAGAATCATTCATCAATAAGAATCACACTTCATGTATCAAGATGTTAGTCTCAGTCTTAACTTGACCAGCTGAGCAGGGTATTAGCAGGGACTGTTAAAAACCAGGTGATGACTCCAGGTGATGCATGCAGGCATTGCTGTATTGGAAACCGCATACAATGCTGCTCTCTGTGTGTACCGTAACCATGTAATAGGCTATAACGTAATAAAATAAAACAAATTTTAATCGGTTCATTGTAAAACATGTATTTATTGATGCAAATGTGGTTATTTCTGTACGTAGGCTACAGAGCCCCGGGGCAGAGCTGCTGCTGCTCTGTGTGAAGCTTCACTTTTCATTTAACTAAAATAACTGCCACAATGTTAGATTTCATCAATGAGACGAACATTAATCTCCTAAAAAAATTTAACCAGTCGGTGGTAAACCTCCACAAACCTCCACAAGTCATTATTCGTTTCCTCCCCGGGCATGACGACGTCGTTCAGCTGGCTAAACGAGCCCTCCAGGTGGGTTGCTGAGGAGCCGTTCATCCGCTCCTCTGGTGCTCGCTGGAGCTTCACTTCACCCAATGTCGGAGCAAACTTCTAAACAGCCGTCATTTGGATAAACTAACCGCACATTGGGGATCTAAACCCTTACTTTATCCCATGAAAAATTATTAAAACTTAATAAAGTGACGAAATAACAGCGCTACAGTGGGAAATAAAATAATAAGTAATGGCGGCGCGGCGGAAGTCGGGGTGGTGGAAGAGAGGTGTGTTTATGAAAGCAGGCTCCTATGGTGACGCCACCATAGGAGCAGAGTCAAAATATCGTAATTTTGAGGTGTGTGCAGCCTCATGAGCTACTCTGGTTTAAACAAAGAGCCCAAACGAAAAAACTCAGCCACTTTCAAACCCCAGATTTTCAGGCAAGTTTCCACTGAGGTCCAACACCAATATACATGTTTTAACAAGGAAAAATGCGATTTCCGGGTGATGACTCCTATTATTCAGAGATTTAATGGCCAGAGGCACAAAAGAGAATTTAGCCAGAGCCAGTCTATTCAATATTAGAAGTTCTCTGATTTAGCTCTTGACCAGTGGGGGGCGGTATTGTCACACAGATGGCAGTAGGTTAAACATGAAGGTAAGAGGGTGCCTATGGTCACCTGTGATATTTCTTGCCTTCGTTTTCATCTTGTGTTTGTAGATGCCTTCCATATGGGCGATATAATTCCTCTGACCCTCTTTTTCTGTGCCTCTGTGGTGTTGCCATGTGTTTCTTTGTTTGATAATACATGAATTAAAAATGTAATAACCCTATAATTACAGTCAACTCAGGTCTGGTGGCTCATGAATGGCCTGAGATAGTTACCTCTATCTATAATCTATCAATATCTATCTACAATTACTGTTCAGTCAAGATCGATATCTGGATTTTATTAGAAAAAATAAATATCATGTCAAAAATGATAGTATGGCTCAAAAATATTGTTGCCGACGAGGATGGGATTCGAACCCACGCGTGCAGAGCACAATGGATTAGCAGTCCATCGCCTTAACCACTCGGCCACCTCGTCACATATGCCCTGTCCATGATGATGTCATTATTATTGATAACATAAATCATATTGACAAAACACATTTATTCTGTTTTATTTGCGACACCCTTACTCTCCAATGAACATAGGAAGTACGACAAGCCGTTTATTTACCGTAATAGCGTCAGTTGGGCTAACAGTTAGCCACCTAGCAGCACTTAAAGGGAAACACTCCCTTGCGCCTTTTGTCTCGACATTACGGTGATTACACATCGACATGCGCCGCGGTCGCAGCAGCAGCAGCAGCAGTAGCGGCGGCGCACAATGATAGCAAATGTGTTTTGATGGAGATCACAGAGGCTTCGTCCTTTCTACTCTCGCCGTCGACAGGCACAGGAGCATCTAATCCAGCCCAATATGCCGTCAGGTATGCGCTGCATTTCCAGCCAGACGGGCTGTGGTGGTGTTAGCATCGTGGTGGTAGCGGTGTAGGTAACATTAGCCGGGAGGGGGGGGACCGTAACCCTAAAGCCCTGAAGCAAACAGCTGCTCGCTCCCTGTGTGTGTTTTTATTTTTTTGGACCTGCTTCGTGAACACTAATGCATCTCTCCAAGAAATGTTCCGCCTTCAAAGTGGTGCTGAGTGCTCTGCTGATCGTGGCGCTGCTGCAGCTCATCTACCTGTCCTTTTTATCCAAGTTTCACGGTAAGCAGCAGCGGTACCGGTACTCTGAGCTCTTCGGGAGCTCCAAGAAAAATGCTGCGCAGGCAGAGAAAAACACGCGCAAGGAGCGACTGAGGTACTCCCTGTCCACTGGAGGCATCTTCGATAACAGCGGCCAGTACCGGGTCTACAAGAACTTGATCAAAAGTGATTACACCACAAACCTGAAGCCTGGGTCCGACCCCAGCTCCAATGTCTTGGCTTTGGCGACGCACACCACCATCAACAACCTCCACCACCTGGACTCCCTGCTGGAGAGGTGGCAGAACCCGCTGTCCGTGGCCATATTCGCACATGGACAAGATGTCAAGTTTGCCACAGCTCTTGTCTACGCCCTCAGCTTCTTCTGCCCTCAGATCCAGTCCCTGGTGGACTTCCACCTGGTCTGCCTCTCGGGGGAGACGGCCAGCTTCCCAGAACAGGACCGGGAACACTTCACAGGGCTCGAGGACTGCGCCTCCGTCTTCTCCAGACTGGAGACCCACAGGGACAAGGACAAGAACTATGCCATCAGCGGAAACGTCTCCTACCCCAACAACCTTCTCCGAAACGTTGCCCGAGGCGGAACAGAGTCGTCCTACATCCTGGTCATCGACATGGACATGATGCCGAGCGCCGACCTGCACCAGCAGTTCTTGGCGATGATCGCCGGCCGAAACCCAGCGACCGAAGAGGTCTTCGTCCTACCTGCTTTCGAGATCCGCCACGCCAGGAAGCTGCCGGCCAGCAAGACGGAGCTGGTCCAGCTCTACCAGGTGGGCGAGGTCCGGCCTTTCTACGAAGAGCTGTGTCCTCGCTGCCAGGCCCCGACCAACTACTCGCAGTGGGTCAACAGCCACGTCCGAGAGACCGGCCCCCTGGGGGTGGCCTACACGCTCACCTGGGTCGACCCCTGGGAGCCGTTCTACATCGGCCCTCGCACCGTGCCGCTCTACGACGAGAACTTCAAGCAGTACGGCTTCAATCGCATCAGCCAGGTCAGTAGTTTGAGAAAGAAACGTTGTCGCACTGCTGAAGCTAACACCGCATCATGACATAACAGCGAGCGAGCGAACCGGCGATGAAATCTTGATGATAAATCCTGATACGCAGCGTGACGATTTTATCGCGAGTATATTCTATTGGTTCAGAATCCAAACCAATCAAATTATCGAGGGACGTAAACAAACTTCTGGCGCTATTTTTAGATTCCTGACATTTCCTGCTTACTGTTTTTGACATCTTGGAGTTTTTTTTTAATTTTTATTTCAACGCAATTTTCTCATATTCTCCTCTCTCTGCTAACTAGCTTGTCAACTGGAAGCAGCGTGTACTTTTCAACCAATAAGACGTGTTTAGGGGTGGTATCCACCTTTTTCCGAACGTCAAAAACGTAAGCCGGTTTTGCTCTTCCGGTGGAATTTGATGTTTACGTTTCTATGGTTTCAGTAGTCGCGGTAAATGCATGGATTTTTTTTTTTTTTTCAATGAAAATCTGTAAAACGCATGGATCATCACACCAGCTTTTAACAATGGATATCACACTAATTGACATCCGTGTTAAAAGCCAGCGTTAATAGATAGGAAATGCAAAACCGGCTTCCGATTTTGACCATAGATGACGTTCGGAAACTTGTGGATATAGCTGCAAAATGTCGTCCAGATAGAGACAGAGCGAGCAAGTTTTTCGGGGTTGGGCGTTATCGCTGGACAGAGTGATGTCGGCATGTCAGGGCAGGGCAGGCTGATTGAAAAGCATGCATTTCTCGCTCGCTCGCGTCACTGTATGTCAGGATGGGGTGTTCAAAGTTCAAAGTTATAGAAAGAAAATATGTTGCACATTTGTTTCCTCTTAAATGTTCTTTCCCGTCAGTTTTCTGAACTCAGAGAAAACCTCCTCTCCTCACCTCTCATCTGTCACCTTTCTTCTCACCTCCTCTTCTTCACCTTCTCCTTCTCCCGTCACCTCCCACTTCCCGCTGGCCTTCTCCCCCTCTCCTCCTGTCTCCCTTTCAGGCCTGCGAGCTCCACGTGGCTGGCTACAGGTTCTCGGTGCTGAGTTCGGCCTTCGTGGTGCACCGGGGCTTCAAGATCCAGGGGGAGTTCCACGCCAGGAAAGACGAGGAGAACAAACGCAACCGGGTTCTCTTTCGAAACTTCAAAGAGGGCCTGAAAACCAAATACCCGTCCTCCACGAGAAGATGCTGAGAAAAGAGAGATTATTACGCCTCTTCATCCTGCCTGCACCAGTCTCTAGTGAAATAACTCCTCTGTTAAAATGATGGATGTCCACTTTTTTTTTCTTCCTTTCACCAGATTTAGCTTCCAGACAGGCTCCCTGCCCAAAGCATCGTAGTTTTCCCTCTATGGTTTCTTGTGAAGATAGCACAGTAGGAGTAAAAAGCTAATACAACTCTTGGGCTTATTTCAAGTTCCTTCTGAAAACGAGCAGCAGGGAAACGTTCTCCTGAGATTTCTGAGAGCTTCTTGCTAGTTGGGACTGAAAGGAAAGAAGAAAAAGAAAAAAAGGCCAGCAACTCACGAGATTACCGTTTATTTTTAAATCAGAACCTGTTTAAAGTTGAGATGTCATTCGATCTATGTTAATTTTTAAATTATACAGCACACAGGTTCTATTTTAAAACATGTTCGAGCTTGTTCAGATATAAAAATAGATACAAAAACATGATTGCAAGCGACAGTCTTATGTACTCAAAGAAACACAAATCCTGTTTTCAGGGTATGTACATTAAGTTCAAGGTTTTACACCTGGTGACAGATGATCAAAGACTGCCTTGGTCTTTGATGTTCAATGGAAATCAAATGTAGTCATCTCTTTATACATTCAAAAATAACGTCAAGCCAGCGTCAAACTTACAGTCTGTCGTTATTAAAAGGAAGAAGAAAGGATGTTTCTGTCACAAAGATGAAACTATATTACTACTGTATGCAGACATGATTGCCTTTACATACAGTTTTGTTTGCCAATTTTGTGAGATTTGATAATAATGACAAGGCAATTCAGTCTGTTCATGAAAAGTCTTTGGTATCTGTACAATTATTTAGTCTAATGGGAAATTGTGTGCAAGGATGTTTGGGGGAAATTTGTGCCAATCAGTGATGTGCTGCGGCCACCAGATGGCGACAGGCGCTCGAGCGTTGACCGCTCAGCTCAGCTGCTGTTTATACTTTAGCCTGAAGTGAGTGTTATAGAAACACTACAGAAGAACAGAGGGATTACACAACAGTGTTGTCCGGTGCTCGGAGGGATGTGAGTCCACTCCGCGCGCCACGGCCGTCAGCGCATTTCAGAAGTTTCCAGATTCGCTGTCAGTTGTTTGTTCTTGCCTCAAACTGTCCGAGGTGATTACTCACACATCACAAGGACACAAGCGAGCACTGGGGAAGGTTTAGATAGAAACACAACACTAGCGTTTTGCCAACACTGTGAAAAACTACTGTATCGTATGTTAACACTGAGGATCTGACACCAGTTGTCGATTTGATTATCTAAAGCCTAATATGAGTGAGAGTTTATCAGCTACATGTGGAAGTGGAGATACAAAGATGGTGCATTAAAGGACTGCTCTGGAAATACTTTGCTCAACACCACTAGTCAACAAATAGCAAATAATAGACCTTATGCTTTACTCTGTAACCCACTGGTACCTACCAACAGTATTAAACCGTGACTACCACTTATCTCATGTCTCTTTAACAGATATAAGCAGCATATACAAAATATGATGTTTGGTTCCTTTCAAGTGTTAAATCGTTATATATTTGTTGATATCGGAACGTTTTGAATATGTTTTCCTTTATTCATGTGTTGTGTTAATAATATATATTTATTGTGAAAATGTTTTCCTTTTTAACTGGAATTGGTTGAATCTTTTTTTTTTTTTTAAATGACCCCAGGCAGGAAAAACTGTAGCACAATATTGTGTGACTGCTCGAAATATCATGACACATGTAAGAGGTTTTTTTTTTTTTTTTAGAGCTACTAAGAAATTGTTTTATTTGGTATTTTTCTGGAGTGAGATCAATTTCAGCAAATTTACCTTGTGTGATGGTGTGAAGTGGTGCTTTATTTCTCATGTGTCTTTTCCTTACTTGAATGCAGTTTTCTTTTTTGTATTTATTTTTTCCTTTGTGTTCACGAGATATAATAATGCCTGATTTGTATTGTTCGGATTTATATTAAACCTCCTGGATGACTTTTATGTAACCCATAACTGAAGTTCACCATTATTTTATATCGATATTAGTTAAAATGGTGTGATTATATCATTAATACATAGTGACATTACACAAGATGACCAACAGTCTGCGGCCACACAGCCTGTGAACCACCTTCAGTCATCAGAAAACTCTTTGAGCACTTGGAAATGCCCAAATCCAATCAATTAACTTCACCTCAGGGATTTGTAATGACAAGTAATGTCAACAGTGTTTCCAGAAGTATCACTTAAATAAGACGTAAAGAAGCCGAGGGCAGGACAAGCCAAGGAAACACGTAAAACATGGTTTTTGTAAGAGGCCATGATAAGTCTTAGTTTGTTTCATGTGATCTGAAACTGTGTGTGACACCTGGTAGTCATTGATATATTTCAAATTGTAGGTCAATCGCTGTTAGAAAAGCTACAAGATATCAGTTGGAGTATCGCTCACTGAGCACTTGACACAGTTGACATTAACCTGTGGTGTAACATGGCTTAAGTTCAGGATTTAAAGGCATCCCTGCACCAATAGCATGTGATGGGTGATTACATGGCGAGTCAGGCCGGCATCCAATTAAAAGCTCCTATTTAGTAATTAAGACCTGTTTTAAAGTGGACTTTACAAGTTTTCCTGTTTGATGTAGAGTGAAATACTTCTGCAGTTGTAACCAAACATCTTCAACACCATTACCAATAACCCGGGGCGATGAGATGTTTCAGATGCACACAATTATTTTTTCTGACATCTGTGAGTTACAAAAGCCACTTTTTTAGAAAGTTGGGATGGAAAATTAAAAGCGTTCATTCAATATCTGTTTGTATAGCTTCAGTTTACCAAGTGTCGATCGGCGGCGGTGAGCTGGCCATCTGTTAAGAGAAGTAGAGCACGTGTGACATTCGGCACTTGACAATTGTCCGAAGCACTGTGGCATTTCATGGCTAAGCCTGCATTACCGGGCTCAATAATGAGCCAGGCACGCGAGAGCTAGTAGCACGCAACTCCACGCTTTTGGCTTTAGTCTGGATTTCAATGGGGCACAACTGATCAACATTACCAAGTCTTGTCCTGAGTAAATATGGACACTATTTATTTCCGGGCAATTTGACGTATGCTGACTACGACTTGTAAAGATGTCTTGAACAATATGCATCTTTGAAAAAGGCTAACCCCTAACAGTCCAAAAGGCTTCGTCTTACAAGATGTATCTATTTTCATAAACTTACCACTAATTACATTATCATCTGACAGGAAAAATTAATAGAAGTTTTGTCTGCCCCTGGGGTTCATTTTCTTCTTCCCCTCTCCCCCTGTCCTGGGTGTTAATAATGTGGCAGAAGGTGCAGAAATGTTGGGGAGGGGGGTGGCTTGTGTGGATCAGGAAAGGCAGGTTTGGTGAGGTAAAGTGGGGTTTATCTCGACAGCTTTGGGGAGTGAAGGCTTATCTGGGTCAGAGAGCTTTACGACATAAGCAATTAGGGCTGCCCTCTCTTGTGTACGCTAGCAGGAGGGAGGCCTCCCGCCATCTAGATTAGCCGCCCTGCTAAGGCCAGGAGAGCTCCATGGCTTCTGGACGGTGGAGGGAACCAGCTGGAGGGCGAGATGAGCAGGCGGTGGGGGGTTTCCTCGAGAGGAGGGGGGGTGGTGGTGGAAAGGGGTGAGGGCTATGAGAGCAAGGGGTCATCATTACAGGCGTTGTAGACATACAGGCCCTTCTGTATGGGTCAATGGATGGGTGAGAGATGAAGGAGTCGGTGACCCATGCTCATGGAAGGAATTTGCAAAAAAGAAACGTGGGTCCGAATGAATTGCTTGTTTGTCCACTGTAGCATGTTGAACAGCAGTTTGAAGAGAAAAGGTCTATAGAGGATGTTTATGCCACTCAGCTTAACATCAGTGATTTCTTCTAATGAGCCACTTGACTGGAAGGATTTACCAGTGATTAGACCGAATGCTTCGCTGAAGTGGTCGAGGAGATCTTTTGCATTGATTCAGTAAATGATTTGTTAACTTTATAGTTACTTGGAGGAAATTTAAAATATGTTGTTTCAGAAAACTGACAGAAATGGATTACTCTGACGCTGCACATTTTTCACACTTGATCTGTATATCTTCAGTCTGGAGAATACTCGCATCAGCAGTTCTATTAAAAATGTCTGTCACCTGAAAAATAAAAAATAGGCCTGAATGGGCAGAAAAATTTTGACAAGTGCCAACTTGGGTTACAGATAATACATCGTCTACATTTTCAGAGAATCCAAAACTTTGCTGATGAGGTAATGCATTGAGTTAGTCAAACTCAATGTTGTCCCAAACTTGACTGAGGTCTAGTATTAGGATAAGCTGGCGCAAAAGTTATGAAAGATATAGAGCTGTGAACAATTACTTGTCTTGATTATTTGTTGATCAATCAATAAATCATCTTCTCAACAGATAAGAGTAAATTACACATTATGATACACTTCTTAGATCCCAAGGTGATTGACTGATTGCTTATTTTGTCCAACCAACTGTCTGATCCCCAAATATTTAAAGGTGAATCAAAGTTTTTGTCATTGAATTTTCACTCACACTCACTGAGAAACTACCTAATCGTTTTCAGCATTAAAGAAATTGCACGATAAAGACATCATGTTTCAGTGAAGTCCCACTTGTTTATAACATGTCTGTCCAGTGTCTCTTGGACAAGTATGCCGATATGCCCAACCCAAGAAGCCTAAACATTTGAAGGAAGATAAAGGCCGTTTGCTGATTTCAGTTCATGGATTTTCAGTCGTTTGTCAGAGAACGCTATTATATAGGCATTATTAAGCCTTAACCACTGTAAACACTGACACAACAGTCTCTATAGGAGCTTTTAAAATTGTTTGTTTTACTGTGTTTTTTTTCTTTTCTTTATTTGTTTTTATTGCCTATGTCTTGTTTCTATAGATGTTATATTATAGTTTTCCATCTGGTCCGGGAAAAACCTAATGTTACACAATCCCACCAGTGCTTGATGCAACCAAGCTTTAAAACTATTCTCCAAGAATGTCATAAAACAATAAATAATGCCTGTCAATATTTCAGCTATGTGGCCACTGCAAAAACTGACATCTTGCATTTTTAATAATGACTTTTGAGCACCAACTGATTATTATTAATCAAATAATAACTTCAGCATTTCAGTATTGCTGCTTTTAACATTATATCAAAACATACCAATGAAGTATTTATCTATCCATATCCGACCTAGACATATCACCCTCTTCTACCCACACAGTCCACTTTGCTTTCTTTCTATGTGTAACCTCCACTTTTCACATTTGTGTTGTTTTCTATTTTGTATGTTAATTACATGCAGGTGTGTCAGCCGGTAACAAGGACACAGTCTTTTTTGTCGACACAATCACAACAGATTGTAACCACACGCTGAGCATGTCTCTTCTCCGAGATGCAGGCATCCGTTTCACTTAAACGAGTGAGGGCTTAGCTGCCATCAATGCCAGCTTTGGGAGAAGTTTACCTGTCTGCTTACTGAGAAAAAGCCTCTCAGGCAGAGGGCACGCATATCACTCTGCCTCTAAACCTGGTGTTCCTGGACGCCCAGGCTGCCTGCAGTTTAAATGTATCCTGCTGGAGGACAGAAGTAATGAGACATGACACTGCCCGGGGGAAAGAAAAGGAGGCCTAACAGATATAGGTAATCCTTCTCACCAAGCTAACGCCTCTTAGCCTCCCACCCCTGCTGTCACATGAACTCAGCGGGAAAAGACGCAAAAGACATATCCAAAAATACACACACACACATAGAGGCGAGTGATCGTTAAAAGTCATTATGCTTACCTATTTCAAAAAATACATACTGTACTTGGACAGTCCGCAGCACAAAGTGAAACTTCGAGACATATGTTAATATTTACTGTGGGCGCCATGGCCACAGGGAGTTAATTCTGCTTCGATCGATTCCCTAATACAAGGCTCATTTATCGCAATCATTCAGTAACAGATGATGGGCGCTATGATACAATTACCCCAGTGTTTACACCACACAAACTGGGTGTATGCCAACAATGTCACAAAGATTACCGGAGGGATTTCAGTGATGTTATAAAGCCACAAAACAAGCTAAAGATGGATTGTCTGTTTCTGTTTCTACGTGTGTCTATTAAAAGTTGAACTGAAGATTAAAGTTTGAGTGAACTGAGTGTTTTGGTATTTGACAAACCTGGCCACACACTTGCTCTAGCTAATATACTTAATAAAGCAGTTGCAGTACAGGAGATTAAGTGGGATTTATATGACAGATTAAACTTTAGTTGAGCTGTCAGCCACTGTACCAAAGGATCTCACGACATGACTTTAAACAAAATCAATATAAGCCCATAGTGAGGGTGACTGTATTTGTTTTCACTGTTGTTTCACTGCCGTGATGTCAGAAACGTCAGCACTCAATGTGCAGTTGATAGTAAGTTAGATAGCACTGTGAAAGTATGTGATGCTGACAGTTTGTTCAAAGTTAGACTCAAGAACACAATATCTGGGCTCATAAAGTTTTGTTATGATGTATAATAAAGTGGAAATCATGCAGTTACTAGGTAGAGCGGGAGTTTTATTGCCTGGAAGCAGAGCAGATATACAGGATCTTATTTTACATTACAGTATCCTAACCTGTGACTAAAATAATTACAGCATCTTCTATACAGATAAAAAAGACAAAAATAGGCCAAAGATATTGGTCACAATGTATGTCTGAGACTGCTCTACTGGCCAATTAATTAAATCACTTCACAGTATTCACCAAGCCAAATTACGACACTTTTGGTACGTACAAGGAAAGATTCAAGAGGTGCAGTCAAAAATATAAAGGTTGTGTGAAATGTTTTAGATAATGCAGAGAAAACGACGAAAATAAACGACTCGTTAATTCTCAAGTGCAGTCAAGTGTCTGAATTTCAGCTGTTTGATCACACTGTGTTGATGTTTTGGTCTGAATGAAAGATGATCTTCACATTAGTTAGCTCAGCACAGGGCTGACACATGTTGACAGGTGTCACAATAAACAAGCGGTGCAGTCCATATGTCCATTCCCTCTGTTTTCAGGCACGAGCCTATAGAAAACATTACACAAATGACCGTCATGTGCCCACCCACCCACCCCCTCTCCTAGCAGAAAGGTCACCAACAGGACTCCTGACATGACCCGCAGCCTTTCAATAATCCCATATCTCGTCATTATGAAGCAGAACAACATATAAACAGCACAGCCTTTGGCGGTAATTACAGAAAATGAGTTGACTGCTGTCTCATCTTATATGTTTATCACTGCAGATATGCAATTAAAACTGCATTTATTGTACTTATTAATCTGCTGATTATCTTCGATCAAACTGATCAAATAACTGTTTTATATGTGTCTAAAAATTCTCAGATCTATTACAATAGTCCAGAACTACTGTCACATGCAATAAGAAAAGTATAAAATCCTGACATTTCAGAATCTGGAACCACATAAAGTTATTATTATTCTGTCAATTGATTAATTGATCTCTCTAAAGTGCTTCATTATGTTAAATCTAACATTGAATCAATGCGTACATTGCATTTTGGTGCCTTCACCTTCACAGACAGCAAATCAATTATAATTTCTCTATTTGCGCACAAATAAATTATTGTTTTATTCTATATTTATGCAATTAACAATGTGACGACACAGTGTGAGCTCAGGCACAGAGAAGGAACGAAGCAAAGTGTGATGTACTTGAACATGTTTGTGGTCATGAGGTTTGAACCCAGGATTTCCAGGTGAGGGCTTCGATTCCCATCGTAAATGAACCTTAACATTGACTAAGGAAACTGTTGTTTACACAATATGCTCCAGATCCCTGCACACATTATTTGACATCGCTCAGACACCCCACTCGGCCCTGTACGTAATTGTGACTGCGACGTACCCATGCATGTAGGGATATATGCGCCTATCCTATGATGCCATGTTCCCGCCTTCCCCCAAACAATTACACATCTGAAAGACAAATGACCCCTCGGATGCGTCTTCCCGCCTGACAGCTGAGCAGCCTCTCTGTCCAGGCCCTGACACAGGCATCAGCAGACACCGAGGGCGAGGCTGGGCTGGGCCGGGCTGGGCTGGGCCGGGCCGACCAGAGAGGATCAGGGGGAGGTAAGTCACCAAAGCAGGAATTAATGAGCATTATAGTATTAGGTAAGAATAAGTCCCACCTTAAATCCCTCAGGATTCCTAAACAACTCCAGTAACACCTGTTACATACGTTGATGGAGGGAAGAGGAGGGTTTTTTGTGACGAAGTGAAGCAGAGGTTTTGATATCAAAATTAACTATTATCTATCAATTTTTCAATATTTGTCTGAAATAAAGGCCTGGGAATTATCTTCTTTTATCACAACGTGTATCATTCATTTGAATTTTTTTTTACCATAGCCTACATTTTGTAGTTACAGCTGCCAAGTGTATGTATACACTTCAGTAGGTAGTTATGTTGTTTAATCTCAGAAAGTCAGTTTAAATAAAAACTTCAATCTGCACCATAGCCAGAGTTTAATTAATGACTAAGTGCTAGCAATTAAAGGATCTCGTACACCGTGAATCTGCAGATGGAAAGCATACAACTAAAAAATAAATAATATGGTCTGAGCAAATGTATTTTTCATACACTGGGCACATTGAGTGAAATGGTTGCTACAGAGCCCTATAGAAATCAATCAACAAATCTTATCGTCATCACTCTATATCCAGTAGAATTAGCTTGAGGTTCACATTAAATTACAAAACTACTCTCTCTTTTAGTCACACGTGTTTAACAACAAAACAGTTTTCTACATATCATCTGTTTTTTTTGTTTTTTTAACTTAAAAAGTCAAGAATCCAAAAACTGTTTCTGAACAAGCTCCTCTTCCACCTCGTCCTGTTACATCACTGTGTCACCCAGTCACTTCCCAGTATTCAAAGCTCCGTGACCACAATCAGCAAAACAAGAAAACGAATAATCCAATGCGAACAGTCAGTGATTTGCCGGGGCTATTTTTTTAAAGGCTTAAATTAGAGTTTGCCAGCTAACCGTGAGCTTGTGGTAAGCTGATCCCTCGAGCAGCAAACATGATACAGTCTAGGGGCGGTTCATTACACTGGAGGGAACAATGACCCAATCCACCGGAGAACGATACCTGGAAAGAACATCCTCCTTACACAAATAATCTCCAGACAGCTTTTCTCTTCACACCTCCGAGTGTAAAGAAGCTTGTTGCACTGACTTGCGTATTAATTCAAGTCGAGGGGGATTCCCCTCTTGACACGCTGTCGCTATAATGTCCAGAAACTGGGCAGAGTGACAAGGCACCACATGAGAATCTGTCTTCACTGACTTGTAAGAATCTCACTTTGGGTTTCTCATTGTTCTTCTAAGATCTTCAACAGAAATCAGATCTCTTAAAACAAGTTCTCTGTTAATTTAAGCATTTAAAGAAATCGGGAAATGTGGAGACATTTAATACTGAGTAGAAATATCAGTTAGTCTAAATGTAAAATGCATGAAGCATAAATTGCATGCTTATCATTTCTTCAATGAAGACAGAAAAGAGCTCATCAGAGGGTTCTTTGGAGTAAATCCAAATTTTTATAAATTCAAAAAGCTTATGTCATCTTGTAATTTAAAGATTTTGTTAAATGTGTTTAAACTCTTGAAGAAAATTAAGTATAAATGGGCCGTCAATATGTATATTCCACCTCCATGTTGCTATATTCTGCTCTGGTCTGGATCTGTGGTCCTTTTTCTTTCTTTTTTTTGTCCCTTACACCCAGAGAGGGGTCAAAAGGAAATAAATGAAAATGAACACTTTTTGTTGCACAACTTGGGATTGAGATACACATTTTGCTGCTTATAATTTATAACTTATTATAGTCTATATTGAATTAACATAGGGAGACGAGGTGGGATTTATTACGCTTTGGCTTCTTCCCACTCCTTTTGAACATAAAACATGTTGTTGTTTCATTCATTATACACCATAATTGTTAGATTACCAGTTATTAAGAAAATTAATGTTACTTGCAGCCCTTGATCTTATTGTAATAATATGTAATGAGGTATAACCCCCGCAAGCTTTTTTAATTAAACAAAGACTAAGAATTTCTTTCTAAAGCAGAAGACTGTACCACAGCCAAAGGTGCTTATTAAATATATTCACCTTGGTGCAATGTGTCAATTATTTCCTTATCTTATTTTCTTTATATACCGTAAATCATTAATACATCCATTCAAACTTGACTATAAATGCTGCAGCTTCCAAACTTGATGGTTTAATGAAATCCCCTGTCAGTATTTGCTGAAATCACCGTCCACATTTACTTTACTACTTTATATCACCTGTGTCTATTGAATCAAGAGATCTTCTTCCTCTTTCCTCTTTTCACCCCGCAGCGACGGACGAGGGGGTCGGTTTTTGTCGTTTGTTTGGGGAGTGCTATCAGCGTGGGCCGAGAGGTAAAGCTAACACACAGTATGCTGGGGGACGAGGGGAGGGGAGGACGCAGGGGGATAGACCTGTCTGAGAGGATACTGCTATTCAGTTGCAAATGAGGTTGTAATTAGCCCTTACACATTTGCCTGGAGGGAATTAGTGTGTGTGTGCATGTGTGCATGTGTCATTGTGTGTTTTTCAACCCATTTTCCTTAGAATAGGGGTTGACGGTGATAAGCAGATAATACTAATTACTTCTCCTCCCAATTGCTTGTTAATTGTGGTTGGTGTGGATTTATACAGCATGCTAATACTCCCCCATGCATGCCCCCCGCTTTGGCTGTTGCCAAAATCAACAGGTCATTTTTTAAGCAGGAGGCTTCTGTTTAAGCCTCTAATTAATTATGTCAAGTGGGGCTCCACCGTATATTGTGTGTGTGTGTGTATTAATAAAGTTGTTTAACATGTTCATCAGTTGTGATACACTAATTAATTGGTCGACTGATTAATTAGGCCGACACCAGGCACCACGCTCTCAAGACTAATAAACAAAAAATGTCTGCAGACGTTTGTTTTGTTTTTTTTCTTTTAAATGAACACTTTGTTTTTGTTTCACTTTAGACATAAAAATAACAGAGTGCAGAGTTTAAAACAGGTGATGCACTTTTTTGTAAATGTTAAATCAAGTTCAGAAATGTTGTATCTACTGTAGTTTGTTGTTATTTATACATTATTGTGTTTTATGAGAGGCAAAGAATGAAAACAAGAACATATAGCAGCGTTATATGTCAGATCCCCTGCACCCTGCTTGTTTTACTTCTTGGTTATATGGCTATTTTAAAAAGTAATTTAAAATGCTTGTAAAAAGTCCACTGAGTAAGCTGTTAAGTTTTCCAAATCAACAAGTTGCGTAGAAGCACCTACTGTATGAGTGCCGCTGGGGTTTATCATTTGGTATTCATGGAGGAGGAACAGGTAGGGTTTAGCCTTTTGGCTCCACTGTGCTGAGTCGTTTTGGCCGATTCACCACCTGAATTAAGACACAGGGAAAAAGACTCATCTGCAAGAACTTCTGAGTTTCCAGTTCAAATATCTGAACATGATTGGTCTGTTTTTTTTTTTTGAAATTTTGAAGCTTTTCAACATTATGATTTAAATAAATCTGTGTCTAAAGTACAACAGTGAACATTTTTGTATAAGTTTCAAAATAAACAGCTCCAAGAGGTTGTTAGATACAGATCTGGCCATCAGTAAAGTAGCAGTGAAAGGTGGTGCAATGCGCTGACAGTAATATAGTCAAGGCCAACATGATTTAAGTGGGTTGATTTTGTATGTGGGTTGATACCACATTGTATCATTAACTGGTGGTAAATCATCAGGAGTGATAAGTCCTTATAGCATTATCTGATGATGTCAAGATCTTCTATTTCACAAAGATGTATAATCAACCCCCCAACACCCCCCGGACCCTCCATCCTTGTACAAGCAGCGCCACATACATCATCTGTTCATCCCATCACCATCTTATCATTTATCCCGTTGTAACGGCTTGGGAGTGCTTAAGCAGATTTTGGTTCAGTCTGCCTTCAAAGTGTTAAACAGATTGGACCAGAGGATTTCTTGTAATGAAGGTGAGTGTGTGTGTGTGTGTGTGTGTGTGTGTGTGTGTGTGTGTGTGTGTGTGTGTGTGTGTGTGTGTGTGTGTGTGTGTGTGTGTGTGTGTGTGTGTGTGTGTGTGTGTGTGTGTGTGTGTAGCGGTGGCGGTCAGTGGCGCAAAGTGTCTGAAACTTGGAGGGGTTAGATTAACTGTGATCTTCACTGAGGTCATTTCTCCCCTTCTGTGCCAACATGCACACATATAATCACACACATACACCCCCCCCCCCCCTTTCCATTAGCCAAACAATCCCACCTGGTATTTTAATCTAGATTTAGGATCTAACACGTATCAAATGATTTGCCCACTGCTTATACAGTAATTCTATACGCTTTCCATACCCTAAAACTCCCCCAAACTTCCCCCATGACTGGTGCTGAAAGGATTAGTTACATGGTCATTTGACTATATACACGCTGGTTATTAACGACTTATAAAAGTTCAAATTCATTCAAACTTGCAGCACTGTCAATTAACATTTTTATTGCTCACGGCACTATTTTTAAAGGTTTGCTGTAGTTCATTCTATATGTATTTATTTATTTTCTATATTTGTTAAATAAATAAACATTTAAAAGTAAGTTTGTATCAATATAAATGTTTTTTTTTTTTTAATCCTTTTTCCACAAATGATAAAACAAAAGTTAAAGGGATTAGTTTGCTGGATATTTAACACAAAACTAACTACATTCAAGTAATCCAGGAATCAATTAATTATTCACCACCTTGTTAGTGCTCAATCAATAAAAATGTAGTGTATAAACACTTTTTTCAATTAACCTTTTAGCCTCTAAAATACCACCACTTTATCATTAGCTCACAAACACTTACTCATAATTAAATCGTTAAGACAAGTCTATCTGAAAGTGAATTAACATTTCTGCTTCTTACATAATGACACTCATTTGAAAAGTTTGTTGCGTAGACATTATTTTCAATTAATCAATTAACATTAAAAAGTAGGTAAACTTGTATCAATGTATTATTTTAGAGAATTTATCTTCATGTTCAACTAATCGTTAATTTTCGTTAAAGTTTGTTTTTGGAACTGTTGATGATTTGGGGATCCATATAGGCTACATCTCTACCACACAGGACTGTAAAAGGACAGCTGTCATTCATCAAAATCCCTGCTATCCAAACACGAGTTGGGACTCCAGATGTTCCCTGAGGAGGCTTCAGAGTCTGGGACGCTCATATCTGTATTGTAGACAGATTTGTATGGGATATTAAACCGCTTCACCTTATTTTAAAACCAGATGATCCTTCACCTGACTGCAACCTTTCTGCAAAGCCTGAATATTCACTACAGGGGCTAATCCACGTCTGCCTCCATGCACAGCTGCTTATATTTGACTTTAGGGAAGTGCTACATTTATTATCTTCAACTTTATTCAGGATTTGTTGTTGCAAGTGACACTTTACTATTCCCCTTGGGGCTATTATAGCTACTGCATGTGCACAAATGAAATGTAACATGTTTGTATTATAGTTGACAGATGCTTACAGGGTCCTTAACCTGATTAATAAGAAAACTGCCCTAAGACTGATTAATGAGCTACTCAGATCAGAAGGATTGAACCGGGCAGCGGATCATTAACTCCGTGTCCTGGAGTTGCACCGCCGCACATCGATGTCTAGAGGCTTTTTTTTTTTTTTTTTTTATCTCTATCGTGTCTCGGGCTGACTACTACAGGGTCGCACTGGGTATGTAATGGCCCATAGGTGCAGCCACGTCTGTTTTAATTACATGGGTATTAGCTGGTCAGAGATCGCTGGAGCTTTGTGGCCCCGACGTGTCCTCTCTGGGCCAAATGTCGAGACAAATCTAATACGAATCTAATACCGACACTGGCATTTAAGGCTGCCATTCAAGACCCCGCCCAAAAAAGTATTGATTTTTTAGTTTTATTGATTAATGTCATTAATGTGAGACCTGAAAACTTGTCTGTGCATCTGCCTCGGTTGTTGTACTAGGTTTTTTGGGGGTTCATTTCTGCACTGACCCGCCTTTCACACTTGCCCGGGGCTCGATCTCGATCTCGATCAGATCAGATCCGACCTATTAAATAACCTATCCTCTCTTGTTTGCTCACTGCAGATATCCTGGCAGTCAATGTATCCTCGGGCTAAGCCAAACAAGCTGATCAGCCAGTCACCTCTGTACACACAACCCCCCGCTAAGAGGCTAATGGCCGGGACGTATAATCCTTCTCAAAACAACTACAGAGATGCTAATTGTATCTTGCTATAAATACAGGTTGACTCCTTGTCCTCTTTCTTTATTCGTCTGCTCTCGCGCGTCGGCTACTCCTGAAACACTTGCCGAAATACCAGGAAAGACTCCGGTTGCGTAAGAGAGGCAGCAGATAGATGCTGCTGCAGGTGACAATAAACTTGTCTTCGTACCAAAAACAGCAGCGAGCAGAGCAGAGCAGAGCAGCGCGGAGTTTGTTTATTTTTACGCACGGCTGGATACATCGCTCCATGCGCCCTGACAGCTTCTCCTAAACTTCCTCAGTGAGTTGAGTTACTGAGACGCAGCAACGAGGAGAGACAGCAACATGTTCCCGCTGCCGATGTTCACGCCGGACCAGGTCGCCCGGGTGTGCGAGAACTTGGAGGAGACCGGGGACATCGAGCGCCTCGGCCGGTTCCTCTGGTCCCTCCCGGCCGCCGTCCCTGGCTCGGCCGGCGAGGCGCTGAACCGACACGAGTCCGTGATGCGGGCGAGAGCGCTGGTCGCTTTCCACGGGGGGAACTTCGAGGCTCTTTACCAGATCCTGCAGAGCCACCGGTTTACGCGCGAGTCGCACGCCAAGCTCCAGGACCTGTGGCTGGACGCGCACTACCGCGAGGCGGAGAGGCTGCGTGGGCGGCCGCTGGGGCCCGTGGAGAAGTACCGCATCCGCAAGAAGTTCCCCCTGCCCCGCACCATCTGGGACGGCGAGCAGAAGACGCACTGCTTCAAGGTAAATGACCCGATCTTATTTGAACCTGTATTATAAGTATTTTACTTACTTTACTGTTTTATTGTATATTATGTACTGTGTATGAATGTTTTACATGGCAGCTGTCACAACTTCCTTACCCAAGACAAATTTCCCCTGGTGGGACAAATAAAGTTGATTTGATTTGATAACGACCCATGGTGTGGGGTTTAGGATTTGACGCACCTACACGTGTTGCTTCCTCTTACTTTGGGAAACACTGAATCACAAACAAACAAAAACGGAAAACAAACATTACAGATGATATGACATTTATGTGAATTTAAAAAAGCAGCAGCATCAGTTTCTCTTTTTTCACTCTGCTGTGTGAAGCCGCCTGGTCTTTGAGCTCTTAAGATGATCACGGTCAGAGCCGTGGTTATCCCTCTGCCTTCTGCTGTGAACCTACTAAACTACTTTAGGGCCTGGTCTCCTGGTGTAAGATCAGACTACAAGTCTCCTACAAGTCTGGACACTGTTGGTTCATGCTCTGACATAAACTGGTGAACAATGTCAGACAATTTGATTATGATTCGTGGAGTTTAATCTGAATGTGAATGCATCCAGATAATCTTCTTGATTTCTGGTGTCATTCTTATCTTTTAATTCTCAGCTTAAAGTTATTTCCCACATCAATTTTATCTCTTTATTTACATATTATGTTGTTTGCTGTAATATTAATTGTCCACAGCTGTGAAGATATTTCAGATTTCCTTACAGGATTTATTATAGTCTCATCTCTTCTTTAACTAAAGTGTCCTTGAGCACAGACACACAAATCTAAATCCAGGAGACATTCCTTCATGATATGATGCAGTCAATTACAGCAAGCCCTCAAACCAGTTTCCTTTTTTACAAAACCATTCTTCCTGATGTCATGTCCTGGTGGGCAGAGCACCTTGAGCATCGTCAGAAATGCATTTTTCAGTGCCATAAGGCCATTAGTGGTTGCAATGGAAGCAGACTGATTGCATTTTGTCACTTAAAATTAGGATGTCGCCACTTTTCAAAACCTACAAAAGGAGAAATAAGAATCAAAACAAGAGAGGAAACGAGCTGCTTAGTGGGGGAGCAAGTGAGCATGACCTTTGCCTCTTGGTTGAAGTGTGTGTATGTGTGTGTGTGTGTGTGTGATCTCCCTCTTGTGGCGGGGTGAAGTATTGTTCATAAGTGTACTACAGCTACTTGGTCTTGGTTAATTCCAAACCCCAGAAGGGACGGCCTCTGCAGCAGCCGATTAAGCCCCTTAACATGATCCAATTTAGTGGATATACATTTTTATGTACTAGGTTCTACTTACAGTGTAGATAGAGATCATCTGTTTATAAATCTAATCTAACAGGATTATACTGAGCATCATACCAGAGTGACAAGATTATTGTGGTTTAATAGGATGATATCAAAGCAACACTAACCACATTACTGTAGCCAGCTGCCAACATATGGTTTCCCCTCAAAGAGCAGCACATCCACTGACAGAAAGAAAGAGTTAATATAACATTATCTAAGAACTATGGGGGTCTAAATGTGCCAAAAAATGTCTCTGTCTTCTCCAGGAACGAACTCGTAGTTTGCTGAGGGAGTGGTACCTCCAGGATCCGTACCCCAACCCATCTAGGAAAAGGCACTTGGCCCAGGCCACCGGACTCACGCCCACACAGGTCGGCAACTGGTTCAAGAACCGGCGCCAAAGAGACCGCGCAGCATCCGCAAAGAACAGGTATGTCAGAAGTTAGATTATCACATTATGTTGATTATTATCGAGAGACGTGCTGTTAAAGCAGAAGTAAGCGGAACATTTGTGTTAATATAAGTCTTCAATAGTTATATCTTCCGACAGCAATCACTTACATAGAGTGTTTGGTCCGAAACACGGGTCTGTCAGTCACTCTGCTCTGCTGTAACGCGAGGAGAAAACTCTCCTTGTATCCTACAACCTTTATCCAATGAGGAGAGAGAACGGCATAAAGGGGCGGTCCTCTCTGTGTGTGCAGCCAAGGGATGCGCGTGAATGTGGTGACGTAGGGACGAGGGCGGGGACTGCTAACTCCATCGGCTGACAAGAAGTTAGCCAAAACGACCGGATCGCTTACTTCTGCTTTAACAAAGATTACAATGTGGGACCTCTCTCTCATCTCTCTTTTATCTCCCCCCCCCTCCTCCCCTCCAATCAGATTGCAGCAGGATCCCTCCATGCACGCCTCTGAAAGCTCCCCCGACGGATCCCTCCAGGAGCGCCACCGTCACCCCCACTTGCTGCCTAACTCCCCCCGCCACCTCGGCAGCCCGGAGGCCAGCGACTGCAGCACGGAGAACGAGCGCAGAGGGACGGGAGCCTCCACCCCGGAGATCTCCGTCAGCAGCGACAGCGAGTTTGAGTCCTGAGACGACGGTGAACTCTGCTCACGGACAAACACACCACACAGAGACGAGAGCGTTATGCGTCATCAGACTCAGAGACATTATGCTGACTAGACTGCTGACCTGTGGACACAGCGGAGCGGCTCTCGGCGGGAGGAGGGCGAGCACGAGGAGCCCGCACTTGATGTGGCTCTGAGTGGACAATGTAAGGGAACTATATGCAACAATATTATGCACTTAAAAGAGCACCATGGCACATGACCTTGACTGTTATTATGAATTACTGTAGTTTACTGCTGACCATGACTCAGGATGGTAGATAGGTAAACATCCAGCAGGTACATCTACATTGAACAAGTGTTTCTCATGGTCTTTTTTTTTAGATAATGTGAATATTTACATTTTGATACTGGTTTCAGTCAATATTTTGGGATAGACAATTTTATAATAGTTTTTATGTAAGCTACATAATACATTTGTGATGGAAATTACCCAGACACACTAAACATCCAATGCCTTGAGTAGGCTACTACAGTTATGTGTGTATGTTCACATGCACATTGATAACTTGTTGACTTTACCTAATCATGCAAGTGCACAGTCCAGTTTCATACAGTTAATTCACCTCGCACATGAAGAAAAAAACTGCTCTACTATTAGGTCAGAATGTGTAATGTAAACATAGTGAATGAATTCAATAAAGTTCACTGCCTTAAGGGGGAAAAACGGGCATCACTCTCAATGCAACAATGCATAACAACACTAGTTAGACAGACAGTCTTAACAATGCATCTGTGCTGCTCAAAACCTTTTTCTTACCTGCTGTGTTTTACCTGTTCACTTCTGTTTTTATATGTAGACTTTTTTTTTTAATGCTCCTGAGCTGCTCTGATGATGAATTTCTGCAGGGGCTGAAACAGAGAAGATGAAAAAGAGAGAAAGTGAAGCACTAAATAGGTCTAAACTCAATGTGCCTATTACATTTGAGAACAGTGAGACCTGGACAGATATGATTGCGTCCTCATGTCGGGAGGGACACACTCAAAAGGTTTACTGTTTGCTGTCTTTCTTACAATGATCATTTCTCATATCACATGACTGCATTTCAATGAAAACATGTATTTTGTAAATGTTTTATGTAAATAAATTAACCTATTTTTATCCAAAGTTATGCTGGCTCAGTATATTTGTAAGCTCAGTTGGTATTATTGCGGTGTGACTTGGCAAAATCTAACTTAGTGGTTAGTCGACCCATGTGATGACTCCTTGGTGTAAATCCTCTTAGTACGGTACAGGACAACACTAAGGGAACACAATCTGTTTGGATTCAGATCAAAATAAAAGTCTAAAATCCTTGCAAATTCATAAATCAAGCCTTTTAACATAGTATATCTCCTACAAAGTAATTTTTCCCCCCCAAATAAAATAGTACGCCATGAGTGCCATTTAACCTAACAACTGCAATATATTGTATTCTTACTGGCGCCACTATTTCCACACACTGAAACTCTTATGTCACAATAACATTGGTCAGTGGTTGAAAAGAAAAATGCATATGGTGGTTTAATACTAAGGTGTCCCCCCATCCTGTGAAACGTGGAGCTATGGCAACATCAATGGCAGCTCATTTCCAGTAAATTATGGCAAGACAGTACTGTATATGTTTGATGACCCCGGGGCTGTCTAAAAATGGCAATTTGGGCCCATTTCCCATCTGCCCCAAATTCAAATGTGTCATCTTAGGGGGCCCAGTGGAGTCTCCATTGGACTCCACTGCCCCCCAACAACTTCTGAGGGCTCGCTGGTGTGGTTTTTGGCCAGTTACTCCAAAACTACTGGCCCTTGAACCAAACAATAATGTTACTAACTGCTGTGTTAACAAGTCAATATGTTTGTAGTGAGAAAAAAAAAGTCTTAATAAGCTTCACTCACGTTTCCCTCCTCCTGATGTGCAGTGTGCAAACCTACCAGAGACAAAAGAGTGACATGATGTCATCACCTAACAGTTGTGATGTCAGACAACGTTAGCAACAACAAAACAACGTTAGCAACATTAGCTGTGTTTTTGGCTAATGGATGGAAAAGGCCAACATTTCTTCTGCCTTTAACTCTGTTTTTAATTACCACAGAAAAATAGTTTCCTCTCGAGTTTTTAAATGCTTCATTATGTTCACCAGCTGAGTTCGTAGTCACTCGTTTTTATCAGCCGACATGACAGTTTCTTTTGGCCATTTAATTTAGTTAAAAAAAAAAAAACACACACACACACACACAACAAAACCACATTACGTTGTTGGACAACACTTACCCGTGGTTTGGGGACATTTCCAGCTGCAAAAAAACATTCCTCTATCAGTTTTACCGACACAAAATGTAGGTCTTGTGAAAGGTGAAGATTATCTCTGATGGTTGACAAGTTGGAGGTAACTAACTTTGAAAAAACAAAACAAAAACAAAGATGGCGGCGATGACGTCTTCTTAATTTACGACAGAAACACCAACATGACGCCAGAGGAGCTTTAGCAGCGTTCGGTTTTATTACAAAACATTAGCAACGTAAAATAGTAAAGATGCTAAATACACCCAGAGATAAGTTATGAATTTGAACAAAAATGTTGTTTCCAGTTTAAAAGTGTAGGACTGGCTACTGTCAAGCCATCCGCACCAACATTTTGAGTGCGGCCGTTTCATGGAACTTACGGCGACTGGCTGCAAGGTAAACTTTTCATTATTATTATTTTTTTTAATAGCCTATGTAGGTTACATCATGTAAATTAGCCACCTTTTACAACTGCTGCTACGAAAATGACAGTGTTACTTATTTTTTAAAAAATTGAAGGAATTCATAAATATAGATATAGCCTAGGCAAATAACGGGTCCATGCCTATGTTCCCACAGCCCTATGTTCCCACAGTTCTAAGATTTTTCTCAAAATTAGGCCCTATGTTCCCACTGGACTCTCTCTACCTATCTGGACTCGATATCTGGTCTGTCTAGCCTCTACCAGGTCTTTTTTTTTTTTTTTACTAAACTTAACCAACTCCTTTCTTTATTGCCTAAACCCAACCAATGGTGGGACCAAAGGGCTGTGGGAACATAGGGCCTAATTTTCAGTGACAACAAAAGTTAGAAATGTGGGAACA
Organism: Trachurus trachurus; assembly: GCF_905171665.1. NCBI lineage: Eukaryota > Metazoa > Chordata > Actinopteri > Carangiformes > Carangidae > Trachurus > Trachurus trachurus. The sequence goes on along the minus strand of NC_139909.1, from coordinate 15,749,835 downwards.
TAAGGCTGTGGGAACATAGGAATGACCCCCAAATAACAACAGGGGGCATAGGCGATATAGCTAAGGGTAGGGTGTGACACATAGGACAACACCAATCTGGAGTGGACAGATATGCATGGGCTATATGAGTAAGAATAACCTGTAGGCACTGAAAAAACTTGCTGGTAGCCTTTGTCTACTCTTTGGTAACAGAATACAAATCTTTCTTTAAAGCTGCAAAAGTTTAATTTATTAAACATTATCATTTCCAGGTCATAATTATACACCCAGAGAAAGTAGTGAACATACAGTTAACAGAGAAAGATGTACACAAAGTAGGGACATGAAAGATGACCACTTGACCAAATGTCAACTTCTTTGTGAATGTCTCTTTCCTGTTTCATTACAGAGTAATGTTGGTCTTCTCTTCCTCCTACTCCACAGAAACCACAGAATAATGGGCGTCCTCACTTTCAGTAGGCTAGTCCCGCCCACTCCTGAAGGGTTACCAAGAAGACTTCTGCTTACCTGTCAGTTGTTGTCAGAGCTAAATTCATGTGTAGAAATCCTGAATTTGTTACTTTTTAGTTGGACCCCTGTCCTGATAGGGGGGAATATATATATAAGTTGTTTATAGATATTGTGTGAGGATGGACAGCGAGGGAAGGAAAGTGGTGGTCTGTGACAATGGGACAGGGGTAAGTAAATCCTGCATGTCAGTATTGTAAGGAAAGGATATCCTGAAAGAATATTACAAATATAAATTATGCATTACCTTTATTCTATTCTAGTATATGTTTTATTATATAATTATAATTTATATGTTGGCTGTATTGCACCGTCTGTGCAAACCCCATATTCTTTGACAGTTTTCTATGCAAACCTACAACAGTGTTAGATTTGGGTGTTTTATTTTAAGACAATTGTTCCAAGTACACTTCATTTAGAGGCAAACACATGGTTTTTTAAAAGAGTTCAGGGTGTGAATCTGTGTGCATACTAGAGCCTGATTCCACATCTACATCTGTCTGGACTTGTCAACCTACCTCTTACATGCACTCACAGCCATAAATGGTTGTAATGCTTTGAACTGAGCAACAATTGGTGGAAAAGCAGGAAGAGAGATTTGAAAAGCGAAAAACACAATGAGCAGCTCTTTAATACTGTTACTGTGGCATTTAAATTTTGATATGTGAAAGCAGTATGAGGTACTTGAAGGTTACCTACAGTCAACAACTGGTTGCAGCCTTTTTTCTTTTTTTTTTGCCTTTGCGGGAATGCATTTCATCCCTGCAGGCTAAGGAATGTGTCCATGGTCACAAAGACAAGTTGAGACAGTATTGTATTAGGTCTAGTCATGACAGGGAGAGAAACAGTCTGTAGTGAGTTGCATGCCAATAAAAGGCCAGGTAACACTGCAAATTATTTACCAAAATCACGCTAAATGAATTATTATACAAGCTTGTGAAGATGTTATGAAATTGCAGTTGCATTATCTGATAAATAAGAGACAATCTGGTAAAAGCATTATACTAATAATTCACTCTAACTCAGTTTCCTGGATGTAGAATAAACCTAAAGCTGGATTAAACCAAATGGAACTGATTAATGGATGGAAATTATTCTGTACAGAACACTCAATGCAGGACGAGTGCAATTAATGTGCAGCATAATTCAGGGCTATACAAACAAAGCTTCAGTTTCAGTTAACATTTGAAAATGAGAACTTTATTCACACGTACATACACACACACACAAAAAAAAAATACTTGTTTCTTTCTTTCTCACATCCCTAACCAGTTTGTCAAGTGTGGCTTTGCTGGATCCAACTTCCCTGACCACATCTTCCCGGCCTTGGTGGGTCGACCAATCATCAGATCGAGCACCAAAGTCGGCAACATTGAGATAAAGGTGAGGTTAGTTTTCAACTGATTGCAAATTAAAAGTAAATTAAAGTATTATATGGCACTGGTTATGAAATGATACCCAGTCATAATCCCATAAACATAAAACATAAAAAAGGATTATGTATGTTGTAGCATCATTCAAATGAATATGAATCCACAGACTTGTACCAAAAGTACAGTCCACTTCTGGAAAGGCTGAACCCCTCCCGATCTCTTTACCCAGGACCTGATGGTCGGGGACGAGGCCAGCGAGTGCCGCTCCCTGCTGGAGGTGTCCTACCCCATGGAGAACGGTATGGTGCGCTGCTGGGACGACATGCTCCATCTGTGGGACTACACCTTCGGACCCGACCGCCTGGACCTGGACCCATCAGAATGCAAGGTACAAAAACAGAAAGGTTCAAAGAAGACATAAGTTTAAACCTTTCAAAATAAAACTCAACAACACACAAAGCCTTCACACAGCTCTATATCATCTTTACTTTTCCAAGATCCTGCTGACTGAGCCGCCCATGAACCCTCACAAGAACCGGGAAAAGATTGTGGAGGTCATGTTTGAGAAGTACCAGTTCCACGGCATCTACGTGGCCATTCAGGCCGTGCTCACTCTGTATGCTCAGGGTAAGGTCTTAGTAACAGCTAAATGATTTGTTCCTGTTGCTTCTTGTTGATTAATGATGGATTCATTGATCATTGAAAGGTTTCATTTGGGTGTACAGGTTTGCTCACCGGTGTGGTCGTCGACTCCGGGGACGGTGTCACCCACATCTGTCCAGTGTACGAGGGCTTTTCGTTACCTCACCTCACACGCAGACTGGACATCGCTGGACGTGACATCACACGCTACCTCATTAAGGTGAATCACATGTAGGGCCTTTGTGTTTACTGACACGTGCAACAACATGTTCTCTTCATTTGCAACACAAACACTTTTTTAATGCCTGATTTAACAAAACACCTCTTATCTTCCCACCGTCAGCTCCTGCTGCTCCGTGGTTACGCCTTCAACCACTCGGCCGACTTTGAGACCGTGCGTATGTTGAAGGAGAAGCTCTGCTATGTGGGATACAACATCGAACAAGAGCAGCGCCTGGCCATAGAGACCACCTACCTGGTGGAATCGTTCACTGTACGTTACAAAAGCATTTTGTGGATTAGTCCAACCAAAGAAATAATTTGACATTATGGAAAATGCTCTCTCTCTCGATTTGGTGCTAAAGAGTAAATGAGACAATCGATACCAAGTTCATGTCCATTCTGTGGCCTACTTAGGGGGCGCATCGGACTGAACACATTAATAGCCCAAATAGTTTTATGTGGAGGTGAATGCTTCTGCTAAGCTAAGCTAACTTTCTGGCTCTGACAGACAAATGCTGATATTTAAGTGCTATATTTCAAGCTAGCCACAGCTGGTGTTCTCTGCTTGGCAGGGAAAAGAGGAAATCAGATAACCTGTGTTGTGTATAAAAACTAAAATGCAACAGCAATTTGTGGATTTTATGTGGCGGTAGCTACATATTTATGCTACGCTGAGCTAATTAGCTGGTTTTAGCCTTACACCATTGAGGTTGGGAGGCAACCGCCATTCCGACATCCCACCAGTCCTACATAGGCTACTGTAGGCCTCTAATTGTCTTAATGGCAACACTTCATTTTCTATCAAATGTCCCATCATTCCGACAATTCTTGCCTCCTATGATTGGATTTTTTTCTCTTCTTTTTCCTTTCATCCTGCCTTTCCGACAGTTCCTTTAATAGCGTATTTTTCCCCCAAAAGATTTAGCACTGGTTGGGCTTAGAATGATGAAAGGAGTTGGTTAAGTTTAGTAAAAAGACCAGGTAGAGGCTAGATGGGCCAGATAGATAGAGTCCAGAGGGAGTCACCTGTTGAGATATTGAAAGCCTTGTCGGAATGGTCGGACAATGGATGGCATGTCGGAATAGCGGTATTTCGGAATGGTGGTATGTCATCATGGTGACATGTCTAAATGGTGGTATGTCAGAATGACAGCATGTAACCTTGAGGTTGGGGCCAGTAACAGTCTCCTCTCTCTGGTGCAGCTCCCTGACGGCCGACAGGTGAACGTAGGTGGGGAGAGGTTCGGGGCCCCCGAGGCCCTGTTCCAGCCTCACCTCATCAACGTGGAGGGAGCGGGAGTGGCCGAGCTGCTGTTCAACACCATCCAGGCTGCAGACATCGACCTCAGGTTCGAGTCTCCCCCCACTGCTGTTTGCAAAGAATCTGCACAACTAAAATGCTTTTAAAGATAGTCAGATATAAAACATGTTATAATCTTTTGTGCCCTCTGTGTCACTGTGCAGGGCGGACTTCTATAAGCACATCGTTCTGTCAGGAGGGAGCACCATGTATCCCGGCCTGCCATCCAGACTGGAGAGAGAGATCAAGCAGCTCTACCTGGAGAGAGTGCTGGACGGAGACACACAGAAACTATCAGTAAGTGTTTTCTGTTCTGTTGGACAACAGGCTGTTGATATTTAATGTAACACCAGGATGTTAAATAATTAATGTAACACCAGGATGTTAAATAAGATGTTATACAAGTGTTGATTTTCTATAACACCTTTGCATAAATATAACACCATAATCTGTAGCCTAAGCTGTGATATTAATAACATAATACATTTTCCATTTACTTAATAAATGTTACATACCACTCTAAATGTTTCTTTCTTAAAAGTTTTTGTATTAATTGCTGCATTTGATTTTATATTTACTATACTAGCTATTTGAAAACCAGAAAATGTTTACATTTATTGTTTCTAATCATCATTGTATATTCAAATCTGTGCAGTAGTCATAAAAGTAGAGCATTAAAAAAACACAATAAAGAACATTGCTTGTGTTTAAAGACCTTTCTTTCCCCCTCTTTTCTTGTCACCCGTGTAGAAGTTTAAGATTCGCATCGAGGACCCTCCCAGACGTAAACATATGGTGTTCCTGGGAGGCGCCGTGCTGGCCAACATCATGAAGGACAAGGACTCCTTTTGGCTGAGCAGAGCGGAGTACGAGGAGAAAGGCCTGGCGGTGCTGCAAAAACTGGGAGGTGGAGTCAGATGAACAAAAAAAAGATAAACAAAATATTTCAGCTTTTTAAAATCAATTCCTCAGCCTCCCAGAGCCACATGTGCTGCATACTTTGATTCATTACAAAACTGAAAGAAAAATGTGAGGTTTTACAATTTTATATCTTTGTGTGGTTTGGTTCATAGAAATCTGAAAATTACAATTAATTGTTAATTGCTAATTAACTAATATTAAGTACGGTGAAGTTGAATCAAGAGCCAGTTTTATCACAACACAATCATACAAATATATCCCATAAAGTCTTGCTCAGGAAAATGTAGGTCTCAGGATTTTACTCATGTTTGAGTAATTGGTGTCTCTTCTATAGATGATTGTTGTGACTGAGCAGAGACAAGGACACTGGCAATGACTCAGCAGTTTGACACACATGACACTTTAATAATTGGGTCTTGATTCAACCTCGTACCAGACTAACAAGACTCAGATGTGACAACAAAAAAAGTGAGTCCAATCTCAGAGTGCTTTGGACTGACACAAACAAACACTGGAACTAAAGGAAATTACGTTAAAATACAAACTGGAGAGTTTTTTCTCTGTTATTGATATTTTCTGGTTTCTACTCTCAAGATGTAATGTGAAAAATAAACCAATAAAAAGAATGCTAATTCAAATTCAGCTTGATTTTTTCTATATTTTTCCATTTGTTTTTAATATTTTATTAGACAAATTATATTCTCAAATGCTTTTCCATCCCTTAAATACATTTTTAATCTATGTGGCATAAGAGGAGGGAGTGAACTGTTGCTGTTAGTGTTTGCTTCCCTCTGCTGGTTGACTTTGTTTAAGACCTCAGAAGTCCACACTGCAGAACAACACAGCATGTAACAACACTGTGAACAGATATTGCAACTTTTTTTTCGTTTTTTTTTATTGCGATACTGAATTACCTGACAAAAATACAGAAACATGTTTTTTTTTATTTTCAAAACACTGAAAAGAAATAGTGAGCTCTCACAATGAACACATGCTTCACGCACACATACACTACATTCGCAGAAACCTTCACGGCAAATGAAAAATAAAAAGAGAAAAGAAAAGAAAAAAGCATGCAATAATGCTCAAAACACATCATAGTTCCCCAAAAATGAACCTCAACCGCAGCCGATTAAAACTCCAGATATGTTGAAAATCCATACTTAGGTTTGATATCTACCCAACAAATTGAACAATTAAAAGTTAGTTTTAAATACACAATATGATAATTGATAATGACACTGAGTTGAACAGTCAGTTTGGTAGCGATGACTTGCAGCAGGAGCCACCAGGAGCTGGTGACGATTTACATTTACATTCGACCAGTCACCGCGAGGTCCTGGTTTTTATTGGTCGGACTGGACTGTCCTCCCCTCTCCTCTTGGTCCGGGTGGTTATTAAATAGTACGGCCAAGAAAAAAAAACAAAAAAACCCAGTATAACTCAAAAGCAGTGGTTTGAAATATGAAGTGAAAGTAGTTGTGAGAGGATCAAACTCCGAACCGGGAAAAAAAAACGGACAAAAGATTTGAATACATTCGCAAGTCATTCAGTAAAACGGTTGCAGGTCGTCTCAGATAGATGTGATGTTCTTTTTTTCTTTTGATTATTATTATTATTATTGGTCTCCCATGGTTTAAAAACAGAGAGCTGCTGCTTTTCTATCACTTCCCTCCTACTCGCCTATTACTCCACCTGCCAAAAACACTTAATAGAATACGCAAGGACGGAGGAGAGTCTGCGCCTTTTCTCAAAAAGAAAGTAAAAATACAAATTGTCTCTGTGGGTGATTCTAAAAATAAATGGCTGATTTAAAGCTTCCTTTTGAGCCTGTAAACCTGATTTCTTTCAAAGTAAAACACCAGTTGCATCATAAAAAAAGGGCCTCTCTCTTTTTTTTTCTGTTTTTCTCACTTTGGTATTGAGGTTTGGTCTTGGCGATAAAACACATCTCAGTTTTAAAGGTCAAACTCTTATTGGCGGAGGGCAACACAGGTTTGAATCCCCCTAAAAACCCTTTTTTTTGACAACGTGGTTCCATTCGAAGATCTGCAGACTTTTACACATAAAAGGTGAAGTAATAAAAAACATCCAAGTGTCTGTTAGTTTGCCCAGGACTATACCAGGAAAGGGTTACATCACCACGGTGGACAATTTGCCTTCTCGTGTGCGTACAGGAAGTGGTTTTGTTTCCAGGCAACAGTAGTCTCACAGAATTTGTCTTTGGATTGAGCCTCCTCACGTTTGGATGATGTAATCCCTTCATGGTATACACAGTTACAACTCTGGGCTCATGTTTCACATAACAACCAAATCCATTTATTACACATTTTTTTTTGTTCCATGTCACAAATAGTACAACTCCTTTACACTAGCAGCCACACTGAGTGGTACATAGTACAACTTTTGGCAACAGTCCCTATCGTCGGTGCTGCTCTGCTCTGCATGTTGGTCCATTGGAGGAAGAGTCGACCGTTTGCGGTCCGCTCCCGGTCTGGAGAAGGGCTGTAGTTTATCACAACAAGTCCTGACCCACGACGAGACACGACACACCGCCGGAGAGAAAGAGACAGAACAAGAGAGAGAGAAAGAGAGAAAGACCGACCGACCGACCATCTCCTCACTCCTCCTCCTCCTCCCTCCTCTTCCTCCTCTCCCTCCCTCCTTCCTCCATCCCTCCCACTCACTCCTCACACACCGACTCGCTCAGGTCCACGGCGCCACCTCTGGTGAGCCGCCGCATCTTGCTGAAGTCGTGGTCGGTCCTCAGGTAGGAGAGCGAGGGGCCGCCCTCGCTGTGGCTGGCCAGGTCCTGGGGCTGCGCCTGGGCCGGCAGCGCTCGCATCTCACCGCCGCTGCGCCAGTACAGGGTGTATTGCTGCGGGTCGGACACTCCGAAGGTGGAGGCGCAGAGCTGAGCCAGGGCCTGGCTGCTCTCCCCGGCTCTCCACTGCAACGTCCGCACGGCGCTCCGCTCCCCGTCCTGGAACAGTATCCGTACGCACCTCTGGAAGGAGAGAGAAAAAAAAGATGGAAAGGAGGAAAAATAATAGTGACTATATGCTGTATTCATGCAAAACAGAGGTCAAGAGGCTTATGGAGTGAGGGCAAAAGAGGGGGAGGAGAAAGAGAGAGGGGGAGCCAGAGGAGGAGTGAGAGCTGTGCGAGCAAACAGGTTGATAACACACTACAACAAATGAGTCAAAATCGTGTTGGTAAAAAGAAAATAACCTCTAAAACAAAGCTTCTGCTTCCCACACACACGACCAGCAGGTCCAAGAGCCTCACATGGAAAAAAAACAACAAGAATCGCCCTGCTGCTCTTTTCTCTGCCACATGCAACAGCTCCATTGACAAAACTCCACCAGAATTAATCCATTAGAGCACGTCCACGTCCAAAACTCATAAAACCATATAATAATAATAATAATAATCCATCACAGCTCTACATCGGCGTCGTGCTGAAGTTTTTTCCCTCTTGCACTTTAATCCAAACAGAAACTTTCACACATTTTCAACAGAGAGAGAAGGGAGAAAAGAGAAAAAGGAACGAGTGTCTCAACAATTACCACTCTTAAAACACTTAGCGGCAATTGTGATGTACCTAGGCTATTATATAATGTCAGATACAACCACCTACAGACGCCCTCACAACTCTCTTTAAAACACACACACAGAAAACATAGTGAACACAATCCTTTTACCAAACATCCAATCTTGAGAAACCAGTGAGAATCCAACACACACACACACACACACAGCTCCCATCCTACTCTACCTGCACACAAACAAACACACACACACAGAGAAGTAGCCAAATATACTCAAGCAAAAAGAAAAACACACACACACACACACACGCTCTCTCTCACACACCAGCAATTATCATCAACAGGTCGTCCAGCGTCCAAACTTACAGAGTCACTGAGCTCCTCGCCGTCCGTGTGCATATTGTGTTTGCCTGCTTCGATGGGTAGATGCGGCTCAATAAATTTCATGTTATCTGACCGCCCACTTCTTCATAGCACTTGGCTCACTGATCCCCGCCTGTGTCAGTGGAAAATCTGGCTGCTGGGTGAGTTAGATCGGCTATTTGAAGCCAGGAGAGGCACCACGTGACCAGACAGAAACGTTGTGGATGACAATGCCTTTCTTCCATGGCATCTGGTGGACTGTTTTTACCAATCTGGGGCCAGGGCAGGGAGGAGAGTGATAATAGGAGAGTGTAGGTAAAAGTCAGAGTGTGTGTGTGTGTGTGTGTGTGTCTGCATTAGTGCATGCCCCCTTGGTAAGCCGGCAGAGGATTACCTCTAAAAATGTCATAAAACTAATCCCCACAAATGAATTTGAAATGTGTTTGGCACGCGAAAGGAGGGAAACCCTGAAAGTGTGTGTGGTCCCACTTGTTGTTGTGATGCACGGCCTCGTGAAAATCAACTTCACCTTTTGTTTGACCGCTGGAAAATTGGAAATGTGGTCTTGAGCTTCGAACAGCAGCAACAATAACAACAACAGCAGCAGCAGCAGCAGCCTGCCACCTTGAATCAAATGTGGGTCGCTGCTGCTTGTCCAGATGTACAGATGTAGGATGATCACATGTTGCTCATGTAACGTAACATTAATGTAACATCTGAACTCGTTGGATGGATCGAGTTCTTGTTGTTACGGTTTGTGTCTTTTGTTTCCATTTTTTAAGATCAAGTTTGAACTGTGAGATGAGTCGATGATGATATTCAGTGTTTGAAATATAAGAAGTTGAGGTCCAGGATGTCAGGACCCATGACTACAGGTGGGCTGTCGCTTTTTAAATATAACCAAGTGTGTAAAGATTTGAAAATGTGCATTCATCAATTTAAAGAAAATTGTTGTAATTAGTTACTAACTGGCTAAATCTACAGGCTCTAGATGCTCACAGTTCCCCCCACCCCTCTGATCGGCCTCTAAAGTGCCACATTTCTGCCTGGTAGAAAAAAAAAAAAAAATAGAAATTTGGGAATAAATATCTAACACATTATATGTTTTCTTTCTTTTTAAAAAAAATTAAAATGTGACATGGATAGATCTTTGATAAAAAAAAAGAGAATCAATACCCAAACATTATGTATATTTTCTTAGTTTTTTTTTATCTTGTTTAGCCAAATAAAATCTTAAAAAACCTATAAAGTTGGCCACAGGATAAGTATTTTTATTTTTTATTTTTTTTACAGTTGTTATGTATGAACCAAAATCAACATAAATATCAACTTAAAGCTGAGTGTGTGACCACTTTTCTCCTCTGCTGATGCAAAATCCCTGACTTTTGAAAGAGCCAACTATGTTTTACATAGTTTTACACATGTTATAAATCACACACTGTGGTTTTCCTCTGACAGAAAATCCACCGGAGAAAACGTCCCTGTATCCTCACATTGATCTACACGACACATCTACATCTACACATGTTTCTGTGCCGTAGCACCAGAACCAGAGCGCTCGGTATCTACCTGGTTCTGCTGGCTCTCCTTCTGTCTCTGGGCCTCCCGGCTCCGCCTGCAGCTCCACTCCTTCAGCGCCTCCTGGGCGTCCGGTGTCAGACAGACGGAGACCGGCTGCTCGCTGTCCAGACTCTGGATCAGACACAGGCTGGCGTACACGCTGGTCAGGTAGTACCCACCTGGAGGAAACAAAGTAGAGGGGAAACTTAATCACTCACACTAAATAAACTTGTAATGACGGACTGAACCGACAAAAACTTTACTTTTCTACTCAGGTCACGGCAGGCCGCTTCCTTATTTACTCCTTAATCAATATTTCTTTGTTTGCAGTGGATTAAATCACTGTGTTGTACAAAAACCTGGATTCATCTGCAGCTTTTCTGCCTGGTACAAAAGAAAGGAAATTTGTTTTTCTATGGCCTGTTACTTCACTGTTTTGTTTCACCTTCACCACTCAAATCAGCCTCATTTACACCAACAACCAAAGCTCTGATAAACCCACTATACTCTACCTGCTCCGCATCAAATCACAGCACAGGTTAACACCTGACAGGTGAATATAGCCGAGCGTTTACCGATTAAAGTTACATGTTTCCCTAAAGAGATAGTGGAGACCAAAAACGGAGCTAAAAGCCACCAAATATTGACTTCCATTCACCAGACAGACAGAATTGTATCTGAACAGACGCTCATGTTGTGTGTCATATATGCAACCATTTTACCATTTACAACTTGTTCTGATGTCCACAAATGACCAAATTACCAACTCATGCAAGTTTAGTTTGAATTTGGGCTACTAAACAAGTTCATAAAAGCTTTTATTCCTTTACCTAAAGGGGACATATTATGGAAATATCACTTTTTGAAGGCTCTTTAACATATATTTGGGTGTTTGTCTTGCCTTCCGGCCCCCAAAATGTGAGAATTGACAAAAAAATCTGTAATTTTCAGGCTCCCGAGTTTGAAGTCCATGTGGTTTAATGAACTGTTCCCTCGGTTGTCTGACAATGATGTCATTAGTTTTCTAATTTGCATAACCCCACCCCTACCTGGGACCGGTAGAAGGGGCGGGGCGGGGCAAGCAGTGGTTCATTTACATTTAAAGGGACAGGCACTGAAACCAGCCGTTCTGAACAGAGCTGTTTTAAGAGGATGAAAAGAGCTGTGATGTTTGATCCTTGGGGTATTTTGACGGAAGTATGTCACAGACTTGTCTTTAAAGACACCTGGGAACTATTTTAATTTGTGGAAAAGGGGCATAATATGTCTCCTTTAATACCACTTCATAATGTAAACATAAATGTGTTTGCTCCTCTTGTTAAAGTGAAGTTGTTTTTGTCTCAAACTGAGTGTAAAGTTGTAACACTCGTGACAGGAGCCTGATTATAGTTGAAACCCTGTGACACACTGACATCATGAGGCTCCATCAGGCCGTACCCTCTCCTCCGAGCCAGGACGGCTCCAGCAGCTCCATCATGTACTCCACCTCTATGAGGATCTGAGGCCTGTTACACTCCACAATCACGTAAGACAGTGACGGCAGGAAGTCGTCCCAGCTCACTTCCTGTCCTGCAGAGAGAGGACAGTGTTTCAAAGCACAGAATACATTTGTTTTCTCTAGTTTTCCATTAAAGCAGCGACAGGCAAAGATGTTTTTGTCTTTAAAGTTTTAGTAAAGTCTTACCTCCTCACAGTCTACATGCTAGGAAATGGCTGGAATACTTTCAGGATGTGGTCATGTTAGAACTTTCTACAGCACGGGTGAACAAAGCTAAAAGCTCTACACTGGACTCATGGAAGAGAGCTGCTTCGGCTGTAACGGACCTGCTCAGGTCTGATTAAAGTACCCAGTACCAGTAAGACACCAGACCGAGAGGGGAGGGGGGAGGGAAGGGTTTGCCGCCCGGGGGAGGGAGGGTTTTGTTAAAATGTTTGTACTGTTGATAATATTTGACCTTGATATATGAAAATGATGCCAATAAAAACAGTTGTTCATAAAAAAAAAAAAAAAGTTTTAGTAAAGTCTTAAAATACCAACAACTACCAGTGTGTTTCGATCTCACCGTGTAACGAGCCCATGGCCTTGTGGACGCACTTGCACACTTGGAGCAGCAGCAGCACTTTGTCGATGGGCGAGTGCGTCCGCTGCATCAGGATCAGCTTCTGCTTCACGTGCTCCACGCCGCGGATGTCCGGGACGCCCGTCCGCACGCCGAGCTGCTCCATGGCGGCGTCCCCCTTCAGACGGTGCAGGTTGTGGGCGAGGCGCTGGATGGAGCCGTCGTGGTTGTGCAACGCCACCAGGGCTTTCTCCAGGTGGGACCTCAGAGGCCGCAGCACGCAGGAGAACATGGCTCGCTCCAGGGCCAGATCTGAGGACAGAGGGAGTTGTGCAGTTGTGAGAATTGTTTTATTTATTTGCCATTTGTTGGTGGATAAATGTGTGCGTAAACATCTAGAGGAGATATAGTATGTACATTTCTTATGCTGTTCTGTGGAAACACTCTCAGTCCCTGTGTGGTTTATGTTTTGAATGCTCTCATCCACATTGATAGACACTTTATTCCTTAGGGGGTAATTAATGTGTAGCAGCTACTTCATCATAATAATAAACAATACTTAGTTATGTATCACATACACATCTAATTAATTCCAAAATAACAAACAATATAACATCAATTATATCAGATTAAAAAATGTCAGTAAATATCCTTTCACCCAAAAACCTTCCACAGGGCAGTGAGCTGCTGCGTCGGACTGTGCAGGTGTTGTTGATGTTGTTGTGTGTTTCCACCTCGAGTAAAATCAACTAAGTGTGCTTTTTAAATCTGGGATTATCACACAGAGCGTATTCTGTCGTAATCCGAACGTTACGGCTGCTAACGCCGACTGTGTAGCAGAAGCAGACCTCACAAATAGCTCCTTTTAAAAGCTTCACAGACACACACAGACATGAGAGCAGCATCAATCAGATCAGATCAGAAAATGATTAGGTGCATTAACCCAAAAATATCAGTGTCTCTGATCTTACAACATGAGAGGAGCTACATATAGTCCAAATAGTTTTAGGAGTAGGTTCGTTACCTTTAATTGTTGGTGCAAGCTATTTTTAGAACGGCGGAGCAGAGCCGCGAGCTGCTCAGAGCTACACTACGGAGGCTCATGGGATTTCTTGGTTTCCCTCATCAAACTCATCAAATACACAATCCAACAACTCCAAAACGCTCTGGTGGACAAGTTGTGACCTGCACATTCACCACGCTATGAGATAATAACAGAACGTTACAAGACAGAGTTGTTTTAGAGGTAAATTCATGTAAAACAGCTGATGCGCGTTGCGGTCGGAGGCAGTTTTTCAGCAAGCAGTCTCTGCATTTACCTCGAGAACAACTCTGTCTCGTAACGTTCGGTTATTATCTCCTAGCGTGGTGAATGTGCAGGTCACAACTTGTCCACCAGAGCGTTTTGGAGTTGTTGGATTGTCTGTTTGATGAGGGAAACCAAAAAATCCCATTAGCCTCCGTAGCGTAGCTCTGAGCAGCTCACGGCTCTGCTCCGCCGTTCTAAAAATAGCTTGCACCGACAATTAAAGGTAACGAACCTACTGCTAAAACTATAGGAATTATGGCAATGGGCCAATTTGCCAAAATGTTGAACTATCCCTTAAAACTATAATCAAATTAAAAAACGTCTTTATATATGACATATAAATGCTAAATAAGGAGAATTAAAGAGTTGTTGTTTTCCTTTGCTGCTGAAAACACAAACACTCTCAAGATGCCGTTTGTTGTTTTTTTGTTTGGCCTGACAACAGTGAGATGTGATACAGAAACTCGTGTATATGAACGATGATGCACATGGATGCATTCCCTCACACGTGGAAACACACACACACCCTCTGTGTTTCTCCTGCAGCCAGTGGGCAGTCCTGACTGTGTGTGTAACAATCCTCCAGTGCTCGCTGTTTTCCACTCATCATCAATATCCTCCTCTTCCTCCTCTCCATCCCTGTAATCCCCCAACACCTCCCTCCTCTTCCTCCCCCCTCCTCCCCATCTACCTTACTATATCATTCCCCTTTGTGATTAATCATTCACACCCTCCATACTCTGTTTCTCTACGTCCCTCTCTCTGCTCAGTCCCAGCATCCCTCCTTTCTTTTACAGCTCCAGAGAGTAACAGATTACATGTAATGTGATTACAGCCGAGTGAGCTGCCGGCAAGAGTCCTGAAAAAAAAAAGACAAAGAAAAACATGACTTCTTTTTCTTGGCTCTTACTCACAGATCTGTAACTGATTACATTTTCAAAGTAACCTGCCTATTTCTATCCCTCCCTCCCTCCCTCCCTCCCTCCCTCCCTCCCTCCCTCTCTCCCCTGAATCGTGCTGCTCTTCAAGTGAGCGTGGGACTGTGATATCTTTTTATGATAAACGAGGGGGAGAAAAAAAAAAAATGCAAATGCCTCCCACCGACGCAAAGCGAGATAAATCAGAATCAGAGTGCAGGAAGGAAGGAAGGAAGGGAGGGAGGGAGGGATGAAGGGAGGGAGGGAGGCAGCGGCCAACCACTCTCCCCTGAAGCCTGTGCACTGCCAGGCAACCATCCATCACCGGCGCACACACTTACACACACACAAACAACACACCTGCAAACGCACACAAAGGAGTCCAAAACAAGAAAAAAGAAAAAAAGAAAAGAAAAAGAAAACCTACGCACGCGCTCGGCCGTGTCAAAAGATCCAACTACCACTCCGTCCGCAGCATCGCCCTGCCATGCCTTCACAATAATGAGAAGAATCACACTTTGAGTTTGATGGATGTGAGTGCGAGGAGGGGAGGGGGGCGCATCGAGTCGACTCGGGCAGGGCTTTCCTAATGCTATTTTCTAAATACCAGAGACAATACGAGCTGCAGTGAATGAGGCTCTACCCTCCCCACGCAAACTACTTTGTGTTGACAGTGCCTTTCACTTGGAGCCTGGAGCCTGGAGCCTGGGCAGCCCACCATTTAACAGAAAAGGCTGTCTGTTTCCATAGACCTGCGTCCTCTGGCACTCTGTCTATTGAATCAGTGTTTTCTAATAGTACAGTTTTTGTTTTTTTTCCTTCCCTGTCTCCTGCCGGTTTCACCATCTCCTCGTTTTTGTGATGAGATGAACCGACGGCCCGCGTGGATGAGGAAGCAGACTGAGCTCACAGTGTAAATCCAGCTTCATCAGCTGAAGTCAATTCAATCATTTTTCTCAGCGCGACAAACTTACTTTGAGTTTCTTTTTGCCAATAATAATAATAAAAGAAGAGTTTAAATTGTGGTTTGTTCTTCTCATTTTAATTGGAAACACTTCTGAAACAGCGCCGCTTTATGAGAGATTCATTTTCACTGCAGCTAATGGCAGCGCAATAATAGTAAAAACCTCTGCATGGCATGCCTCTCACACACAAGTGCACGCAGGTGTTGTTCAGCAGCTGTTGGTGCACATAGATGTCATATGTGCTTTTGCAAAGGTGTATTATTTATTAAACTCCTCATAATGACCACTTCTGTGTTGCCAGGCTGTATAATAATAATAATCCCTTTATCTGGTGTGTATCGTCTTCAATTGTAACTTTTACCTTCTGCAGTTTAAGTGAATGATTTTCATTCCACTCGTGATCAGTTCATTTTGTTCCTCCAGCTGCTCTCAGGAGGAGATGTTTTTTAAATTTAGGATTGAAACTAAATGAAAACATGACGAGTCTCCAAACGTACTTTTCTACCTCTGTTTCCAAATGGGAAAAAAACCCATCAGAGTTATGTGTGTACTTTGTTTTTAAAGGTTTATAAACTGGCTTCATTAAATTTAAGTAACTCATTCAGTCCATAGATCCGTGATAAGATGATTATAACCTACTGTATTATTTGCTTTGTCTTATCAATATCATATAATCAGAAAGATTCCTCTGTTGGTCAGCTGTTCTGAAATACAGTTGCAGAACATCTGGATTCAGAATGAAAACCGTTTACTTTAACTGAGGACCCTGTTAGACAAATTTAAACACACACCTGGCTGGCAACACAAAAAAGTAGATCATCTTAAATAGATGCAAATGAATAAAGTTTCTTTAACAAATGAGAATTAATCACAATAAAAATTTAAGTGTAAATCCACATGTGTTTCTTTGCAAAACTGAGGCTGAATGTCTGTGTTTGAAGATCATGGTTCAAGCTTTATTGTTGACTGACACACTGACCAGGTTTCTGTTTGTTTACCTTTCTCGTTCTCTGGCACCAGCGTTTCAATGGGCGGCTCCAGCTCTCCGCTGTCCAGCAGGCAGCACTTTGCCTGGGACAGAAAGAGCCGCAGACCCTGCAGCAGCTGCACGGAGGTCACCCGGGACAGGGACGAGGACGAGGAAGACGAGGCCAGGGATTTGAGCACCTCCCTCTGCTCCAGCAGGAAGTCCTGGACCATGCCTCCGAAGATGGAGCGCCTGTCCCTGGACAGCTCCTCCATCAGCCGCGTCAGCCGCTTGTCCGGAGCGAAGAAGCACACGAACGCCTCGCTCATGCGGTGCATCCCGCCGCGGCCTCGGGAGCGCACGAGCGGCGGGCGCTGGTAGAAGTGGGTTTGGGTTTGGAACATGCTTTCTGGGTCCGAATCCGAGTCATTGTCCTCGTCCATACTGCTGAAGGAGCTGCTGCTGTCCAGCTCGGCCAGGGACGGAGCCGGGCGGCGGTCCAGGGCCAGAGCCACCACCTCGATGCTGGCCTCCTCTGCTCGGGTCGAGGGCTGCGGCTCTGGAGACTCGTCCACCTTAGCAGATGTCTGGACCAGCAAAGAAATCGTGATTATATTAGTTTTTTTATCGTTTCTTAAAGGGGAACTATGCATTTCTGGTCGCTTTTCCCCGCTGTTTTGCTAACCCTCCTCCCGGTCATGTGCATTTGTTTTCAACGAAGCCGGCGAGAAATCAATCCATGGAGCTGTAGATAACGTTATTTATCATATATGCGTACGATGTGTTGTGTAGTCTTATCTGTTATAAACAAGAGATTACGGGTTACGTGTTTGTCGTGGTGTCTCTGAGTCGTTGGTTTTCGGCCAAGAGACTCTACGTTGAAGGCAGAGAGCCTCCATCCTCCCTCCTAACAAGTTACAAGTCATTTATTTAACCATCACAGTCACTCCAAAGCTGTTTAATTAAGGTAAAAATCTTGCATAATTTCTCTTTAAAGTGCATGACTTCTTCTGTAATGTACACAAACATCATCCCTCGATGGGACACTGAGGCACTGGAAACGTATTCCTCAGTGTCTGTATGACCGACTCTGACTGGTCTGTTTACTACATAAGAAGCTCTGCGTAGCTTCAGGCACTTTACGATTGTAAGTAACATTAAAAACATTCATTTGGTTGGAACAAAGGTTTCTAACCCTCTAGATATTCACAATCTCCCATAGGAAACTACAAACTTATGCACTTAGAAATGTTCAGAGATGAGACAAGTGAGTTTGTTCTGGGACCACTATTTCATAAAATACTCAGCCAGGTCAGTACGTACAAAGCGCTGAGAGTGGACATGGTCTGAGAGACAAATGCGTATATTAAAAACTCATTACTTCAGGCACATAGACAGACATCAGGTCCTCTTCCTCGGCGGATCCTGGTGATACAGCGGGGGTTCTCCTCAGGACCCCGGCCCCAGCGTGGACTCTCCTCTGTGGGTTAGCGCCGGCCTTCTGCAGCCTCTCCGACCCGCCGGGCTGCTCCAGTGACGGGGGAGGCGAGTAAGAGCCGACCCCCTCCAGGGAGAGGTTCATGGAGGACTCGGAGAGCCGGAGCCGCATGCTGCGCTTGAAGCGGTGCCGTTTATTGGAGGCACTGTGGTTTGTGTTGAGTTGCGGCTGTAAAAGAAAAAAGTGGATTCAACATGAGGGGTTTATTAGTGCCCATACAGAGTGGCAGCTTAAGAGCACTTATGATGGATGTAAAGGAGCATATATTTAAAATTCAGGCAAAGGAAGGAAGAAACAGAAGCTCAGACAATCACACAACCTCCATCCATCACTCACCTTGGTAACCTCCAGCTGCAGGAAGAGCGGGTTGATGAAGCAGAGTTTGCCCAGGCTGCCTCGGGTCAGCCAGGAGCATCGGTCCTGTGTGGCCGCCGTCTGGGCCTGGCTGCCGCTGGTCGACGCAAACAGGTCCACTGGTCCGTTCTGGATGTCCGAGGCACTCGGCGAGCTCCAGAAGTCTAGTGTGAAATACAGCAAGCAAAAGACAAGAAGAGTTCCTTATGTGTTGTTTTTTAATGAAAAATTCAACAAAGATATTGTTAAAAAAAAAAGACATACAAATATTTTTCTAACCCTCCTGTTGTCCTTCTGGGTCAAATTGACCCAATCTGTTCACTTCCTCCATCCTTCCTTCCTTTCTCCCTTCCTTCTTTCCACAATCCCTTTTCCCTTGCTTCTTTCCTTCCTTCCTTCCTTCCTTCCTTCCTTCCTTCCTTCCTTCCTTCCTCTTTTGATCCAGTTGACCTGGTCTATTCCCTCCCTCCCTCCCTCCCTCCCTCCATCTTTCTTTCCTTCCCCTTTCCCTTCCTTCTTTCCACAATCCTTTTTGCCTCCATCCCTTCGTCCTTACTTCTTCCTTCTTTTTTGACCCAATCTGTTCCCTCCCTCCCTCCATCTATCTCTTTCCTTCCTTTTTCCCTTCCTTATTTCCTCCCACCGTTCCTTCCTTCCTTCCTTCTTTCCCTTCGTCCTTCCTGCCTTCCTTCCTTCTTTCTTTCCCTTCGTCCTTCCTTCCTTCCTTCTATCCCTTTATCCTTCCTTGACCCAGGAGGACAGCAGGAGGATTCAGTGGTAAAACCGATGACCTAATCCAAGTCAAAAGATTATAATGTAGGACCAGCACACAGGCTTAAAGCAGAAGTTTACAAATAGCTTTAAATCAATGTAATAATGAGTCATTTATGTTAAAATGCATCACATAAAAACTTCTGCTAATGAATAGTCTGGTTCTGTCTGAGCTGCACTCAGTGACACATCCTGCATCTTTTCTTGTGTCATTTTTAGCCGTCATGAAGTCGCACCTCGCTCTGTGTCACCACGCTGCAGCAGACAGTCCTACATGCTACCATGTTAAAATAGATACAACCTGGCAGTTAATTCCTCAGCCACTTCTTGTGTATTTAAAAAAAAACATTACAATAGGCTACGTTACTTTTGTTTTCTCTCACTAATCTTGTCCTTACAATGTGTTTTAATTTCTTGGCAATTACTGGCAAAACATTCATATTCATTTTTTGCTTGTGTCTTTGTATGTTTTTTTCTGGTTAAGGATATGCTTGAACAATATGAAAATTTGCATTAACAGGCGGTCATGCTAACAGCTGTGGGAGGCGCAGCAATGATAGCACGCTAATACTTGATAATAAACAGTAAACAAACACGCTGCTGCCAAAAAGACCCAAAAAAATATGTTTCTATTTGGGGCGAGTGACACAGTCAGGTATCAAGCACCTTCAGGACGAGGTCTACAGTCACTGTACCTTGTCCCATGTGAGAAATGGCCTCCAGCTGCCGGTGGGTTGAGGCTCTAGCAATGGCCTCTGGTAGCTCCAGTGGGAAAGGCAACACATCCCTGAAGACAAGACAAGAAATAAACTAAGCCCGTTCATGAGGGCTGCATGACATGAAGTAGGACCTCAAAGCCAATTAATATATATGGGGACACAGAACATTTCATGGCCCCAAACTCATGGACACAAACTGTTTATAATTTCTGATTCATTATGAAGATGTTATTTAATTATAATTATGTGTCTCAGTTGATTTAATACATTACCTGCTGATACAGTAGAAGGCCACCAGTCGACACAAGTCAGGGAAGCTGAGTGCTGAGCTCTCCAAGGCAAATGCTGGTTACAGAACAAACAGGGTTTGATTGACACGTGAGCAGGCCGTGGGAAACTCGTTCAAATTCAACAGGAACTACAGTACGGCAGCTGCAAATAATTTGGAGGAGCCGTCCTCGCCGACCCACCTCACTTCAACCAGTTAATGCACGAGCGCCATGCGAGCTGTGGCATTTCGTGCGTTTCTGCAGCTGCAGGTGGGTAATAATACACAGTAAATCCAGCTTGTTTCATATACTCACTGGAGTCCTCCTCACAGATGAAGCACTCCTTTACAGAGGAGGCACTTGTGTCGGCTGCCACTCTCAAACACAGCACCTTCCTCTGGCTGGAGCTGCATTTACGCACCAAAAAGGTCTAAAAAGCAGCAAAAGGTACAGGGATGTTATTAGGACCGAAAGACAGCAAATAATGAAAAGTACATTTATGAAAATCCCTTTCCCTAATTATGCTATGATAATTAGTCTATCTCTATTTTTTTTTAATTCATTCAACCTTTTTATCCACTTGTTTTATTGGAGAAGTGCAAAATCTGCAATTAACATCAGCACTAATGAAATATTTCAGTATATGAAGGATGCTGTTAGCGCTCAGTGTTTCTCTTTGCATATTCATCACGTCATTCACCTTGTAGCCACGCCCACCCGACCTGCTTCCGGTTCGAACGTAAACGTTATGCCGAAATGCTAATCACTAGCTAATTAGCTAACATGTCCGACCGACCAACTCTTCTAACAACAGCCAAGAGAGTGTCAAGCTGAGGTCAAAACACAGAGTCGGAAGTACGGTAGGCCTACTCCTCTGACACACATCTTACCATGGACCGTAAACTGTCACTCAAATTTCGCTTTGTTGACAAGAGCTAACTTAACGTCGACACGCCGGGCTAATTCCCGTTGGACAAGAGAGTTTAACGCTTTCTAACGAGCCCAAGTTCGTCCGTGTTTGTCACTAACTTCGATCCACACACAACCTTTAAATGTTGGGAAAGATATTGAGTTGTTTTACCGTTTTTCCCCCGTCGTATTCCCGTTTATTTTCTGTGTATTATTTGTGATTGACGCGTTAACTGTGCACGTGACATCTAGACTCGCGTCACTAAAATTCGACATTCCTATTGGCTCCAGTGGGTGCCGCCTCAGCCAATCAGAGCAGAGTGCCTACTACAGCGGTTTGGCTGTTTTTACAGTCTATGATGTGAGCTCAATGCTGAAGAGGCTTTGCAGCTGATTATTATGGAAAGTTTTTGTTTTTTGTTAAATTTTATTTATTTATATCGCATCTAAAGGCAGTTTTTCCAACTGTTTCTTTAGGCCATGCAACATAAACAACAAGTTTGTTTGCATTCAGTACAAAATGTGAACAAAGTAATGTTTTTTTTTCCATCTTTGTTAAAATGACAAGATACCAATGTTTTAAACTGAGTAATTATAATTCATGTTCCTTTTTTTAGCTTCAGTAAGATGATAACCATACTTACAGCTGTTGAATAAATCTTACATATTAATGAACTTGTCAGCTAAGCGCCACAGTTTTTCACTGATTAAGCTAATAAAAGAATAAGAAATGATGATGTTTTCCTTACAGAAACAGGCCCCAACATGTATTAATGATTAATATGATTGATTGGTCCTCACCCCAACAGGCTCTCTAAGCAGGATATAGAGGGCAGAGTCTTGGTTGAGTGACAGCTGCAGCCACACAGGGTGTGTGAGCAGCAGACGATCCAGGACGCTGAAGGCCCGTGGAGAGCCCCGCTGGGTACTGCCCACCTCCTGCATCTGAAACACAGGTTTTATTTTATTAACACACAAAAAAACATATTCATGATGGTTTCAAATGCTGATGTGAGCTGTATGTTGCAGTTCTATGGAAGAAGTGACACTAAAGTCAAGTTGTGTATGTCTATCTGTCTATTGGAGGAACTACTCGCTCTTTATTTTAAGAGTTTAACAAACTTTTGACTCAGTGGGGATACATTGTATTTCAGCTCCATTTATATTACTATTAATAACAGTAATATTCAAAATATAATCATGAGTCACTTAATTCAGACTGTGCCCACTAAAATACATAGGTAACCTCTTTTATTTTATTCTATTTCCACACACTGACTCTGTAAACACGCTGTCACTTCCTTTGTGTTGCTCATACGAGTGACCTGCCTCTGCAGAGGTAAACAAATTAAAACAGCAGCACGTAGCCTACTGTTGCTGACTGCAGATTCAACAATACTCAACCACTCATCGCAGCCCCCCCCCCCCCCCCCCCCCCAATTTGAGTGATGGCATCGTCCGCACCGACAAAAGACTCACTATGAATCACGCTGTCGTCACACAAAAGTTCTAGACATCACAGACAAAGGCTCTTTTTGTGTTTGATACTTTACGCCTTTATTTATGTTCCTGGTCGGATCTGAAACTGAAGTCAGCAGCAGCATCATGACTTTTCTGTTTTTTGTTTTTTATACAGGTGGCTTATCCTTCGTCAAACAGCTTTAAATCCTTCTGCTCGGCTCTGTAATTTGTCAAAGTGTTGTTGAGAGCCGCCATGTGTTGCTCTGGATGCGGTGCACCTCTCCTCCGTCTGTCACCACTCTAACAACTGATAACGCCACATATTTGCGCAGAGTTAATGCATCTGAAGTTACACTTTCTGCATAAATGCATGAAGCTATAACAACCTGTGTGTTTCCTTATTTGTATATGTTAAAATTCAATCACAGATTTACTTTCTCTCTCTCATTTTCTCTCTCTCTCTCTCTCAGATTGGCTTGCTGGATGTCACACTGTGTGGGTTGCCGGCGAACGCTTTGCGAGTGTAGCAGCAGATGGTTACCACGGCAACCGTGGGCCTATCATCCCCCCGCATCCTACCAGGCATTCCCACTCAGTGAAACACCCTCTCTCGCTGACAAGTTGGACTCGCGCGTGCACACACAAACACATTTCAACACACACACACACACACACACATGCACACATTATGTTCTTTTGACTTCTTTTGTGACTTGTGTGAAGTGTTTCCATTAATAATCTGGATTTTTTTTCTTTTTGAGTTGCTTCCTCCCTCACATCGGAGCACTAAAGTTCATCTGTGAGCAATGATGCAGCAACCTGTTTCAGTGGTATAAGTGGAAGCATTATGAATATTGTTTTCATTCAGCACCACATTTGAATTTTTCCACATTTTTCATCACCTTCTGTCACCTTTTATATAAGTCTCCCATCCTGTCTGTTATCTGTGTGCCAACCTGTGCTCCGCAGGACCATTAACACAGGGTGGTAAATTGCATTAGAGGGGCTGGGAATCAAACATAAGAGATGTCAATCAAAGGAGGGGACTTAGTGTTATGTAACAGTCACAGGTTTGTGTTGTGGATGAATTTTTCTGATCCTATTTTGAAAACAAGAGGAACCACTAGTTTGTGCTACCATCCTGCAACGATACACTACTTAACATAGCTTTACTCCTAAAGGGGCGGGGCTTGTTGGGATTATTCATTACAGAGAGCAAAGCCGGTAGTTTATCAGAGTTTATTTGTGGCTTTTTTAAAGCTCCTTGTTTGGTTTATACCGATTGTTCCTTCATAGCTTCATACCTTAAAGCGTTCATTTACTTTCTATATGTTTTATCCAATGATGTTTTTCTGTAATAACTATCTAAAACCAGTGGTCTTCAACGTTTTTCCTGCCAGGGACCCCCAAACTGATGGATAGATAGAGCTGGGACCCCCCGCTATAGGTTAGCATAGTGCCATGTATAAACATACCTTGCTATTATGCATTCACAACTAAGCTATTCAAAAAATACACATAGGCCTATTAAACATGTACAGCAGGTACAGTGAGTAGGGGGCCGTGCCACTGCCATTTATAAACAAACCTTGTTAACTGATACCAATACCAACATGAACAATGTCTGTCAATTGCATGATAATCACAAGCTATTTGTTTTTTTTTGTAACATAAACATGGAAATGAAAAAAAAAATGTAAAAAAAAATTGTCTAATCAACCAATAATTTTGCGACCCCCCGGCAGAACCTCAGCAGACCCCCCGTTGAAGAGCTCTGATCTAAACCTTTACCTCCTGAGATGTAATCAAGTTTTTATTAGAATACATCAGTGCAATATAATACAAGGGGCTCAACATGATGCTGAAAGCTGCATACTGTATGAAGTGAAAGCTTGACCGGCATAGCAACAGTAACTAAGAGGGGCGGGGCTTATCCGACACTCAACTGCATATAAATAAAGCAGAAACTGCGCTTCAAGTCACAACAGCACGAGTTCTTCGAATGAGCAGCTGAATACTTGTGATTTCAAGGTGTGCTTATAAAAGAAAAACATAAATAATGAGTGTTAGAGCGTGTGTGTGTGTGTGTGTGTGTGTGACACTGAGTGGGCCTGAAGAGTCACCCTGTTGTTTATGTGGAGCCAGCCACAACCTGGAGACCCAACACAAGGCACAGAGAGAGAGGGAAACATAACAGAGAGCAAGACCCAAGTGTTTCGCTAGCCATTTCCAGGTCCGCCTTACATAAAATACAACGCTGCCCACACACACACACACACGCACACACACACACACACACACACACACACACACACACACACACACACACACACACACACACACACACACACACACACACACACACACACACACACACACACACACACACACACATAGCACACACACTTATGTAATTCCCTCAGAGAAAGTGAGACACACAGAGAGGGAGAAACAGAGGAGATAAAGATGAAAGATAAAATGATGAAAAGAAAAAAAAAAAGGAGAAAAGCCAGGACTGAAAATTAAAGCTGGATAAGGAAATCACAGCGTCAGTGGGCCTGCAGCTGTTCAGCAGTTCAAGCTGGCAGACTGGAAATTGTAATAAGGAGAAGGAGACAGACAGTGTATATCTAACAAGGTGTTTTTGCACCTGCAGGCAGCAGAAACAGCAGCAGCAGCAGCAGCCAGGAACCCGGCAGGAGGGACCTGAAAATCTGAAGCTGCCGAACACACTGAGCACTTAACAAGAAGTAGATGAAGAGACAGTTAGGGCAAGACAGAAGAGGAGGAGGAGGAGGTGCAGGAAAAGGGGGAGATGCTGAGCCCTGAAGTGGGAACCTGTGGGGAGTTACAGAGAGAGGTGGAGTTGTTGAAAACCCTCAATTACAGTCCCCCTGTTTCCTGAGTCAGGATCAGTGCAGAGGGAATGAACCCATGTATTTAAAAAAGGGGGGAATAAGCGTTAAAGGTTGTTGATGAGTATTTTGGAAAGGGAGCATTGGATTTTATGTGCAAATATTGAGGGACGTGACATTAAAATTTGTATGCAGATTAGAACTGGACAGAAGGACGAGACTGAGCGAAACACAGGCTGAATGAGTGATGCACAGCACACATCTGAGAAAACACAGATGTATCAGTGTTTTTTAAAGAGATGATGGCACAAATATTAATAATAATAATAATAAAAGATTCTGTACATCTGAAGGCTTTCAGGCCCAGAGATGAGGAAGGAGTTGGTTCACTTGAGCCGCTGGGCGAAATAAAAGGTTGACGACAACAAGACAGACTTTTACATTTTTAGAGGACAGTGTAGGATGGGATGGATCAGTTGCTCATGGAGAAACTCAGCTTGATGCAGATGGACAACGTCATAGTGTCCAGATTTGCAGGCTTCGGTTTGTCCGCCTCCAGACCAGTGCTCTGACAGGCTGTGGAGAAAAGCACAGTGGCGCCCCCCCATGGGATCAGCGGTTTCAACCTCTTTTTTTTGTTCTCTCTCTATCTATCTCTCTTTCTTAACACTCTCAACGTGCCAGATGCCACCTCCAGATGTTGCCTGATGACAGCTTTGTCATGATGTTAAGAATCACCGAGCCAGATGGGGAGGAGAACGGGGAGGTGGGGAAGAGTTTTGACAGGAGCTGCAGACAGTGCAGGTACGTGTTATGAACCATGCCGGTGGGTTAGAGTGGAAAGAGGGAGGGGGTCCTGCTGTAGGGATCGACTGATATGGCTTTCTCAGGTACCGATTATTAGTAATCAAGGAAGCTGATAACTGATATTTAGAACCGATATTCATTTGCACTGCAGCCAAATTGAAAACTTTGGTGTCAAAATTTGGAATAACATTAATTGGATGAAGCCTAACCCTCCCACTCAGTGGTTGCAGAGAGTAAAACATGTCTACATGATGGAATATAATATGACTATATTACAGCTAAAAGTACCTGTTTTTATGAGAAGGTCCCCAGTTACTGACTATCTCACCTATAGGACTCTTATGCACTTATACTCTATTCATTTATTTATTTATTTTTCTCTTTTATTATCTAAAATATCCCTTTTTTGGAGTACAGAACTAGATAAGATACGTGCTATACCCTTTACAGTGCTATCTCTGTGTGACAGATGAGACCCAATCTCAAGGTGATGTTTTGTATTCTTTTGTGATGTTAATTGCCTGTTAATGTGCATTAAAGGCAATAAAGTTTCAGAATAACACAACTGAGATTAGACTGAGTTCAGTATGCTGTTTTACATTGTGAAAATCTGTGATAAAAAAGACCTTAATTTTAAGAATAGCACAGACGCCAAAACAGATCTTGGTTCAGTGGGATGGACATAGTTACACAGCCAAGAGTGCAGGTGATGGAGGGACGGCTGCATCAGAGCCAGAGGAGCACGTTTTAAAATGAATTTATTTAATTGGTTATCGCTGTATGCTGTTATGCTGATAATCTATCCCTAGTTCCCTTGTCCTTTTAACAACTGTGTTTTCCATGTATTTTAGTGGGTAGAAATGTAAAACTTTGCATGAAATAGACAATCAAAGAAAACATTCAACCTGCTGCTCATTAACTGTACATACTGCAATGGTGCTATAGTTATTTTTCCTCCAAAAATCTACATTTTCTCATTATTTTTAAGTCGATTTCCATGTCTGATGAAAAAAAAACAAGGAATTCTCTGGTAAATGTTGAACAATTTAAGTGAAATCATAAAGAAATTGTGCAAATACGAAGATGGGAGATTCTGTAAAGGAAGAATTTCCCATTTCAGATCCATCCAGAGCACACACGTGGACTTGTATTCAGCTGAGTGTTGTGTGTAGGTGGACGTGGTCATAATGATACAGATAGTAAGAGCCAAAGTGCGCAGGTTTTCCACGGAGGAGAAACTGCCCTTTACACTAGTTAGTGCAACGCGTCCTCTAGCTGCAGAGCATGAGACGAGCATCTCTGCCTCCTCTTTAGACAATTACAGACCCTTTGTCCAGCAGTAATGAGATTTAAAAACACACAGCTGATGTTTGTGATGTTGTTGCAGTGGAAATACCACACTATCATATCATCATCTTTACTATACTTTACATTTAAGAAGGGAAAACATGGCAAAACAAGTCCAGAGACAGTTTGCAGAGGAAGGATGAGGGGGAAACCTGCTTCATCTGCCTCCGCCTCCACCCAGAGCTGCTGCTGCTGCTATACAGACCACCTCCAGCTGCTGCCTCAGCACCCGACTACGCTTCACCACACTCAGGATAGATTTGTTTCTCCTGCTCCAGTGTAACCCTTCAGTCAATAAACGTGATGAGAGTGATAGTGAAAACAGATAGCAGTGTCATGATCTTTGCCACGCTGACACATCCTACATACGCTATTTCCATCTGGGCATTTTGATAAGCAGGCAGCCAGCGAATGCACCACATATCCAGTCACTGTGTTCTTGTGTTTTTTTGTGTGCAAATCCTCTTGTTTGTTATATATTTTCATTTCCTCTGTTGCTCTTATGTTGCTTAACATGCATATTCTGAATTGATTTCATAGGGATTTTCACACACAGCTCTGGCACACCCACATGATGACATACAGCCCAAACAGCAGCTATTTCTTCATGTTTACAGCACCATCTTCCTCGTGTTGTCAGTCTATATTTGACATTTTTTATATTTCTGCATCAAATTTACAAAGCCAAAAACTTAATATAGTTATATTCACACAAATGCAGTGAAGGAAATGACTCATATTCAGCCAAACTGTCCCAACTCATAACGTCGCCTCCTAGAGTGCCCATGTGCACTGTCAGCACCTGAGTTTCTGCAGTGGCGACAATGAACTGAAATGATCTTTGCTGCAGGAACTTGGTGTTCACTCAGATTAGCACCTGAGAAACTTGAGTTCATGCTCGTGCATCTTCACACAACACTTCAACAGCCGGGTGCAACCTCAACAAACAGATCGATGTTTGTCGGTGAGAGGGTGTGAAGAGTCCCCGAGCTCTGTGTGATGACAATGATCCATAATGACTCCCTTCAAAACACCGCAGGATTAACGCAGGTTTGGCACCTGATGGCAGCGCTGCTGGAGGACGGCAGCAGTGAGTTGGAAAATAACAATCAAAACATGAATTTTAAAACCTGTTTTGCAGCTGAATGACTGTAATTAATTTGCTGGTTCCCCGGCCACCTCACGACAACGCCAACACTCCAGAAAGTTAATGTGCTCAGCCAAAAAAGACAAGAAATATCAGCATAACCAGGGTGAAGTAAAGTATGATGTTTACAGACAAAGTTTTTTTTATGCAAATTAGATAAGATATACATTTTTTTTCATCTTTAAACGGAGATAAGCTTTTGCTTTGGTTTTTGTTATGTTAAGCTTAGTCTGAGTTGAAGGATTAGTCGATTAGCGGTTAACCCTTTCATTGGCCGGAACGAGCCACCCGGCGGAAATCCTGCCTTCCTGTTGCAGTTTTCACAGTCCCCTTGGAGAAAGGAAACAACAACAGGAACCACGGATATTTCGACATGACTGTAAAGATATTCAAAGCTTTGTTTACGCCATTTGCTATCCAAGAAGCCAGGACGTACTGGTTTGTTTGGCAAAAGTTTTGTACGGCAAAAGTTTTATCTATCAAGCTTGGCCCATCGTTAACCCATAGTAGGGACATGGAAGACAGAGAGCCTCCATTCTCCCTCTAACAAGTAACATGCTATTTATTCAACCATCACAATTACTCCAAAGCTGTTTAATTAAGGTAAAAATGTAGCATAGTTAAGCTAAAATCCTGCATAGCTCCTCTTTAATTGTCACTTTGGAACAGCGACTCCAACTTGTCCTGAAGACGTAGCGCCACTCAGAGGACGTATTATAACTTCTTGCCTTATGAACAAGCCAAAACAAGTCCAGTGCCACAGAAAAAAAAGCATTTCGCACACATTTCTAATGCCACTTCGACACTTAATAGTTAACAGTAGCTAGGTAAGATTTAGCTATGTAGTTGATGAATACTAACAATTTAGTTTTTTCTCTTTCAATCATGGTTAATTATGAAACTAAGTTGTATGAAATGTTAAAAGGCAAAAGAAGAAGTTTTGTTAGCTTCTGCTATCTGCAGTGCTATCATGAGCTCTTGGGGGGGAAAGACCAAGCAAAAGCCTTACTGAAAAAAGCAACAACAGGGGGGCACTATAGGCCTACATTTTC
Source organism: Trachurus trachurus (assembly GCF_905171665.1). NCBI lineage: Eukaryota > Metazoa > Chordata > Actinopteri > Carangiformes > Carangidae > Trachurus > Trachurus trachurus. The sequence goes on along the minus strand of NC_139909.1, from coordinate 15,719,989 downwards.
TAACTGAACAACCATGCAAAAAACAATTTGTTGACCACGTTTTAATGAGCAATAGTTGTTTTCTGCACACAAAAAACTTAAATAACACAAGTCAACAACGACGACTGTTTACTCATTATTCATCTCTATTCATTGTGTTTGACGTCGCCGGCTGCCAGCATTAGTCTGTAAAATCTCTCATTTGCACAAGAGTGACCGTGACGGTGGCTAAGTATAGCCAGCAGCCCATCACTGCATGCGTAGGATGACTAATGGAGCGACATAATTGCAGTGGGCTATAAGTATCCACAGGGGGCAACAGTGGGCACGGGGACCTGTGGACGGATGACAGGTGTCCGTTTTGATGCCTGTTGCAAGAGCCACGTAGCGATGGCTCTCAAGGGCCACAGTGACAAGGAAGTGAGAGATGTATGTGTGTGTTAGTGTGCGTTAATGTGTTTGAGCGAGTGTGACGAAGTTGTACAAAGTCATTAGTATGAGTCAGACACAACACTTGGGCTGTAGGAGAGAAGAAGGACTGTTAGCATAACTGTGAATATTCATAATTTTAGAAGCGTATTGGTTAACTGCTGCAGTGATTCAGAAGGGGCTTCATCACAAATAGTCCTGTCAGACCAGCGCTTTGTGTGTGTGTGTGTGTGTGTGTGTGTGTGTGTGTGTGTGTGTGTGTGTGTGTGTGTGTGTGTGTGTGTGTGTGTATGTGTGAGAGAGAGAGAAGCTATGTGCTATCTATCATGATGTCATAAAATCTTTAAGCCGTCTCATATTTCTCCGGGAATGGTCCGCAGTGTCTCTCCCGATTCTTCTCTGCAGTGTGACACTTAACTGAATTGAAGCAGATCTGAATCGACACTTGGAGGAAAAACTACTTTGGCTCTAGCTGTGACAGTCTGTGTAACATAAATCATCCACAGAATATCCCTTAAAAAAAAAATAAAAATCCCATTTCTATATTTACACTGAACTCCTCATTTCTCTTCCCTCCATATTTCCCTCTGTTATGCAAATGAGCAGAAGCATAAAGTACAAATACGACACTGCAGCCAACACTAGCCATAACTTGCTGGGATGAATTAGAAACACTTAATGTGCTTAAAGGGGAACTATGCAAGATTTGCACTCTAATTAAAAAGCTTTGGAGTAATTGTGATGGTTAAGTGACTTGTTCTGGCGAGAATCTGCTAGCGTCTCTTGGCTGAAAACCAGCCTTGTAAGATCAGCGCCTCTGACCCGGTGTCCCAGATCTCGTCTCGTTAGATGTGAGGTTTTACAACAGTGAAAATATCCACTCCGAAACTGTAGGGGGAGCTCCGTAGGGAAAAAAGCAGCAGAGAAACAGAGAAAAAAGACCTGCATAGTTCCCCTTTAAGTGAAGGTTTTAAAGGTTCTCAATTTGAGTCCAGGTGGAGTAACACTTATGAACAAAAACTAGAATGGTTGTTTGTTTAAGACTGGTAGTTTCATTTCCAAAGCCTGGAAAAGAAGACAGGATAGTTTGTTTAATTAAGCTTTGATGAACTCCTTTGAAGCTTAGCAGTTTTCTTTTCTTTTTCTTTTTGGATGGTTTTGAACTCCAAAGCTGATTTGATTGCTCCTGAAGATCTGGCCGATTTAACTCTATTTTCCGGTTTATGCATGACACAATAATAAAGTCATTTATTCATTAATTTATATGTTATTTTGTCAAACACCAGCAAATTACAATAATAACAACATGTTGTGTCCCACTCTGAAAGGTAAAGTCAAAGATCCTCTATAAAGAATATATTGCACCAGTGGTATGAAATGGTCTCCTAAATTTCGACATTTTCCTGATCTCTTGGTCAAGACATAGAGACACACAACTCTAGATATAGTTTGAATTTTGATGCACAAGCTTAATTTATTTCTCTGCACTGTAAACTAGCCTGTTGCTGGTTTCCTAAAGGGGCGGAGACGAGGACGATAAACCTGACGGATACAGAAAGCGATCAGAAACGAGGCATCTTCTCTCTGCCGTCTCTAGCACAGTATGAACTAACAGGAAAGAGAGGGAGCTGTCAATCAAGCACAGTCTGTTCACACCTGCAGAGTCTTGAGAGAAAAAGGTCTTATCAAGTGCAAACAGCTGTGGATTATACGTAATGGAGAGGCTTTAGCTACAAGCTGATGTACTGAATGTTTCTTTCACGTTGAAGTAAAAATTCTTCTTCTTTTTGGTTGTTTTGGAGAAGTTGCACCAGGTTCACAGCGGCAAATCCAAACCATCTGAACAGATCCTCAAATCTATCGCTGAGTTTTGAAATCAAATTCTTCTGATAAGACGTGAAGAAATCGTGCAACAGTCTTATATCCTCATCTCCTCCATTTCCAAGATAGTGTCACTTGTTGCTTCACCATGTTGTCACCATGGAAGCTAAAGTCGAGTCTTAATTGACAATCTAGTAGCATAAAAGTATCAATACTTCTTGAGACTCTGGTCACAGCTTTGGTCTGTATATTGATCTGAAATCCTGATATCTGTGGGAGATACAATGGGATTGATGCAGTTACAAAGATCCTGAACGTCACATATTCTCTGATCTCCTTTGACCTCTGTGTGATTCACAGCGTGACTAATGACAGATGGGCATGAGAAGCACTTCATGCAAAATGGTATTTTTGTAAAGCACTGTGAGGCGGTGTCAGAGGTTTTCGATAAGTGTGCGTGAATAATACCTGTAAAATACTGAGTGCCTGTTTTTAAGTTTGGTCGGGGATGTTTTTGAGCGCTGGGTTTGAGCAGAGTTTTTGTGCTTTTCCAGTCTAACAGCCTTTTTCAGACCTGGTTTAATTACTCTGGAGTCAGAGGTTCGGTGTCTCTCAATCAGATCAGACACACACGCACATACACGCGCGCGCACACATGACTGAATTACAAAAGCATTACGTTGCCTGCTTTAAATCTTTGGATGTTTTGTGCGTCTTTCTAAACGTCTGATACTTGTAGTTTAACTCAGTTTCAGTTCCTCTCAAGGCTTTTAACTCCCTCGTGTGAGTGCGGTCCTGACGATGACAACGAGGGACCATTTTCATCCTCCATTTTCAGATTGTGTTAGAGTGACCACAAGAGGACAAAAGCCTGCATTAAAGCCTGCTGCACTTTCCTCGTGCAGTCGGAGGAGGGAGGGAGGGAGGATATCAAGTCAGACCTTCTCCTTTTTCATTTCCGCCTCTTTTAACCAATCCTTTCCCATGTCAGAGAGGAAAACAACAGTCACAACAAAAACTAATGTAGAGAGCTGTTTTGTTGAGGAATAAGACCTTAGTGACATCATAAAATCAGAAACTACTGATTGTGATACCATGTCTTATCTAATGCAGAAGTATGTTGTTGTTTCTCTTTCCTTTATCTGTAGAGTCTATGTGGAAGCAGATTTAAGGAACTGTATCTTCCACTGCCTGCTGTATTATCAACAGAAAAACTCAAACTTCCCAAGTGTCACCTTTAAAAGTCTATGGCAGTGTTTTTCAACCTTGGGGTTGGGACCCCATGTGGGGTCGCCTGGAAATCAAATGGGGCCATCTGAAATGGCCAGTAATTGATAAAAAAAAAAATTACTGATACAAATATTTTTTTAACTAATTATTATTCTTTAAAAAAAATATGATTTAAACACCACAAACACCACACACAATCCTAAACAACTGTATTCTATACTTTCACTTTCTCAAATTTAAATCGAGTTCAAATGAAATGCAGCATATAAAAATATCTGAGCTGGCGCATCTTGATTGACGGGCTCGCCAGAAGTTTGTGATAATAAAAGGTTGGGAACCACTGGTCTATGGTCATATTACATACAAACTTTACTTTAATATTTGGTTTCAGGTAGGGGTGGGCGATATGGCGATATTAGATCGTGAAGGATTAGAGTGTGTAGACGATCTGCCAAAGTGCAGAGATCGTAGGATCGTCTGGGGCTCATTCTATAAACTGCAGTTCTATGCTGCAAAGCGCAAACAAAGGACATTTGCAAAGTTTGCTAAAAGAGATAACAACAGTTACTTTAGTTTGTATTTTTATTTGACCCTTTTCAATCAGCTATTTAGTGTTTTGATACTTAAAATCCTGTTAAAATGACTGTGTTGAATAAAACAAACAGTAATGTCTTCATTAATATTTTACTTTCATGTTTATTGAAAGCTACCTTTTATGTTCCAAGAGTCCAGTGTTGTTGTTTACCTTTTACTATGTTTACGTTGTTTGCACATGTTGGCAAAACTGCAACTATTTGGATTAAAATCTGTTCAGAAAGGTTCTTTGGCCTAAATTGTCTGTTTTTCTTTTTTCGATTTAAGATCGTGATGAAATCGAAATCGTGACTTCAGTTTTAAAAAAAACGTGATATGATATTTTTGCCATATCGCCCACCCCTAGTTTCAGGTTTGGGTAATGACATCTATGTGTGACAGGAAACACAGTAAATGTTTTGTAATGATTCAATGTAGGAGCTTGTAACTTTTATGTTTGGTGTGGTCTTGGGTGTTTTTTGTGTATTTGTATGTATTAAGTATGTACCTTTATGTGTTTTTGTTTTTTATGTATCAAATATGTGTCGTTTATAGTTGGTTTGTATTGTCACTTGTGAAAATGAAAGACCCCAGGAAGAATAGCTGCTGCTTTGCAAAAGCTAATGGGGATCTTAATAAACCAAACCAAACCAAACCAAACCAAACCAAACCAAACCACTTAAACTTTATTTATACAGGGTTGCCTAACAAGGAGGGAATATTATTCAAAAACAAAGGCTGAGGACAAGTAGGAACGGTCAGAAAAGGACTGAATACGTTGAACTTTATAATGTAGGAGTATCCAACATTTACTACCAAATTACATAACCTGTGTCCATGAAAACATCTTTAAAGTGACCACCTACGCACCTGCTCTTATTTATGAGATGATCGCTGGAAATGTCTCAAGTCAAAGGTCTGTTTAACTCAAAGTTTGCTCTTCATTTCTCTCTCAGTGTGAGAAGGACGTATATAGGAGCTGAATATGATGGGATATTGCAGTGTTATATTATAGCAGCTGATGTAACTGGACAGTGTTTGTGAAACGTGAGGAGTTTTTCTTGAACGCCATCCATCAATCATTTCAATCTGAGTTATCTGCCAGATTCTTCTTTTGAACTGGTGGACGTTCGCTTTGGGAAATAAACTATGAATTATTTAAAACATTTTTTGGGGTGGGGTTTTTGTTTTCTTTTGCTGCGTGATGATGACATGCACGGCTCCTGAGCGAGTGATGGGGGAAGCCTGCCATCTACATGAGTCAGGTTACTGTAACATCGTGTCTGTCTGCGCAGCACTTCCAGCGCCGAGGACAGACTGCTCAGCAAGAGGACTGAACTCTGTCCAACAGCTCTGAGCGTCATGCCTGGGCACTCTGCGATCACACTCTTCCCACACAACACAGGGCAGAATGCAGCCCCCTTATAACACACACACACAACACACACACATGCACACACACATAAATATAGACACACATTTGGTCATGCCACCCTCAAAATTAACATGTCATTCCACACTCAACAGGCACAGACTTCATGTAGGTAGGCTGCAGCATAAATCACACTTGAGGACTTGTAAAGCATGAGTCCAGCTGGGTGGTCTTGGGTCTGGGGTGGGGTATTGATGCAGACAACCCACCCTATCCCACCTACCCACAACAAAAAAAGAAAAAAGAAATCATGCAAAGTAAAAAAAAAAAAAAAACCCCGCCACTTTACAGTAACGTGGCTCTCTGAGATTTTTAACGAGCAAAACAACAGCGAGGAAGTGGGAACATCACATCCACTCCTACGCAGGCAGCATGGCACTTCAGTTTTTAAAGTTATGTAACAGTCCAACGGTGTGAGATTACATTCACTTTGCCCTCAGAGGGGAGGCAAGAGATCAGGATACTTTAAAATTTTAACGTCTGAGTGGCTAATTGAACATTGTTCTGGCATGTCCAGCCAAAACACAGGTGCATAAAAGCTGTAAAACAACAGCAACAGCAACAACAATCTAATTAAAATGCATTTTTTTCCCACATTTTTGGGCTGAATTTGAATAAATCAAATCATCGACTGAACTGAGTCAAACTTTGGAGGCGTTCACTGAATAATACAGCATAGAGATGTTTCCAAAAAAGAAAAAGAGAAGAAGCTTTTTATGGAGTGAACTTGGCAGAAACCCAACCTGTCAGTCTGCAGAGTGAGAACAAATGCTCCCCTTGACAACCTGAGGACAAACCTGTGGCTCATAATAATTACACACACCTACACTCTGTGTCTTAAATGCCAGGCTGAAACAATGAAATGAAGAAAACTCATTTGTTTCTGTCTGGAAACTGAAGTTTTTTCTACCTTAATGAAATGAAATCACCACTTGGAGCCAGGATGGAGCTGCAGCACCCTGCAGTCTGGTGGTGGTTGGTGGTGGTGGCCCCTGATCACTCCGTGATTAATTGGCAGAGCTTGAATGTCAAGAGGACACATATGCATGAGTCACCGAGCAGCATTGTTTACCAAGATGTTTCCCCCTGCGGACCGGAAACTACGTTAAACAACAAACGCCGACGCGCCTTGAACTTGAGAAAACACAAAGCCCAGACCTTTTTAAAGGGAGGAAGAAGAAAATATCTTAATATCCAACTCTGTGCAGACGGATCCTGCAGAAACTCTCCTGCACCTCAGTGTTTGTGAAGCATCGTGGCAATAAAAGCAACTTACCTTGTGTGTGAAGGTGGAACAGGTGCTGCGCCTCGCTCTGATTGCTCTGCTGTCTAATTACGCGTCCGGGAGAGTTTGTCAGTGTGTGGATGTGTATGTGTGAGTGTGTATGTGTATATGTGTGTGTGTGTGTGTGTGTGTGTGCGGAGACGCTGCTGGTGCTGCTGCTGCTGCTGAGCCGCGCGGACTCCGAGCTCCCATGCTGCGGGGAGCGCGAGCTCGTCAGGGAGATGCGCGCAACGCCGGTGACAAGGCGGAGGAGCGAGTTTTTTAATTCAGTCTGTGAGCAGCTGAAGAAGTGGTAACACACAGTCACAGCGGAGACACCGACAGTGTGTGTGTATTGCGTGCGTGCGTGCGTGCGTGCATGTGTATGTGTGTGTATATGTTGTGTATGTTGTGTGTGCCCTCCCTCCACCCCCTTCCCGCCTCCCTGACTCTGGCACACACTGTCTCACTCTCACACATAAGATATACCACAATCCAAATCACATTATGTCATAATAAATACAACACTCCATAATAATAATAATAATAATAATCATAATCCTATTAAGAATAATATATAACATAATCATAAATAGCATAATACAATACAATAACATAATATACAATAATAAAATAACAATAAAAAAAATCAATAATTAAAATAACAATAACTGAGCAGATGCATCTTTAAACTTTAATAGAATATGGAAGTAATACCAGAAAGTGTTACAAGTAAGATCACAATTTCTAATAAAATGACAATAAAGGTGTGTATTGAAATGTAGAAACATTATCAAGATTATGAACAAGTCAAAAAGCATTTTAATCCATATCGCCTAATCATGATGAATTAATTAGTGTTTTTCTCCTTAATCAGGAGCTCACTGTGTCAGAGCGTCATATAATCTGAGCTGGACTTTGACGCACTTTGCTTTTCTCTTCGAGCTAATTCTGGATCACCGCGTCCATCATCATCTGTGTGTGTGTGTGTGTGTGTGTGTGTGTGTGTGTGTGTGTGTGTGTGTGTGTGTGTGTGTGTGTGTGTGTGTGTGTGTGTGTGTGTGTGTGTGTGTGTGTGTGTGTGTGTTTTCTTATTCCAGGTGAAGCTGTGATTCCGCCTCTGGCCGCTGGAGGGCGCCACAGGCTGCGTGTTCACAGCATCGCGAGGAAGAGTGAAGAACTGAGGCTGAATGTAAAGGAGGGAGGAAACTGCTGCTGCTCTGCTTTCATGACCTTTATGGATTATTCATCGAGTTTGGACAAACTTTATTTATAGATCATGTCACTGACATTGATATCGACATATTTAAACATACATAACTCAGAGTTTACACATGATAACACAGAGTCAGTCTTGTAGAAATAACATTAACATGATTCAGATTCAGAATTTCTTAATGAATGTCACTCTTTTTACTGAATAATGCATTTTTATCAACATATATGTTTTATGAGTGTAAATGTTAAGTTGTTTTCCACTGGTAGCAGCTAAAGCTTCACTGACCTTTGTTTTCTGGTTGTGTTGTTGGGTTTGAAGTGACTTCAAGCATGAATCAAATCATAATGTACTGTCATTTTAAATATTCCTGTGTAATTTATGGCGAATTAAAGATAACTGGAGTTTTATTGGACTCACTCAAATGTGTTTCTGATAATCTGATCAACTAATAGGGGATCAATATAAAGTTTAATGAGGAAGGAAACTGTCTCTATTGTCTCATTTTCTCCCTCTCTCACCTCAGGCTTCATTCAGGTGTCGGCCGACCAATCAGATGTCGATTTGATCTCAATGAGTCAATCAAGGCCTTTTTTTTTTTCCACTCATGATGTCACCACAATGCCACATCCAGTGGCGTATGGCCTTGGGTGGCACGGGCCACCCCTGAAATCGGATTGGCCACCCCAAAATATAATGGGCTATATGCCTAGTCAGAGGCATTTTATATATTGTTTATACTGGCTTTTGTCAGCTTTTCTCATTGAGGTTTTCTATCACAATTGTATGTTGCCACTCTTGTATTTTGTATTTTCTGTATTTCCCTGTCTAGTTTTTCTTGCAGTGTTAGTAATTTAAGTAGATATGGGTTTTGCAGACAAAATGGGGATGGCCAAAACCTGTGTGGGTGTGTATTTGTGTGTGCACGTGCTCACGCTTCATGCCACCCCACCATAAGTCAGTGCCCTACTTGGGCCACCCCTATCAAAAATGCCTGGTTACGCCCCTGGTCACATCATCAATAACTGAGCATCTCTATCATTTAAAACCTTTTTTTTTTAATTCTGTGTGCTCATATCAGCATCTAAAATGTATAATGTGTGAATAATCAGATTTATACACTCACTCTCCGTCGGTGTGTTTGTAGTCAGAGATGGATGGACTCCATAGACTCCAGTGGTCTGTAGGTGTTCGTAGCCTCCGGCTCTGCGACTGTTTCAAGGTGACAAGTCAACGCTCCCACGGGGGCGAAGCCGGGTCCATAAACAGATGATTTTCCTGGAGGAAGCTTGGAGCTGCCCATCTTCCTCACGGCGCAGCATTGACTTTAAATCCTTACTCATGGTTTTTTAAAGATCTCTCGGTGGACCGACTCCGTCTCACATCTCAGACACATAAAGACTGAAATCCTGTTCAGGTCTCCGAGGTCTTCTGGGTTGGAGTTGTTGCAGTGTCCGAGTCTAGACTGGACCGGTACTGAGGGACTGGACTTCTGCTGAAATGAAACAAGAGAAGTTTATCTGAGGTCTTCAACAACCACATAGAGAAACACATTTATATAACATATGCATATGTATAAAAAGAGAGAGTGATGTTGCCAGATGTGTCACCCATCATTATCACATCTATACAGCCTCTGGATATGGAGATAGAAGTTTATACATCAGCAGTAACAGTTTTAAATGTATATACAATACAAAATATCTATATTATGATTTCCCATGTGGTAAAAGATGCAATGATTTAATATACAGTATATATGCAAGCATATTAAAGCAGCACACATAATAGTTTTATGTCCTTTTCATTAATTTTAATTGTTTAAAGTGCTCTCTTTGGTATTACATCAATATGTATTGACAGGCTTATATACTAATATATACAGTATTATGTAACATTTGTCTAAATTGTTCTGGTTCCTTATATGTATAAATGTGCTTTTTTCTGTACATATTTAATCAGAACAGTAAGAATAATAATAAACTTTATTCAAGTTGCACCTGTCTTATACAAAATTACAGATAAAATACAATAAAGACAAAAAGAGAACAACAGCTAAAACAAATACTGTGACCCAATAAGTTACAGTATAAAAAGCTCAATGCAGACAAATATACTATAGGCTATACACAATCTACACCAATGCAGCACTTTAATAGTTGATGATAAAATCTTAAAATAAACTCTAAATGTAACAGCCAACCAGTGTAGTGCCTATAGAAAATTAATTTATGTGCATATATAACATTTGCATTATGGACTAAAAGACTGAACATAAACCATGAAAGGAACTGAGAGGAAAGATATAAGATAGATATAAGAAATAAGAAAGATATAAGATATAAAAAAGACTGTAGAAGACACATAGAAGGATTCATGTTCAGTAATGTGACACATGCAGATTTGATGTTTGACCGTCCACAAACTTTTGACCATGTAGTTTTTGTCAAAGGTCAGACTCCGACTGCATCCTGTTGTTTTTAATCCTCTTTTCGCACTGTGATATCCCATCTCTGATCAGATGGAGGCTAAACACACTGACTGTGCCTCCTAACACACTTTCTGTCATTATTCATTTTTCTGTGTGTGTGTGTGTGTGTGTGTGTGCGTGTGTGTGTGTGTGTGTGTGTGTGTGTGTGTGTGTGTGTGTGTGTGTGTGTGTGTGTGCTGTTGGTGCCGTTCCAGCTCCAGATGTTGTTTGGTGTCTGGCCGTGGACCATTATTGTCTGAGCCTCAGCCACGCATCTTAACGGCCACATTCATTCCTCTGCACACTCTTTTAATCTAATTGAGTTTATTTTCTCTCCGTTCTCTCCAAGAAGACTTGTTTTCTTTTCATTTTCATGCCTCTGAGGACTCGTTCTCACAGACGATGAGCGTGACTGTGAAATCCAACCACTCTGAAAATGATGACACTGACACTCGATGACAATTATAGAAAAATTTCATGTTTTCTTCCATAATTTTAACAGACGTTTTTCCTCTTTTGTCCGTCTTCTTGGTTTTTGTGAATGAAATATTGAATCAATTGTAATGTTAAACTAAAATGACACCATTATTTTCCTCTCTGCAACATTTTCAGTCAGTTAGTTTAATCAAATAGATTTTTAGTTCATTTGAGTAAATCAGTTTAACATTACATTTCAGTTGTAAATATGTATCTATAAAGGGTTTAACATTGGGTTATTAGCACTTAATAAATCCTAATTACACATTACAGACAAGTTATAACAGAAAATCTCTTCAACAAACAGTGATGTGTTTTTATAAAACACTTTGCAGCATATTAATGTAAACAGTGTTTCCAAGGCCAGAGTGTAAATCTTTTAATCTGATATAATAATTTGATTTGCTGATGGTGGTTAATTGGTAACTATATAAAACTAAGATGAAGCATCAGGTAAACTCGTCAAATGAGTTTTGACGATACCAATAAATCTGGGCTCACTATTTGGCAAGCAACAGCACATTTTTGTATCTAATGTTTTCTGCATCTAACCCTAACCCAACAGTTTATAATGTTAACAAGCTAATTTATTTGTTATAATATTCATTCATAAATCTTTAAGAAGGTCATATTGATGTAAAATAGTGTTTAGTTTCACTTAGTCAAGTCATTCTATTTAATTTAATTCAAAAAATATATAATTGAAGTGTTGGATAGGGATTAATGCGAAACAAAAAGTTAAATTATCAATTTCACCCTGAGGCCAATGTGAATATTTGCTGATGACACCACGTTTAATAGTTAAAAAGAGAAGTGTCACTCAGAAGTCGACCTCGTGGTGAAACAGGGAAAGTCAGGGGACAGACAGACAGACATGGTGATGGACAGAGTCGTCCCTGCAGCTGCACTGCTAGCATGACTAAAAATACAGATACAGATACAAATACATGTGACCTCGGTGTCTGAGGCCCGGTGGTTTCCACTCTGTTGAGGTTTGGGGCCGAATCGCAAAACTGTCGACTCAGAATTACAGTTTATTTCAAACAGAAAAACTAACACAGCGACTCTCTCTTTGCTTTTTTAATAAATAGTGTCACACACAATATGAACAAAACTAATTTATATATATACAAAGCCACTCTGCTGCTGCCTTCGTCACATGAAACAACTCACTGTGACCAAACTGGCACAGAAATAAAACCGTATCACTCCAAGGTCAGGATGTGCGATATATGCGTGATATGTTATTTTTATTTTATTTATCATCATTTCCTGTAATGTCCCACTGTGTGGAGCTGCTGAACGCCCCCGGGGGAGGAGTGGGAGGAGGGGGACGGGGGACGGGACTCTGCTTCAGATGTTGTGTGGCGCTCAGTGTTTCATCTCATGGTGTTTGCCACGTTGAGACAGCTTCCTGCTCCTGCAGCAGCGTCCACAGGCCACAGCGGCGTCACTGTGGGACACTTCCTCCGTCCACTCAGTGGAAAAATCACTAGTGTGGCAATCTGCCGCCACTCACAACGCAGCACGCCGAGATAATGCTAATTAATTGGAACACACACACACACACACACACACACACACACACACACACACACACACACACACACACACACACACACACACACACACAC